>NW_026652310.1:1045004-1676935 GCF_009828535.3 Hylobates moloch | reverse complement strand
TACTGAGGAAGAAGATTGTGTCTTTCGCTGAGTTTCCTAGAAGCAGGCCTGGAAACAAAGATTGTTCCCAGAAGGAATGCTCCGAGAAGAATTCAGTAAGGAGCTAGAAGAAGGATAGCCATGCAAGGATCTCACACAGTTATATGACAAGTGGGTTCAGCCTGACCTGAAGGGGAGCTCTCAACTGCTCTCAACGATGCCTCTGAGATGTCCCTGCCCCAGGCAGGGTATCTGGGCTTCCATTCTTCTATGCCTGTCAGCCACTGGCTAACAGCTACCCTCGTTGATAACCCAGGTACTTCAGTCTTTCTATAGGTGGGCACAAAAGGGTGGTAGCACAAGAACAGCCCTCCCAGAAGAGGTGCAGGAGCCTTAGGTCAGAAGCAAAACCATGCCAAGTGGAAGGGGCAGACTCAGAGAAAGGGATCCAGGAATCTCTGCAGAGCCCCAGTGGGGTCCCTGCAGGGATAATGCCTAATGGGAAGGAAGTAGCCACCTCTGTCACTGAGGCGAGGAGGGGAAGGGTGGGAATGGCTGATAGTGGCCAACAGGCAGCCTGTGCAGCGTGTGTGCAGTTCCTGCCTATGAGATGGTGAGAATCATGGAAAATCATAAGCAAGAGGGAAGACAGAAAAGACCAGGAGACCAAGGGCTGCTGTCTGAGCTCAGGGCACTCTTCCGAGGTTAGCTGTTTTAAATAGTGGTAACAGTTACAATGGGGGCAAATTGATACTGATCAGGAACACATGTAGACATTTAATTATAGCATTTATTTTATAAACAGGGATTTTCTGGAACACAGAGTATTTCCTTTGCAAGAACTGTCCATATTTTTTGTCCACGTACTGTGGGGTTGTTGGATTTCTGGTTGATTTGTAGAAGCTCTTTCAATACGAGGGAAATCAGGCCTTGGTCTGTCATGGGTATCCCTATGTTTTTTCTCAGTTCATAGACAGATTTTGTATGTACACAGATTGTTTTTCCTTGCCACATACTGTGTGGGGGAGTGACATTGCTAACTGTCCACCACGTTCTCCAAAAGACCTGTCATCATATCCCACCCCTGGCCCAGGGCTGCTGGAAGACTGTGCCACATGGGAGGCGAGGAAAGTATCAGCCAGCAAGTTCTGCCCCAGCCTCTGCACAGAAGCAGATGTGTCCCCACAAGGGTGTCCTGATATGCCATGTTCCCTAGTTCCTTAGTCATTGCTCAGGTTATCATGAGCATTTTAGAGAACTTACTTTGTGTTTAAGAAACTTAATGGTATATAAAGCTATAATGACTTTTAATCATATGAAAAGATAGTACAGACGGTGAGAGGGGAAATTGACATGACCTGTTTGGTGGACAATTTGCAATATCTATTGAAATTAGAAATGCACATGGCTTTGACCCAGCAATTCCACCTTGAGAGTTTATAATAACAATATATTCACACATGTACATAAAGAAGTATGTGCAAGGATGTTCATTTCCACATATGGATTGTAAACTCCACCACGGCAGTGACACTGAATGTCTCATTTTCTATTCTGTATTCCCTAGAACAGTGACTGGCACACAATAGGCACCAATACAGATTTCCTTTTTTAAATAATGAAGAGTTAAAGGCTGGGAAAACACCTGTGTTTCATGGTTGACTAATTATGGTACCTCTATAGAATGGAATATTGTATAGTCATGAAGAAGAGGTATATTGAGCTGTGTGTGATACTGAACCATCTCTAAGGTATAATGTTGTTAACAGCAAGGTGTAGAGTGGGGCAAGTAGTATGCTGCTGTTTGTTTAAAAAGAAAAAAAATACATAAATGTGGAAATATGCAAAAAACTGTCTCTGCAAAGGTTTACAAGGATTGCCAATATAGGATGAGAGAGAAACTCTTCACCATTGGCTCTCTTTTGTGGTGGTTGCTTTTTTCATGTGTGTATAATGTATGTTAGCTATTCTAAATAAGTAAATAAATGAGGTGCTGTTTCCGAATGCACTTCAATCAGTTTCTCCTCTGGTAGGGAAGACCGCCGCAGGAGCTTTACAATTCCATGGTTCCGTGTAGCCAGAGCAAGCCTGCCTTGCTTGCTTGTTGTGTAGTTCCAGCTTGTCTCCCTTTCTCTGAGTCTTGCCTCGCCACACTCTTTCTTGCTTCGGACCTAGTCATGTTTCCTCACATTGAAACTTCCAGGGAAGGAGCCGCTGAGCAGATTCATACTGTAGTGTCAGGGGCTGCCATGGCTCACTGCATTGCTCATCTCGGAAATATTGTTATTTAAATAGGGACCAGGTCTTGAGCCAAGAGACCTAATTTCTGACTGAGCAGATTGCAGCATTGGCTTCTGTGCCCTATGCTAGGTAGAGGTATCCAGCAGCCCCTGAACAGCTGTACTTGCCCCCCTCCTATCCTCTTGACTACATAAAGAGGCCGGAGAGCAGAGAGAGAGGGCTCTGAGAGGCACTGGCTGTTTATTTTCCTTGTCTTAACCAACTTGGGCTGCCATAACAAAATACCACAGACTGGGTGGCTTAAACAACAGAAATGTGTTTTCATATGGATTGGAAGCTGGGAAGTCCAAGATCAAGATGCTGGCTGATTCAGTTCTTGCTGAGGCCCCTCTTCCTGACGTGGCCTGGAACTGTGTGCTCACACAGCAGAGAGGGAAGCAGCAAGCCTCTGTGTCTCTTCTTATAAGGACACTAATCCCATCATGGGGTTAGTAATTATGGTTAGACTTCATCTAACTCTAATCTCCTCCCAAAGGCCCCACCTCCAAATATCATCACATTGGAGGTTAGGGCTTTAACACATGAACTGGGGGAGGACACAATTCAGTCTATAGCAAACCCCTCCCAGAGGGCCTGGGATGTGTCTTCCCGGCAGATGAGAGGCCTGGGCATAAGGAGACCGGGTGGTTGGCTGTGGAGAAAGAAGGGTATGGTGACACTGCCATCCCGGTTACCTTTGGCCACCCCAGCTTGTGGAATGTAAGAAGGCCCAGGAGCCAGTTCCCATGCTTCTCAGTCCCCAGGTTCTCTTAGCCAAGCCCTGAGAATACATCAAGAACAGGTGAGGGCATGTGGACGCAGGTGTGGGGGGGCCTCCCAGCAGCTGTTCCCTCTTCCTGCTAATGCTGCTCTGATTTTCACTTTTGCTCGCCTCCCTCCAGTGCTACTGAACACACCTCATTCTGGCGATCTGACTGGAGAGAGACAGTGTCACTGTGGTGGGTTCAGGGATAGGCTCAGGACCCTATTTGGGCAAGTAAGTCAGGAGAAGTGGTTGGTGGAGTCTTGGAGGGAAGTTGTCTTGCTCTTCTGAGAGTGTGTGCTCTCCCTTCCTCTGCCGTGCATGTGAGAGGAAGCCTGTGCCTCAGAAGCTGGTGGTGCCATCTTGCCTCCCTCAGGAAAGAGGCTCAGGATGGCGTCGACTCAGTGGAAGGCAGAGATGAAGCCCGGAAAGAAACCAGGCCCTTGGGGGTGTTACTAACCCACTGGATCGTGACCCATCTGAAGCCTACCCTGTCTCTAGACTTTTTATTATCAGAACCAGTAAGTCTATTTCATGGTTAAAGCCAGCCTGAGTGTGGTTTTGTAACGTTGGTTGAAAATTCCTAATGGATTGCTGAGGCAGTTAGTATTCGCAGGAAACACAGAGATCTAAGGCTGCCTCATACTGGGGACGGGAGGTGGGAGGCAGTGGGGAGATTGTGTTGGGTGTGGTGGGAGCCAAACAATCTGGGAACACCACAGCTGCATTGCGACTACCATATCTTCAGAGTCCACCAATTTTGGGATGACCCAGCTGGAGAAGGGACATTTCTCTTCAGGGGAAGTGAAGGTCAGAAGTGACTGCTCCTAGGCTGGACAACTGTCTGTTCCCATTTGAGCATCATCTCTCAGCTCCACAAGCCCTGCTGCCCTCTCTAAGGCTGTGAGGGAGAGCAGGGTTGGGGGGAGAGAGGTAAAAAGACCCTGGAGAAGGAGAAGGAATCCCTAAGATAGATGCTTTAACCTACATCATGGCTGAGAGTCACATCAGAGAAGACAGCAGAATCACTGGGGTGGATGGAGTATTTTGCAAAGGTACCCTTCGCTGAGACTATTTTCTCCTCTCTCCTTGCCCCTGCACTCACCAGTGTAAGCACCCACATAGGGGCTTGGAAAGCAAAGTTGATATCAGTTATTAGAAAAGATAAAAACATCTCCTGTTTGTGCATGAGTGTGACTGCCCAAGGTGATATCAGAAGCTTCTTCCTTCTAAATGTGCATTTAGAAAGATGTGCACACAGACCGTCTCTGGGAGGTCAAATCAGAAATGACTAACAATGGTTAGGGGAACAGAGAGGATGCTTGGGGTCAGAGGGGCTTTCTCTAACTATTAAGTCTTTCGGTTCTTTTCTGTTACCGTTTGTAGGTTGCACAGTGGCTCAGAGAGTAGACTTGGAGCCAGGCTGCCCGGTTTGTAGCCCTGCTTTACCTGTGTGATCCGAGGTGAGTTATTTCACCTCTCTATGCTTTTGTAGTACCTCTTTCCTCATTGAGTTGTGAGGTGCAAACAACTCACTGTGCATATGTGAAGCATTTAGGACAATGCCTGGCACAAAGTAATGGCTATGTAAGTGACTGCTATTATTATTATTATTGCTATTAACTTAAAAATTAGATACAATCTTGAAAAAAAGGCAGTCACCTGTGGATTTCTTTTCACAAAAGATGAGAAGGGATGGCAGGGACTGAAACCTGCTGGACCACTAAATAAAATTTCAGCTGTTACTTGTAGCCCCTGTAACCTAATCTTTCATTAGAACTATTTGCAGTTAAGAAAATATGAATCTGTAATCATTTTTGGTCTTCCCCTTTGGCAGAGGTGAGGGTGGGTGAGGTTGGCAAGAAGAATATGGATAATCCAGCCTTGACTATTGAAATCTGATTAACCAAAGCTAGGGTGTGACCGAGATGATTGTTATCTCAGAGCTTTGGAACCAGAATGCTGGTGGAGAAAAGGCAGCTCTCCTGGTTCCTTAGGCCTGCATCTTGCATGCTCTGAGGGGAACTCAGCTTTTGTTTAGGTGAAGCCCTGTAAACCTACACATGTACCATGCTGTGTTCCTGGGCCCATAATGCCTGTCCTGAAGCCCTTGTAGGAAGGTGCTTAGCTGTCCACAGAAAGAACAGAGCCCCTAATCAATGGAGTGAGCTGTGTTCCCAGAGCATTTGGCTTACTGGTCTCTCCTGTGAAGGTGCTTGGGACTCATCAGGGGAACTCACAGTGTCCTAAATATTGTGCTATAAGCTACCTGAGGTTTATGTGGCTGTGTTGAGTCCTCAGCGATGGTATTTTGCCTTAGGAGCAAGAGCCAGGGCTTGGAGCCTTCAGCATTATGCCCACAGCCCACCAGACTCTCAGCAGGAAGGCAAAGGTTGCAGGGCAGGGGACCCTAGAATCTGGATCTGGGCTGCAATGGAACAGCTAACTAGAGTTTTCTGAATCCATGAGGTTAAAGAAGAATCCAGCTTGAATCTAGTGAGACTGACTTATTTGGGGATGCAGAACTGGAGATGAGGTTCTTTCTAAAAGAGATGCTACAGAAAACAGGGTGGTTGCATTTATTCCTGTCACCAAGGAAAGATTTCACATGACATAGTTTAGTTAGAAACTGATATGGATGTGTTTGGAAGTGTCAACACCCAACAGGATAAGGTAATCAGCCCTGTCCAAGAGAGCTTTCTGATGACAATGATCCATATCTGCACTAGCTACATGTGGCTACCAAGTGCTTGAATTATGGCCGGTGCAGTCTAAGAACAGAATTTTTAATTGTATTTAATTTAAATTGATTTAAATATACATAGCCACATATATTTACATGGTGTCTGATGATAACTGTATCATACAGCACAGTTATAGACAACTGACTTTTCTCTATAGTACTTCGTTTGGGAAGAGAAAGAGCAAGTAATATTTTGTGGAGCTGCGTTTCAGACATGATGCTATATGCTTTCTCTTACAGAATAATCTTGTTTAATCTCCACAAGTTTGAGGACTAAACTGGGTGCCAGAGAGAATTAAGTAACTTGTCGAGGTTGCATCAGTAACAAGGGAGCAGAGAAGAGATTCAAGCTGAGGTATGTCCCACCCAGGTACTGCTTGTACATTCCACAAATGGGGAGACTCTAATTTACTTAAGGGTTTTGATTACAGTGGCAAAGTGAATTAAGGGCCAGGAAATGTGGCTTTGTGGTTAGGGAAGTTGAGATTATTTCACTTCAAGAGAAGAATACTGAAAAAGTCACTCGGTCTTTAGAACTACATTCAAAGATCATTTCCATTTTTTTTTTTTTTTTTCTTGAGATGGAGTCTCACGCTTTTGCCCGGGCTGGAGTGCAGTGGAATGATCTTGGCTCACCTGCCGGGTTCAAGCGATTCTCCTGCCTCAGCCTCCTGAGATTCTGGGATTCCAGGCACCCACCAACCACACCCAGCTAATTTTTTGTATTTTCACTAGAGATGGGGTTTCACTATGTTGGCCAGGCTGGTCTCGAACTCCTGACCTCAGGTAATCCGACTGCCTCAGCCTCCCAAAGCGCTGGGATTACAGGCTTGAGCCATCACGCCTGGCCTCAAAGATCATTTCTTAGAGAAGAACAGCTGGCTTTCTCTGTCACCATTAATGAAAGCTTCATTTTATTCTGGTTTACGTGGGGGCTATGGAAGAATGTGATAAAGCCTTGTTTCTTTTTATTTATTTATTTATTTTTATTATTATTATTATACTTTAAGTTCTAGGGTACATGTGCACAATGTGCAGGTTTGTCACATATGTATACATGTGCCATGTTGGTGTGCTGCATCCATTAACTCGTCATTTAGCATTAGGTATATCTCCTAATGCTGTCCCTCCCCCTCCTCCCACCCCACAACAGTCCCTGGAGTGTGATGTTCCCCTTCCTGTGTCCATGTGTTCTCATTGTTCAATTCCCACCTATGAGTGAGAACATGCGGTGTTTGGTTTTTTGTCCTTGCGATAGTTTACTGAGAATGATGGTTTCCAGTTTCATCCATGTCCATACAAAGGACATGAACTCATCCTTTTTTATGGCTGCATAGTATTCCATGGTGTATATGTGCCACATTTTCTTAATCCAGTCTGTCGTTGTTGGACATTTGGGTTGGTTCCAATTCTTTGCTATTGTGAATAGTGCCGCAGTAAACATACATGTGCATGTGTCTTTATAGCAGCATGATTTATAGTCCTTTGGATATATACCCAGTAATGGGATGGCTGGGTCAAATGGTATTTCTAGTTCTAGATCCCTGAGGAATCGCCACACTGTCTTCCACAATGGTTGAACTAGTTTACAGTCCCACCAACAGTGTAAAAGTGTTCCTATTTCTCCACATCCTCTCCAGCACCTATTGTTTCCTGACTTTTTAATGATGGCCATTCTAACTGGTGTGAGATGGTATCTCATTGTGGTTTTGATTTGCATTTCTCTGATGGCCAGTGATGATGAGCATTTTTTCATGTGTTTTTTGGCTGCATAAATGTCTTCTTTTGAGAAGTGTCTGTTCATGTCCTTCACCTACTTTTTGATGGGGTTGTTTGTTTTTTTCTTGTAAATTTGTTTGAGTTCATTGTAGATTCTGGATATTAGCCCTTTGTCAGATGAGTAGGTTGCGAAAATTTTCTCCCATTTTGTAGGTTGCCTGTTCACTCTGATGGTAGTTTCTTTTGCTTTGCAGAAGCTCTTTAGTTTAATTAGATCCCATTTGTCAATTTTGGCTTTTGTTGCCATTGCTTTTGGTGTTTTAGACATGAAGT
The DNA here is from genome assembly GCF_009828535.3 of Hylobates moloch. Lineage (NCBI taxonomy): Eukaryota > Metazoa > Chordata > Mammalia > Primates > Hylobatidae > Hylobates > Hylobates moloch. Next base: position 1,669,118 of record NW_026652310.1, on the reverse strand, counting down.
CCTTGCCCACGCCTTTGTCCTGAATGGTATTGCCTAGGTTTTCTTCTAGGGTTTTTATGGTTTTAGGTCTAAGATGTAAGTCTGTAATCCATGTTGAATTAAATTTTGTATAAGGTGTAAGGAAGGGATCCAGTTTCAGCTTTCTACATATGGCTAGCCAGTTTTCCCAGCACCATTTATTAAATAGGGAATCCTTTCCCCATTTCTTGTTTTTGTCAGGTTTGTCAAAGATCAGATAGTTGTAGATATGCGGCATTATTTCTGAGGGCTCTGTTCTGTTCCATTGATCTATGTCTCTGTTGTGGTACCAGTACCATGCTGTTTTGGTTACTGTAGCCTTGTAGTGTAGTTTGAAGTCAGGTAGCATGATGCCTCCAGCTTTGTTCTTTTGACTTAGGATTGACTTGGCAATGCGGGCTCTTTTTTTGGTTCCATATGAACTTTAAAGTAGTTTTTTCCAATTCTGTGAAGAAAGTCATTGGTAGCTTGATGGGGATGGCATTGAATCTATAAATTACCTTGGGCAGTATGGCCATTTTCACGATATTGATTCTTCCAACCCATGAGCATGGAATGTTCTTCCATTTGTTTGTATCCTCTTTTATTTCATTGGGCAGTGGTTTGTAGCACATTTTATGAGGCCAGCATCATCCTGATACCAAAGCCCAGCAGAGACACAACCAAAAAAGACAATTTCAGACCAATATCCTTGATGAACATTGATGCAAAAATCCTCAATAAAATACTGGCAAACCGAATCCAACAGCACATCAAAAAGCTTATCCACCATGATCAAGTGGACTTCATCCCTGGGATGCAAGGCTGGTTCAACATACACAAATCAATAAATGTCGTCCAGCATATAAACAGAACTGCAAAGACAAAAACCACATGATTATCTCAATAGATGCAGAAAAGGCCTTTGACAAAATTCAACAACCCTTCATGCTAAAAACTCTCAATAAATTAGGTATTGATGGGACGTATCTCAAAATCATAAGAGCTATCTATGACAAACCCACAGCCAATATCATAATGGGCAAAAACTGGAAGCATTCCCTTTGAAAACTGGCACAAGACAGGGATGCCCTCTCTCACCACTCCTATTCAACATAGTGCTGGAAGTTCTGGCCAGGGCAGTCAGGCAGGAGAAGGAAATAAAGGGTATACAATTAGGAAAAGAGGAAGTCAAATTGTCCCTGTTTGCAGATGATATGATTGTATATCTAGAAAACCCCATTGTCTCAGCCCAAAATCTCCTTAAGCTGATAAGCAACTTCAGCAAAGTCTCAGGATACAAAATCAATGTACAAAAATCACAAGCATTCTTGTACACCAATCACAGACAAACAGAGAGCCAAATCATGAGTGAACTCCCATTCACAATTGCTTCAAAGAGAATAAAATACCTAGGAATCCAACTTACAAGGGATGTGAAGGACCTCTTCAAGGAGAACTAAAGCCTTGTTTCTGACATGGGCATTTCTCTTCACATCTCAGGGAACCTGGTTGGACTTCAGGCCCCTGTGAGGCTGACTCTGTAGTCCTGGAGAAACTCAACAGCCAGGAACCTAGGACCATTTGTGTGTGGCATTTGGGCTAACCAGATTGGTGGCTTCTAAAGAAGATGGAAAACATAACGTTTCCTATATTTAAATTATTTGGTGATCTCAATACTGGTTGTTAGCCAAAGTACACAATGGAGACAGCCTATTTGCTCTACTACTTTTGATGTAGAAATCAGCTTGAGCTGATTAATAGAACTCTTACACATTTCTGTGCTCCCCTTACCGGTGGCATGAAACAATTCTTTTAAAACCTGCCATGTATTCACATTTAAAACTAAAAGTAATTTAGATTACATGGATTTGAGAAGCCCGTGTTGACACATAATTGCCAACAGATGGGCTTTCAAATGTAATGAAGTGAAAATGGTCAGTACCCCATGTGTTGGATTTTGCAATTTTCCAAAGTAAGCCTTCATGTTTGGCATGTCATGCTAGTTAAGACCACAATGTATTTATAGCTCAATTATACATTTTCTGATGAATTTCGCATGGCATTTTGTTTTTCCATCAGTCACTTAAGACAGGACATTTGCCATTCCAAGAATGAATTAACACTCTTCTAAGTGATCTATAAACTGAGATGTAAAATAAATTACAAATTGGGACTGTTTTAGTTTTTCAAGCAAAGGGTACTTAAATAAAGCTTGAAATCATAAACCTTATTTCCTGTTTGAGAAGATGCTGTATTCATTACAGAGTGAAATAAAGAATTTTAACTTTTTTTTTTTTCCGGCAATAATAGTTAGAATCTTATGTTCTTCAAAGAAAATTTCAAAGAAAATTCGTAAGACTTGTTAATATTTGTATGCCATGAGCTTTCTGGAGTGACTGATTTATGCAATTCTGTTTATGACACTGGCGTTCAGCAGTCAAATTTGCATAGAGTATGTTATCAAGGCAAACCAAAACCAACTCTTCATACCACAGAGGAAGGCATCTTCCCACATATGGCAGCCTAGATAACAAGACAGTGTATTAGAAAGCCCTCATTCTATTTTCCCCTCTTCACCATTATTTCTACAGGGTGCATAGCAGGGCGTATGTATAATAGTGAGAGCAAACAGAAGTACTGATAAATCACCTGACTAATAAACAGACAACACAATCACCTAGACAACTTAGAATACATGAATACATACAGACAGAGGTTGGTTGATTCCTTGGAATGTTCTTATGACAGTGCTGATTTGTGTGTGTGGTTAGTTGTTAAAATTTGGTGCTCCTACAGGGAGGATGATTGGTGCAGGCTTCTATTCAGCCATCCTGCCCCTCGTTCCTTGGAATGTAATGTGCGGTGGGTGGATCTTCAAGTCCAGAAGAAGAAAAGCTGGATTTGTGGGCGTTCAGAAGAGTCAGCAAGTTGTGAGAACAGCAAGGGGCAGACTGGTCTAGGCAGAAGGTGTGGGCTGAGTGAATGAATTGTAGGGAAGACCAAACAGAACAGCAGTGAAGCTGGCTGGAATCATGCCAGTGGCTACTTGGCAGTAAAGGGAAAAGGTGGAAAACCTTGAAGCCCAGCAATGGGCATTTGCTCTTAGAGGCTTCTCTGAAGTCCCTGCACACCTAGCCTTGAAAAAAGCCTACTGTGCACAGGGTGAGTTGGGTTGGATTATTTTTTTTGAAACAAATTCTAGTGTGAACATGTTTTTCTCTTCACTGGTAAATATCAGAACTGTGATGAAGCTTTAGGATAAGGAGATACTATTGTTGGCTAAAATGAAATGCTATCTTTTGATTCTTAAAGAACTAAGAAGGATGGTACAGGGCAAAGAGCTCTGGTCTGAGAGTCAGAAGGCATGGGGTCTAGTCCCAGCTCAGCCACTCAAACTGGCTCAGTCTCTTCTGTGTAAAGTGCTGGGGTGTGAGATAATTACATGGTAATCAGAGGGAACTGCTGGTTTGAAACACTGTAGTTTTATTCTCTTTTACCTGTGCCTACCCGGTGCAGAGAACCTGCTAAGTTGTCCTTTCTTTGGACTAATCGCAGTAGCATCTTCCCACCTTCTGAAAGAAGACTTGTGCCCTCTTACCGTCATGCAGGTATCATGCATGGCCTTATTACCAGATATTTTAAGTTTAAAAAAAATCCAAACCACCAAAGATCAGAGTTTAATTGATATGCTTATTGTTCTGAACTAAATGAAACAAATGAATGTCTGGAATTTGGTAAGTGAGATGACTCCTATTTTGAATTGTAAGTGAACTGATATGACAGTCAGGGTAGTCTAGGATATGCTGCAATAACAAACAATGTCTACATCTCAGGACCTAAGATAGAAAAGATTTGTTTGTTGCTGTCATCACAAGTCCATCATGGCTTGGCTGGGGTTTTTACCAGCATTGTCAGTGTTCTTATTCCACAGGGCAGGTTGATGGAGCAGCTGCTTCTGGAGCATTTCTTGTTGCTACAACTGAGGAAAAAGGGAACAGGGTGAATTATGCTTAGGCTCTTAGAGTTTCTGTTCAGGAGTGATACATATTACCTCTGCTCACCTTTTATTGACAAAAGCCTGTCGTAGGTGGTGCTTAACTTCTTCAGGGGGTGGGAAAGTACAATATCATCATGTTCTCCAGGAGGCGGACAGCTGGAAGTATGTGGAACAGCACGAATGCTTACCACAACAGTGACTGCTGGGCGAGACCCAACCTCATCATGAGCAGAGTCTTTCGTATATTGTATTAGTTTGCTGAGCTGCCATAACTGAATACCACAGACTGGGCAGATCAGACAGCATTTATTTTCTCCCAATTCTGGAGGCTAGAAGTCCAGTGTCATGGTGTAGGCAGGGCTGGTTTCTTCTGAGACCTCTCCCCTTGGCTTCCCCTTCTCTGTGTGTCTTCACATGATCTTCCCTCTGTGTGCCTGTGTCCTTGTCTCCTTATAAGGACACCAGTCCTGTTGGACTACAGCCCACTCCAATGACCTTACTTTAACGAATTACCTCATTAAAGAGTCTGTTTCCAAATGCTGTAATATTCTGAGGTGCTGGGGGTTAGGGCTTCAACATATGTATGAATTTTGGAGGGAACAATAGAGCCCATAACAGATACCATGTTAACACTAGAACCGGGGCTGTAACAATGGTAATTGTTAATAGCAATTAGTAATTAGCAAAACTTATTGATACATATTATCCCTATCCCTATACTTGATACCAAAAAACTCAAGATTTTTTTTTTTTTTTTTTTTATAGGGTCTTGCTCTGTCACCCAGGCTGGAGTGCAATGGCGTAATCTTGGCTCACTGCACCCTCCACCTCCTGGGCTCAGGTGATCCTCCCCATCAGCCTCCTGAGTAGCTGGGACTACAGGCATGTGCCACCATGCCTGGCTAATTTTTGTGTTTTTAGTAGAGATGGGGTTTCGCCATGTTGCCCAGGCTGATCTTGAACTCCTGGCTCAAGCAATCCACCTGCCTTAGCCTCCCAAAGTGCTGGGATTCCACGCATGAGCCAGCATGCCAGGCCACAAGATCTATTTGTGCAAATAAATTATTTCTTGCTATAACATTCATGACAGCTCTAAGATGCTGTGATTAGAGTTTAAAAATTGTAGATTTAATTGCAGACCTATAGAAAGTTTTCCTAATACACCTCATACCTTAAACTCTCTTTAAACACATTAGATACTACAGAATCCAGAAGACTGGCTTGACTTTTTACTGGTTTTAATATTTCTCCTGTGATATGTGTTAGAAAACCATAGACTTGTTACTTTTACTGAGTATTTCCCTGCTATTAGACATGATTGGCTGGGCACAGTGGTTCATGCCTATAATCCCAGCACTTGGGAGGCTGAGGCAGGCGAATCACCTGAGGTCAGGAGTTTGAGACCAGCCTGGCTGACATGGTGAAACCCCATCTCTACTAAAAATACAAAAGTTAGCCAGGCATGGTGGCACACGCCTGTAATCCCAGCTACTTGGGAGGTTGAGGCAGGAGAATCACTTGAACCTGGGAGGTGGAGTTTGCAGTGAGCCGAGATCGTGCCAGTGCACTCCAGCCTGGGTGACAGAGCAAGATTCTATTTCAAAGTAAAAAAAAAAAAAAAAAAAAAAAAAAGATATGATCTAGGCTGGTGGTTCTGAGACTTGAGCATGAATCAGCATCCCCAGGAGGGTTTGTTGAAACAGATGACTAAGCCTCTACCCCAGAGATTCTCATTCCGTAGGTCTGGGATGGACCTAAGATTCTGCATTTCTGACGTGTACCCAGGTGGTGCTGACGCTGCCAGTCAGACCAGACTGCAAGAAGCACTGGTTTAGGAAGTTGAAGGTGAGGTGATGGAAAAACCATCTTTCTGTATTTCCTCATCTCTGGGGCTTGAGGTCCTGGAAGGCAGCCAGGCTAATGTGGGTACATCACTAATACCTTCCAGTCACAGGGAGACAGGGAGTCAGAATTATTAGAATAGTGAATGAGGCACTGTGTAACCAGGACCAGCTCTCTTGTATTTCTTAATCCTTACACAAACCATGTAGTATTACCCACTCTGTGTAAGGCCTGCTTCCCCTTAAACAATTCTTCAGTCATTTTGTTTCTGTTTTTAGAACAGGGGGGCTGGTACAACATTCTTTTTAACAGTTAGGCCAATTGCACCAAAGTCTTGAGAATAAAACACTTACCCAGTCATTTTCTGCTTCCAACTGTGCTGCTTTTCATACACACAAATATCTGGGGACCAGTGCTAACTGTGACCACTTTTGCTTTGGGAGTCCCAGAGCTCATTGTCAAGGCTCAGCCCCGTGGCCCGCACTCACCTCTCTTCCTGATGGCCTTAGCCTCCTGTTTGAGACTGCACACTCAGACCATGCTGTTAGGACTGATGGATTTTTAGTCCCCCAAGTACCAGTGAGAGCTGGAGAAGTGACAAGTGGACGTGTCCAGAGAAGGAGGCTGAGGCAGACCATGCTCTCTGCTTCCACAGTATCCCTTCTCCATTTCTTCCTTACTACGATGGTCTGAGTTTTGTGTTTCCCCCAAATTAACATGTTTCAGTCCTAACACTCAAGGTGATGGATTAGGAGGTAGGGCCTTTGAGAGGTGATTAGTGGGCGTATGGAAGAGACCCAAGAGTGGCACCTCATCTTTTCCATCATGTGAGGACACAGCAAAAAGGCACTGTGAACCATGAAGTGGGTCCTCACCAGAACCTGAATCTGCTGGCACCTTGATCTTGGACTTCCAGCCACCAGAACAGTGAGTGATAAATTTCTGTTGTATAAGCCACCCAAGTCTGTGGTATTCTGTTATAGCAGCCCAGATGGACCAAGACACTGACCAGACCCAAGGGTCGTGTAGGGTGGTGATGTGCCCAGCTAAATACTGTGCCAGTGCCATTGTAGCTAGGAGCAGCTGTGTGACCTGCTACTGGCTCGTGCATGCAAAAGGTCTGTGTGGGGCTTCTGAGAAAACCTTTAAAAGGAGGTCTGGCTCAGCTGGGGTGCTCTTATTGTCCTCTGCCCTTCACCTTTCCCCTTCTTCCTTCCTGGAATGCAGATGCTAGGCTTGGAGGTGCAGCAGCCATGGTGCTACAATGCAGGCTCCACACTGAGCAAGTTGGAGCAGGAGGAGAGCAGGAACCTGTCTCTCCAGTGGCAACTCTGGCAGCTGCTGAACTCCAGACTTCTCTCATGTGAGAAAAAAACCCCTACTAGACTCTGCCTGTTTGTTAGATTTTCAGTTACTTGCAAGGGCTCTGCCTCCATCAGCACAGAGTCTGAGAAAGATGAGAAGTGACTGGGAAGTGACATGTGAGTGTCCCACCACTGACAACAGTGATGAGAATCAGCAGACTAGCAGCCACGCGAACAAACATTTCCTGAGCACTGACTCCAGATCAGGCACGATGCCAGGCCCTTGACGTGGCATTTTACAGATGAGGAATCTAAGGTTCAGAGGGTTTTAGTAACATGCCCAAGTCACACAGCCAGGAGGGGTAGAGCTGGGATTCACACCCAGGCCTGTCCAACATCCCTGGCCCTCATCAGGACTCTTGACCTCTCTAGCTGTGGTCCCCAGGCCTCTGTCTTTGGTGTCTAGAGTCAGGCCTTAGGCACCTGTCCACTTTCAAGGCCTTGGCTCTCATGGCTTGTGTCCCCACCAGCCTCCCCGATCCTTTCCCTGCAAACACAGCTGCTTCTCCAGGACTGGGCTGGGGTTAGAGGCCCCTCTTCCCCTGCTGTGCCCACCCTCTCCTGTCTGGTGACTCCTGCAGGATGGGGCTCCTCTGCCTTCTATTCCCTGTGTTCTCCTCCTTTGCCTTCCTTATCAGAATGAGAACAGGCATGGCGCCTCTTCTTAGAGTTTTGATTTTTCAGAGTTGCAAATACGTCTGCTCTTCACATTGTATCTTTATCATTTTGATTGATGTCACTTTCTAGAACACCTCAGCACTGGAAACAAGTACCAGAGGAAAACAACATACATCATAAAGAAAAATATGTATAGTATTGGTAAATGATAGAATCTCAGAGTTGAAAGGAATCTTGGGGCACCGTTCAGCCTCACCCTTTCCTCTGAGGCTGAAAACTCAAAAGGTGAGCTGGGTGGGTAGCAAGGTCAGAGTGCTTGCAAGGAAACTGAGGCCTGAGCATTTTGTACAGAAAGAATAAATCCCACATCTCCCACATCACGCGTTCAAGCACTTTCAAATGTATCAAGACACTGTTGTGATAGATAGAATATGGATTCCTTTAAAAGCATCCCTGAACGTAGAGGTTTTGACCATGATGCATTTTCTGGTATATGTGTGTGTTTAAGGCATCTTCATACTCAGGGAGTCACGAGCTCCTTCTCAGGCAGACCTGGTGCGTGCTGCTCACTCATCCACGAAAGCTCCTTGGGAGCCTCAGAGCCAGCCTGATCTTGCATCCAGCTCTGCCTCTGGGTCACTTCTACAGTTTCCCTGGTCCTGTGTAGTGTGACTGAGAATAAGCCCCTCCAACCTTTATAAATCAGAGTCTGTGTCCTGGTCCAAATGTGTCCTGGCACCTCTTACTCTTTCTCATCTTGACCTATGGTGATCAGCTTCTCCTGGTCTGCCAGGGAGTATCCTGGATTTAAAACTAAAAGTTGTGGGTCTGGAAACTCCCTCAGTCCCAGGAAAACTGGAATGGTTGGTCACCACTGTCTACCCTCTTTCAGGCTGAACAATGCTATTTCCTAAAATGTTTATAGTAGACAAGGTGTCTACATCCCACCATCCTGGTACCCCTCTGGGCTCATGCTCCAGTTTGACAGCGTCACTCTGAACATGCTGCATCTTGAGCTGAAGGAGATCCTCCATATTGAGGTTGTGGGTCTGTCGATCAAGGTATTCAACTTTTAACTAACTGCTCCACGACACTGGCTTATAATGCATGTGTGACCAGTTAAAACCGCAGGACATCTCCATTAACTTCTGTCAGGTCAGGTTTCCCACCTCCACCCTGTACTTGGCAGTTGGTCTTTTGACCTAATAGCAGTTTATTTTACATTTAGTTTAATTTGTTGGCTTGGGCCTAGTCAATGTCCCTTTTCAGGTGATGTGAAATGTGAGCCCCTGGCCCATCTTGGTCATCTCGCCCAGGTTTGTGGCTTCTGCTCATTTGGTAAACACACGTTCTGTGTCCCCATCCAAAGTGTCAGTACAAATGTTTGGCATAGATCCCTGGGGCACATCACCTGAGACATCCATTGAGATTCACATCAAGCTGTCAGTTGATAATCTCTATTTTCTTGTTCAGCTACCAGGGAGAATAGATCTAGTTGTATTTTGGTCCTTAGGGGTAACCCCAGAGGCTTTGGGCACATGCTGATGAAAAATCAAAATCTCTTAGGAGCTGAAGCATATTCCAGAAAGGCTAGGATGCCACCAGGTCAACACCACTCTGAATAAGCACGGGTAATTGAGGCATTGACCCTATAATTATGTGGGTGGTTTACTCCCAGCAAAGGCCTAATCCTCAATTGGCTCCTCTTTGCCACTCACAGGTCTCTGAGCCACTTCCTTTCACCAGCCATTTTTAGTAAACTCCTGGGGAGTTCGGATCAATTTCCTTAATATTTCAAGATTTTATTCCATCACATAAAGAAATAGAGTAGTGGGATGTACCTTCAAGTATAATCTCTTAGAATTTGTGTATTGACTTTTTTGTCCCTGTACCTGTGACCATTTAAAAAAATTGAGTTAATACCTACAGAGAAATGCCCAGATCTTAAATATGCAGTTCCATGAGTTTAAGCAATTGTATAATCCATGCCATCAGCACCCCAGTCAAGATACAGATCCCACCCATCACCCCAGAAACGCTTCAGTGCCTCCTTCCAGTCGGTTTCCCCCTCATTCTTCATGTGGCCTAAGACTGTACCACTCTAACAGGTCTTAGACACCATGCAAATATAACTAAAGGTGATTAGAAAGAAATATCCAATAAAAATAAAATAAGAACGATATACATGTTTTGAAAATAACTGCAGTTTAGCATTTTCCATCTCTGTCTATGGCACAGGGAACCAAGTGTTTACTACATTGTTTTCTCACACTTTCTATTGCGTAATTTTCTTTGAATAGTTAAGTGTCATGCCAATTAAAATGTTTACTCTGTGTTGCAACTTGCAGTATCTTAAAAAACGTGTATGCAAAATTGAACTTAAAAGGAGGGACACTCTGCTGGAACATGAGGTCATTAGGTGTATAACAACCAATGTCATCATTCCTGGCTGGTAGAATTGTCTCATGAGGCCTGCAGCCAGCAGAGGTGCTCACAGGTGCAGGAGTGGATACTGGCTGGCCTTCACCTGGTGGTTTGTGTTGGCTGCTGTTTGTGGAGACCTGCATTTGTAAGAGCATCCCTGACCGCTGTGGCTGACACACCTGCAAGTATCTGTGGAATGTAATTAGTGCAGCCCAGCCTTGCAAAAAAGAAAGTCTTCTCTTGTTGCAAGAGATGGACTGGACCGACCCATTCATCATTGGTGGGTAGAAGATATCCACCTGTATTTTTGTACTTTGCGAAGAGTGTTCAACATTCACTAATATGATGGTGACCTTAAGAAAATTCTGGGAAGTTCTTTAAGTCTGATAGCAAATTATGTTTTAGCTGTCCTGTCTTAAGTTCAGCTTTGGTGTTTGTGATGGTTAATTTTATGTGTCAACTTGATAGAGCTAAGGGATGCCCAGCTCACTGGTAAAATAGTACTTCTGGGTGTGCCCGTGAGGGTGTTTCTGAAAGAGATTAGCATTTGAGTTGGTGGGCTGACTGGAGAAGAGTGCCCTCAACAATGCGAGTGGGCGTCATCCAATCTGTTGGGGACCCAAATAAAACAGAAAGACAGAGGAAGGGCAAATTTGCTCTCTGTCTGAGCTGGGACATCCCCCTTCTGCCATCAAACACCAGCTCTCCTGGTTCTTGGGGAACTTGGACTGGAAGAAACCACACTGGGTTTCCTGGATCTCCAGCTTGCAGATGGCAGATCTGGAGACTTCTCAGCCTCTGTAATCCATAAGCCAATCCCTCATAATAAATCTCTTTCTGTATCTCTCTATATATCCTCTTGGCCTGTTTCTCTGGAGAATCCTAATATGACATTTTGCCTAACTATGGTAAGGTGCTACTCAGACCCCTGCAAAGCAATGAAGAAATAGTAGTAGTAACAGCAATAATAAAAACCACCATGGCAATAATAGCAATCATTTGCTATTGCTCACCATGCTGGCAGCTGTGCTGAGGAGCTTGTATAGATCATCACAATTAATTCCCACAGCAGTACCATTTATAGATCAAGTAATTGAAGTAAAACAGGTGAAGTAACTTTCCTAAAGGGGTAAACAACATTAAAAGTAGAATTTGTACCAGGTGTACTTGTCAGTGTCCCAGGAGAAAATGGTTGGTATATTTAAATTGAGCGATTGGAGGCAAGTATGATAAATAAATAATGGAGTTTTCACATGTATAAGGAACTGCACCTAGATGTGTTCCTTGGTCTGTCTGTCTTTCTGGATCATTCCGTGCTATGATGTCCTTCTAATATCTCTAGCTTTCATAATAAGTTATATTAGCTGGAAGGGTCAGTCTCTGGCCCTCCCTGCTCCTCCTCCTCTTCCTCCTCTTTCTTCTTCAATTTTTTTCTTAGCTGTTCTTTTCTGTTTATTCCTTGCATTAATTTGAGGATGTACTTGAAAAGTTTCATGAAAAAAACACCTGGATGGGGTGCATTGGCTCACACCTGTAATCCCAGCACTTTGGGAGGCTGAGGCTGTCAGATCACTTGAGGCCAGGACTTTGAGAACAGCTTAGGCACCGTAAATGCCATCCTATCTCTACAAAAAAGAAAAAGAAAATTAGCTGGGCATGGTGGCTTGTGCCTGTAGTCCCAGCTACTTGGGAGGCTGAGGTGGGAGAATCACTTAAACCCGGGGCGTTGAGTCTGCAGTGAGCTGTGATTGCACCACTGCACTCCAGCTTCGGGGTCTACAAGGCTTCACTCTGTCACACAGGCTGGAGTGCAGTAACATGATCACAGCTCACTGTAGCCTTGACCTCCCAGATTCAAGCAATCCTCCCGCCTCAGCCTCCCAAGTAGTTGGGACTATGGGCATGAGCCACCACACCCGGTTAATTTTTTATTTTTTGTAGAGATAGAGGTCTCACTATATTGCTCAGGCTGACCTCAAACTCCTGGGGTAAGGCAGTCCTCCCACCTTGGCTTTCCAAAGTGCTGGGATTACAGGCATGAGCCACTGCACCTGGTCAAACTATCATCTTACTTATAATAGTTTTTAAAACTCTCTTGGATTTTCTATACTAAGGTAGTCAAAATTCTAAGAGGGCCCCCAAGATTTTCACTTCTTGATGTACATACCCCATATAATTCCCTTTCCTTGAGTGTCAGTAGAACCTGTTAATATGATGGGATAGTCACTCCTATTATTATGCTGTACCATTTAAGACAGTTCTAGGTGACGGAAGGGAGAGATTCTCTTGGTGGCTTTGAATAAGTAAGCTGTCACAGTGTAGGCCTCTTCTCCTGGTGGCTTTGAATAAGTAAGCTGTCACAGTGTAGGCCAAGTGGCAAGGGACTGCAGGCGGCTTCTGGGGGCCGAGAGCAGGCCCCAGGCAACAACCATCAGAAAATGGAAGCCTCGGTCCTATCATCCCAGGGAACTGAATTCTGCCAACCACATGAGTTTGGAAGAGGATCATGAGCTCCAGCTGAGAGCAGAAGTAGGGCCCCGCCTTGATTTCAGCCCCACCTTGATTTCAGCTTGCTGACACCCTGTATAGAGATACTGACTTCTGACCTACGAAACTGTGACGTAATAAATGTGGGTTTTTAAAACTGCTCAATTTGTGGTTATTTGTTACCCAACAACAGAAAGCATTGTAAACATTCATGGTGTTTGCAATTAATGGCAAGATTGTTTCTTCCTTTCCAAACCTTATACATTTTATATTTATTCCTGGCCTTATCTTCCTGGCTAAAACCTTGAGTTAAATAGAAGGGACGATATTGAAAATCCTTAAATTTTTCTTGATTGTAAGGTAATTATTTTTTATTTTTATTTTTATTTTTTTTTATTTTTTGAGATGGAGTTTCACTCTTGTTGCCCAGGCTGGAGTGCAATGGCTCGATCTCGGCTCACGGGAACCTCTGCCTCCCGGGTTCAAGCGATTTTCCTGCCTCAGCCTCCTGAATAGCTGGGATTACAGGCATGAGCCACCATGCCTGGCTAATTTTGTATTTTTAGTAGAGACAGGGTTTCTCTATGTTGGTCAGGCTGGTCTCGAACTCCTGACTCAGGTGATCCGCCCGCCTTGGCCTCCCAAAATGCTAGGATTACAGGCGTGAGCCACTGCACCCGGCTTATTGTAAGGTAATTCTTCTAATATGTCATCATTAAATGTTTTTGTAATCTTTTAGGGAACATCTTTGATGAAATCATGAGCTTTAACTTCTCTTCCTACTTTGCTAAGAGTTTATTTTCCAATTACGAATGGGCTTTAAAGGTGTTACGTGTATTTTCTACAGCTATTGAAATAATTATATATTTTTTATTTTTTAACTGTTAAGCTAGTTTCTACGTTGATAGATTTTCTGAAGTTAAGCCATTATTTCATTATGGGAATAAATCCTAAATTAAAAAATGTAGTACATTGCCAGTTTTAGATTGCTAATGTTTTATTTAAGATCTTTGCTATCTTTCTTCAAAGGATTAGTAAAACAATTGTAAAGCCTTCAAAGATTGTTGATCTTTTTTTTCCCTCTTAAATAGACTTTATTTTTTAGATCAGTTTTAGCTTCATAGCAAAACTGAGCAGAAGGTACAGAAAGTTCTCATATTTCCTCAGCCTCTCCCACTGTCAACATCCTGCACCAGAGTGGAACACTTATTACAACTGATGAGCCCACACTGGCACATCATTATCAACCAAAGTACATAGTTTACATTAGAGTTCACCCTTGGTGTTGTATATTCTATGGGTTTGGACAAATGTGTAATGACATATATTCACCATTGTAGTATCACACGTAATAGTTACCCTGTCCCAAAAAGTCTCTGTGCTGTTGAAAATGATTTATTCTTTAACATCTTTCATCCCTTCCTACCAATCCCTGGCAGCTATTGATCTTTTACTGCCTCCATAATTATGCCTTTTCCAGAATGTTGCATAGTTGGAATGATATAGTATGTAGACTTTTGAGAGTGGCTTCTTTCACTGAGTAATATGAATTTGTTTTCTCCATGTCTTTTCATGGCTTGGTAGCTCATTTCTTTTTAGCACTGAATAACATTTCATCGTCTGTATGTGCCACAATTTCTTTATTCATTGACCTACTGAAGGTCACGTTGGTTGCTTCCAAGTTTTGGCAATTATGATAAATAAAGCTGCTATGAACATTCATGTATGGGTTTTTGTGTGGCCATAAGTTTTCACCTCATTTGGGTGAATACCAAGAAGCACAATTGCTGAATCATATGGTAAGAGTATTTTTAGTTTTGTAAGAAGCTGCCAACTGTCTTCTAAAGTGGGTATATCATTTTGAAAGATTGTTGTTTTTGTTGATTTTTTTTGTACCTTTTATTCAGCTGAATAGAGTAGACTATTTTCATTATGGAACCATGTATTTTAGTCATTTATAATAGTTATTGTGTGGATTTAATATACTAATAATGTGGGTTAACATTTGTCAGTGCAAGCCCATCGCTCATCCCAATATATGCATTATTTTCTTCTTCAAAATTTGTGATGCTGAAGTGTTATCCTATAAACCCCTCTCACCCCTTTGTCCCCCAGTTATTGATTTTTTAAAAATTGATTAAATTTTTAAATCATTGATTGTCTCTAAATGCTTAACAGATCTTTTCAGGTTTTTTATTCTTCTTGAGTTTTTAAAATATTTCTCTAGAAAACTGTGTACTTCATCTACATTTTTATTATAATATTGTTGTTCATAGTATTCTTTCATGAGGTTCTAAAACTTCCTATACCAGTATTTATATTGAATTTTTATTTTTTATTATTGTTGATATGTGCCTTTTCTTATTTATTATTTGCCAGGTTTGTGAAGGTTTTATTTATTTTATAAGTCTTTGTCAAGGGCCAGCATTTGGTTTTGTTAACTCTATTTAGTTATCTTTGTTTTTTTCTTTCATTCATTTCTGTTCCTGCATTTATTAGCTCTTTCCTTCTACTTTGTTTTGTTTATTAGTTATATAGCTTCCTTTTTTTTTTTTTTTTTGGAGACTGTGTCTCACTCTGTCGCTCAGGCTGGAGTACAGTGGCGTGATCATGGCTCACTGCAACCTTGACCTCCCAGGCTCAAGCAATCCTCCAACCTCTCAGCCTTCTGACTAGCTGGGGCCACAGGCACATTGCCACCATGCCCAGCTAACTTTTATATTTTTGGTAAAGATGGGGTTTTGCCATGTTGCCCAAGCAGGTCTCAAATGATCCTCCTGCCTTTGCCTCCCAAAGTGCTGGGATTACAGGCATGAACTACTGTGTCTGTCCATTAAATCTATTTAATTATCTTTGTTTTTATTTCGTTCATTTCAGTTCTTACATCTATTCTTTCCATTTTATTTATTATATGACTTCTTGAACTGACTGTGAAATCATTAGTTTTTAAATTTTTCTTCGTTTTTGAATATATCTGAATTTTTCCCTCTAGGTTCTGCATTATCTGCATTCCACATGATATGTAGCGTTTTCTTTGGTATCCATTTCTAAATACAGTATTTTGTTATTTTTTAAATGATTTATTCTTTAACTCATGAAATAGACATGTATTTCTTATTTTCCAAATATGTTGGTTCATTTTTTATTTGTTTTGGATTTTTAATTGTATTTTATTATGGTTTGGGAACTTGATCTGAATGATATTGAGTTTTTATTTACTGAGATTCCTTTTGATGTTCATTCAGTGCTCAAGTTTTGTGCATGTTCAATTTTTTCAAAAATACTTCGAATGTGACAAAAATATGTCTGTAATGTCGGGTGCATGATTCCATTATCTCACATTTTTGAGGTCTCTCTTTATGGCGTTCTTACAAGGTTGGTTGTCTTTCATTAGATCACAGGGCTTTCTGAGTCCCTGCCTAACTCTCAGTTTAATTTTCTGAGTAAGGATTCCTATCATCTGGGGAAAATGTAAACATGAATACCATTCCCTTAAGTGGAATAGGTTTGGGGGTTTGATTTTATGTGAAAAACTTACTCTTTTTTATCCATAGAAGCAGGCAGATTACAAACTCCCTTGACACCCATGGTGTTGAGGGAAAATGTATATTTATGTGTATAATTTTTCTAGCCTCCTTTTCATAGAGCGGCTTCACAGGGAGTTCCAAAACTTGTGTTGCATTTATTAGAAATTTGAGAGGCTAATCCCTACACGAACACTTGGATGGATGATAGAGATGTACCAATTATAATTACATATACATACAACTATATGTGTATATTTCTTATATATGCAAACAGATATATGTGCAACACTATAACTTAGATTTTCACTGTAATGTATGAACTAGCACCTATTTCAAACACTGCTTTCGAACTTGATAGAAAGACATTGGTTATATATATTTTTAAGTTTAAAAAACTCTATCAAATTGTCTGCAGTCATTAATTAGGTTATTCAGAGCTGTCTCAGCAAACTTATTCTGTATTTGAGAAAACAGGAACTGAATGGACCTGTTTATCATTAATTTGTGCCATTGTCTACAGAAACTGAGATCAGCTTTGACTAGCTTTTTCCTTCTGCTTTTTTTCAAAGAAGAAGATTTTTGTAATATGTGGGACAGGGGCTGTTAATTTTCTCCACTACAACATTACCACACTCTACTGAGCTGATTGCAATTTTATTTAATCTTCCATCTTTACAGATGGAGGGCCTCCAAAGGCTTTTGTAGGCCCCAATTTGGGAATATAATCACTCTGAATGAAGAAACCAAAGTAAGTAAACTGTGTGGTATTGGGGGGAATTAGGATTGGAGTGAAGTCTTTTTTTTAAATATACTAAAAACAAGATCTCCCTTGACTTTTGATAAAGGCAAGTTATCCTAAATGCTTAAACCATTTGACTTAATTCTTGGTAAGCATGTCCATTAAATTTGCTTTCATCCACTATAGTTGTGAGCTCAGTTGCTTTTTTCTCATTTATTTTTCTTAGGCCCTGAGACAGGATGGGTAGGAGCTCTCCACGAAGGAGGCCCAAGGTGGTCCATTCCTCCATGCTGGCGCTCACCTCACTAGGCCAGCTCATCTTCCTCTAACTCAAAACAACACATTGTTTCTCTCAAGAAAAGTGGTTTTTGAAACCATTATTTTTGCTATTTGACAGGCAGGATTGTTTGTTTATACTAACTCCAACTCCAGTCATAATACTGTACACGTGGTGCTCAAGAAGCTGGGTGGTTCAGAAAGTAATGCTTCCAATGATGGTGGGCATTTTCCAAGTATTTGATCTGTGCCAGATGCTGGGCTAAGAGCTATTGGGCTCTTATTTGATCTACAGGCCAATTCTGCAAGGAAGGAGCAGGTCATTTATTCTGACATTCAGAGCTTGTCAGGGTTTGGATCCTCATTTACTGTTGCTCTGCTGGTATACACTGCCGAGATGATAGCCATTGTTACTATCCTCTACTCCTCATCCTGATCTTGACCTTGAAATGTGAGCCAGTGTGACTGCCTGAGAGAATAATTCTTTAATGCATGAAAATAATTTGTAAAAGTGCTTTTTCTTGAAAACATTCCTTGAATGCCATTCTAGGAACATTTTCTTCTCATCATTGCCAGTGTGGGCTGGGCACGGTGGCTCATGCCTATAATCCCAACACTTTGGGAGGCAGAGACAGGAGGATTGCTTGAGTCCAGAAGTTTGAGACCAGCCTGGCCAACATAGTGAGACCTTGTCTCTATTCACATATTTAAAAATTAAAAGAAATTTAGCAGCATGTTCAGGAAGGACAGGACCCACTTCGATCATCTTATGACCATGAGACAGGATGGAGAAGGGAAGAAGGTGAGTCGAAAGCTATAAAGAAAGATTGATTTATGGGATAAATTAATGAATGACCAGAACTGTAGCTTCTGTTTCACAAAATGGTTTGTAATAGAGAGGACATGAGCTTTGTGGTTAGACCAGGTTTGAAATAGCATCCCACTGCTTGCTGATGGCATCCTGGACATGTCATACAGGCTCTCTCAGCCTCAGTTTCCCTGAGGAAAGAAAGAGCAGGAAAAAAAATGTTATGGTCAATGAAATCTCATCCTATCAGAAAAGTAGGTTACAACAACACGGTCTGTTAAATGAGAGCATTATTGAGAATGTAAGTCCTCAAAGACACACCTTCACTCTAGTACCACTAACGATACAGGAGAGTAGTAGGGGTGCTTGGCCATTGCTCACTCTTTTGTGCCCCTGCCGAGCGCCGCTCAGAATTTGGTCTCTATAAGGAGCTAGGGCCCCTTGCAGGGAAGCTGATTTCCTGTCTTAGAGAAAACCTCAGGATTGATCTGGGGCAAAATAATGATTTCAAGTGGTTTAGGAGCCGTGATGAAAGGACATAGGCATTGACCTAGAGAGCTCCCGCTTGCCTTTGGAAATGTGAACGTGGCCCTGAAAATGATAATTATAGTTCATGGAAAGAGTTGAATTTGTAAAAAGTTCATAATATTTACAACAGAAAAACTAAAAGTTCAATAAAAAAGGAAGTCATAATAAGAGTGTGGATGCACTGCTATGTTTAATTTTGTGTTGATTGTGATGAGATGAGTAATCCATGTGGGGTTTCTCCTTCTGTTGGGCTATGTCTACTTGCCAATGTTGGGTGTGGATGCGCATGTGTTTCTGTCTATGTGGAGAGAAGGAGAGCACGGCTGTGTTTGGCTCTGGCCATGTCAGGTGGGCTCTGTGTGTTGGTAGGAAGGTAGGCTTCGGGCTTCCTGCAAGGCAGTGGTGGCATTGGCTGGTCCCTTTGCCTTGTTTCACACTCCTGCTTTAGGTCTCAGCTTAACGGTCTGTTTCTCAGTAAGCTTCCCACCCAGACTAGTTTACCTCTCTCAGAACCTTTCCCTTGAGAATTTATCACAATAGGCAGTTGTGCAGTTATGTGTATGATTATTTGATTAAAGTCTTCCTCTCCCACTGAGCTGTGATCTCCATAAGGGCAAGGCCCATGTCTGTTTTGCTCACTATGTTATTTCCTAATACCTGGCACACGTACATCACAGGCTCTCAATAAACGCTTGACACATGAATCAATGGCGTAGTGCTGTACCATCCTTTATAAATGGAACATTTGGCTTCATTCCCCACCAGTACAGTGTATCATTAACATGCAAATTTCTACCCCTAACACAGTAAAGGTTTACTCTTGAATTTTATTCTCTATAACTTAACAGTAGTTTGATTACTTTAACTTTTGCATCTCTGTTCTCCAGAAAAAGAAAATAATCATAGACTCATGGCACTAAAGGGGACCCTGTTATCTCATCCGGACAATTTAAACATTAGACTAACATTAAGCAATCCAGTCAAGATAAATGAGCTTCCTAAAGTTTCGGCAAGGCAAGGAGATGGGGAAGGGAGAGCACACCGGGTTGGGGGACAGCATGTGCAGAGCTCTGCGGTGGGAAGGTGCCCATCTGGAATGCTTGAGGAGCTCATAGAAGGCCAGAGTGGCAGGAGCAGGATGGGGAAGGTGAAGTGGGCAAGTGGGCAGAAGTCAGATACCCCTCTGATGGGAATGTTCCCCTGCCCCCAGTCGTATTTTGAAACCTAATCCAAATGCAATGAGTATTAAGAGAAGCTCGCATGAATGGAATTAGTGCCTATAAAAGGCACCCAGGGAACTCATTTTTCTCTTCTGCCATGTCAGCTTACAGTGAAAAGACTCCTGCATATGAGGAAATGGCCCTCACCAGACACCAAATCTGCCAGTGCCTTG
This sequence comes from Hylobates moloch, assembly GCF_009828535.3. Lineage (NCBI taxonomy): Eukaryota > Metazoa > Chordata > Mammalia > Primates > Hylobatidae > Hylobates > Hylobates moloch. Next base: position 1,649,115 of record NW_026652310.1, on the reverse strand, counting down.
ATCTTGGACTTCTCAGCTTCCAGAACTGTGACTAATAATTTTTTTTTTTTTTGTAGTTACGCAGTCTAAGATATTTTGTTACTGCAGCTCAAATGGACTAAGATAGATACCAAGTTCCAAAGACCATATTAGGTATTCGGCCTTTGTTCTAGGAGTGATGTGGAGCCATTCAAATGTTCAGGTAGAGGTGTGATGTGTTCAGACTGTGTCTTCAGAGGCTCACTGACTGCCCTGCTGTCAACTGTGGACACGCAGAGTGGAAGCACAGTACCCTCAGTGAGGAGGGTATGACTGCAACACTTAGCACTCAGTCAGGATGGAGCTCCGCCTCCCCCATGCTGTCCACCACTTCAGAGCACATCAGGTTACATGATATTTGTAAAAATGACCTTTCTCAGCAACCCAGTGCACTGGACCCATGGTGGGGCTTTGAGGGGCTTCTAAGGTTTCAAAAGTACCCCAGGAGTGTTCAGTACTGTAATTATTACTGACTCAAGGGGGGTGAGGCCTCCTAAATCGCAGCGACCACATCCTGCTACACCCCTCATATCCTTTTTGAGTTCTCTCCAACCCTAACTCTACTTTTCCTGAGAACATGATCCTCCAGAGCCCAAGGGAGTATGGCCTTAGGCCGTATCTTGAGCAATCTTAATACTTTATAAAATTCAATTCTATTTCCTCCTACTGACCTGCAGAACTTTTACTTACATCATTTGAGGATTAATTATGAAATTTAGGAAGATGTCCAGGTAAACAGATATGCTGTCTTTCAAAATCTCACTAGTGGCAAGTGAAGTAATTTTTCTCTGGTGGAATTATTAGTGGAGCTATTTTTTTTGTAGTGTTAATTTTTCATCACAAATAGTAGGGCACCAACCTTCTGGAAATTCAAGCTAGTTTTAAGGAATTGGAGTAAGATTTAGGACTACATGTATCACTACATCTTAGATTCAGCAATTAAAACAGTTTATTTTAGGATACATTGTATAAGATAGTACTTTGTTCTTCTCTAATGAAAGAGAGATTCTTATTCTATCAAAAGATATCAAATTCATTCCTTTTGCCCTCTTGGAGCCTAGAGAGGCCCATGAGAACAGGGCTTCTGAAACAGCAAACATGTCTGCAGGGCTGTGCTATGAGGCCACTTTTGCTAGAAGTGACATTTCTGGAACCAGAGGGAGCACGCAACTGTTCTTGAAATTGAAGTTCTGGCCAGGGCAATTAGGCAGGAGAAGGAAATAAAAGGTATTCAATTAGGAAAAGAGGAAGTCAAATTGTCCCTGTTTGCAGATGACATGATTGTATATCTAGAAAACCCCATTGTCTCAGCCCAAAATCTCCTTAAGCTGATAAGCAACTTCAGCAAAGTCTCAGGATACAAAATCAATGTACAAAAATCACAAGCATTCTTATACAGCAATAACAGACAAACAGCCAAATCATGAGTGAACTCCCATTCACAATTGCTTCAAAGAGAATAAAATACCTAGGAATCCAACCTAAAAGGGACGTGAAGGACTTCTTCAAGGAGAACTACAAACCACTGCTCAATGAAATAAAAGAGGATACAAATGGAAGAAAATTCCATGCTCATGGGTTGGAAGAATGAATATTGTGAAAATGGCCATACTGCCCAAGGTAATTTATAGATTCAATGCCATCCCCATCAAGCTACCAATGACTTTCTTCACAGAATTGGAAAAAACTAAAGTTCATATGGAACCAAAAAAGAGCCCGCATCGCCAAGTCAATCCTAAGCCAAAAGAACAAAGCTGGAGGCATCATGCTACCTGACTTCAAACTATACTACAAGGCTACAGTAACCAAAACAGCATGGTACTGGTACCAAAACAGAGATACAGATCAATGGAACAGAACAGAGCCCTCAGAAGTAACGCCACGTATCTACAACCATCTGATCTTTGACAAACCTGACAAAAACAAGCAATGGGGAAAGCATTCCCTATTTAATAAATGGTGCTGGGAAAACTGGCTAGCCATATGTAGAAAGCTGAAACTGGATCCTTTCCTTAAACCTTATACAAAAATTAATTCAAGATGGATTAAAGACTTACATGTTAGACCTAAAACCATAAAAACCCTAGAAGAAAACCTAGGCAATACCATTCAGGACACAGGCATGGGCAAGGACTTCATGTCTAAAACACCAAAAGCAATGGCAACAAAAGCCAAAATTGACAAATGGGGTCTAATTAAACTAAAGAGCTTCTGCACAGCGAAAGAAACTACCATCAGCGTGAACAGGTAACCTACAAAATGGGAGAAAATTTTCGCAACCTACTCATCCGACAAAGGGCTAATATTCAGAATCTACGATGAACCCAAACAAATTTACAAGACAAAAACAACCCCATCAAAAAGTGGGCGAAGGACATGAACAGACACTTCTCAAAAGAAGACATTTATGCAGCCAAAAAATACATGAAAAAATGCTCATCATCACTGGCCATCAGAGAAATGCAAATCAAAACCACAATGAGATACCATCTCACACCAGTTAGAATGGCCATCATTAAAAAGTCAGGAAACAACAGTGCTGGAGAGGATGTGGAGAAATAGGAACACTTTTACACTGTTGGTGGGACTGTAAACTAGTTCAACCATTGTGGAAGTCAGTGTGGCGATTCCTCAGGGATCTAGAACTAGAAATACCATTTGACCCAGCCATCCCATTACTGGGTATATATCCAAAGGACTATAAATCATGCTGCTATAAAGACACATGCACACGTATGTTTATTGTGGCACTATTCACAATAGCAAAGACTTAGAACCAAGTCAAGTGTCCAACAACGATAGACTGGATTAAGAAAATGTGGCACATATACACCATGGAATACTATGCAGCCATAAAAAATGATGAGTTCGTGTCCTTTGTAGGGACATGGATGAAACTGGAAACCATCATTCTCAGTAAACTATCGCAAGGACAAAAAAACCAAACACCGCATGTTCTCACTCATAGGTGGGAATTGAACAATGAGAACACATGGACACAGGAAGGGGAACATCACACACTGGGGACTGTTGTGGGGTGGGGGGAGGGGGGATGGATAGCATTAGGAGATATACCTAATGCTAAATGACGAGTTAATGGGTGCAGCACACCAACATGGCACATGGATACATATGTAACAAACTGCACGTTGTGCACATGTACCCTAAAACTTAAAGTATAATAATAAAAAAAAAATTTGAGGGTGTTCATGCCCGAAATGAAACTGAATTTTATTTGGGAAGGAGATGTACTTATGTGTGCAAAGAACAACACAGTGGCCCTGGCAGCAAATCAAACAAAACCAGAGTCATCTGGGGAAAGGTAACTTGTGCCCAAGGAAAGAACAGCGTGGTTTGTGCCAAGTTCCAAAGCCACCCTCCTGCTAAGGCCATTGGGCACAGAATCCATGTGATGCTGTACCACTGGAGGATTCAAATTCATTGAAAGTAAATAAATAAAATTTTAGCTTTGTTCATTTGAAAAAACATGCGAGTATCTAATTTCTATGTGTTGGCAGGGCCAAACAGTGAAACATGGAGTTTCAAGGCAAAGGCAGCTTGTTAGGGTCCCTCCTTCTGACCTGCACTTGGCAGCACATAGGCAGCCTGTCTACAAGGTCGTTCCACCCCCTGCTCCACTGTCCCAGGGGGTCATTGATGGGTGTCTTATTTTTTATTTTATTTTTATTTTAGACAAGGTCTCACTCTGTAGCCCAGGTTGGAGTGCAGCGGCACGATCAGAGTTAGTATGGGATGAACTGTTGGGGAGAGGGCTGGACAATAGGACTGGACTAAGGGATCTTAGCCCTTACTAAGGAATATAGGCTGCAGTGGGCATCTGTTGTGTACCTCAACAAGAAGCAAGGACCAACTCTTAGTTCTCTGAGGTGAATTTTCAGGAGTGATGGGGGAGATGTTTTGAGCACATCCTGAAACCACACCGTAGGTGCCTCTGTAACCAAGTGGAGAGAGGCCCTTGGTTATGGAGTTGGGAGAACCTGGATGCCTCTGGTACACAAAAAACCCTGCAGTGGGGGCTTAACTTCCATCCTTAGGAAGGTCCCCACTTGGCCTTCCCGGTCTTGAGGGATTCTCAGATGGTGGCCTGCCTACAAGTGGCTCCTCCATTGTGTTCTGTTAGGAGGGAGGGAACAAATAAAAAGAAAAAATAAAAGCCTCTTCCTGCCACCAAACTTACAAACTGACTAGCTCCACCCCATTCTCCTCTTTTTGTTGTGATGGAAGGAGAGGCCCTCCTCCTCTCCAGGGTGAATCCCTGCACCTGCACTCTGTGCTCTTTCTCCTCTAGCTTCTCCCTTTTTATAATCTTCTCTTTCTCTATTTCTCCTGCCCTTTTCTTTCATTTCATCGTTTTAAGCATGCTTAAGTGTTGCCCATCTTCAACTAGCAAACTAAGCAACCAACCAACCACTTCTTACATGGAAAAACAGGCATTCTTATTCCCAGTTAGTAGCATGTAAATTGGTGTAACTTTTTGGAAAGCAAATTGGTAACACCCTAATGAAATTTAAATGTCCATGCCCTTTGATCCAGCAACTCCACTTCTATGTATGCATTTTAGAAGTGCATTTGCACACACTGAGACATGACTGAGAACATTCACTGTGGCATTGTAACAAACAGTGCAAATATCCATCAACATGGATTTGGATTGCCATGTAGCTATTAAATAGAATGTGGTTGAACTGGATATTATCTGTGTGTATTATTTAATGTTCTTCAGAGAAACAGAACCAATAGAGATTCTCTCTCTCTCTCTCTCACACACACACACACGCACACACACGCACACACACGCACACACACACACATCTATCTATAAATCCTCCACTGGGGAGGTCACTGGAGGACCATCAGCAGAGGAAGGGTCATCTCTCCCAGCTGTGTCAGGAGAAAACCAGATGACTTCCAGTGTCCTGTGAGTCTAACTTTTTATGTCATTAATATAACATTGTCAATAAAGGTTTAAAGCTTAATTTAGAAAAGAAGCATAGAATGTGCTTTATCATTGAGGAGGCCCTGGTAGTACTGTCCCCCGGATGACCTGAATCTCTGTGGGTTCCTGGCAACAAGCCACTGGGCACAGGGCTTCTACCCTGCCTAAGGAATTTCCATGGTTCGCTTCATCTAGAACCCTGGAAGGGGGACCCTTGATCAGCTGGCAGGAGATTCATCTCCACTGAGAGGCTTCCTTCCCACAAAAGCCTCCAGTCACATCCTTGGTTAGGTTTTGCCGCCTGCTGTCAGTCTCAAAGTCTATAGCAAAAGGTAGAGCTGCAGGGGCTCCTTCTCCTGGAGCACAAGACAGACTGCATCCAGGGTGCCTGGTTTAAGTATATTTTTCTTGGGTGATGAGTGGCTTGGAAAGGACATGCATCATCTTGCTGCCCTCCTCTGCTAATTTAAGCTGGACCATGCTTGTGGTGTTTGCGTCAGCTCTTAATTTTGATAATACAACTAACTAGGGCAACACTGTCCAATGGACCTATCTGTGATGTTGGAAACGTTCTATAATATCTGTGCTGCCAAATATGGTAGTCACTAGTCACATGTGGCTATTGAGCATGAGAAAGGTGGCAAATATGACTGAGGAAGTGTTTTAAGTTAAATTTAAATTCATTTAAATTTAAGGAAGCACATGCAGCTAGAGGCTGCCGTATTGGGCAGTGCGGCTCTAGGCCCTTGAACAGAGTTAGCATGGTCTTGGTTAAGCTCTAGCCTTGGAATGTTAAACTGATCTTCTTGAAATGTGCTCTGATTCTTCAGCTGGAGAGCTAGTATTAACTATCTGTATTACCTTTAAACCAACCAATTAATCCATCAACTAACCAGTTTACACCCCCTGCCCACCCACTGACTTTCATGGCTTTCACAGGCATCTCTATGCTGATGCCTTCCAAATCCCAGATTCTCTGCTGAGCTCCAGACCCAAATGCACAACCATGTGATGGACATCTGTGTACACTTTGATGTCCTACAGGTGACTCAGATTCAACCAGTTCAAACAAAATCATTGTCTTCCCACTTTCTCCAAACCTGTGTTTCTTCTACATGCTCTAGCTCAGGAATGGCACCTCCATTCTCCCACTTGCTTGTACTGGAAACCTGCAGCTTGATCTTGACTTCCCCCCCTCTCTCATCCATCTCATTCATTCAGTTTCCATGATCTATAAATTCTGCCTCCTAAATGATTCTTAAATTCTGCTGCTTCTCATCATCTCCACTGCCATTCCCCTGGTTCAAATCTATTTGATATTTCTAAAATGCAAATCTGATCATGTCCCTTCCCTGCTTAAATTACTTCAGTGACTCCCGATTTCTCCCAGGTTAAAGATAAACCTTCTAATACGATCCCTATGTGATCTTCCCCTGGCATCTCTTACCTCCCCTTATCTTTGGCTACTTCTTCCCCTTGCATTCTCTGTTCTAGGTTTACCCCAGATAAATCACAGCATCTCTCACCTACGGGCCTTGACACCTGCTGCTTCCTTGCTGAGAACCCTCTCCTTGCCCACCTGCTTTGGCTTAATGATTGCTACTTATCTTTTAGGTGTCAGCATTTAGAGGTTATTTTCTCTGTGGCCATCTGGGCCACATGTTCCTCTCTGTGCCCCCATACGACCCTGCAATTTCCAGCTCCTCCATGTGACTATAGGTTCCTTGAAAGCAGAGCTTTGTCTGTCTTATTTACCACTGACACATAGTTGGCGTTAAGCCTCCATGACAGAATCCTTAAATGGAGCATGTTTGGGGCAGGGCTTATGGGGATCTTCTTCCTGTGACTTCTTCAGCTGCTTTCTGCACTCATGGAGATTTTCCTACATGCCAAATCCATGCTAGAGGACCTGCGTGGTTCAAGGAAAATGGCAGCTGGAGCCCTGTCCTCCTGGTGCTGATCTCAAGAAGTAGTTTGTTTGGAAAGAGCAAGAAGAGAGGCCTTTCTCCCTACACCTGAACATAGAGCCGCTAGGTTAATCAGCGTAAGTTCTCAGGGCAGCCTCAAACAAATTGGTGGAGTCTATGTAAGTTCACAGGATGGACAAATGCATGTGAACAGAACACAAAATAGAAATTGCCAACAGTCTCTCATATTGTGGTATGATAAGCTTACAGCCATCAGGTGCAAGGTTTTATTTATTTATTTATTTATTTATTTTGAGACAGAGCCTTGCCGTCGCCCAGGCTGGAGTGCAGTGGCATGATCTCTGCTCACTGCAACCTCTGCCTCCTGGGTTCAAGCGATTCTTCTGCCTCAGCCTCCCGAGTAGCTGGGACTACAGGTGCACGCCACCATACCCAACTCATTTTTGTATTTTTAGTAGTATCAGATAGAAATGCTGGAGCCAAACAGTATTTCACCACGTTGGCCAGGCTGGTCTTGAACTCCTGACCTCGTGATCTGCCCGCCTTTGCCTCCCGAAGTGTTGGAATTACAGGCATAAGCCACCACATCTGGCCTTATTTTTTATTGTTTTAAAAATATTTTTTGAGGGTCTCCTGTGTGCGTCTGTTCTAGATGCATGTAGTTAGAGCTGAGCACTCCAAAATGCACACAAGCAGCCAAGTCTCTGGAATTAACCGTCCCACAGAGTGCAAGAGCCTTTTAAAGACTGTGCTTCTCTTACAGTCATCTTATTTCCTAAAGTCAGAGAGGTTGAAATGCAAAGAGTATGCATTTTGCTAAAAAGGAATATTTATAAAACTGAAAGTGTATTGCACCTCCTGATATATTTATGAGTAAATAAAAGCAAAGTAGCCAGAGCTAAAGAAATGCCTTTAGTGAAGACTCTACACTTGGAAGTCTGAGCAATTGCAGAGTGAGACCAAGAGTTCTCCTCCATTAGGATACTCCTCCTACAACTAGGAAGGGGCTGCTCTGATATTGACTAATGGGGCTGACGTTGGACCTGGTGGTTTCCTGAGGACACAGGAGAGGAGACACAGAATTCCAGCACTAGAAGACACCAAAAACAGGGGTCCAGATCAGGGAGCGGTTTCTCAGTTACTGATGGACAATGGTTTAATCATTGTTCCAATGGGAAGAAGTACCCAAGGTTGGTGGTGGGGGCGGGAGTGGGGGAAGTAGGGAATCAATTGACTTCTGCAGTCACTGTGAGTGAGCGAGCGGGACAGGCAGCTGGCCAGTGCCCGTCCCACTTCCCTGCTGGCAGAGAAGGAAAGAGAATAGCTATTTATCTGCCTTAGAGTTAAAGCACCGAGGGAAACATGAGAATGCTTGTGGGAAGCCAACCATATCTGCTCTTTGTTGACTTTTGTTAACAAGTGTCACTTGGTGTGACACTCTCTTCCCATATTCCCATCCTCAGCATGAATACATAGGTGGGAAATACTCTAGGATTTGCAGCCAGTGTTGGGAAAGCCTGTCCACTCCACGCCAGGCCCACATTCTGGGGGTGGGTTCCAGGCCCACAATAGCTCCTTCCTCTGCACCCACAACTCGTCTGTCTATGGTCACTGGTTTAAATTTTCCGTTATTCACATTTTGCCTCCCCAAATGGATTGTAATGCCTTTGAAGATGGGGAGTATCCCTGGCACATCAGTGGTGCCCACTTCATATATAACAATACACACAGAGGTCATTAAAACTCTGAGTGAATCAGATAGAAGTGCTGGAGCCAAACAGTGTAGTCCCTAATGTGTGTTAGGCACTCACAATGCATGAAGAATAATGGGCTTGTCTATTGTTCGTTCGTTCACTCTTTCATTCATTCGAACATGTGGGAAATGCCCAGTCCATTGGGTCAGTAGAGAAGCCACTCGCAGTTCTTCTTGTTGATAAGAAAGGCTCAAGGGATAGACCCTCTGCACTAATACCCCCACATATCTGCATCTACTCTGTCTCCTTTCTATTTGTTATGACATTTTTGGCTTAAAAAAGAGAAGATGAAACAGAGTTCAAATGAAGTTCATTATGTGTTTCCTTACAGCTTACACTTGGCAATCCTCTAGGGAGGACTTTGGCTGAACCCAGTGAACCAGGAGGAAAAGAATCACAAACGTCTGGAGTTTGTTGACTAGAAAAATTCCCTGTGGTCTGACAGATTACCATTTCCCACCCAGCCATTCTCATCAGAGAAACGAGTCTCATTTTCAACTGGCGCGGCTAGTTGAAAGTTCTGCATGTTTCCCCAGGTATCTAAATTATACGCTTCTGTGTTGATTTTTCAGATTAGGCAGAAACTTTGACTTCCTCCTATGAAAGATGAAGATTGAGCACTTTTGTTCCCCATTATTCCAATGTAATTATATTGTATTTTTTTAATTAAGTAACTACTCAAAGTTAACTGTTGTGATTATTATAAATGTTTTCCCCAGTAAGGCACACAGTGTACACTGATAATACTTCCGTTGTTATCCAACTTCTTTTTCTTCCTGGAGTTCAAAATTATCTTGTTTTGGTATTTTTCTGTCCCTAATTCTCCTCCAACTCATTGCCAGCAGTGTTAATCTCCTCTTAGTAGTTCAAACACATCAGGTAATCAACTGATTTTTTATTTTTAACGCATCCCCTCTGGAGCCCATTGGCCTCCTGCTCTGATGTGTCGTTCAGTTCTCCTTAGTTGGATCCCTCTCTCTCGAATCCTTTGTATGCCTTTTTCCTGGTTTGCTCCTTCATTTTGTGGAATATATCCTCCAGTACCTTCCCAGTAAAGCATGTTTGGATTCTATTGGATTTTTTTTTTCCTGTTTTTATATTTTTTTAGAACTGAGAGCTCATTTTTGTTTTATGAATAGTTTGTTCTTTTTTGTAGATGCAGTTATATTATTTCTCTGAAGATATTAATTACAGTTTTCCCGAAAGTTTATTCTGCTTTTTGTGCTGTGTTGGCTTTCTCTGAATATGTATATTTGATTATAATCCCCAGTAGTCATTGTTTATAAGTCTTTTCTTTGAGGAGCTCAGTTTCTCTAGAGAAGAAATTTGTAGCCTGTCGCCCCATGTGTCTAAGCTGAGTCACCAGGACTCTCAGATGCAGTGATGAAAGGCTGCTGGCTGTTCTCACCATTCAGCATGCTGACTTGCCCCTCATCCCCTTCTCTGGTATGTCTTCTGTCAGATGAGGGAGGTGCCTTGTTTGATGGAGTGGAGCAGTGATCAAAGGATCAAGCTGTATTTAGTATAGCCTTTTAATCAACACCCCACAACCGGAGAGGTTCCTGGGGCCCCCAATTCTATGCCTACCAGGGGCTCCAGGGCCAGTCTGTTATCCTCCTGCCACCTCTCTGCACCCTGTGCCTGGTCTGTAAGTTACTCATCATTTACCACCTGCTTTCCAGTTTCCAACATCGTGTTTACCTTTCTCTCTCCACACTTGTTCCTTTCTCTTTTAGCCTTGTCCTTGAGATGGTTTGTTTATTTGTTTTTTGCCTTTAACAAAATCTCGATACTGTAGTGAATTTTGGGGGTGGGAATATAGGCAAAAGACGATGTTCAAATGTGTCCCTCAAGTTTAAATGTGTCCCTCAAGTTTCATATGTTGGAAACTTAATCCTCAATACAGCAGTGTTGAGAGGTGGGACCTTTAAGAGGTGATGAGGTCATCAGGACAGTCTTAATGCCATTATCTTGGGAGTGGGTTAGTTACTGTGGGAGTGGGTTCCTGATAAAAGGATGAGTTTGGCCCTGTTTTCTCTCTCTTTCCCTTCCACCAGAAAATGGCATAGCCAGAAGGCCCTCACCAGATTCCAGCACCAGCCTCCAGAACGTGAGCCAAATAAATCATTGTTTATAAATTACCCAGTCTCAGGTATTCTGTTTTAGCAACACAAAACAGGCAAAAACAACCATGTTTACTTGGCTGGTTGCCACATCTTTCTTGAATGGAAAAAAAAAAAAAAAAAGCACTTGAAATAGTCTGTGGAAATTCTACCCAGTTTGGAAATGTTGCTGAATTCTCATGTCTCTAGGCCCAGTTCACAACCCTCACTGAGCTGATGCTGCCAGGTAAAAGGCGAGCAATTACGGTGTGCTGACCATTTGAGTGAATGAATTAGTCAGGTGTTCACTGGTAGCACTGTTGACTCCTCTGAAAGCTAATGGACTCCGAAAACTCAGAAGAGGGGAGAGTACAGCAGCCTTAGTAAACTTGGGAGAAGTGGCTTCCATATCTGATTGCAAATTAGAATCACCTAGGAAGTTTTCAGAATTATAGGTTCCTCGGGATGATTCCAGAACTAGTTGAATCCTAAGCTCATGAACTAGGTCCTGGATAAACTGCATTTTTACCAATAAACTACCCACTTATAGCCTTCTTGTTGTGTGAAAAAATACACTGGTAGTGTTTAAGGCACTGTTAATCATATCTTTTGTTGCTTAGAGCTGAAAGTGTTCCCGACAGATCTGCAGGGATTATGAGAGTCCTTAGACACTGGAGTGGGGAGGGTGTGTCCATTCGGGGGAGTGTGGATATGTAATCAGGGCTCGGCAAACATCTCTGGGAATATGCAACCAGCTGAGGGGCTCCTGGGGCTCCCAAGACTTCCAGTGTAGACCTGCTCCTCACCATGTGCTCCTCCCCTCCCTCGGCCCAGCACACCTTACTCTGGTCTCCCTGGAGGCATTGGGATGGGGCTGTCTGTCTATCCCTATCCCTGGTCCACGTGTCTCTGTGCTTTGTGCCCCAAGCCTCGCTTTTTTGATTCTCAGATGCTGTTTTAGAGTCACAAATATGAACGTTGACATTTTTGGCTCTTTTCAATCCGTCTTTACCAACTGTACTCTCGCGTGAGGCTGTTTGGTCACTGTACAAGGAAGTGAGCAAAGAAAAACCCACAGATTAATATCTCAAGATAATATCTTGCCATACTTATTAATGACAATCAGCCCATTGTTGCATCCACCCCTACCCTACCTTCAGCAAGATAGCTGGGTTCACTCCCAGAAACTGCTGGAGGCAGACCATGCGGATCCCACAGAGATGGCAGAAAACAGAGAAATCTGGGGAGAGGGCAGTGGCTGGAGCCCAGGGACTATAGAGTGCAGTGGGGGCTTTTTAGGGCCTTGGGGGAGGGAGTGAACTCCAGAGCCAAAGTCCCAAGTCAGGGAGGCAATGGGAGACAGTATAGTCCCAGAGGGATGTGCTCATGGATGCAGGGGAGGTGAGAGCTGTAGGTGGGGGTTCCAAGCAGCTCTTTTTATTGAAGAAGTCACAAAGACAGTCCAATTTCAAGGGGAAGGGAAATAGATTCTATCCCTTAATGAGGGAGTAGAAAGTTTCTGGATGAGCATGTGGACTCAGACACATTTTGTGGCCATTTTTGGAAGATACAATCTACTACAGCAAGCATCCCACTAAAAGGCTGGTGCCTTGGGAACAGTAGGATAATCAGACTTTCACATGGCGGTGGGAATTTGTTTCAATTCTAATGGCTAGCTGAAGGGAAGGGGTAATTTTTGACTAGGGTTAGAAGATACTGGTTTGGGAGCATTCGGGGGGGCAGGCCAGGCCACTGGGGAGATAACCTAGTTTAAGACTTGGAATCTGGGGTACAGGAAAGAGTGAAGAGGAGGGGACGGTTGTAGCACCCTGACATGAGCCTGCTCATCCCTTGGGGTCAGCATTTCTCACCTGCCCCTATTGGTTTCTGCACAGCAAGACTCGCACCCCCTGTAAACACTCTGCAGAGACTCCCGTGGTGCTTCTCTCTCTTCCTGTTACCCGTCACCCCTCGTTCATTCTCGTCCTTCTACCTCTGCACAAGGTGCTCCCTTTAGGGGTCCCACAGTGTCCTGTATATCCCTCTCTTGTTGGGCTTATTAGTCTGAACTGTCACATACTGGTTCTTTGTCCATCACTGGTACAGGGCTGTGAGCTCATTGAGAGTAGGAACTATGATTTTGACCCCTGTCTTCCAAAATGTCTAGCAAAGTGAGAGGCCTCAGTCATGTTCACTGAATGAATGAATTAATTGTCCAGCACTCATTAGGCCTTGAGACCACTTATCTCTCCCATCAGAGGCCAGTGGTATTTCTGAGGCTGAAAATGTTCTCCTCTACTCTTTTCCAGCAGTCAGCTCTCTTGGGCTCACCAAGAACCATGTCAACAGCCAGACTTGCTGCACTGCTGATATATGCAGCTCCCTTATCACAGCCTCCCAGTTCTTGTCTTCTTTTTCTTCTGTTATAGGCTTGTTTTTCACCATCAGGGTGACAAGGTCCCTCAGATAGAAAGTAGCAAGACCACAATTTGCACCCAGGTCCAAAAACCCTGGGTCCCTGCCTTTTATTAGCAGTGTGACTCCCACAGCCGACTCTTCCCAGCCCATGTTCTAAACATGCACCCTCACCCACATCAGTTCTTCCCTCTCTTCCTTACATTTTCAATTGCTCTCTCTATTGCTTCCTTCCCCTTAGAATATAATTATGTGCAAACGGCTCCTATTTTAACCCATTTCCACCCATTGACCAAAAGTTCTAAATATTGCCTGTTTTGCTTTCACACCCAAGTTTCTTAAAAAGTATCCTGTGTCTCTTTCTTATGAACACTGTCCCCTGCTGTCTTCCTTTTCCTCTTTTCCATGTTTCTGCGATGGGCCAATTACTCCCTGGATGACACGTTCTTTCTAGGGGGTTTCGTACATTCGAGTTTTCTTGGCTTGAAAATCGCTCATCTTTTCAAGGTGACTTTTCAGCATTCTGTTCCATTCTGGCAGGTGTTATTTTTATGAATTGGCAGTGGGGGGAGATAATTTTGCTTATATAGATGTGGATTTTTGGCCTCTCATACTATAAACTCACATTCTACCTAAGTGGAGTTGACCTGTACAAGGAAAAAATGTGAAGCTGAGTTACTTGGGAGCTCAAGAAACAGAACATTTAGATTGAACACGTGGTTGCTATTGTGCCAATAACTTTTCTCTTTTCCACTCTCCTGAGCAGCAGTACCATGGCTTGAACTCTGTGTCATGCTCTTTGCATCAATGCTGGGCAAAGTCAACTTGCTTTCCCGTAAGTAGTAGAATTATGGGAAAGTAAAAAGATTTCTTTCCACCTCATAAGGGAGTGGCTGAAGGCCAGCTTTAATAGAAATGATGCTTTGTTACTCAATATTCACATTTGCAACATTAGGAAATGCAATTTGAGTGTCTTTGTTTGTACTCTATTATCCGTTCATTATTGTCATGTTCTTCCTTAAAAGAAGGTGGGGCATCTGCTTGTTGGATTCAGGCAGAGCATGATTTTTAATATGTATATTCTTGGTCTTAAGCCACAAAAGTGTTGTAAATCACCAGCAAACAGCACTGAGTATTATCATCCTCTAGGCACTGAAAATTTGAAATGAGCTGCTGACCCAGATTCTTTGAAAAGAATACTCAGTCATAAAATGTTATTTCCTGTATTTAAAAATTACTTTTTTTTTCACTTCAAAGAAAATGAAGTGAAAAAAAATTCAGTCAAAGAAAATTACCTGGTATTTGTTACCCAGTTATGTGTTTTGCTTGAAAGTTCTTCTAATTAACTGTGAAGGAGTAATGTGATCCTCCTCCACCTTCTGTTTTTCCCAGTGTATTCGCTTCCCCTTTTCATTTTCTAGATCACGTGAGAAATCTTTAAATTAATTGTACAATTTTTTTTCCAAGATGCTCAAAATCCTCTAGTTTTTATCATCTGAGTTCAGACATCCATGCATATGCCAGCAAATATTATTGTTTGTAATAAAATTTCCTCCTGTAATCATCAAAGAGATAAATCAGATTTCAAATCCCAACATCAATGCGTTCATTTCTCAGAAATACTTCGTGCTCATAAACAACTTCCACTTCTGCCCACCCAAATGCATCTCTCCTGTGGCTCTGAAACTGCATGGGTGAGGAGTAATCAGGGTCCCTCAAACATGGTACTGGAAATTTTGCATGAAATGAATTAAGGAGCACAACAGTGTGACAAGAACCAGATGGTATACTTTTCCAAGAGGAAGTCTTTACTCTCCCTGATGTACTTACTGCAAGAGAAAAAGTACTATTTAAACTAAAAATTACTGCTTTTGTCTTCGGAGCATCATTTTTCTGGGGTCTTATAATATAGCCTTAACATTTTTTTCTTAAGTTTTTGGAGTATCTTGAAAGGCCTATATTGACTTTTTTTGTTTTTGTTTTTGGTTCTTTCTCCAAAAGGTGAGGATGAATGGGAGACAGTAACACTCAGATCGCTGAAACACACAGTCAATAAAAGAAGATGAAACTGAAATGTCAGGGTAGCTCTGGAGAGGGATGAAGAGCCTGGGAAAGGAGAAGCAGTGGAGATAAGAGCAGAAGGATGGGGAGGACCCAGGGACTGGTGGTGGGATGAGAGTGAGGTCAGGGCTGCCAGTAGAAAACCCCCAGGGCTTGGATGGCCAAGGACCTTTTAAGAACAATGATTAGCTGTTTTCAATTTCAGGTTGCTATTGGTGAAGGATGTCCAGGTTCTTGGCATCTTGAACAAAGAATTGGGCAAAACACACAATCAAAGTAAGGGAAGAGTGAGGCAACAAAAGCAGAGATTTATTGAAAATGAAAGTACGCTCCACAGTGTGGGAGTGGGCCCGAGCATAGGAACACAAGGGTCCTGATACAGAATCTTCTTGGGTCCAAATACCTCCTAGAGGTTTCCCACTGGCCACCTGGTGTTCACCCCGTGTAAATGAAGTGGTGGCCCGCAATCAGTCTGGTTGCTTTCCACTCAGAGGCTGAAGTGGTTACAAGGGTCACACTCCTATGCAAACTCCTAAGATTCACTTTAGCATCAGAGGCTAAAGTGAAGTTACAAAGTTGTACTTTTATGCAAAGGAAGACCTGGTCCGCAATCAGTCTGATTGGCTGTGGACAGCAACCAGTCAGAGGCTGAAGTGAAGTTATGAAGTTACACTCCTATGCAAACATCTGATTGGTTGCTTGGCACCAATCAGAGATACTTTCAGTTTCCCATCTGCCCTGCAGAAAAGGTGGGGGTTTGCAAAGGGAGTAGCCTCTGGTCCTTTTGTTACTTAGGCATGGAAAGTTAGGGTTTTCCTTTCAATTTAGTTCTATGAAGTCAGTGTGAAACAACCTTAGATTCCTTGCCTTCAGACCCTATTCTACCTCAAGGTTGTTCTGTTTGGTGGGTAGGCTGTGCTCCCTCTGTGTTATCCCAAAACCTTCATGGAGAGCCTGCCATATCTGGCAAATTTGTACAAGTGGATTTGGGGACTGAAGGCAAAAAAGGACCATGTTCACCTGGGAAAGAAGTGACATGAGGGACAAGAGGCAGGGGCATGACTGGGGCCACAGGCCACAACCACCCCCATGCATCCCAGTACCCTGCAGGGTGGCATTGGGAAGGGCCTTGGGATCTTCCCACACAACTCCGGGGGGGTTTGTGTCTGTGCCTGATTGAAGCTGCACAAGAGGAACGCAGGAAGTGGAAGGAGGCCAGGGCTGGGGAGAGTGGCCTGGGCAAGGGTGGGAAGGCTGCAGGGCAGGCCTGGGGGCTGGAGGGGCAGTTGTGGCTGTCAGGAGGGAGTGTGGATCTTGTAACAGCCTGGGTTCCCTTGAGATATTTGGCGGGGTGGACGTGAGGGGGAAGAATCTGATAAAATACTAAGTTCTTTTGACCAACTAAATTGGAGCATTACAGGCTGGGGCTGTGTTACAGACTGGAATTGGGGCCTGATTTGGGTGTCTAGAGCTTCTGAGGTCTGGGACATTTGGTTTGCACAAGCCACTCAATCCATTTTTTGTGAGAGACAGAAGCTGGATTAAATGATAGCTATATTTCTTTAATTTTTCCTATTCAATAATTGAAAGATATGAATTTCTAGGTCCTCTGTCTCTCCCAATTTGGCCAACACCAGTAGAGAAGCCACTAACTATTTGGTTAGTTTCATTTTACTTTTAGACTTCTAAAGGTACCTGGCTATTTACATTTAAGGGGACCCATCAAGTGCTAAATTTGTTGACTCTTTAATAAAAGAAAATTTTAAGAAAAGAAAAAGGAACTGATATATTTCACAACTGGTAAATTACAGTAAGCTAAAGTCCCATGACATTCCAGAGTCCCTCAACCACCCACAGCACTCTAAGAGATAATTAGGAAATTTCAGACTAACCAAACTTGTCCTGTGTATTTTCTTCCTGTGGTACATATTAGACTACAAAGCTTGCAGTAGAAGAAGAAAAGACAATCACTGAGTATTGCTGGGTTGTGGGTTCTGAAGCTTGAAACTTCAGAAGCTTCTGAAACTTGAAATTGAAAGTTAAAGCTGGGCAAATGTAGCAGTGATCTGTTTCTGGAGAAAGTGATCCTAATGCAGAGATTATGGCCTGAGATTTTGAGAGGGGGCAGTGAGTGTTGTGGGGGCAGGCACTGGCCTGCTACGCAGACAGGATGGAGAGAGATAAATGGTCCTCCTGAAATAGTAGCTCTTGGGGTAGTTATTACTGGTGACACAGCATAACTGAGTGATGTACTCCTTGCTGGGGAGGAAACCAGCATTTTAAAATTTGCTACATATTTATGACCCTTTGGACCATAATCCTGGAGCACTTTGCTGTTCTAAGTGTCTGATGAGGACTCCTGAGCTGCCGGATTCCAAGATGCAGCTGCCAGATTATGTTTATTTTTTGACAAAAACAGGAGCTGGTGGATCCCAAGTCTGGGACAGGGCTCTGGTGTCTGGCTGACCCTGATTGGAATTCATTTAGAAAAATGCAGATAGGCTACACCGTTTCTTACTTAAGGATATAATATACCCATAATACCTTAAATGAAGTGCCGGAGATGTTTTCTAGAGGTCTTACTGAGCAAGAGATCTAGTGGGCTAGATGAAGCAAACCGTCAAACTGCTGCCCCCGTTTGAGTCCCTGAGACAACTTCATGCCAGTCAGGACTCATACAAGTCAGGAGCTTTGTGATAATGAGTTCAGAATTAGTAGTTTCACTCTTCAGACTTGTCTTGAATTCTATCAATGACTTCCCTCAGTGGAATTTGTTTATTTTTGAGATGGAGTGTCTCTCTGTTGCCCAGGCTGGAGTGCAGTGGCATGATCTCGGCTCACTGCAACCTCTGCCTCCCAGATTCAAGTGATTCTCCTGCTTCAGCCTCTTGAGAAGCTGGGATTACAGGCATGCACCACCAAGCCCAGTTCATTTTTTGTAATTTTGGTAGAGATGGGGTTTCACCATGTTGGCCAGGCTGGTCTCAAACTCCTGACCGCAAGTGATATGCCTGCTTTGGCCTCCCAATCTCAGTGGAATTTAGATCTGTCAATTTCTTACTTTTTGTATTTTGAAGCTATGTTATTGAGTGTATTTGGATTTAGGACTGTGATATCTTTCTGTTGGATTGAGTCCTGATCACATAAAGTGCCCCTCTTTATGTTTGGTAACACTTCTTGCATTACAATCCCCTTTGTCTGATATTAGGATAGCTACCTCAGCTCCCTTGTGGTGAATATTTACATGGTTACTCTTTTTCTATCCTCTCACATTCAATCTATTTCTTATACTTAAAATGTGGTTGTTGTAAGCAGCATATATTTTTATCCAGTATTACAGTCTTGGCTTTTTACTTGGGTTATTTAGTTAATTTATACTAAAACTGATACAGTTGAGTTTATTTCTACTGTCTAGCACTGGTTTCTATATGTAGACCTGTCTGTTTTACGTTTCCTTTTTTTCTTACCTTTTTTGATTAATAAAATATTTTTTATTATTTTGTTTTACACCTTCACTAACTTGCCATAGACTTCATTACTGTCTGCTTCCATTTCTTCATTGCTAATCCCTGGCTACCTTCAGTTCTGGATTCCATCAATTGAAGAGGAAAAGTAATATTCTCCAAGTGCTCAGGGTGAGCAATAGATAGTTTAAGCTTAGAAATGAATGGGCTGGAAGGATAAATAGAGATGGAAAATCACATTCTTTGAAGGGATCCATGAGATACATGGTTTTACAATGGAAGGGGCTGTATTTTCAACAGCAGAAAAGAGAAATAATGTCAGTTATTCTAAATATTGTATAGTAAAACTTCCTTGGCTCCAAATGTAGCCATGTTTCCCAATTTTATTACACTTACAGATACGTCTGTCCTTTGAGAAGAAGTCATGCTATGGACATTCTGAAGTCAAAATTAAGCATCACTCATTATTTAATTGCTTAATTTTCTGTAATCCTTGGATGAGGTTAGTAAAAGAAACTGGCATTATCTGATACCTGTTCTATCATCTTTCCTCTTCCTGGCTTTCTTTTTGATTTTATATATTTATTTATTGAGATAGGGTCTCGCTCTGTCACCCGGACTGGAGTGTAGTGGCGCCATCTTGGCTTATTGCAACCTCCATCTCCCAGGTTCAAGTGATTCTCATGCCTCAGCTTCCCGAGTAGCTGGGGTTATAGGCAAGCACCACCATGCCTGGCTAATTTTTGTATTTTCAGTACAGACGGGGTTTCACCATGTTGGCCAGGCTGGTCTCAAACTCCTGACCTCAAATGATCCACCTGCCTTGGCCTCCCAAAGTGCTGGGATTACAAGCCTGAGCCACCACGCCCGGTCTCTTTTTGATTTTAAAGGAGGAGTTTTTACTTCTGTGTTTCTAAAGCTAATACTCCCAGCTCCTAGCTACCCTTACCCACCTCCTGTGGAATATCACCTTCACGTGTTTTGGCATGTTTGCTATCTTTCTGCTATCTACTCTTTCTGTTTCTCCTCAGAATATATCTTTTGTCTCTCCTGCCATTTCTAGTTACATGCAGTCTCTTGGGTCTCTTTTCCAAGAGGTTTGTACCCTCTACTTCCATTTTCTATTTACTCATTTTTTTCTTTTTCGAGATGGGGTCTCGCTGTGTCGTCCAGGCTGGAGTGCAGTGGCATGATCTCGGCTTACTGCAAGCTCTGCCTCCCAGGTTCACGCCATTCTCCTGCCTCAGCCTCCCAAGTAGCTGGGACTACAGGCGCCCGCCAGCACGCCTGGTTAATTTTTTGTATTTATAGTAGAGACGGGGCTTCACCATATTAGTCAGATTGGTCTCAATCTCCTGATCTCATGATCCATCTGCCTCGGCCTCCCAAAGTGCTGGGATTACAGGCGTGAGCCACCGCACCTGTCCTACTCATTGCTTTTTTTTAAAAAATTTTTCTCAACAGGTTTAATTTCATCAGGTCATTTAAAAAACGGATGCATATAAACATAAAAAGAGTTCAGATTTTGACTTCCTGCTGGCAGAAACATAAAAAGAAAAAAAAGAGTTCAAATTTGTATGTTTAAAAAATGGATTCATAATAGTTGAACATATTTATAGAGTACAAGTGATATTTTGATACATGCGTACAATATGTATAGAGCTCAATTTTTCTTTTTAATTAAAAATTTTATTTTATTATTTACTGATTTATTTGTTGATGTATTAGCTAGGATATTTTCAGCTACATGTGACAAGAAATCCAACTACTAATGTAGCTTAAATAATGAGGACATTAGTAATCTCACATGACAAGAGTTCAGAGACAGGGCTGTTTGAGAACTGGTGAAGTGTTCAGTGATGATATTCAAGACCCAAGCTCTTTTCATCTTTTAACACAACCATTCTTGGTATATTGGTTTTCATCCACAGCCTTATCTTCTCATGGTTTCAAGATGGCTGTCATAACTCCAGGCATCACACTTCACACAACTATGTCCAAGATGGAAAAATAAAAGTAGTTTTCTTCTCACATAGTTCTTTTCATCAGGAAGGAAAGCATTTCAAAACCTCCTTATCAAACTTCTGTGGGGCCATTTCTCAGGATCAGGTCACATGTCCTGGCTGCAAGGACTGGGAAAATGAGTAGATGGTATTTTAATCCTCTATAGTAAGAGATGGTTTTGGTAGCGAGAAAGTGATATTTTGGAATGTTATAGTTTGTGGTAAGAAACCAGTGGTGTTTACCACAATTAACTTTTTAAATTTACCTTCTGGTCTTGAGCTCCAGACTCATATAACCAGTTGCTACTGGAAATTTCCACTTGGAAGACCCACTGATACCTTAAATTCAATGTATCTGCCCTTTCTCCCTGTCCCTGGCTCTTCTCCATACTCCATTTCAGGGAACAGCACCACCATCTATGCAGTTGTCAAGCCAAGAACCTCGGTGTCATCTTTGCCTCCTCTCTTTCTTATCCTTTTTCATCACCTTATATGATTGCCTCCATCACCTAAAGGCCCCTCACATCCGCCCACTTCCCTCCATCTTTATGTCCTCATTGTCTCTTTCTGAACCACAAAACAGTGCTTAACTCAGAGCAGTAAGTCAATTTGTGGGACAAATGTTTCCAAATGGGAAACAAACATTTTAAGATAAACAATGACTACCATCTTACCTTATCAATTAGCCTTTTTCACCCATTTTTTGTTGGGTGGGTGGAAGGCCAGATGCAGCAGGATGGGTTATTGACAGAAGAGAATTATAAAGGATATAAAGTATTTTAACTCTCTGTCTGTCCTGTACTAGCCTGTGCCTCTCTCCTTGCGCTCTCCTCATATTAAGAAACAGAGGATGTTGTCTGGGAGGTCATAATAACCTAAGTGAGTAAAATTCTGAAAGCCAATTTTCGATTCCCAAGTGTATTGGCTATCTAGAATTTCCAAGGAACTTGATGGATCAGAGTAATGCAAAAAAGCAGGACCTGAAGCCCTAGGGTTTTATAGCACCTATAAAACATGTTTTACAGTTTCTGTTCAATTTTATGCTGTTAAGCTAAATATTTGACATCATATGGCACTTTAAGCACATTGATTTATGGTAAGTCAGCAATTGCATCTGTAATAAAAAGTCCAAAGTATGGGTTTTAAAAGTAATCTACTGTATTTATTATTGACATAAACAGTTACCTGCAGTCCATTTGAACATCATCTTAGATTTAACTCATGTATTAAAGATATTATGTTTTCCACTCAGCAAGGTCACCTTCAAGGTGAAAACTGTATGTGGTTGAAAATGAAAAAGATCAAATGTTGAAAGATAAATATTTTAAAAATAAATGATATATAGGATTTCATTTTTGTACACTCCTGATTAATAATCATATTCTGTTTATTTTTTACACCCACCTTCTCCCAATCTCCAACTCCAGCAACCACTAATCTGTTTTCCATCTCTATACTTTTGTTATTTCAAGAATGCTATGTAAATGGAATCACATAGTCTGTAACCTTTTGAGATTGACTCTTTTTTTTTTTCACTCAGCATAATTCCCTTGAAGTCTGTTTACTTTTATGTGGATTGTCTGTCTCATGCTTGTTTCACCAGGGTAGTTACAACTAGGGTGGCATAATTTGACTAATTCAAGAACTACTTCAATATAAATCAAAATAAGAGAGTCTAAATTCTAAGTAATTTTTTAACAGGACAAGATTATTTATAATTATGAATCCATGGTAATGAGTGAGGAATATTTAGTTTTAGACAGCATTAGAGCAAATTTGGACAAAAATGCACCTAGTTCAACTATGACGTAGTTGGCAGCATGATTAAAAGAACTACCAAATTTCCCTAATGCCAATTTGAGTGTTTTAGTAAACATTTGAGAAAAAAATGCGAAAAATGTTGGAAAATACATCATATTTATTTTGCACGTGCCAAATGTGTATTAATTTATGAGCATTTATTGTGTTCACCTTGTGTGTGCATGGTAAGCCCAGAAGTCATGGAAAAACAAAATCTGCATGGGCCAAAGGTATAAATTTGTATTGCCTTTCTTTGACTAGCTAATGTGTTTCTTGCTACTGTTCTTAAGATATTGCATGTGGGTTTATATTTGTTTTCAAAAATAAATGGAAAGTTTGACAAAAGCAATTTCTTTTTAAATACCTCAACAGAAGGAGGTCTGCTGTTTGGGGTTGGTTTATTTTAGGGAGCGTGTTACCAGGCTGTGACACAAGGTCTCCAAGGCCACTCCCAGGTTCAGTGATTCTCTAGGAGGACTCACAGGACTCCGCGTAAGTCATACTCATGATTATGATTTATTACTGAGAAAGGATACGCAGCCAAATCAGCAAAGGGAAAACCCACATGGACTGAAGTCTGGAGGAAACAAGGTACAAGCTTCTAAGGGTCTTTTCCCAGTTGAGTCACACAGGACACCCTTAACTCCCCAAGCAACAAGCTGTGACAACATGTATGAAATGCTGCCAACCAGTGAAGCTCATTAGAGACTCGTGCACAGGGTTTTCATTGGGGGTGATGACACAGCACTATTTAGCACATACCCAAATTCCTGGCTCCCAGAAGGAAAGCAGGTGGTCAGCATAAACCATATTATTTGTATAAATGGTTCAGGCACAATGAGCCACTGTTATCTACTAATGGAGAGAATCCTCCCAAAATCTAAGTTCCCAGATGCCAGACAAGAGCCAGCCTTGGAAGCTGGTCTTTTCAAGGATAGCAGCTTAGTTAGGCCTGGTGTATAAGTCCTTTCTGTACATAAGCACATTTAATGTAATGCTTTAGCCTATCAATTTGATCTCCGTCTCTCTGACTCCTTTATCTTTGAACTCAAGTGAATAAGGGAAAAGTGTTATTTATGTATTTATTTATTTTTGTTTCCCAGGCTGGAGTGCAATGGTGTGATCTCGGCTCACTGTAACCTCCTTTCCCCCGGGTTCAAAAGATTTTCCTGCCTCAGCTTGCCAAGAAGCTGGGATTCCAGGCATGCACCATGATGCCTGGCTAATTTTTGTACTTTTAGTCGAAAATGGGTTTTTGCCATGTTGGCCAGGCTGGTCTTGAATTCCTGACCTTCAGTGATCTGCCTGCCTTGGCCTCCCAAAGTGCTGGGATTACAGGTATGAGCCACTGCACCCAACCAAATGTTACTTATTGACCCTCAGCTAAATATTATGGCAGGGACAAATGAACAAGAGAGTGGTTAGGCAAGTAGGCCTCTTTCTCCAAGCATGAGAATAAAAGAAAACAGCAATAACCCAACAACAAACACCAACAAATTAAAACTTTATTATTAAGGATAGTGTCTGAAAAATGGATTTGCCTCACTATCCTTATTGACAAAGTCTATGTTTTGGCTTGAGATACTGATATTGCTGTATGGAACATCTCAATTAACAAGAAATTTATAATATT
Organism: Hylobates moloch; assembly: GCF_009828535.3. NCBI lineage: Eukaryota > Metazoa > Chordata > Mammalia > Primates > Hylobatidae > Hylobates > Hylobates moloch. The sequence goes on along the minus strand of NW_026652310.1, from coordinate 1,624,980 downwards.
GTTTATTTCATTTAAGACTGTCATCTTTTATAATTTTCACATGTGTGTGAATGGGTGTGTATGTATGCATGCCTGATTATTACTATAAGGTACTGGTACTGTGGTAGATGTATACCTTTTGAAACTAAATAAATATACATGTTTTAGAGTTGTGTGCTCAAAACTGTTCTACTCATAGGGGTTTAGCAACCATTGTCTTTGCATCATATAATTTCAAAACTGGAAGGAATCTAGAGACCTAGTTAAACTCCTTCATTTTACAAATAAAGAAATTGATACCTAGGAAGGTGAAGCTGATTTGTACAAGATGACACAGAAGTTAGTGATAGGGCCAGGCTAAAACTTGGATAATCCTTGAGCCAGGCAGGATCGTTTGACAAAATCTGGAAGGCCTTGGGAGCTACAGTTCTTTTGGGAGAAGAAATGAATGAGTCACCTTTCTCCTTGCCTCTATTCCTCCTGTGTCATCTTGCTTCTGACATCTTCCTCCTCCTTTTCTTCTCTAGGAGGACTAGGCTCCATAGTTTGCCTCACCTGGAGAGGGAAGAGGGAGATTTATGCCCCATTCTGTCTCTGTGGGAGAATTTCACCTTGGAGTGTGCCTGAGACATTGCTAATTAAATATTGGCTGGGAATATGATTGCTCAAAACTGTGCCATGAGTGCATTGTTATACATTTTACTCTTTTTCAAGTATGTAGGCTGAAACTGGAGAGCGCTTAAGTTAGTTTGGAGTCTCAGTATTATAATAATCCCTTATGTTTTCACAGGGCTCACCCAGTTGTACAGTGCTTTTCCTCTACATAGTTTCAATTGGTTATTGTTTAAAAGCACTAAATTTTGGGATCATTTGTAACCAGAAAACAATGAATAAAATAATGAATTATATTTTACAGCAGCAGAAATCAAGACTCAGGGACATTAAGTGACAGTATGTCAGAACCAAGTGCCAAGCAAGGGCTTCAGATTTTTCCCTCCACTATACCACAATACTATGATTCTGCATTGTTACTCAGTCCACATACCATACAGAACCTTACATAAATTATGGAGGCTTGATTCCAAGTTAATTATTTCAACTACCCCATCTGTAATTTTAGTTTGAATTTAATGATATTCATATACTGTAAACCTCCTCTGTAGAATTTAAAGAGCATATTCTAAAAAAATTATATGACATGTCAAAGGATATAGAATAGTCAAAACAGTTTTTGAAGAAGGAGAACCAAGTGGGAGAATTTATATACCTAATTTTAAGATGGACAAAAAAGCTACATTAATCAAAACATGCGGAATTGGCATAAGGATACACACAAAGACCAATGGAATACAATAGAGAGTCTAGAAGTAGACCCATAAATATATTTTCAATTAATTTTTTACATAAGGTAATTCAGAGGGGGAAAAGATTGTATCTCTAACAAATGATATAGGAGCAACTGGATATCTAAAAAAGAAAGGACCTTGACCTTTAGTCACACCATCTACAGAAGTTAACTGGATCATATAATTAAATATAGAACCTAAAATCATAAAACTTACAAAGCACAAGGGAAAAGTTTTGTGAACTTAGGGAAGGCTGTCTTAGATAAGACACAAGAACACAGAAATAATGAAAGAAAAAAATAGGTTAATTGGACTTCATTGAAATTATAAACATAAAATCTTCAAGAATAGAAGATGAGGTTTCTGGAATGGTAGTATGAGTCACTGACAGAAATGAAAGGAGAGATAAATAATTCAACAATGTAATTGGACACTTTAATACCCTACTTGCAATAATGGATAGAAGAGCTAGGCATAAAATCAAGAAGGATAGGAAGACATGAAAACCTCGGAAAACTATAAATCAAAGACACCTAACAGATATCTATTCAATACTTTACCCAACAACAGCAGAATACCCATTCTTCTCAAGCACACACGGAACATTCTGTAGGACAGACCATATGGTAGGCCACAAGGAAAGCGTCAATGAATTGAAAAGGATTTAAATAATACAAAGTATGTCTTCTGATCAGAAATAGCAGAAGAAAATTTAGGAAATTCATAAATATATGGAAGTGAACACATTTCTAAATAACTAATGGGTCAAATAATCACAAGGGAAATTAGGAAATGTTTTGAAATGAATAAACACAAAATACAGAATCCTAACATTTATATGATACAACTAAAGCAATGTTTAGAGGAAAATTTATAACTAAATGCCTATGTTTAAAAAGAAAAAAATACTATATCAATAACCTAATGTTATACCTCAAGAAATTAGAAAAAGAAAAAGAAACTAGACACAAAGCAAGAAGAAGGAGAGAAATAATAAAAGTTAGCATGAAAATAAATGGAATAGGGAACAGAAAAACCATAGAGAAAATCTGCAAAACCAAAAGTTGGTTCTTGAATCAACAAAATTGACAAAGTTTTATCCAGATCGACCACCACCACCACCAACAAAGAGAAGACTCAAATGACCAAAACTCAAGAATAAAAGAGGGATTATAACTACCAATATTATTAGTCATTGGAGAAATACAAAGTAAAACTACCATGAGATACTACTATACGTCTATTAGAATGGCTAAAATCAAAATTTAAAAAATCTGACAATACAGTGTTGATGAGGCTATAGAGAAACCGGTGGGAATGCAAAAAGCCAAAGCCAGTTTTCATGGCAGTTGGCAGTTTCTTAAAAATTTAAACATGCACTTACAGAAATTGACAAGTTGATCCTAATGTTCATATGGAAATGTAAGGGGCATCAAATAGCTAAAACAATCCTGAAGAGTAATCACACAACTCAGTAATCCTACTCACGGGTATTCACTCAAGAAAAATAAAAACATAAGTTCTCAAGAAGACTGTACATGAATGTCCTAGCAGCTGCTGTAGTCTGAATGTTTGTATCCCTCCTCAGATTCATATGCTGAAACCTGTTCCCCAATGCAATAGGATTAAGAAGTGTAGCTTTTAGGAGGTCATTAGGTCATGAGGGTGGAGCACTCATGAATGGGATTAGTGTCTTTATAAAAGAGGATGGAGGGAGCCTGTTCACCCGTTTGTCATGTGAGGACACAAGAAGTTGCCATCTATGAGGCAGACAAGGAGCCCCCACTAGATGTTGAATCTGCTGGTGCTTTGATTTTGAACTTCACAGTCCCCAGAACTCTGAGCAATAAGTTGCTGTTTATAAATTACACAGTCTAAGGTATTTTATTATAGCAGCCTGAAAGGACTAAGACAGCAGTTTTATTCATAGTAGCCCAAACTGGAAGGGGACCCAAGTGTTCATCAACAGGTGAAAGGACAAATTGCTCTATACCCATTGAGTGGAATCCTACTCAACAAAAAAACAAACTACGGATGTACACAAGATTCATTATGAAATTCATTGACAAATTTCAAATGATTTATGCTAAGCGAAAGAAGACAAACACAAAAGACTACATACTCTATAAATCCACTTATATGAAAATCTAGAGAGAGCAAAACTACAATGAAGAAAACCAGATCAGTAGATGATAATAGTGTTCACTACTACTACCTACGTGCAATTAGTATACAATTATATCTATGAGATATATAAAATATATGAAATATATATAATAATTGCAATTTGGCAGCAGACTATAATGGCAATGGGTCCTTTAGGAAATCTTAACTGATTTTCCATTTCAGCTTTTGAAAAATTATCAAAATTCTACGCAAAATACTATTCCTCTCAAATAACTATGAGTGATTTATCTGGGCAACTCCTACATTCAAGGTTGCTAGGAAGACTCAGTGAAATGGAAGGAAATGATGTGGTAACTCCTCCAAGCCTCTACTATCCATACAATTTATTCTTCCCTTTAAAAAAAATAGTCTAATATTCACAGAGAAAACTTAAAATCACTCCCTCTATAACAGAAAAGACAAGGCCAGAAAGTTTAAGATGCTCAAGTTAGAAACACGCAATAGCCACAGGGCCTCACAAACACAATGCCAAAGGCCAGTCCTATGGTTATAAGCGATTAGAAACAAACATCTAGCAGGCACAGTGGTAGGAAGAGGGCACTTCCAGGAACTCCCTTGTGAAGACTGCCCTTCAGGTGACCTTGGAAGAAGAGCATAACCAAGAACTCAGGACCATCTTGCAACTGGAATAAGGGCTGTACAACCCAAGCAGGCCTGTGCCAATGGGTGATAACATGTGGCAGAACTTCCACAGAGCAGAGAGAAAAATATAGAATGGATGTAATTTCTTAGCCACCCCTGGCTAAGGGTATCATAAGGATAAATTTAACTCTTGATATAATGACTCTATGTGTATCTTTTGTCATCAGTTTTATTAGTCATACGCATGTTTAATAAATATTGAACTTATTCCAGAATGGGGAGTTTGGTTATTCGCAATTAAACTTTTGTGGTTTTTGTTAAGACTCTTAAAACTTTTTCTGATGTATCCTAATGTTTTTCTGCTGAGACTCTACTGTTAAAACATCTATTTAAAAATATTATCTATATGATATTTAATTAATTTTAATAAATGAGTGATACTGATGACAAATAACACAGCTGTAATCTGCGAACTTAACCTTTTCTTTCTTTTTTATTTGAAAATTACCTGCTTTTTGAAACAAACTAATGAAAATTAAAGATGTACAGTTTAATACCTTAGATTTTCTGTCCTTTAATCCATGAAGTAATTAATTAAAGGATTCTCTGGCCCTCTCATTTTTTCTCTTCATGCATCAGTGCTTTCAGAATTCTTTTAAAGATTATTTTTTGGAAGGTAGTATTAGGAGAAGGACTGCAAGAGCTTAGCTAAGACATTTGCATTTCGTGATTGGAGACTGTTCTAAGTGAAAAAGTCATGGCTCTCAGCTAGAGAGGGGTTTGTAGAAGCATAGGTAGAGCCTCTCTCTTGTTCTCTGGACCTGTGTAGGGCGTTTCATCAAAGCATAAAAATGACAAGCTGTTAATATTTACATATATCAAAGAGCCACATGGTTATGGCTAGTTCTTATTGCCATGAATTTTGTTCTTAATTTAGATAATTTTAGTTATCAGATCAAAACCACTATACACTTTGTTTAAATCAGAACATGCTGAATTGGTTTTCTTTACCCCTTCAAAAAGCTCCCTCCTGCTAAGCACATTATTGATGGGCTTTTAAAAAATGACTTTTAGCTTTACAAAGACAGGTTAGTAAAAAAATAAAAAAGGACTCAACCCCAGGAATCTCCTGCCTCATTTATCTAATGAGCACATGGAGAGGGTTTTAAAAGAGAGTTATTGTCCTAAAATATAGGAACAGAGATGTACTAGAATTTATCTCTTAAAGTAGCACTTGAGTGACATCCACTGGCCAGACAGCTTTATTGGCTGTGTGAGAGAGATGTTACCTCTGATAAGTGTCAAATAAGAGAACATTTGAAGACAGATGCTCTTAATAGTTGTACATATCTGTCCAAAAAGCAAATGATTTCTGCCTTTAAAAATTTATATCCACTACTGTAGACAGATCTTCATGCTATTTCTGGAAATCTATGCCACATGTCTCAGTTTAAATGGCAAAAAAATTCAAAAGCTTAACAATACAATTTCTTGGTCAGACTGGGGAAAATAGGTTTTTTTGTTTGTTTGTTTGTTTTGTTTTTTGCAGGGTGTCACTTTGTCATCCAGGCTAGAGTGAAGTGGTGTGATAATGGTTCACTGTAGCTCCAACCTCCCAGGCTCAAGTGATCCTCCTGCCTCAGCCTCCCAAGTAGTTGGGACTACAGGCTCATACCACCATGCCTGGCTAATTTTAAAATTTTATGTAGAGAAGGGGTCTCACTATGTTGCTCAGGCTGGTCTCCAACTCCTGGGCTCAAGTGATCCTTCAGCCTTGGCCCAAAGTGCTGGGATTACAGGCGTGCGCCACTGTGCCTGGCCAAAAATAGGTATTTTCATAATGTGAAATGCTACAACCCTTTAAAAGGAAATTTGGCAATACTTAACAAAACCATATATGCATTTATCCTTTGGTTCAGCAATTCCACTTTAGCCTGAAGACACACTTCCACCAACATAAAAATACATATTTACAAGATTGCTTATTACAACATGACTTGCAATCACAAAATATTGGTAACCTACTAAATATGCAAATATAGAAGGGTGGTTGAAGAAGCTATAGTATTAATACATACCCACAATGCAGTACCATGCAGGTGTAAGAAAAAGGACAAGGAAAACCTGTTTGAACTGATATGGTGCAATTCTCAGGACATATTTTTGGGCAGACAGAGAGATAACTTTTAACAACTGACATCCATATCAGTGCCTTTTTTTGACCTAATTCGGTCATCATGTAAGTTTTTAGTACTAGAAATTTCAGGTGAATCAGGAGTGGTAGAGGTCAGTGGGGAAGGTATTTTGAGCCAGGTACAACATCTATCTTTCGCTTCCACATGCCAGCCGTTCCTACATATTAATGTAGTCTATCTGGGGACGTGGGGGTCAGGTCACTTATCTGATGTGTATATAGATAGATGGGTAGATAAGAGACCCAAAGCAGATAATAAACACATGTGTTTGGGTTTAAGGTATATGAATTGAACCAGACACGGACTCTGCCGTCTTGCAATATTCACAGACAAGTCATGCTTGAGTCTGGTAATTTCATTCACTCCAAGATTTCACACTGATCTGTTCACGTGGGTGTGTGTTGATTTACATTTCTGCCTTATTTTCAGTAGTCCCTCATTGGCCGGGAAGCCTGAGTTGGTATCATGTGGGAAAACCCTACTATTTTCCAAATTGTAAAATTTGTCCTGCTTCTGTAGAGTAATGCTCACGTTTCCCTTACAATTGCTTTTATCCCAATGGGCTTATTTTTATTTTTTTTCTTATCTTGCTCTCTTTCCTCTTCTCACTTTGAATTTCAAAGTTATCTTTGTTGCATTTATTTATTCTATTAAGATGTGGGGCTCGTAAAAATTTCTATTAAAAAAACAAAAAACAGCAGGCTGGCACAGAAGCCGCCACGTGTGCTGCAGAACTGGAGGAAAAACCATTTTTTCTGAGACGTCTCTCCGACGCCATCTACTGACAAAGCTGAACATCATGCCAGTTGGCAAAGGAAAACTTAAACAGTGTGAAAAGAATGAACTTGGACCCGAGACAGTAATTCATAACCTGCAAGGGAAGTGCTCATATATACTTCACATAGCAATTCCTTCAGCAGGTTAATTTTTTCACAAAATACATCCTCATCTTTTGTCTTTCTCCTTCTCTATATGTAATTCACAAGTATATGCACATTATTTTTTATTATTTATTTATTTATTTGAGATGGATTTTCACTCTTGTTGCCCAGGCTGGAGTGCAATGGCGCAATCTCGGCTCACTGCAACCTCTGCCTCCCGGGTTCAAGAGATTCTCCTGCCTCAGCAACCCAAGTAGCTGGGATTACAGGCATGCACCACCACGCCTGGCTAATTTTGTATTTTTTTTAGTAGAAATGGGGTTTCACCATATTGGCCAGGCTAGTCTCAAACTCCTGACTTCAGGTGATCCACCTGCCTCAGCCTCCCAAAGTGCTGGGATTACAGGCGTGAGGCACAGTGCCCAGATGCACATTATTTTTTATTGCTTAATTTCTATGTATTTTTTCTTGTACTAAGCTGGAGAGATCCTTTAACATTTTTTTCAATTAGAAGAATATACTATCACCTGTTCTTTCCTGACTCCCTTCACTTCTTGTGAGGAAGGAAAAATATGCGAGTATGTTTTCACAATTGAAGACAGATAAATGTATAGATAGGTAGACATACAGATGAATACGTAGTTGGATACATACACAAAGAGAAAGAAAATAGAAACAGATTAAGAATGCATGAACAAACAACATAAGAGAGAGGCATACATTTATTAAAAATTGAATACTGTAGGACATGAATGTATTCATTGGCATTCGAAATTTGGGGCAACTTAGAATCACATTTCATCCAAGGCATGGTACCTGTCTTTGTTCCCACCCCACGAGTCCCTCTCCTCTTGATCCTAACATACCAATTTAGTATCTTTGGGGGTAGATCGTTTATCTCTATTTAATTAGTTTTCAAAACAGATGATAAGAACGTGCCTGTCTGGAGGTCTATATAAAAGGAAACTTTTTTTACTGTCTAATCTTTGTTCAGTCATTAATTTGTATTGTAATTCCAGGGAATTATTTATTCTGCTCCTTCAGAACTCAAGTTTGCTATAAATAAATGAGGAAAACAGCAAATTATTTCCTTGGAACTGAATAAAAATAAATTTAAATGATTCCTACGTGTTTCGATGTACAAAAGTGGTCCTGCCTTATCCATGGTTTTGGTTATCTGCAGTCAACCTCAGTTCAGAAGAATGAAATGGAAAATTCCAGAAGCAAATAATTCATACGTTTTAAATTACATGCCATACTGAGTATCATGAAATCCACCCCAGTATGAAATCATCCCTTTGCCCAGTGCATCCACTGTGTCCACACTCTCCACCAGTGAGTCATTTGGTAGCTGTCTCAGTTGTCAGATCAACTGTTGCAGCATCATAGTGCTTGTGTTCAAGTAATCCTTATTTTACTAAAAATGACTCCAAAGTGCAAGAGTAGAGATGCTGGCAATTCAGATATGTGAAAGAGAAGCCATAAAGTGTTTCCTTTAAGTGAAATGTTGAAAGTCTTTGACTTAATAAGGAAAGAAAAAAAATTGTATGCTGGGGTTGCTAAGATCTATGATAAGAATGAATCTTCTTTTTTTATTATTATACTTTAAGTTTTAGGGTACATGTGCACAACGTGCAGGTTTGTTACATATGTATACCTGTGCCATGTTGGTGTACTGCACCCATTAACTCATCATTTAGCATTAGGCATATCTCCTAATGCTATCCCTCCCCCCTCCCTCCACCCCACAACAGTCCCCAGTGTGTGATGTTCCCCTTCCTGTGTCCATGTGTTCTCATTGTTCAATTCCCACCTATGAGTGAGAACATGCGGTGTTTGGTTTTTTGTCCTTGCGATAGTTTGCTGAGAATGGTGGTTTCCAGCTTCATCCATGTCCCTACAAAGGGCATGAACTCATCATTTTTATGGCTGCATAGTATTCCATGGTGTATATGTGCCACATTTAATCCAGTCTATCACTGTTGGACATTTGGCTTGGTTCCAAGTCTTTGCTATTGTGAATAGTGCCGCAATAAACATATGTGTGCATGTGTCTTTATAGCAGCATGATTTATAATCCTTTGGGTATATACCCAGTAATGGGATGGCTGGGTCAAATGGTATTTCTAGTTCTGGATCCCTGAGGAATCGCCACACTGACTTCCACAATGGTTGAACTCGTTTACAGTCCCACCAACAGTGTAAAAGTGTTCCTATTTCTCCACATCCTCTCCAGCACCTGTTGTTTCCTGACTTTTTAATGATGGCCATTCTAACTGGTGTGAGATGGTATCTCATTATGGTGTTGATTTGCATTTCTCTGATGGCCAGTGATGATGAGCATTTTTTCATGTATTTTTTGGCCACATAAATGTCTTCTTTTGAGAAGTGTCTGTTCATATCCTTTGCCCACTTTTTGATGGGGTTGTTTTTTCTTGTAAATTTGTTTGAGTTCATTGTAGATTCTGGATATTAGCCCTTTGTCAGATGAGTAGGTTGCGAAAATTTTCTCCCATTTTCTAGGTTGCCTGTTCACTCTGATGGTGGTTTCTTTTGCTGTGCAAAAGCTCTTTAGTTTAATTAGATCCCATTTGTCAATTTTGGCTTTTGTTGCCATTGCTTTTGGTGTTTTAGACATGAAGTCCTTGCCCATGCTTATGTCCTGAATGGTGTTGCCTAGGTTTTCTTCTAGGGTTTTTATGGTTTTAGGTCTAACATGTAAGCCTTTAATCCATCTTGAATTAATTTTTGTATAAGGTGTAAGGAAGGGATCCAGTTTCAGCTTTCTACATATGGCTAGCCAGTTTTCCCAGCACCATTTATTAAATAGGGAATCCTTTCCCCATTTCTTCTTTTTGTCAGGTTTGTCAAAGATCAGATAGTTGTAGATATGCGGCATTATTTCTGAGGGCTCTGTTCTTCTGTTCCATTGATCTGTATCTCTGTTTTGGTATCAGTACCATGCTGTTTTGGTTACTGTAGCCTTGTAGTATAGTTTGAAGTCAGGTAGCTTTGTTCTTTTGGCTTAGGATTGACTTGGCAATGCGGGGTCTTTTTTGGTTCCATATGAACTTTAAAGTAGTTTTTTCCAGTTCTGTGAAGAAAGTCATTGGTAGCTTGATGGGGATGGCATTGAATCTATAAATTACCTTGGGCAGTATGGCCATTTTCACAATATTGATTCTTTCTACACATGAGCATGGAATGTTCTTCCATTTGTTTGTATCCTCTTTTATTTCATTGAGCAGTGGTTTGTAGTTCTCCTTGAAGAGGTCCTTCACATCCCTTGTAAGTTGGATTCCTAGGTATTTTATTCTCTTTGAAGCAATTGTGAATGGGAGTTCACTCATGATTTGGCTCTCTGTTTTTGTCTGTTATTGGTGTATAAGAATGCTTGTGATTTTGCAAATTGATTTTGTATCCCGAGACTTTGCTGAAGTTGTTTATCAGCTTAAGGAGATTTGGGGCTGAGACAATGGGGTTTTCTACATACACAATCATTTCATCTGCAAACAGGGACAATTTGACTTCCTCTTTTCCTAATTGAATGCCCTTTATTCCTTTCCTGCCTGATTGCCCTGGCCAGAACTTCCAACACTATGTTGAATAGGAGTCGTGAGAGAGGGCATCCCTGTCTTGTGCCAGTTTTCAAAGGGAATGCTTCCAGTTTTTGTCCATTCAGTATGATATTGGCTGTGGGTTTGTCATAGATAGCTATTATTATTTTGAGATAGGTCCCATCAATACCTAATTTTTTGAGAGTTTTTAGCATGAAGGGTTGTTGAATTTTGTCAAAGGCCTTTTCTGCATCTATTGAGATAATCATATGGTTTTTGTCTTTGGTTCTGTTTATATGCTGGATTATGTTTATTGATTTCCATATGTTGAACCAGCCTTGCATCCCAGGGATGAAGCCCACTTGATCATGGTGGATAAGATTTTTGATGTGTTGCTGGATTCGGTTCGCCAGTATTTTATTGAGGATTTTTGCATCAATGTTCATCAAGGATATTGGTCTAAAATTCTCTTTTTTTGTTGGGTCTCTGCCAGGCTTTTGTATCAGGATGATGCTGGCCTCATAAAATGAGTTAGGGAGGATTCCCTCTTTTTCTATTGATTGGAATAGTTTCAGAAGGAATGGTACCAGCTCTTCCTTGTACCTCTGGTAGAATTCGGCTGTGAATCCATCTGGTCCTGGGCTTTTTTTGGTTGGTAAGCTATTAATTATTGCCTCAATTTCAGAGCCTGTTATTGGTCTATTCAGAGATTCAACTTCTTCCTGGTTTAGTCTTGGGAGGGTGTATGTGTCGAGGAATTTATCCATTTATTCTAGATTTTCTAGTTTATTTGCGTAGAGGTGTTTGTAGTACTCTCTGATGGTAGTTTGTATTTCTGTGGGATCAGTGGTGATATCCCCTTTGTCATTTTTTATTGGTTCTATTTGATTCTTCTCTCTTTTCTTCTTTATTAGTCTTGCTAGCAGTCTATCAATTTTGTTGATCTTTTCACAAAACGAGCTCCTGGATTCATTAATTTTTTGAAGGGTTTTTTTGTGTCTCTATTTCCTTCAGTTCTGCTCTGATCTTAGTTATTTCTTGCCTTCTGCTAGCTTTTGAATGTGTTTGCTCTTGCTTCTCTAGTTCTTTTAATTGTGATGTTAGGGAGTCAATTTTAGATCTTTCCTGCTTTCTCTTGTGGGCATTTAGTGCTATAAATTTCCCTCTACACACTGCTTTGAATGTGTCCCAGAGATTCTGGTATGTTGTGTCTTTGTTCTCGTTGGTTTCAAAGAACATCTTTATTTCTGCCTTTATTTCGTTATGTACCCAGTAGTCATTCAGGAGCAGTTTCCTGTGTCGTTATGTACCCAGTAGTCACTCAGGAGCAGCAGTTCAGTTTCCATGTAGTTGAGCGGTTTTGAGTGAGTTTCTTAATCCTGAGTTCTAGTTTGATTGCACTGTCGTCTGAGAGACAGCTTGTTATAATTTCTGTTCTTTTACATTTGCTGAGGAATGCTTTACTTCCAACTATGTGGTCAATTTTGGAATAGGCGTGGTGTGGTGCTGAAAAGAATGTATATTCTGTTGATTTGGGGTGGAGAGTTCTGTAGATGTCTATTAGATCCACTTTGTGCAGAGCTGAGTTCAATTCCTGGATATCCTTGTTAACTTTCTGTCTCGTTGATCTGTCTAATGTTGACAGTGGGGTTTTAAAATCTCCCATTATTATTGTTTGGGAGTTTAAGTCCCTTTGTAGGTCACTCAGGACTTGCTTTATGAATCTGGGTGCTCCTGTGTTGGGTGCATATATATTTAGGATAGTTAGCTCTTCTTGTTGAATTGATGCCTTTACCATCATGTAATGGCCTTCTGTCTCTGTTGATCTTTGTTTGTTTAAAGTCTGTTTTAACCAAGACTAGGATTGCAACCCCTGCCTTTTTTTGTTTTCCAGTTGCTTGATAGATCTTCCTCCATCCCTTTATTTTGAGCCTATGTGTGTCTCTGCACATGAGATGGGTTTCCTGAATACAGCACACTGATGGGTCTTGACTCTTTATCCAATTTCCCAGTCTGTGCCTTTTAGTTGGAGCATTTAGTCCATTTACATTTAAGGTTAGTATTGTTATGTGTGAATTTGATCCTGTCATAATGATGTTAGCTGGTTATTTTGCTCATTAGTTGATGTAGTTTCTTCCTAGCCTTGACGGTCTTTACAGTTTGGCATGTTTTTGCAGTGGCTGGTACTGGTTGTTCCTTTCCATGTTTACTGCTTCCTTCAGGAGCTCTTTTAGGGCAGGCCTGGTGGTGACAAAATCTCTCAGCATTTGCTTGTCTATAAAGTATTTTATTTCTCCTTCACTTATGAAGCTTAGTTTGGCTGGATATGAAATTCTGGTTTGAAAATTCTTTAAGAATGTTGAATATTGGCCCCCACTCTCTTCTGGCTTATAGAGTTTCTGCTGAGAGATCAGCTGTTAGTCTGATGGGCTTCCCTTTGTGGGTAACCCGACCTTTCTCTCTGGCTGCCCTTAACGTTTTTTCCTTCATTTCAACTTCAGTGAATCTGACAATTATGTGTCTTGGAGTTGCTCTTCTCGAGGAGTATCTCTGTCACGTTCTCTGTATTTCCTGAATTTGAATGTCAGCCTGCCTTGCTAGATTGGGGAAGTTCTCCTGGATGATATCCTGCAGAGTGCTTTCCAACTTGGTTCCATTCTGCCCATCACTTTCAGGTACACCAATTAGACGTAGATTGGGTCTTTTCATATAGTCCCATATTTCTTGGAGGCTTTGTTCGTTTCTTTTTATTCTTTTTTCTCTAAACTTCTCTTCACGCTTCATTTCATCTTCCATCGCTGATACCCTTTCTTCCAGTTGGTCGCATCGGTTACTGAGGCTTGTGCATTCATCACCTAGTTCTCGTGCTGTGGTTTTCAGCTCCATCAGGTCCTTTGAGGACTTCTCTGCATTGATTATTCTAGGTATCAAAGTTTTTAACTTCTTTGCCATTGGTTCGAACTTCCTCCTTTAGCTCGGAGTAGTTTGATCTTCTTAAGCCTTCCTGTCTCAACTCATCAAAGTCATTCTCTGTCCAGCTTTGTTCCGTTGCTGGTGAGGAGCTGCATTCCATTGGAGGAAGAGAGGCGCTCTGATTTTTAGAGTTTCTGGTTTTTCTGCTCTGTTTTTTCCCCATCTTTGTGGTTTTATCTACCTTTGGTGTTTGACGATGGTGACGTACAGATGGGTTTTTGGTGTGGATGTCCTTTCTGTTTGCTAGTTTTCCTTCTAACAGTCAGGATCCTCAGCTGCAGGTCTGTTGGAGTTTACTGGACGTCCACTCCAGACCCTGTTTGCCTGGGTATCAGCAGTGGTGGCTGCAGAACAGTGGCTATTGGTGAACCGCAGATGCTGCTGCCTGATCGTTCCTCTGGAAGTTTTGTCTCAGAGGAGTACTTGGCCATGTGAGGTGTCAGTCCGTCCCTACTTGGGGGTGCCTCCCAGTTAGGCTACTCGGGTGTCAGGGACCCACTTGAGGAGGCAGTCTGCCAATTCTCAGATCTCAAGCTGCATGCAGGGAGAACCACTACTCTCATCAAAGCTGTCAGACAGGGACATTTAAGTCTGTAGAGGTTAGTGCTGTCTTTTGTTTGTCTGTGCCCTGCCCCCAGAGGTGGAGCCTACAGAGGCAAGCAGGCCTCCTTGAGCTGTGGTGGGCTCCACCCAGTTCGAGCTTCCGGGCCCCTTTGTTTACCTACTCAAGCCTGAGCAATGGCGGGTGCCCCTCCCCTAGCCTCGCTGACACCTTGCAGTTTGATCTCAGAGTGCTGTGCTAGCACTGAGTGAGGCTCTGTGGGCGTAGGACCCTCTGAGCCAGGTGCTGGATATAATCTCCAGGTGTGCTGTTTGTGAAGGCCGTGGGAAAAGCGCAGTATTAGGGTAGGAGTGACCCGATTTTCCAGGTGCTGTCTGTCACCCCTTTCTTTGACTAGGAAAGGGAATTCCCTGACCCCTTGTGCTTCCCGAGTGAGGCAATGCCTCACCCTGCTTTGGCTCACGCACAGTGCGCTGCACCCACTGTCCTGCACCCACTATCTGGCACTCCCCAGTGAGATGAACCCGGTACCTCAGTTGGAAATGCAGAAATCACCCATCTTCTGCGTCGCTCATGCTGGGAGCTGTAGACTAGAGCTGTTCCTATTCAGCCATCTTGGCTCCACCCCAAGAATGAATCTTCTATTTGTGAAATTGTGAAAAAGGAAAAAGAAATTCATGCTAGTTTTGCTGTTGCACCTCAAACTGAAAAAACTATGGCCATCCAGTGTGTGCTAAGTGCTTAGTTAAATGGAAAAGGTATTACATTTGTTGGTGGAAGACATGAGGAGAAAATGTGTTCTGACTGATGGCAATATGTTAGGCCAAAAAGCATTCAGCTACATGAAGACTTTAGCAAGGGATCCCCTAAAACTAGTGACATCAAGCCGTTTACTGCAAGTTAGGGATAGTTACACAGATTCAAGAGTACAGCAGGTTAGTGGTAGCTTATCGCTGTCACAATGACTACATCATTCACCTCACTTCATCTCATCATGTAGGCAGTGTATCATCTGGCATCAACATAAGAAAATGAGTATGTACAATACAATATTTGGGAGAGAGACCACATTCACAGAACTCTTATTACAGTGTATCATTACAGTTGTTCTATGTTATTAGTTATTATTGTTAATCTCCTACTATGGTTAATATAGAAATTAAACTTTATTATAGGTATGTATGTATGTATAGGAAAAAAACATAGTTTACATAGGAGTTTGGTACTCTCCATGGTTTCAGGCATCTACCTGGGGAGTCTTGGAAAGTATTCCCCCAGTATAAGGTGGGGGCTAGTGTACAATAAAAAGCAGTATTTATGAAGCACATAAACATTCTTTCAGACCTATTATTCATTTATGTAAATTTGTAAACATTTATAGGGTACAAGTGCAATTCTGTTACATGCATAGATCATGCAGTGGTCAAGTCAGGGCTTTTAAGGGTATTCATCGCCCAAATAATGTACATTGTACCCATTAAGTAATTTCTCAGTACATAATTTCTCACATCCACCCTCCCAAATCTTCACCCTTCCGATTCTCTACCGTCTATCATTCCACTCTCTCTGGCCATGTGTTCACATTTTTTAGCAGTCACTTAGGAGTGAGAACATGAACTCTCTAGACCTCTCAGTGGATACTTTCCAAGTATAGTGATCTTGGCCACTAGTTTTGCCAATTCAGCTCTAAAATATAAGGACAGCCTTAGACTCCTAGAGTACATATTTTTCTTTTAAAATTGGTACTTCAATCACATAATAATACACAAACTTTTCATTCCTGTGATTACATAAATCAGAGAGTATAAACTATTTTTCATGAGTCAATATATGGAAGTAAACCAATGTCTAATCCCATGATTCAAATCAATGCAGTTATTTTCACCAGACTTCAAAGGATTTCTTTGCACATCTTCTATGTAGAGTTGGATGAAGCTAATACAGAAGTTGAGAGAGTCTGAATCCCTCTCTAAGGCCTTTGTATATGATGTTGCTTTTGCCTGAAATGCCCTTACTCTGCCCTTCCAACCCCCACTCCCAATCTTCTTCATTCTTCAAGATCAAGCTCATTTTTCATTGCTTCTGGGCTCCCAAGCAGAACCAGACACTCCTTCCCTCTTGTCCCATACTAGAAACCTGCACTGCTGATGGGGAGATGTGGGGGTGGGGGTAGACAGGGGAGACAAAAGAAGGCATTGAAGGGGTTTACAGTTTGGCTTCCAATATGAAGGATGAAGATAAAGAGAATGTTTTGGCTCACATAGCACTCAGGAGTGGTAGGAAGTAAATGCACATGAAGACTGAATCCAGAACTTGGATTTTTAGGAGTTACCCTATTATCTTTTCTGTCTGTGTGGCTAACTTTGCCCCAGAGGCTGCAACTACCCCCACACCTGTGAAACCAGGCTGGTCAATCTAGTGACCTTGTGTCCCAGATGATAAAGCCTATACTTGCACCCCAAATTGCTCTCACTTTCCCATCACTTGATAATTATAAAATAAGTGCAGTTTGTTTGGCTAATAATAGGTCAACGCAGTTAGAATCAGCAAGTTCATTGTGGACAGGAACAGGTTTTTCCACAGCAGTAAGCTTCCCTTGTTACACCACTAGGTGGTGCAATGTGCTCCTGATTTAAGGGTCTCACTTATTAAGCAGTTTTCAAGCTGGGCGCTGTTCTAGATGTTTGAGATACAAAGAGGCACAAAACTCTTAGGAGGTCAAAGTGTGGTGGATATAGTTTCAGATTTACAGAAAAGTTGTAAGGCTAGTAAAAAGAGTTCCCACATACACTCTACCCAGACTCCTGAAATGGCAACATTTTACCACATTTGTTTTATTCTCTCTCTCCATATACATATATATCTACTATATGTACATGTCCTTTGACTTCTAAATACCTCAGTATGTGTTTTCTAAAAATAAGTACCTTCTTCTTTTTTTTTTTCTGAATTTTGTCTGGAACGAAGGTATTTTAGAGGCAACAGCATATAAATCCACACTGATAAACAGAAGTACAAGGTAAGCCACATAGGTAATTTTACATTTTCTAGCAGTCACATAAAAAGTAAAAATGGGTGGAATTAGTTTACATATATATATATATATAAACTAAAATAAAATTATATATATATATATATATATAATTTTGTTTTTGAGATGGAGTCTTCCTCTGTTGCCAGACTGGAGTGCAGTGGCGTGAACTCGGCTCACTGCAACCTCTGCCTCCCGGTTTCAAGCGATTCTCCTGTCTCAGCCTCCCGAGTAGCTGGGAGTACAGGCGCACGCCACCATGCCCAGCTAACTTTTTTGTGTTTTTAGTAGAGATGGGGTTTCACCATGTTGGCCAGGATGGTCTCGATCTCTTGACCTCAGGTGATCCACCCACCTCGGCCACCCAAAGTGCTGGGGTTACAGGCGTGACTCACTGTGCCTGGCCAGTTTTAATATATAAATTTTTAACCCAATATCTGCAAAATATTATTTCAACATGTAATCAGTATTCAAATTAGGAGGTTATTCTATTTTTCATACAAGTCTTTGAAATCTGGTATTTTATATATATTGTCTATCTCATTTCCAACTATCCACATTACAAATGATCAACAGCCACACATGGCTACCTTCTGGACAGCAGAGGGAGGGTATTTAAAACTATGGGAATGGATGAGTGGAGGAGAGCTCAGGAATGGGTCTTGCATTATTGAACATCTAGATTTTGAACAGAAGAGGAGGAGCTGACAAATGAGACAGCAAAT
The DNA here is from genome assembly GCF_009828535.3 of Hylobates moloch. Classification (NCBI taxonomy): domain Eukaryota; kingdom Metazoa; phylum Chordata; class Mammalia; order Primates; family Hylobatidae; genus Hylobates; species Hylobates moloch. The sequence goes on along the minus strand of NW_026652310.1, from coordinate 1,606,962 downwards.
GAGATAGGCCAGCAAAGTGGGAGGAACACAAGGTAAGTATGGTGCCAAGGAGGCTAAAAAGGAGGGGCTGTCAACTGCATCAATTGATAGAAGTTGAGTAAGATGACAGAAAAGTGACTAATGTATTTGGAAAGATGGAGTTATTACTCATCTCGGCAAGACAGTTTTATTAGATTGGGAGTTCCTCCACTGGAGCTGAAGAGAGAATGGACGGTGAAAGTGGAGATATGTATAGACATCTCAAAGGCAGCACCTGATCCTTGACACTCACTCCTACCTCCTTCTCTCCCTAAATTTTGATCTCTGTTGGGGGCCCAAGCTAGAAATCTGGGAGACACTCTCAAGTCCTTCCTCTCTTTCAGATCGCATAGGCTTTTACAGTTATTCCCATTTTACCGCCTAAATAATTACTGATTGTTTCTTCTGTGCCATTCCTGCTTTTTATTGCTAACAGGCCCTCGTCATCTCTAATCGTTACGACTGCAGCATCTTCCTAATAATCCTCACAGTTTTCAGCCTCTAGCTTTGACGCCCTCAAAATTCTGTTAGTAAAGCCTGAGGGCCCCCAGAAAGCGACGATGGTGCTGTGCTGGCAGACCGAACGTTTTTTAAAACACAAAGCTTGCAGTCCTGCTGCTGTGCTCGAAATCCTTGTATGGCTCTTGAAACAGGTTTAGTGTTTCTACTGGAGTTCCTTCTTTCTCGTTCAATACAAACACATACACAGCCAGTTCTGTTTCACGCTTTTGTCTTTATTATCCCTCGTAACTGCCCGCCTTGCAACCAATCCGCTCAAACAAGCACCCTGACTGGCGCATTCTAGCCTGGGTTTCAACTTCAAGGAGCTTCAGCGCCCCTCACTCCCTTGCTCCGAAAGCTGGTTAAACTATGCACCTTTTCTCCCCTTTTCAAATGCCCTTTCCAGATATTTTTATGGAATTCAGTGCCATTTTCTGCCGCTGTTCTCACCACATTCATTCATCATGTTGAGTTTTAAAAGTACTAGCTTCTGTCGATTTCTCCAACTGAATTCTGAAATCTTTGAGGTCAGGGAGCTTGCCTCATTCTATTTTGTATTCCCAGTACGTGACGCATGGCTGGATACACCAGAAGTTGTCCGACCAAGTTTGTGGGTATTAAGAGTGGTCAAAGACGCTGGGGAGGGCAGTGCTGGGAGAAGGGCAGCGCGTGTCTTGGCGACCCCAGCGCAGGTCGAACTACTCCGGAGTCTGGTGTGGAGCCGAGAGGGAGGCCCGCACTTTTCTCCCGGCGGAGCTGCGCTGAGTCTGAAATAGGTGTACGCGTCAGCGCGGCAGGAAACGAAAAGACAGTGCGGTAATTGGTGGAAAGCTGGAAGTGGGGACCTCGAGGGGCTCAGCCCCACGAACACAGTCACTCAGGGAAAGCGAACCGCACCAGGCCCTCTCATCGCCCGCCGGACCCGTTCTCCCAGCGCTCTCGGCCGCTCATATGGGCGTGGTCCTGCGTGGCCTGCCGGGGCGTCACGTGACGCCCAGAGTCATGTGACCGCCATCTGGGTGGTGCTCCACGGGCGCTGTTCCTGCCGGGGTTTGGAGTTGTCACCGCTTTCCCCTCTCAGTCTCCTGCGGGCGCAATGGAGGAGGAGGATGAGGAAGCGCGGGCGCTCCTGGCAGGCGGCCCTGACGAGGTCGACAGCGGTGCCCCCGCCGCCCCGGCAGCCCCCGGGGCCCTGCCGGCCCTCTGCGACCCCAGTCGCCTGGCGCACCGGCTTTTGGTGCTGTTACTGATGTGCTTCCTTGGCTTCGGTGAGCCGCCCGGGTGGGTTGGGGCTAATCTTTAAGAAATGCCCTACTTTCTCTTCGAGGTAGATCGTCATCGTGGTCACTGGTGCCACGGGGCCTCAGGGCAGCTTCCGTCTTAAGCTCCGGGGCCTCCTCATTTTCCCCTTTGCGATTCCAGCCACACCTGTGGATGCTGCTAGTTACTCCGCGTCTGGAACGTGGAGGTCGAGGGACTGAGCTGGGCGAGTTTTGTCGCGCTCCTTTGCTCTTCAGTAAGTCCCAGGGGCCAGCGACTCGCCCTTGAGGCGATAGATATGACGGTAACTCCAGATTTTCAAGGTTCCTCTCTTGGCACACGTGGTCAGAGGAAATTCAGAAAGCTTTAACTGTTCCTAAACGACTTTTGTTTGTTTGGTTTTAGGTGAGACAGGGGCTTGTTCTGTCACCCAGCCCGGAGTGCAGTGCTGTGAACGTGGCTTACTGCAGCCTCCACCTCCTGGGCTCAAGCAATCCTCCCGCCTCATCCTCCCAAGTAGCTGGGACCACAGATGGGGCACCACCACACCCGGCTTTATTATTATTATTTTTAGACACAGGGTTTTACAATGTTGTCCAGCTTTTGAAAAACGTGAATTATTTCGTCAGCAGTCTTTTATATATTTTTCACCCTCTTTGAGAAAATGTATGAGTGTGTCTTGCTGATAGCTTCAGTGAGTGGATATTGGTCTCTTAATCTTCCACTCTGCCACTGTGAAGCAATCATATTGGACTGGACTTGTGGTAGTCTTGACAGTGGTTGGTTTCACTTATGAAATCTGATGTCTCCGAAAACAGTTTCTTGATAATTAGAAAAAAATTTTCCTTCCTATGTTACAGTTTTTAATTTATTAAGCAAAATTCTAATATTAATTTGGTATGAATGTGTTTTTCAGGAGGCTAGCTGGAGCCCGTGTAATCAGCAGGTTTAAAAACATTATGGTGGATAACTATGCTACTGCTGAACATATAAGTAGACATGAAGGATGCTTTGAGCTTTGGTTTCCTTGCAACTCCTTTTTCCCCCTCCCCTGTTTTTTAAAAGATGATGCCCATCCATTAGCTTTAAAGCAGGACATTGAATCCTTAAAAGCGATTAAAGCAGGGTTTAGAAACAACAACAAAGAAAGAACAACAATAAAACATTAAAAAAATGGTCCCTACTCAAGCAGACAGACAGTTTTTGGTAAATTCTGGTTATCTGCCTAGATTTCAGAAGCCAGATTCATTCCTTTCTAATGACAGTTTTTATTGTTATTATAACCAATAGCCTCGTGTACTTGTAGAGTTAGTAGAGCTATGGAGGTAATATTTTCTTGTAGCCTACCAAGGAATCTCAATTATTTTATCTTTAAAATAAATCTGAGTGCATGGTCAGATCTCTCCCTACTTCTCTCTTTCCAATTCCCCCAAAGACATGTTTTAATTTAATCCTTTAGAATTCTCAGTTTCGTTTTTTTTTCATTCTTGGCCCTGTATTCACTAAATTATTTGATTTTGGGTAGTTTGTAGAATTAGAGAACTTGTTTCAAATATTGGTTTTGTCAGAATGGTTACACTCCATTCCTTTGTCCTTAAGCTAACATTATCAGCAAACTGATGAGGTTGTTTGTAAAGTTTTTAGTCTATGTGTGTTTGTAAATAAGGAAATAAATAAAATATAGATGCTTCATGAAGATTTTAATAAAATTGTATATGGTGAAGCATGATGAAAGTAAAATAGAAAAACATTTAATTGTTGATTATTGACTTTTTAATTCAGGTTCCCAGTATTTGCTGTGTATGAACACTACTAATTTATGAAAGTTATTTGATATAACTTAGAAAATACTAGCAGATAAGGAAGTGGTTCAGAAATATTTCTGTAGTGTCAACCTGTAGTATCAGCATTTAAAATTGTAATTTCAGTAGCAACTGCAACTTGAAACTTTTATATGGGAAGTATTATTACTTATAAAGTATTTGCTCTTTTCCAGGCAGCTATTTTTGCTATGATAATCCTGCTGCCCTTCAGACTCAAGTTAAACGAGTAAGTTGATTTTTCACCTTTGTTTCTTTTCTTTTCTTTAGAGCAAGTGTAGCGGTGGAGGCATTACCAACCCTCAGGTGCCCTAGCCTGAAGTGTCCGCTGAATCTATTTTGACATCTGTAGTCTGAAATCCACAAGTTGCAAGGGGTGTTCTTAAGTTGAAATGAGTTACCACAAATAATTCATTTATAGCATATATGTGACTTGAAATTGTTTCAGACCTTAGATAAATAATTATGTGGTATTTCCATAGTATTGTCAAAAATATGAGCAGGTTTCTCTTTGCATTTCACTCTCCCAGCGCGTAGTCACCCGAATGACAAATGATTTGTTAAGATAGCTTTTTGCCTTCTTAAATAGGTTTTAGTTGTTTTGTTTTTTAAATGTGGATACTCATTGCAGAGGATTGTCCATGTCAGGATTTTTAGTCTGGTTTTGTATTGTAAAAACATACTTGATATTTACAGTTGTTTGGGTATTTAGTCTCTTTTCTTTGTAGGTTCTTTTTAACCTTTGGACAGGAAAAATGCATACGTTGGCCCTTTTCATTCTAGAATGAAAGAGAAAGGAAGTAGGAGGAGCATGCTTGAGGGGATGGAGAGGGTAGGGTAGGTAGGGATAGGCTAAGATTATCCTTGTATATGTGGGCGGACTCCCCAGTGCAGGTAGTATATAGAAGATATAGTCAGACAGAAGTGGTCCCTGTAGCAGGGTATCTGATCCTGGAATCCAGGAAGCCCCTGAAATGGCATGTGAACTCAAGAAGTTCCCGGGGTTCCCAGGTGTGACCATTTTTCTGGGCCAGGGGCCATAGCTTTCATGAGATTCTCAAAGAAGTTAGTGAGACTTCCAAATGGTTAAAAAAAACTGCCCTTTACAGAAAGAAGAATGTAACTACTTTCCACTTTAGATTGTCATATTTTGATTTGTTAGTTGCTAAACTTAACTGTTTGGAAAAAAAAATAGTTTTATTTTCTTTTCATATAGGATATGCAAGTGAATACCACGAAATTCATGCTGCTGTATGCCTGGTATTCTTGGCCCAATGTAGTTTTGTGTTTCTTTGGTGGCTTTTTGATAGACCGAGTATTTGGAATACGGTAAGCTTGAAAAGAAACTATGGGTAAATCTTACCTGATTGTTAGAAAAATACAGAGCTAGATTAAGGTATTTATAGAAGGAGCTGAATAAACTTCTGTATTAACTAATAATTTGCTTGAGTTTTTAGAAAAATGATTTTTATATCTCTGGAATTGGTTTTTGAAACTTGGTATTTCAGTTCAGGTCAGGACTAGTAAATGCTGATGGTATAAGGTAACTCAGTTATCCATAGGAGAATTATACTCTCCCTTGGGATCAGATAAACCAGGTTCTGAATCTCATCGTTGCCACCTTCTCTTCCTGGCTGTTCTGAGCTGTTTGCAGCTTCCTGAGCTTCAGTTCTCTCGTTGCCAAAATACAGATGATTCCTATCTTGCAAGGTGGTTATGAGGATTAAGTGAGAGATGGATGTACAGTGTTGGGCACATAGGTAGTATGTGCTTCCTCCAGCCCCAGTGAGATTTTCTATTTCTGCTTTTCTTGGGATGTAAAACATTTTGTGACCACTTCTGTTAGATGCTGAGGAGGGAATAACACTATAAGCTTTGCCACTGTTCATCCTTATTATTGTGTGTATGTTCTTAGTGGAACCGAAGAGGAATATAGACTGGGAATATTTTCAGAAGGCAGAGACCAAGATGATGAAAGGTCTTTAAACCATGTCTGGTGGATAAAGATTAAAGAAACTTTAAGAGTTTACACCTGGGGACCAACCTTCAAAATTTTTGAAGAGTTAGAATATGAATGAAGAATCAAATTTATTTTGTTTGGTCTCAAGAGAGAGAATTAGCTTGAAACTTCTGGGGAACAGATTCCTTTTAATATGAGGAGTTTGCTTGGTCAGATTGGCAGGAGATGACAATTCTCTTGGGACGATAGTAAATTTTCCAGTGCTAGAGAACATTCAGTAGAAGACGGCATGGCCATTTCACAAGGATCTTGAGAGAGGTCTAAGTTTAAGAAGGATGGTTTACCCTGATGGCCTTTAAGGACTCTTCTAATACTGGCATTTTATTATTCTAGGGCAACATTAATCAGATGTCCAGATTGTAGGATGTTAGATTTGTATAACATGGTTGGTATTTGTCCTTTTAAAAATTGGTTTTAGTTATCAAGAATTATAACCACTTAAAATTACTTACTGTAAAATTCCTTGGAATCAATCCTAAACTCTTAATAGAAATTTTATAAAGAATTTACATTTTTAAATAGTTTTGACCCTGGGAACTTCTTGAAGATTAGTTGATTAGTTTTATTTAAGAGATGATAATGATTTAAACTAATATATGCCATTGCTAAAGCATCTGGAATCCCCTTAGAAGTCTAGACTTCTGTAGATTTGCATTTAGTCTGAGAGTTGCTGGCTTCAGAGGGAGATGAGCCCTTTATTTTTCTTTCTTTGGAGGGAATACAGAGGGGGCAAAGAAAACCAAAGTGAATTATTACTAGAGGACTTTGTGGTTACTAATACTAATGTAAACAGAAATTAAGATTTTTTTTTTTCTCTTTCTCTTTCTCGTTCTCATTTTCATTCTCATTCTCATTCTTTCTTTCCCAAACAGATGGGGCACAATCATTTTTAGCTGCTTTGTATGCATTGGACAGGTAAGGAAGGCCAAAACATTCATTGATTATTGACAGTGACTTCTAAATTCTTATCTAATTAATTCCATTGGCAAAGATGTGTTTAATTGGTGCCTAGCTTAATTAAGCAGAACCCATAAATGCCCATGTGATATAATCCATAGTCTATTTTAAGCCTTGAAATAAATGAACATTAATATTTTAACCTCACAGATTTATTAAGGAGAAATATTAAAACTATTGTAGAAGTTGAGATTTATCATGTTCCTTTTGCTTCTCTTTAATACCTTGAATTTACTTTTTCATTGATTTGACATGAACTTCTACATTATAGGTTGTTTTTGCCCTGGGTGGAATATTTAATGTTTTTTGGCTGATGGAATTTGGAAGATTTGTATTTGGGTAAGTTATGCGTAATTTAATTTATCATAATGTATTATTGTTTTAGTGTTCATCTATGAAAGATCTTTAAAAAACCTTGTCTCTTCTGGGGAATTACTTCAAATCCTTGAAACCTAGCTTCATATGCATAAGAGTATTTCTTAGTTGTCTTAGTTTTCCTTTAAAATAAGCAACAATTTTGAGTGGTCCTAATCAACTCTGTGTGGGGTTTGAGTATTAAATAGTTCTCTAGAAATGATATTTTTCCCAGGCAATTTGCCTGTTCTGTTGTATTAAAGACTATGATTTGAACCACATTTAGAAAAGTATAGACCATCGATTTCTAGGTTGGTGACTGATGGACATTTCACTCTTTCTTAGCAAGCGACGTGAGGGTCCTTTCAACCCTGTCCAAGAGCTTTGCTTGAATGAGCACAATACATGTAAGCTGACTATTCTGTGTGAATTCTTATAGACCAGTTCTACCTGAATTGTATTGTCTGTTCAGTAAGCCTATTCTGAGACCAGCCTTGGGCTTGCTGCCCTGAGGGACCCAGATGACAGAACTGATTCAGTTTTAAAAGCATAACTTATTCAAGCTTTGCACAGGTGTCAGGAGCACGTAGACATAGCTGACATACCCCAAAAAGTACCGTAAGTGAGAGAGAAGGAAGAAGAATGTATGTAAAGTTATGACAGGGATTCAGAAACAGAAATGTGGTCAGAAATGGCCTTACAGATGAAGTACGCCTTGACAGAAGTACAGGATTTGGATTAGTAGAAGAGAGGGAAAATATTTTTGGGCTAGGACGGAGTCACAAGAAATAAGACTATTTCTTAGTTGTCTTAAGCCTGTTTCTTAGTCCTTAATACTGAGGTGGCCTCGGTGTAAGGATATGGAGGAAGGAAGCGCCTAACTGAAGGCCCTTGGAGGAGAATCGTAAATATTGAAACTTACTGAAGGAAAATTAAAACCCAGGAAGTAGGAGAGTGTTGAATATGGAAAGTGAATGTGGGGATTGATTGATGGAGAGCTTTGCATATTGTTCTGAAAAGTGTGAGTTTTTATGTTTTCACAAAGCATGGACCACTTTTCCCACATCTGCATTTTATATAATATCGATGGTAATGTAGTAACCAAGACGACTCCTTTTATTGCCTGTCATGGTTATTATTGCAATATGTCATGTGACTCCAACACTTAGCAGTATAAAACTACCATTTCATTATACTCATGGACTTTATGGGCGGGAATTTGGACAAAGTGTAGCAAGGACAGCTTGTCTTTGCCTCTAGTGTCTGGGGCCTCAGCTGGTAAGATTCATGGAAGGGTGGGGGCTGGGATCATCTGAAAGCTTATTGACTCACATGTTTGGCACCTGGACTGGGATGCCTCAAAGACTGGGACTGCTGACTGGGGCACTTACATGTGGCCTCTCTTTGTGGGTTACTGTCTCATAGTATGGGGATAGTGGTTCAGGGCTCCAAGTGCGAGTGTCGGAGTGAAAAGGTGGTCACTTTTTATAACTGAGCCTTGGGATCACACTGTCTCATTTCCACCATATTCTATTGGTTGAAGTAGTCACAAGCCCACTTGGATTCAAGGGGAGGGGACAGAGGCCCCATCTCTTTATAGGAGAATTGCCAACATTTTAAACCTGCTGCATTGCTAACTGTAGTATTTCTTTAAAGTTGTGACTTCTGGTTTTTTTTTTTTTTTTTTTTCTATTTTTAGGATTGGTGGAGAGTCCTTAGCAGTTGCCCAGAATACGTATGCTGTGAGCTGGTTTAAAGGCAAAGAATTAAACCTGGTGTTTGGACTTCAACTTAGCATGGCTAGAATTGTAAGTATAATGAAAAGCCTGATGAAGCCAAATGGGAAGCAAAAGATTAAATCTTATAGTTCTCTTAAAAATCACAGGATGAAATGTATTTGTGTATGGTAAATTAGATATTAACTTTAGAACACAGCGTGGCATTTACCTTGAGTAAAGCATTTCTAATCTTATTTCATCTAGTAAACAGTCTAAAATGGCTGTGTACATTCATTAGTTCAAGGAATCTGAGCATAGGGAGGGATCCTGTAAGTTTCGTTGTCAAATTTCTTACCCATTTTTGGCATCCCTGCTAGAACCTCTCCACATATGGCTGTCCAGGTTCTGTTTGCAATATTTCCAGGGATTGCAAGCTTGCTCTGTGATGAAGCAGCCCACCTGCTTCCATGAACTTTATGAAGCATAACCTCACGTAGCAATGAAACCTCCATTTACAAGTAGCTTTTACTGATGGCTCTGACTTTTGCTCTCTGTAGGTAAAGTTTACTTCCTCTGCTGTGCATCAGCGCTTTGCTCCTTTGTAGACAGCTCTTAAGTTCTTGGTTATATGTGCTCATTTCCTGTGGTTGCCTGAGCCATATGACATGGATCTCAGCTCCCTTACTGTGGTGCTCATGCCTCTCTGAACTTAATCTTAGTTAGCCAGTACTCCTGTTGGTATTTGGAACCTAGAAATGATCATGGTGTTTCAGGTTTCATCTTAGAGGCTACCTAGGGGAAACAACATTATGGGTTTTGTTTGTTTGTTTGTTTGTTTGAGACAGGGTCTCACTTTGTTGCCTAAGCTGGAGTGCAACGGTGCAATCGGCTCATTGAAGCCTTGACCTCCCAGGCTTAAGTGATTTTCCCACCTCAGCCTATAGAATAGCAGGACTACAGATGTGTACCACCATGCCCAGCTAATTTTTGTATTTTTTGTAGAGACAACATTATGTTTTTATTAATGCAAACTATAAGGTGTGTTGGCAGTCCCAAGTCCCATTAGGTTTTTTCTCTCGTTAATTCCCATGAATAGAGTATTAAAAATTTTTTTTTTTACCACAAAAAATCAAGCTTTCAAGCTTTGATTTTTAGTATATGTGCTGCCAAGGCGAGCAGAAGCTTTGACTTTTAATAAGTGTCATGAAAATACAACATAGTCTCAGAGAATAAGAACTTCAATATAAAAATATTTTCATATAATACTTCATCGTATGAGTATTTCTGTCTTTTTATACATGTAGGTTCTTTCTGATTTTTCACTATTATAAATAGTGCTATAGTCTTAACACTCTCGCTATGAAAGTTCTATGCATCTCTTTTAGTCTCCTTAGGCTAAGTGGCTAGGAATGGAATGATTAAGTCAGAGTATTTGTTAGGTCATCTGAGGACTATTGAGAGATATTTCCACATTATCATTCCAGGGACATTTACATCCCCATCTGTGGGATATGAGAGGATCTCTTTTATTGTCGTATTGATAGTACAGGCTATTATTACTTTTAGAAAATTACTTTATCACTTTGATAGGAAACAGCTAAATATTTGAATTTGTAACTCTTAGGCAAATAGTGTGGTTTTCCATATTTTCTAAATTTTACCTATAAGCATATTCCCAAAGCCTTCATTACGAGTCTTGTGCAAGTCAAGATATGTTTGTGGCAGTTTGTGAATCTAGTTGTCTAACAACTTTTTAAAAAAGGAAGTGAAATCAGTTGAGCAAGACTCAACTGACTTCATTCTGGTCACCAGGACATCAGGTTCTTTTCTGTGTCATTTTAAGTTAGTTGTAATTCATTAAGCTGCATTCTGAGGAGCCCTAAGTTTCTCTCTTTTTCTATGTATGTATATTCTTTTGATGATAGAGCTGATAGGATTGCTAACGGAAAATATGTAGAGTGTGGGGGAAAAACAACGGAGGCGCTCAGGATGACAGCACAGTTTTTGCTTAAGCAACTGTGAGCTCTGTAACCTAGCTCTTGATATTCTGCCCACCATCCCCCAAATCAGCTCCTACTGTAGTTTTCACATCCTTAGTTAAAGGCAACTGGGTTTTGTTCATGTTAGGTTAGACATGCCTACCATTCATCCAAGTGGAAATGTTGAGTAGGCAGTTGCATACACAGGTGTAGAATTCAGGGGAAAAATCTGGGCAAGTGATGTAAGTTCAGGAGCAAGGAAAATGCTACTTAAAATTGCAAAACTTGGTAAGATCACCAAGACTGTGGATATTGAAAGAAAAGAGATGATGTCGATTGACCAAGCCCTGGGGCACTTCCCACATTTGCAGGTTGAGAAGATCGAGATGGAACCAACCAAAGGGCTCCATTGGGGTGGGCAGAAAGGCAAGGGGGAAACTATAGGCTGTGGTATCCCAAAACCCAAGAAAAGAAATCAAGGTGGAGAGGATGTCAGCTGTGCGAAATGCTATTGATAGGTCAGACACTACTGAAGACTGAGAAATGTACATGCCTTCAACAATGTTCTCACAGCAAATACAGTAGCAAATTTCACATGGCTGTTTCTTATAAAATACTAGCTAATGGCATTATTCAAATAAGCAACAAGGTAAACAGAGACCTACTGGAAGCTTTCTCTAATACCATCAAAAATATAAATTCCTCAAAGATATGATGTTGCCTTAATAATCCTTTCATTCCCAAATACCTATTAAATAACTATTTAAAATCTCTATTAACTATTTAAAATGTCTATTAAATAAAATAACATGACCTGGCTTAGCAAGTACTCAATAAATGTTTGTTGAAATAATGAGTTTTCAAGTAACAATAGTGAAGGAAAATTGAAAGGGTGCTGGATCTCCAGTCCCAAGCTAAGACATGAATACTAAGAAAAATGATAACTCCACTGAAGGTATATGGTATATGCTGATAGTTCAAGTGTCTAAACACAATCAAACTCAAAACCTCAGGCAATAGAAAAATCATGGAGAGGTAAACCCAGGACCTCTGTGGTCATTCTGGAGGCTGCACAGTGAACAAGAGAAGTGCAAAAAAGACGGAATCTATGTCACCCCCAGCAGCCCAATAATGGAATAGCTCTTGGCCATTTTGATCATAAAATCATCTTATATGGACGCTAAATACATAAATCAGATAAAAGTTGAGCAGTGTTGGCTGAAACTGAGGTGGCTGCCTGCGATCTGGCTCATTTCACCTCCTCAAGATTTCCCTACCACTCTCATAATCCCCAAACTGCCTCTAAGAAGCCCCTGAGATTCCCTTCTAGAAACTCAGGACAACTTATGTGCAAGTATATTTATGCTCTGACTACTTCCCACCATGCCCACTGCTAACCACCTAGGGCAAGGCCCAATCATCTCTGTTCTGGATTATTGCTATAGCTCCCTAACTGGTGCTTTTGCTTTTGCCTTGTGGTCTGTTTTGAATATAGAGTGAGTCTGCCAGTATGAGTCTGTCAAAGTATCACCCCGCTTCTCTACTCAAACCCCGATGGCTTCCTATCTCACACAGAATAAAAACTGAAAGTCCTTCTGTAGCTCCCCTTCTCACCATTTCCTCACTGGGACCTCATCTCATCCTCTCCCTTCTCCGTTTGCACTGTTCCAGCCTCTGCTGTCCTTGCCATTCCTTGAACTCTCCAGGCAAGCTCCTCTTGGGGCCTGTGCAGTGGCTATTCCTTCTGTCTGGAGTGCTCCTCCCTCAGGTATCCCCACAGTTCATTTCCTGCAAGTTTATACTCCAAAGTCACTTTCAGTCGGGAGGCCTCTATTCCCAATTTTATATTCTCCTTTCCAGCTTTATTTTTTTCTTATTTTTTAAAAGTACTTGTCAATATTTAATGTACTAGATATTTTACTTTTTTTTTTTTAACCAAAATAAGTTGGATATTTTTGTGCTTTCTTCTTCTTCTTTTTTTTTTTTTACGGAGTCTTGCTTCGTTGCCCAGGCTAGAGTGCAGTGGCATGGTGTCAGCTCACTGCAACCTCTGCTGCCTGGGTTCAAGCAATTCTCCTGCCTCAGCCTCCTGAGTAGCTGGGATTACAGGTGCCCATCACCCTGTCACCATGCCTGGCTGATTTTTGTATTTTTAGTAGAGACAGGGTTTCACTATGTTGGCCAGGCTGGTCTCAAACTCCTGACCTTGTGATCCACCCGCCTTGGCCTCCCAATATGCTGGGATTACAGGCATGAGCCACTGTGCCCAGCCACTTTATTCTTTATTGTATTCCCAATACCTGAAACAGTGACTGGCATGTAATAGGGGCTCAGTAATTGCTGAGTGAATGAATAAATGAATGAAGAATCATCTATTATAACTTTTACTGTCCTCTTTATGGACATTCAGAGGAAGATGTTTTTCCCCCAGATTTCGGTGCCAGGAAAAGTTGTGCTTTTTCTGTTACTGGTATATTTTTGTCTTAGATACTCTGGATTTTATAACTCATGTTTCACTTTTGCTTTGGCTGGTAGGAAATTCTACACCTATTATATATTTTTTTATACTAGCAGTTTCTAATAAATTGGCTTTTTTTTCTTCTGCTGTGGTAACTATCTGTGGCTTTATCTTGGTTTGTCAATTTTTTCTTGTAGTGTCTTTTAAGGAAATTACCTCCTGTTCAATTTTGATCCTATTATACCTACTTCTGAGCTACCTCAAATCCCTTTTTTTGAACAAAGCAGAGATATGTATGATTGAAAATGCTGTTGATTTTTTTCCCTTCTCATTTAGGGAAGTACAGTAAACATGAACCTCATGGGATGGCTGTATTCTAAGATTGAAGCTTTGTTGGGTTCTGCTGGTCACACAACCCTCGGGATCACACTTATGATTGGTGAGTGAATCCCATGTCCCACATCTCTCCTCTCCTGAAAGCTTGTCATAGGAGGTGTCATAGCAGGGAGGAAGGAACACTGGAATTTGTATCTACTTTGGTTATAGTTTTGTCTCCATGGTTCTAATGAACTCTTTGACACAACTAGAAATAGGCTATCATTTACCCCGTTTGTATATTAATTTCCACTTTCTGAAAATGGATTTAAAGTTTCTTAAAATGGATAGCCTTAGTCCTTGTTCTCTACTTTATTTTGTTTTTATTTGTTTTTGAGACAGAGTCTTGCTCTGTCGCTCAAGCTGGAGTGCAGTGGCGTGATCTCGGCTCACTGCAACCTCTGCCTCCTTGGGTCAAGCAGTTCTCCTGCCTCAGCCTCCTGAGTAGCTGGGATTACAGGCTCCTGCCACCATGCCTGGCTAATTTTTGTATTTTTAGTAGAGATGGAGTTTCACCATGTTGGCCAGGCTGGTCTCGAACTCCTAACCTTAGGGGATCCACTTACTTCGGCCTCCCAGAGTGCTGGGATTACAGGCGTGAGCCACCGCACCTGGCCTGTTGTCTACTTTAATATTGTCAATTGCATCTCGTACATACAAAGAGATCATGTATGTAAAAACTTTTTGAGAACAACTTGAGAATTTATTCATACATACAAAGAGATTATGTATGTAAAAACTCTTTGAGAACAACCTGAGAATTTATTCAGGTAAGATGTTAATTAAAAGTTTATAGCAGCTGGGTGCGGTGGCTCACACCTATAATCCCAGCACTTTGGGAGGCCGAGGTGGGCGGATCACCTGAGGTTGGGAGTTCTAGACCAGCCTGACCAACATGGAGAAACCCTGTCTCTACTAAAAATACAAAAATTGGCTGGGCGTGGTGGCGCATGCCTGTAATCCCAGCTACTCAGGAGGCTGAGGCAGGAGAATCACTTGAACCTGGGAGGCGGAGGTTGAGGTGAGCTGAGATCACGCCATTGCACTCCAGCCTGGGCAACAAGAGCAAAACTCTGTCTCAAAACAAACAAACAAACAAAAAAAAACAACCAACCAACCAAACAAACAAACAAAATGTTCGTAGCATAAGGGAGAATTGTTTCCTTTTAATCAGATACTGACCTTTTCAGTCAGTGTGCCTGGAAAGCTTAGATTTTATGGAAGTTTGATGTGATATGATATGGTCGAAAAAACACGAAGTTGGGAGTCAGGAGCCCTGGGCTCTAATGCTAGCTCTAACTAGTTCTGTCATCTTGGATAAGAAAGTTAACCTTTTGTGTCTCAGCTTTCTTTTCTTTATAATTACAATTCTTTCAACAAGACTATATAGGCCACTACTGTCCCTATGTTCTCTTAGCCATTGCTCCATGTTGCTAGTTGCTGGGTGGGTCACTGGGAAGGGCACGAGGCCTTCAGGGTTTACCACTTTTGCTTTTTCTCTGGGCAGGCAGTTTGTCTAACTGAACCCTGTGGTGTGCATTTGGCTGTTTGCAGGGCTCTAGAGAGACCTGTGTAATGATAGGGTGAAAGTTCTGTGCCCAAGATGTGCACATCTTTTACTCCCTTTTTCCCCAATTTTTAAATTGACACATAATTATACATATTTATGGGTACAATTTGATGTTTCCATACACAGATACATTGTATAACAATCAAATCAGAGTATGTAGCATATCCATCACCTCATGAGTCTATCACTTTTTCGTAGTGACAACACTCAAACCCTCTCTTCTAGCTATTTTGTAATGTATAATCCCTTACTGTTAACCATAGTCATCCTGCTGTGCAATAGAACACCAGAATTTACTCCTCCTAATTGTAACTTTGTACCCCTTGATTAATCTCTCCCTGTCCTCCTTTCTCCAATCTCCTCCCCAGTCTCTAGTTAAACCACTGATCTACTCACTACTTCTATAAGATCAGTTTTTTTTAAATATATATATTTTTTATTCCACATATGAATAGTATTTTTCTTTCTGTGTTTTATTCCTTATAATTCCTTGATCCATACAGCCTGGTAAAAGAAGACAGTGGAGTGGTAATCCTAAACAGGCAAGCATATTTAAAGATTGTTTCAAAGTCTCCCTCTCAAATCCTTTGCCTTACTTAAAATCCTTTTTACTCTTAAAGACTTCTTAGTATTCCATCTAATTTCCTCCACGATGGGGAATTTTAGAGTAAGACTTTTAGAGCCAGAAAAGACCTGTGCCATCATCAAGTCAAATCGTTTTATTTAAAACTGGGGAAATTGAATCCAAAAGAGCTTATGTTCCATGTCCAAGGTGATTCAGCTCATTAGAGCTCATGTCTACTGATGCTCATTTCAGTGAATTTTCAACCGTCCTGTGATAGGGCAGCCAATTAAAGATTCGTTTATTTTATTAAGCTTCTTTTGGAAATTCTTCCTGAGAAGTGTATCGTTATTCACTCTTTATCCTGATTTTCTGTAGTGATGTGAGATTGGTATTAGAGAGAAATGCTGATCTCACAGGAAGTAGCTTGAGAGTACTGAGCTTTGGGAGGATGGGGCACTTGGGCTGCCAGAGGGCAGGAGCAAAGGCCGTGGACTCTGGGAAAGCATCGGAAGGAAGAGAGGTAGTTAAAGAGCCTAACGTGGCTTCATCATTTTTTTCCTGGTGTCCATTGACAATTGGTGCTTAGACTGAATGAAGAAATGAGGACTAATTCAGTAGCTGCTCATTAGTTTTCTTCAGTCTATATTCTGCATTATAGGACTAGACTAGTTTTTTCTAGTCTTTTCCTTTTAATATTTAACTTTGAACTGTGAAATAATGCAGTAAAAGCTACTACTGTTTGCTGAGTATTTGAATGTACTCTTCCTCTTTTGTCCCGATTTAGTAATTGCAGATTTTTCTCATGTCTTTATGTGACATCCCTTTCAGTTGCTGTTTTCTGCTGTTTATGTAATGTACTTCTCTTTAGGAACCTTCTGTTTGGTTCTCTTTTGAAAGTCTGTTTTTCTTTTTTTTTTCTTTTTTTTTTTTTTTAATTTAGGGGGTATAACGTGTATTCTTTCACTAATCTGTGCCTTGGCTCTTGCCTACTTGGATCAGAGAGCAGAGAGAATCCTTCATAAAGAACAAGGGAAAACAGGTAAGTCTAAATGAAAGAATGGGACTTAGGGGAATTATGGCCTTTGTGAGATTTTAAAATGAGATCTAAGTTCGTAACGAGGTGTTGTAAAACCAGGTGGAGCTTAAGACATGATTTTTATTTTTTATTTCCAAATTGATTTCCACTTTTCTAAATTTTTAGATGTATTTTCTTTTCCCCTTAAATCTTTTGGCAGAATTTACATTCTCGATTGTGTATTTGCAAAATGGTTATTGTTCTTGGAAAGGAGCAGGGAAGGTAGATGCCAGTCTTAGGTTTTGCTTTTTCTTATGTCTTTGTAAGTTATCCCAGAAATGATGTTTGTGTAATTTACTAGAAAAGTATTTTTTAAATTGAATTGCAAAGATTAATCATAAGATTTTAAAAAATAATCTTGACTATAGATGAAAGCTCCTTAGGTATGCAAAATTATGCTGATAGTGTCTTCCCTTTCTTCTCTAAGGTGAAGTTATTAAATTAACTGATGTAAAGGACTTCTCCTTACCCCTGTGGCTTATATTTATCATCTGTGTCTGCTACTACGTTGCTGTGTTCCCTTTTATTGGACTTGGGAAGTGAGTATTCTCTATGTTTCCATTATTTCTTGTCTAAATTATCATGAGAGTTCAATCACATAAATGTAGTTTTTAAAGCAGTAAATCTTGCTTCTCTGGTTATAGTTTATATTTTCATGGGAATTACTTTAGATCATGGGATATACATTTTCTTTCAACTTAAGGTTTAGTATTGGTTTTATACTTTTATTATTCTTTTGAAGAAATATCTGTATTACTCCACTCTCATGCTGCTAATAAAAAACTGCCTGAGATTGGGTAATTTATAAAGGGAAAAGGTTTAATTGACTCACAGTTCCATAGGGCTGGGAAGGCCTCAGGAAACTTATAACCATGGCGGAAAGGGAAGCAAACATATCCTTCACATGGCGGCAGGAGAGAGAAATGAGTGCCAGCAGGGGAAATGCCAGCTGCTTATAAAATCATCAAATCTTGTGAGAACTCACTTACTATCACGAGAACAGCTTGGGGGAAACCACTCCCATGATTCAATTACCTTCTACAGGGTCGCTTCCATGACAGGTGGGGATTATGGGGATTACAATTCAAGATGAGCTTTGGATGGGGACACAGCCAAACCATGTCAATACCTAATAATTTTTGATTCATAATACTGATTTGTTTTAATAGTTGATTTTAGACTAGCATTCTTTTTCATTCCCTCTTTATTCCTTGGTTACAAAGTCTCTTACTGAGAATGGAGACTGTTTAATGGTGCACTGTGCCTGGGAACATCTCCATTTATTAGGACTGTAATTCTGCCAGACTTAAATTCTGGGTTCAAAGCAAATTCTTCTTTGCTTTATCTTCTACTTTTCTCTCCTTTTTGATTGGCAGCTGCTTAAGCAGAGCGATGTGAGTGTGTTTGTGTAGGTGTATGGTTTATACCCTTTCAGTTCAGGCTGTCCCTTTAAATAATTTGAGACAAGAACCCTATTTATTATTTAGCAAAGAACCCATTCATTACTGCTTTTAAGGAAAAGAAGCAGCCTTAAGTCCCTGTGGTAGTATATTTGATTTTCTGAAAATTTGTGTGTATTCCTTGCTGCATACCAGAGAAGGAAAAAAAATAAGCATCATATTTTATTTAGTCAGTAAACATTAATATAAATACTGAAGCTTTAGCAGATTGCCTGAAGGTAAATATAAATCAGGTGGGAGAATAGTATCAAGAAAGAAGCTAATTAAACTTGAGTTATTTTTATTCAACTTTATTTTTTGAAAACAGAGTAGTTGTCTCTAGTGTGCTAATTTCTCTGTCTTTTTAATTTTAGAGTTTTCTTTACAGAGAAATTTGGATTTTCTTCCCAGGCAGCAAGTGCAATTAACAGGTATTTTTAAATTAATTTTGTAAGTGCCTATTGCATGTGAAGTGTGGGTCTTTATAATCAAATGTTATAAGAAGCAAAAAAGATGTATGTGACCTAATATTTTTAAAGTGCGAAACTGGGACTACATTGGGACTTGAATCCTGAGTGGCCGTGTTTAAATTAGTGGAAAACCAAAGAAGTCTTGGACTGCTTTTTATATTTTTTGATGAGCATTTTATAAGAATGTTAAATGAGTTAGGATTTGCTTTGCCTGATGTTTTCAAGACTTTCTTGAAACTGATGTTTGACTGTGTTGCATTTCATGAAATGTCTTATGTGTTCTCTGGGCAGTGTTGTGTATATCATATCAGCTCCCATGTCCCCAGTATTTGGGCTCCTGGTGGATAAAACAGGGAAGAACATCATCTGGGTTCTTTGCGCGGTAGCAGCCACTCTTGTGTCCCACATGATGCTGGCCTTTACGATGTGGAACCCTTGGATTGCTATGGTAACGTCTGTGTTAGTACGTGGTGGGGTCAGGGCTTCAGCAAGGAGTCTGTCATGTTCATCTAAGTAGGCATGCTCAGCAAATTCAGATGACAAGGCCTATGATAGTGGGGAAGTGACAACTTGATTCCAATTTCTACAGAATAATTATTTTTTAAAGTATAATTATGAATTATTAACATATAAGGTATCTTTTAATTTCATTTGGTTTATTTAACCAGTTAACTTCAGTGCTGAAAGAGAATTTGAAATAAAGTAGCCTTATAAAAGCCAGAATGCTTATTAATCCCATTTGTTTTTCTAAAATAAGTGACTTAAAAGAAGGTATTCCATCATAGATGGCAAAAAACCAAAAATCTGTTGGACCAGTAACTCTTCTTTTTCTTTGACTTGCTTAGTAGGTTAAAAAGTGATAATGAATTCAAGTTTTTGTTATTGTTCTTCAAAACGTCATTTTTAAGACCCGAGGCTCTAGTGCTGCATTTCCTGTTAATAAAGGAATATCTGGAACATAAATATTTGTGCAGTGAGTGGGAATTTCTGTAGAAGTGTTTCAACAGATACGGTACAGACTCCTAGAAGTAGAGATGCTACAGCAGGGGGTTTGCATATTTAACATCTTGGTAGAGATTGTGAAACTTTCTCCAATAACTTTCTACCCATTTATAACTTTAGTAATATACAAATGTGACTTTTTTAGTATCCTTGCTAGTATTGAGTGTTGTCATTGTTTTAATCTTTGCCAATCTGATAGGTATAAGTGATACTCATTTAAATTTAAATCACAGTATTTCTTTTTTAATTGAAGAAAAAATCAGCATTAAGTGAGGTTTACCAAACATTGGTGGTGATTACTGGGTATTGGTGACTCAGATGCATGATGATGGACTGTTGGCATGATATTGCCTTGATTGCCTAATCTGTAACTCTTAATAAATACTGGAAAATTAGCTTGCCTGAAACATTGGTAAGAACTTTTTAAAAATTACCTTTATTTTCTTACTTGGTCCTTGACTGCATCTTGGGCCCCAGCCAGTTATATATGCATATGATATGATGACAAATGAAAATGGTTAAGACAGCATGTATCTTGTCACTAGAGGGATACTCTTAGGGCAGAGACTTTTTTGTATATTTTGAATATGAATTTTAGCCTAATCACAACAAAATTTGCTTGAATATTTATATATTAACTACTCTGTCACGTTTGCTAATCTGCATTAAAGGAAAATCACCTTTTGGTTAATGTAAGACCATGACCTTTTTCTGCGTTGCTTTCTATAGTGTCTTCTGGGACTCTCCTATTCATTGCTTGCCTGTGCATTGTGGCCAATGGTGGCATTTGTAGTTCCTGAACATCAGCTGGGAACTGCATATGGCTTGTAAGTATTTATGCTGTGGATCATATATGTCTGTCTGCTATGTCAATTTAATTATCACATAAAACTCCAGGTCTGAATCTAGTCGTCATCCAGCCTCTGGGATAGCTCTCAACCTGGAGATAACTGGAAAAGTCAGTAAATCTATTTAAGATACTGTTGTGGCCACAAAGGAGCCTCCAGCAAGAGGGCTGGAGTAAGCTAACCCAGAAGAGGTCCTTGCTGACATTACAATCTCCCTGCCTGTTTATGTAAGGCTTCTCAGTGAGAAGCTGAGTCCATTCCCTGGCACAGAAAGGCAGAAGGAGGAAACCGCACCTGTGGTTGGTATTCACATGGCCCTTCTTTGATTCAGCACAAAGGTATTGAATCCACATTGCATTTAATGAGACAAGCTCTTTTACCTTTGAGCAGTCTAGTAGTGGAAATAGTTATGGGATAAAAACCAATCCAGAATCTAATCAGGTCATCCCTGGTGGAAAACATCTCTAAACACAAATAGTATATGGTTCACAGATGCTAATATTTATAGTGAAGTGTTAGCCTATGTGTGAAGACTTCTGAAAATGAAATGTGTCTTTATATTCCATTGTAGCATGCAGTCCATTCAGAATCTTGGGTTGGCCATCGTTTCCATCATTGCTGGTATGATACTGGATTCTCGGGGGTATTTGTTTTTAGAAGTGTTCTTCATTGCCTGTGTTTCTTGTGAGTATTCCGTGTGACAACATTTTGTTTCTTTTACTACATAACAGAATGTTCTTATTTTTACTTAGGCATATCTCCCAGATTTGCCTAATTCTCGCCTGTGTATTAGAATTTCATAGCTGGTGACTTTCTAGCCCTCTGAAGATTCACAGGCATTTTTCAGGAGATTCCTATCCTTAAAGGCAGTGATTGAGTTGGTTTCATATTCTGTTTTAACTATTTACAGTATTAAAAAAAAGCATTTTCCCACTTAAAGTGGAAACATTTGAAGAGTCCTGAGTATATCCTTGGTATGACTATGTGGAAACGTTGGTGTGATTTAGGTGTGAGTACTCATGGTTATTCATTAGGCAGTTCTAACTGACTTTTATTTTTAGTCCATAATTTAGTTTTTACCTGTAATTTCATTGGTTTGAAATAGGAAGCATTAGGAAACTTGAAAAATATATAAAAATAATAGCATTTGTCCATAGATAATCTTTACCATACATATAAATTGTGCTTATCTGAAAAGAAAATTCTACTTAACACATCAAGATGTCTTTTATACTTCAATATTGTGCTTAAAATGACAAACCACAGTGATGATTTTATCAAACTTTGTTTTCATTTACAGGGAATAAAGACTATCCATACCTGAAGTGTGGTATTTGCAGATAATTGCTTTTGAGTTGCCTTGAGTGCATTTTATTATCTCATAAATAAACATGCTTGTTTTAGAAACAAGGACATCAAGTTTTAAAAATAAATGTTTTAAAAAGTGGGTCATATAAGAATTTCAAACATTAAATCATAAAATGTTTTTTGTCTATTTTTGATGCTGCAGCATGTGGTTAAATGTCAGTCCACAATTCAGCACATACTCAGGTCTCAAAGAAAACAATGTGCCATTTGAGTATGTTTTTCTGTTATTTTATTTTATTATTATTACTTTTTTAGAGACAGGATTTGTCTCTGTTGCCCAGGCTGGAATGCAGTGGAGCAATCACAGCTCAATGTAACTTTGAGCTGTGGAGTTCAAGTGATCCTCCCACCTCAGCCTCCATAGTAGCTAAGACTACAGGTGTGCATCACCATGCTTGGCTAATTTTTAAATTTTTTGTGAAGATGCTGTCTCACTGTGTTGTCCAGGCTGGACTTGAACTCCTGGCCTCAAGCGCTCCTCCTGCCTTTGGGATTACAGGCATGAGCCAAAATAATAAAATAATAGGCCTGCCCTATTATTTTAAAGTAAATTAAACAGTGTTCTTCACTTATTAAAGGAAAAAGCCAAGGGAAAACTTGAATTTTGGGGTCTTGATTGATTTGAGTCTAATGATCACATTTTAATGTTTGGTTGCTTAAAATTTGTAAAATGGATATGGCATTTTCAGACTTAAAGCCCCCAAAAGACTACTGTTTGGCTTCCTCTGAAATGATAAACAATCGGGGGCTGGCAGGAGTTTTTGGTAAGTCCTGGAAAGGACCAGCAGTGAGAAAGGGAGAGGAAAGAGGGGCAGGGCTGGGCTGTGGCTTGATCGGCTCCCTTTTTTGTAGGGGCCTCAACTTCTTTGTGTCTGGCCCTGCCACCCCTGGGCTGAGGAGCCCTTGGAGAAAATGGTGTGTAACTTATTTTTAGTGCCTTTGGAAAATAAAATAATGGGAATAATATTTTTATTTTAAATAGCAATTAATAAAGGTTTGATTGTGTCTAAGCTGTGCTTTGTGGTTGATTACATAGGAATCATTGAGAAGAAATACATATCTGAAGGGCCCTATATTTTTTCACTCCTAGTGTCACTTTTATCTGTGGTCTCACTCTATTTGGTGAATCGTGCCCAGGGTAAGTAGAAGATCTGATATTTGCTTCTTAAACCGCAGTGGATTATCTTGTGGGGTTTCTGGGTCTGCCTCTTTGGGGGCCAGTGCTTTAGTCCATGCAGTAATGACTTTCTGTTCATAATGATGGAAACACATTTGATTATGTAAAATATAGTTGTGTTTTCTGGGCCTTCATATTTATTAAAATTGCTGTCTTTTTTTAAATCTTCTAGCCAGATCAGTTTCTTATAAAATCTTAGATGTTATTTTTATATTAACATAAAGAAATACAGCATTTAAAAAGTAACCTAAAGCCCCTCTGTGTTATTGTCCTACATTTAAAAAAATCAGAACTAAGCAAATTTATAGCTATAATTTACGTTTTAAGGTTCAAGATGTTTGGTTTAGAATTAGAAATTACAGATTTTTTTTTTCTTTTGCTAATTCATGCTGTATGCATTAGTGCATTTTTTTGTTGTTGTTATTGATAAGATTTTGATGTTGTCCTTAGTAATTTTTCTACCTGCTTGCTCCTAAAGAGTATTATATATTTAGTAGAATATAATATACATGCTGTGTAAATAATTTTAGGTCATTTCCTTTTTTTTTTTTTTAATAGTTTTTTGTTCTTTTTTTTTTTAACAGAGTCTCACTCTGTCACCCAGGCTGGAGTGCAGTGGTGCGATCACAGCTCACTGCGGCCTCAACCTCCCAGGCTCAAGTGATCCTCCCACTTTAGCCTACCAAACAGCTGGGACTATAGGTGTATGCCACCACACTCAGCTAATTTTAAAATTTTTTGTAGATATGGGGTCCCTCTATGTTGCCCAGGTTGGTTTCAAACTCCTGAGCTCAAGCAATCCTCCTGCCTTAGCCTGGGATTTACAGGTGTGAGCCACCACACCTGTTCATTTCCTTTAATTTCTCTTAATTTTCACTATTATTGAATATTAATACAATGTCCTAATTAACAACACTTGAAGCAATACATAAGTCTAAACTTAAAAAAATGCTTAAATTAAGGGGTGATTATTTATATCACACAAGAATTTCATTTTTTCCCTTTGGGAAGGTTCCAGTAGATAAACCATTACTTTTTCATTGTCGATAGCTTTTTCTATTAAAATACAGTATATCTATGCAAATAGTTGCATGTATGTGTGTATGGTTGAAATTTACTTACTGATAATACTTATATGGAAAAGATCTATGTTTATTTGTGTTTTAGGTGGGAACCTAAATTATTCTGCAAGACAAAGGGAAGAAATAAAATTTTCCCATACTGAGTAAGTATTAAAAGGGTGAAAAGTTGTCTTTATTTTTGAAATCTGAAATATGAGCATTTCATTTCAAGGTTTGGGCTTTGAAGTTTTTTTTTTTTTTGATTCTCATGCCCGTCATCCAGGGTGTAGTGTAGTGGCATGGTCACAGCTCACTGAAGCCTCAACTTCCTCGGCTCAGGCAGTCCTCCCATCTCAGCCTCCCAAGTAGCTGGGACTGCAGGTGTGTGCCACCAAGTCTGGCTGATTTTTTGTATTTTTAGTAGAGATGGGGTTTTGTCATGTTGCCCAGGCTGGTCTAGAACTCCTGGGCTCAAGCGATCTGCCTACATCGGCCTCCCAAAGTGCTGGGATTACAGATGTGAGCCACTGCACCTGGCCTGGGCTTTGAACTTCTAAGAGATTAGTCTTCCTTGAGTTTTGAGAGCTAACTATTATGTGTGTGGAACTATTATAACAACATTCTTGTTTGCTTCAGAAAATTTAAAAATGGATATTAAGGCTTAAAACGAAGGAAAAAAATAATTGGGTTTAAGTTGCTCTCTGTGAGACAGACAGAGAGAGAGAGAGAGAGAGAGAGACAGAGATCGATCTATAGTACTTGTAATTTATTGGAGGAAAGGCCTTCGTCCTGAGGTCCTGGACTGGGCTTACCCTTCCATTCTGTCAGATACTTTCTTTTTCTTAAGTAGTTGATAATTTTTCATCTTCTTCTGGTAACAATATGTGGTTCTGTGTTCTCTGATTCATTTGGAAGAGATTTAAGTATATAGCGTGGTTATTAAGTTAACTTATTTCTTTTTCTAAAAGTATATACTGAAACATAATAGTCATTTTGTTTCCTGTTTCTAATATTTTTACACATTGAAATTTTTATGATTTTAAACATTTATTTGTAAATATATATACCATGTGATTGGAATTGTTGTGACTTTTGACTAGGTTAAAATTTGGTAGAATAGTCTGTTTTTTTGAGATGGGGGTGGTTTTGGTCATATTAAATTCCCTTTTAACAAATACATCTCAAAATAATCAGAAGTATGAGTTTTGAATATCTTTATGATAGTCATGTTAAAAGTTTGGAAACAACATAAATGTCTTAGAGTAGGGAAAATGGTTAAATATATCATGACACATCCATGTGATATGTTGTTAAAACCATGTTTTAGAAGGATTTTTAATGTCATAGATGCTTAACAGGCCGTATGCTAAGTAAACAAAAGATTAAAATGCAAATATAATATCCTAATTTTATTCAAGAAAAAGTATGCTGTCACGTGCTTGTTTTAAACCCAATTACTTATATATAACAGAAAAGATACCACTAGAAATAATCTCATGTTAATTGAAACCTCAGAATATTAATTAAAAACTCAGAATATTTTTCAAATTTTCTACATTGATCTTTTGTGACTTTTAGAATCAAGAAGAGTTAAAAAATTACTCAGAAAAAAATGTGTAGCTTAATATTTGCTATTACATGTCTTGTAATGCTTGGTTTTCAATTTATAAGGCAGGTGAGCTTCATGGTTTTTTCTTCCTCTTTTTGATAATTTATTGCATTATCTTTTGCAGATGAGAAGTTTAAATGAATGTGTCATGAGAATGGGCTTAACACATCGTTGGTTTGAAAACCTCCATTTTTAAAAATTTAGAGTTTAGTCATTAGAAAAAATAATGGACTGGAAAGTTATATTTATATCCAAATATACCTATTTCAAAGTGTATTTGTGAGGCCTGTGTTAGCCTGTGTCTTTTGTATTGTGTGTTGCTAAAGAATTCTACTTTTAGTAGGCTAATCGACAATGAAAGGGTTAGAAAATTGCTGTGGAACATCCAGGTGAACTTCAGGAAGGACAGTGAAAAATGGAAAACATTGGCGCTTCTGTTGGGATAATCTTCATTAGGTATATATCTTAGAGATACAGCCTTTTCTTTATCTTATAGCAGGAAAAAAAACTTTTGAGAGGAATAGAAGGGCTGTGTTACACAAAATAATGGCATTGTCATAGGCCTTCCTTTTAGTAGTAGGGCATAATGCTAGGGAATATGTGAAGATGTTTTTATGAAGTCTCTTTCTGATCATGACCAATAGCTTGCGCTCTATTCTGTAGTCATGTGGATTGCTGAGCAATGACCCTTTTCAGTTTATTTCTTTGTTACTGAGGACCCTAATTACTTAAGGATGTAATTTTGTAGTATAAACTTTCTGTACAGTTTTTCTTATAGTCTAATAACTAAAAAGTGTCCTTCAAATTATAATTGCCTATGTACATGGATAAATTAAAACACTGCACACGGAGTACTTGATGTCTTCCTTTGATTTAAAAAAAATACAAAAACACTGATTTTAACTTTTATTCATGCAGAAGATTATCTAGAAGAAAACCCAAGTTAGAATAAAGAGAACTTGCCCAATTACAGTCATTGAAAGATTATGGGGGTAGCTTTTTCTCCAGAGTAGAACTTTAAGTAACATATGTGGTTTTTTTAATATTAAATAAGAGTATGAAGCTTCTCTGACAAACTTTAAATACTTTTTAATATTTTTCAGCCTTAACGTATTATTTGTTAAAGTCAAGGAATGCAGATATTTTAGACAAAATATTAAACGAATATATTTAGCTGATTATATTGTTTAAAGCACATGGCATGATATTGTAAGCGTAAATGTTTGGGAACAGATTGAAAGTACGTTCCTTACGCAAGGTAGCTTGGCAGCTTTATTTACATCTGTTTTTCTGACTTACAGTTCATTGTATTGATATGACTTGTCTCTGTGTCCTCACCCAAATCTCACCTCGAATTGTAATCCCTATGTGTTCGAGGGAGGGACCTGGTGGGAGGTGATTGGATCATGGGGGCAGTTTCTCCCATGCTGTTCTCGTGATAGTGAGGGAATTCTCATGAGATCTGATGGTTTAAAAGTGTGGCACTTCCCCTTCACGCTCTCTGTCTCTCCTACCACCATGTAAGATGTGCCTTGCTTCCTCTTTGCCTTCTTCCATTATTTTAAGTTTCCTGAGGCCTCCCAGCCATGTGGAAGTGTGAGTCAATTAAACCCCTCTAATTTACAAATTACCCAGTCTCAGGTAGTATCTTTATGGCAGTATGAGAACTGACTAATACATGTGTCATTACTGAGTTGTTAGTTCTTTAGGCTCTGACTGCCATATGACTGTTTTCAGCACATGGGTGTTGAATATTGATCTCACAAGTGGGGGAGAGTGCAGAAGTCCACACTACTTCTGCTGGAAGGCCCATGTGACCTGGCCTCTTGCCTTGTCTCTCCACTGCCTCTGTGCCCCAGCCACAGTGAGCCACTTACATGTTTTCAAATGGGTTGTGTTCCTTTCCCTCCCAGAGGCTTTGTCCACACTGTTCCGTTTGCTTAGAAAGTTTTCTCCAAGGCTCTCTAGAACCTGTTTTTACCTGATTTGTACCGGAAAACCATAGTCCCCAGCCCAGAACCATTCTTCCTCATGGAAGCCCTTCCAGATCCTTCAGGGTCTATTGGGTTCTTCTAAGTTGCTGTGATCTTGCAGTTTTCCTTTTTAGCTTACCTCAACTTAATAATGAAGAATCTGTGATAATGTGGTTGTGGGTGTCTTCCTTAGATTGTAAGCTCCTTGAGGGCAGGGACTGCGTCTGTTTTGTTATCAATGATTGTATTGATAGTGCCTAGCAAAAGTAGGCACAAAATAAATTTTTTTTTGTATGATTTATAAAAAGAGTAAATTAGAATAACCCTTTTGGAGGATGAATTGGCAATATGAATAAAAAGACCTAAAAGGGGGATGGTGGTGGGCTGCATGCCTTTTGACTTAGCAATTCTATTTCTAATAACTTGTCCTAAAGAAACCATCAGACG
Organism: Hylobates moloch; assembly: GCF_009828535.3. Lineage (NCBI taxonomy): Eukaryota > Metazoa > Chordata > Mammalia > Primates > Hylobatidae > Hylobates > Hylobates moloch. The sequence continues at coordinate 1,578,898 of NW_026652310.1, read as the reverse complement.
AATATACATGTAAATATATTTTAAGAAAGTGTCTTCACTGCTAGAGTTTATAATAGCCTAAAGTATAATAGAAAGCCGCTCTAATTTACAATAATAGGGGATTTGTTAAGTACATCATATTACATACCTAAAGTGAAATATTAAGTAGTCATTAAATGGTTTTGTTAGAGAACATATTGACATGGAATAATGTTGGTGGCATTTTTACACGGAAGATTCATAGTGGTGCCATTTTTATAGAAACAAATATATCTGCATGATATGTACACCAGTGTCTCTGAATAATGAGTTTCTATTGGCTTATTTATATTTTCTGATTTTTTCACAATAACTCTATTGTGTAATGAAGGTTTTAAAAACCCCACAAAGAATATAATTCAGTGCAAGTTTGAGTCCTGCTGTTTTAAAAAAGTGACAGTGTTCAGAACGGAGGAAAGTAACAGGTAGTGTTTTTCAAAGAACTCCGGGGGTGAAGATGGGAGTTCAACAGTGCCATGAGTTAGAAATCAAATTTGCATTGCCAGGAATAAAATTGCATGTAAAGGGAATTTTCAGGGACAAAACGGAAGAGAATGGCATCAAGGATAAATGAAACAATGCCTTTAGTTTTTAGTCCCAGTATTCACTGGTAGCAAACAACAGCTCCAACTTGTGTGCATGCTGTTCATGGTATCTGGAAGGTCTCAACTCCAGCCTCATATCCTTTGCCCTCTTCCATTTGAGAGTTCCTGAGTGCCCCAGTGGGGATTTGGTTGTAGGCCTTCAGCAGTGATTTGCTGCCAAAAGGTTCATGGAAGAAAGCTTTGAGTTTTTGTAAGAAATACTAAAAAGCCCTGACATCGTGTAGGCCAGACAGCCAAACTTAGTATAACTTACTAGCGTTTATTTCTCTCAAGTGTATTAGTGTATATGGTCATGTATTCCTGTGCACATGTCTTTTCTTCAGTGGATCTTTATCAGTTCCAGGTTTTGGCAGCCGCCTCCTGCGGTAATCTACTGTATTCCCTAGACTGATTTTCCCCTCATAGATTTGGTAGATTTATTATGTAATGAAAATCAGTGGACCTACAGGACATTTCATTTCAGATTATCATGTACTTGTAGGCATTTGTTATTTTGTCTTTTTGAAGAGGATCACCTTCGGTGTGTGTCTCCCAAATTTTACCATGTAGTAGCTTTTGTGTTTCCATTTTCTTATTAGCAAAATAGAAGATCACTAGAGTTCCTTCTGTAGCACTCTCATTCTTAATTTATGAGACATAAGGATATAGCTAATATATGTTAGATGTATGTTGGTGGATGACCTAAAACGTCTACAGATGTATCTCTCCATACCTGTGTAGTTGATGGGTTGGGCAAGCTGGGCCTTCCAGGATTGCATTCACATTACTGTGGTAAGTAAATGAAGCACCCTGGAGGGGCAACAGAATGCCCTATGGAATTTCTAAAAGTCAATGAGTTATCCCAAACAGCTGAAAGTGTGGGCTAACTTCTTGCAAGTCTTGCTCCCTTCCCCCAGTATTGAGGCTTGTTCAGTTTTCCAAGGAAAATCTGATTACTGTGGGGATTCTATGTCTTACCATGTTCAGATAGTTTTTAACCTTTGGAAGCCAACCCTGTCTGCCCTGGGGAAGAGGTAAAGAAAAATTTCACGACAAAAGGGAAACCCCACCTCCAGCCCAGTAGAGTCCAGATTTCACAGGGTAAAGTGGACAAGAGATGGACAGTGGATAGAGTGGGTGGGAGGAGGATGAGAGAGAGACTGGGTTGGAGCTGGAAGCAACAGGGCTCAAGAACTGGGGAGAGAAAAGTGGCTGGAGGTAGTAGGAAGGTGGGCTTGGCAGCAGGTCATCCCAGGATTTTAGAGTCATGCGCATGAGGTGGAGTGAGTGTTAGAGGGAAGGTAAGAGTCCTCTTCCGACTGTGGCGGGGTCCATGGAGGTAGAGGCCAGGCTTAGTGGACGGGAAGGTACAGGGAATGGGCCTGAGGACAATCATATTATCTCTTAAAATGTTTTCCATGACTTCCATTTTTTTTTAGAATTCTGTGAATTTTAATAGAGATTTGTGCTATGACACCACAATTAGGATGCAGAACAAATAGTTCCTTAATGTTTCAAAGGAAAAATATAACTGCCTTTTAAGATAACGTGTGTGTTCTTTTCATGTGGAAATATTTGAGTTACCTTAGAAAGTTCTAGTTTATTTTTCAGCACTTAGATTTTTAAAATACTTTTCGAGTCTAATGACTACATAAGGTTTTATGATCACGCTACTTAATATGTTTCATAGACAGTTTTTCACCTTTTAACATTTCTGAAATTGGGATATGTCTTATCTTTGTTAGCATTTCATGATTCAAAGAAGTACAGTAGTGGGGAAAACCAAGCATAATGCTTGTGGCGATGTCATGTTGCTTGCTGAGTAAGATGTGCATGGGCTTCTTGGTCTTCGTGTCTGGCATCATTGATTGAGGCTCTTTGCTAGACCTGGCAACTCAGAGATGTGGAAAGCATGGACCACCTTGCTCAAGGGTCTCATGAATGAGTGGGGAAATGGACAGAGGATCAGTGATTCAGTGACTCTGATACAGCGTGATGAGGGCTGTCAGGGCAATGACAAGACTTAATAAGGTTCAGAGAACCTAGGACACCTGCATGATTTGAAGAGGAGGTGATCTTTGAGCTGCATTGTAAAGGGTGAGTAGGATAGCTCATTTAAAGCTGAGAAGGTGCAGGATGGGAGGGAGGAGGAGAAGACGTCCCAGAGCTAATCCTGAGAGAGGCTGCTAGTTAATGGAAATGAAAGTGGCATGTGGGGAATTTAGTTGTGCAAGGCAGATCACTGAAGTCTGTTTCTTCGATGTTCAGGATTGTGATCGTAATCTTTTGAGCTTCTGGAAGATATTTATGCTGGTGATTCTCAAGGTAGGATTTGAATTTTAGAAAGATGACCCTTTAAGCAGTAGGAAGGGAATGGATTGGGGGTTGAGGGAGACAAATTTGGAGGCAGGAGAATGGTTAATAGGTTGGAGCATTGAAGCTGGAGACATGATGGGACTTGAATTAAGGCAGTGGTAGTGAAGATGGAAAGGAGGGACGGGCGCTTATGGTGCTTGAGAGGTTGAACTGACAGGTGGTCATTTGCTGGATGTGAGGTGGGGGAGAGGCCAGAGTTAAGGACAACTCCCAGATTCCTGCCTAGGGTGGACAGTGGTGCCATTCGGCCATCAAGACCACAGGCGAGAAGGTGCAGGGTTGGGAGGAAAGAGTTTAGTTTTGGCATTGCGGAGCTTGCGGTGCCCGATATTTGTATGAACAGGAACATGGGTTCAAAATGTGAGAGAGGATTGCTCTGGGGTGTGATTTGGGAGCCGTCGGGGAGTCAATGAGATTGCTCAGAAAGAATGTGGGATGAGATGAGAGGGCCAAGGACAGAGTCCGGGGTCACGTCCACTCACCCGGTGGGAGCAGGGAGAGATGCAGTCTATGGAAGCTAAAGAGGTTTTAAGAGGGAGTGAGTGGGCCGGGCGTGGTGGCTCACGCCTGTAAACCCAGCACTTCGGGAGGCCGAGGCGGGTGGATCACCTGAGGTCAGGAGTTTGAGACCAGCCTGGCCAATATGGTGAAGCCCCATCTCTACTAAAAATACAAAAATTAGCTGGGCGTTCTAGCGAGTGCCTGTCATCCCAGCTACTCGGGAGGCTGAGGCAGGAGAATTGCTTGAACCCGGGAGGCGGAGGTTGCGGTGAGCCAAGATTGTGCTATTGCACTCCAGCCTGGGTGACAAGAGTGAAACTCCGTCTCAAAAAAAAAAAAAAGCAGTGAGTGACAGTGTCAAATGCCAAGAAAGGTAGAGAGGATAGGGGCTGACGGTGTCTGTTTAACTTGTAACTGGGAAGTCATTAGTTTGTTTTTGAGAGGAATTTCAGTGGACTGGGGTGGTGGGGTAGGCAGCAGCCAGGGTATAGTGATTTGGAGTATGAATTCAATGTAGACATTACAGTAAAAATTGTAGCCTACCCTTGCAAGAAACTAGGCTATAAAAGAAGAGAGTGTAAGAAGGTCTTCAGAGGCTGCTTCTTTGATTGTCGGGTTAATGCTTTATAAAGGCCTCTTTATTAATGTGTTTTTCTACTTGCAGAGTGGAACATTCTGAGACTCTGCAATTCTTTAATGTTCCTGAAGTGGCACTCTTTGCTTTTTGTTCGTGATTTAACCACTATAAAAATGCCCAGCTACAGCTTGCTGCAAGAACATAAGTTTGGCTTCTTATCATGGAATTCTTTTTGAGGCCATTACCTTTGAAGTTGTTTGATACGTTAAAAAAAAAAAAAAATCCTCAACAAAACAAAAAGTTGGGAAGTACAAATACTAAAGAGATTTAGCTTGTTTATAGGAAAGTAAAAGATAATGAGAATACGTAACTTTATAAGCTCAGGTTATGCTTAATTGCAAGCAATTAAAAACTTTCCCCTTTTTATTGCCTTTGAAATTTGGGATAAAAAGAAAAAGTGAGAATGCTTGCAGGTTGTGTGTCCTGGGATTGCTTTGAATTGAAGTTGGTGGGTATTAGAACAAATAAATCCCAAACAACTTGTGATTTAGTTTTATAGGCACACATTCATAAATTGGATTTTTCAGTAATTCCAGAAAAGCACACATAGGAGAAGCATTTGCTATGTATTCATTTATTCCTCAGTGTTTTAGTGAGCACCCATATGCTCAAGCCTCTGCCAGATCTGGGGGTGAGGGAGATAAGAGGATTTAAATAATGCCTCTCATACTTTGCAGAAGGGGAGATGTGCTAAGAGAGGTGTGGAGGATGTTCAGAGAAGAGAGGGCCTTCTGATGGGTGATCCAGGGAGGCTTTTCGGAAGAGGTGGCATTTGAGCTGTTTGCCGAGAGACAGACAACTGTTACAACTGTTCATTCTCTTTGACTAGTTTGTTTCATGTTAACACCCTTGACTTCTCTGTGTCTTGACACTGTTTACTTACTTGATTTTCTGATGCTCTGTTATCTGAGAGCAACTCCTGTCCTCCGCTCTGTCATGCTTTCTATGATTCCTGTGTATCCTAGGTCCTCTGTTCTTTTTCTTCACTTCTCTCTCAGAGATACCATTTTCTGATTCAGCTCTGAATATTTGCCCACCCAGTTGGCCCCAAACCCAGAGCTTGAGATTCGGTTGTCTCTCAACCTCCACCCTGCATTTCCAACTTGAGGTCTCACTAGCAGCTAACAGTAGCTTGTCTAAATCTGAGCTCTCCCTAACAGCACACAGTCCCCTCCCTCCCTCCTCCCTTGCCCACCCACTGAGTGCTAGGTGCTAGTTGATCATTCTTCTGATTCCGGTGGCTCAGAGTCTCAGAGTAGTTTTTGTTATGTCTCCCTACCAGCCGTGTTTAAATAATCCTTTTATTTCTGTTTTCTCCAATATGTTTAAAAATTTTAGTTCTCCTTATGCCACCTTAGTCCTGCCTGTTAAATGCATTCTTGGATCCCTGCAGTGGTCTTCTAAATATTGATCATCTTTCTTTTCATGATTGACATCACCCGTGCCCACTGCCTACCACACTTGCAATGTTGCTGGGATACCATGTTCTGTGGGTTGAAAAATGGAGTTGTGAGGGAGATAAAACAGACCTGAAATGATAAAGAAGCCCATGTCAACTTCAAGGGAATAAGCCCCGTGGGAGAGTCAGCAGTGCAGAGGTCTGAGGCAATTGGAGGATGCCGAGCCCATGGTCTGTGGAAGTTGGGAACGTAGGCATTTGGAGAAGGCTTTGTCAGGGATTGTAAAGAGGTAGATGACAGGTGCGTGGCAAACGTGAGAGAGGTTGGAAGCCACAGGGTGTGGTGGGAGAGCCATGAGTTGAAGAGTTCAGCTGGGAGTAGACTGTGACAGGGCTAGCATGTCAGCGTGAGGGAGCTGGGCTTTATTCTGTGGAAGTGAAGATACAGGGGAGAGTGGACAATTGGGGAGGGTGGGATGTATGGAAAATACTATTCTAAAGAAAATCTGGAGATGCTGTGAAGGGAAGGGAGGTCAATATGGAGACTTTGAAGGAGCCTAAGCTCTGACGTTTTCTTTAATTCATTCAAAACATGGGGGGGCAGCCAGATTAAGTTCCTAAATCATGACTTTGATCATACTACACTTCTGCTGAAATGCCGTTGGTGATTCCTGCTGGCACGAGAAGTGGTTCTTTCACTGGCATTGGGGGGCTTCATCATCACATGTCAGCCCTCTCTTCCAGCATTGTCTCCAACTCCTCACCTTCAGGAACCAACCAATGACTTTCACGCAAATTAAATTTGCTCACAGTGATCTCTCTTTCCATTTTCTCCACTGCTTAGGACATTCTCCTGGTTGAAATTTCTCCCAGCCTTCAGTGTACTCATAGGCTCTTCATGGCCCTCTCAGCCTGAGTGCTCTCAGTCCCCTTTGAAACTCCTCTAACGCTTACTGCCTGTATTATTCATTTTGATAATCAACAACTGACATAATTTCTTCCGTAGCTGCTTAAGCTGTTAATTAGTACCCATATTGTTTGTATGTTTTTATATTTTTGCTTCTCCGACAGTCTATAACTTCCTTAAGGGTTGGGATTGTGTTTGGCACTTTTGTAGCTTGCTATAGCCATCATATTTTCATCCAATATGAAAATACTAGCCCCAGTGACTGTATTTTGAACATCTTAGTATTTGCTGACCTTCGGTTTTGTTTTAACCTGTCCAAACAGTCAGCAAGATTATGGAAGATTCTAAGGGCCCAGGGGGATAACAGATTTGAGGATCCCAGCTTTCCCCAGGGTGGAGGGCATTGAATGGGTAAATTCAGGAAGGACATTTTTTTTTTTTTTTTTTTTCTTATCCCCATCTATAGGTGAGTTTTCTCTAATCACAAAGGAAGTGATGAATATCGTCTTGCCTCAGGTTCAACAATGGATTCCTAGTTCTACTTACAATGGGGTCCTTTTCCCGAAGGGAATAGCCTAGTTTGATCCTAGTCTCTTGAGATAATTGTCCCTGAAAACCCAGGATACGATGTCAACTCAGTTAAACTTTTTTGATCCTAACTGTCCAGAAATAAGTTAAAAATGGATGTTTATACTTTGCTGTTAAGTAGGTCAAAAAAGTGCAGAAGCAATTTAGCCTTATATGGATCAGAGAAATAATTGTGAGCACATAGGTTAACAAGAACTTAAAGGCAGGAAATCTTTGGCTAGGAGTGTAATGTACTTTCTTTTTAGAAAAGACAGTGCATCCTGAGGATTCTGCATTAGTTTTCTTTCCACCTCCAGGGTTGAAAGGCTGGTGGGCAAAGAGCTAGTGGCTTCATGGCGTGTGGGCTGGCTCCAAGCCTTTCCTGGGGGAGCCTGGTGCACCGGTTTCTCTAGTAACGTGAAACCTTATTAATTTGTAAGGGCTGATAATTGGGACTGTAACTCAGCTGAAACTTGCCTATGTGTTATGCAAAGAAAGGGCCAGAAATTAATGATACAAGCCAGAGAGCTGAGAGAATGTTCAAAAGAGCAAACATTTTAAGCTCTCTCAGCTCCTATAGAAACATTTATTTATGTGGAAACAGCTGACCTGCTAATTAGAAAACATCCTTGCCTATTCGTTAAACCAATTATTCTGGGGAATTCTGCTAAGCAACACTTAGTCCAGTTCTAATTATTGTGTGTGCTCGAAAGCAATAAACTGTACTTTTAGAATAAAATGTTATAATGTAGGCATATACATGGTTTACTCAGACATTTCCTATAATTGGAGTGAGATAGTAATGAGGGGTTATGCTTGTTTCTTATAAAAAGAATTTAACCACCTTCTCTTCATAGGGAGATTAGTGAATTATTAGATAATTTTTTTTTAAGAGTTTCACTTTTGTCGCCCAGGCTGGAGTGCAGTGGCTTAGTTTCGGCTCACTGCAACCTCTGCCTCCCGGGTTCAAGTGATTCTCCTGCCTCAGCCTCCCGAGTAGCTGGTATTATAGGCACCCGCCACCACGCCAAGCTGATTTTTGTATTTTTAATAGAGATGGGGTTTCACCATGTTGGCCAGGTTGGTCTCGAACTCCTGCCTTGGCCTCCCAAAATGCTGGGATTACAGGCATGAGCCACTGTGCCCAGCCTAGATAATGTTATGGGTACACCTGAGAAATCCTTAGAAATCATTATTATTAGAAATGAGAGGTTTTTTTAAGGTTATCTTTTTGGATTACCTTGCATCTTAACTAAAGCGTTTTTAGGGAATAAACGTCATTATGACTTAAGACATTGATGAAGATTTTTTTTCATAAACTCTGACATCATGTTTAAATTTAAATAAAAATGAGGCGAATCAGTTTTCTTGAAGCCACTTTACTCTGTATCTCCCATTTTATCCTGCAGAGCTTTTCCTAACAAAAACACTGGTTAAGAAATGTAGTAAAAGAACACACAAGGTCTCCTCAGTGTTCTGCAGATAACAGCAACTGTGACAACAAGCGAGCCAGCCTAAAATGACGAGCCGGTGCTGTCAAGGAGAACTTGGGCCGGCTCTAGGCTGGTGTTCGGATGGGGGCATAGCTTTCACGCTTAGGAGCACGTGCTTCGGACGCCACTGCCTGGCTTTGAAAGCTCCATTCAACCCTATGATCTGGGCATTCTCCCACGGGTAAGCTTGGACAAGTTACTTGGAGCTGTGCGTGTCAGTTTCCTTCTCTGTAAATGGAGGAAACAATGGCCTCCACCACAAGGAGCTATTGGGAGGGTTAAATGAGTTCCTCCATGCAAAGGTGCTCTTTCATAGTAAGGGTTTCATTTACAGGTCCATTTGCTCACTCATTCATTCAGCCCCTATCTATTGTGCCCTTACTATGTGCCAGGCCCTGCTATGGAGGCTGGTATGAGGGGTCAGCCATCAGAGGAGATCTCTGTCCTATTGGAGCCTATACTTCAGTGGAAAGAGATCATAAATAAGTAAATGAGTCAACAAGTCCAGGTAGTAATAAATGTTGCAAAGACAATATATAAGGAAATAGAGTGATTGGGTTATGAGGAGAGAGGTCAACATTAGCTAGGGTGGGCAGGAGTGGCCTCTGAGAAGGTGACATTTGAGCTGAGACCTGAATGACGAGACCAATGTCAGCTCTCTTTAAAATAAGAAAGTTTTCCTTTGTTTTGGTGGCTCTGTCCATACACTTATTTTAAACTCACTTAACATCAATATAAAAGTATCCTTTGCAGCAGGACAGTTTTAGGAGGTCTTGAGCCCCTCTGCCACCAGCACTCGTCTGTGTACAAACAAGTTGTTGCTAGTGGTGTTGGAGCTTGTTTTCCCCAGGCTTCACCTTGGCATTACCCAGATCTGTTCACCCCTGGGCATCTCTTCCTTCCCCCCAGCTGGATACTCACCCAACTTGTTCTGCCTCAGTTTCTGGAGGAGCCTGACTCTATTTTTGCCCCCCCCCCCGAAAGAAAGTACAGGACTGGGTTGATGCAGCTGCTCACACTCACCAGAGGCCTCCATATCTTGTAGGCCACACTGGCTGCCATCAAGAGCTGGCAGTCCTGAGAAAGCAGAAAGCGGATGGTGAGGTAGAAGGAGCGAGTGATATGGAAGGGCACAAAACAGAAGGTGAAGAGGCCACACACCAGTAGGATGGTCCGGATGGACTTGGCTCAGGCTGTGTTGCCTGTCCTCATGAGGTTCTCCTCTGGCTTGATCAGGCTCCTGACCATCAGTGAATAGCACACCAAAATGACCAAGGAGGGTAAGACAAAGCCAGACGATGTCAGAACTATGCCGTAGGCAAAAAACCGATCAAAATTCTCTTGGTTGGTCATGTCATACCAGATCATCTGGCCATTGATGTAGTCCGTGTGGGAGAAGGCCAGTGTGGGCAGCAGCTGGAAGACCAACAGGGCCCAGGTAGTGCTGGTGCCCAGCCAGGCATGCCTGCGGGTCCGGCAGGGCAGCGAACGCAGTGGGTGGCACACACCTAGGAAGTGGTGCACAGAGATGCAGGTCAACAGCAGGATGTTGCCGTAAAGGTTGGTATAGAACAGGAAGTGCACCAGCTTGCAGAGCAGCTCCCCGAAGGGCCACCTGTCATCTAGTGAATAGGTGATGATGAGGAAGGGCAATGTCAGCACATAAAGCAGGTTGGCCACCATCAGCTTCACCAGATAGATGGTGGCACAGCTCCAGCACTTGGTTTGGCACCAGGAGTGCCACAAGACAGTGCCATTTAGTGGCAGCCCTAGGATAAAGATGATACTGTAGGCCAGGGAGAGGTAGACTTGCTTGTACTTCTCTGAGAACTGGCAGAGACCTTGTGCCTGTGATGTGTTCGTGTCCAGCTTCTCCATGTCCCGGGAGGCTCCCTCCAGGAGCAGAGCTCCACAACGGCTCCCGCTTCTGCTTCCCCTGGAAGGAAGCAAAATGGACAGCATAGCATCATGACTTCAGCCTGGCATCAGCCTCTGTCTCAACCCGGCATTCAACTTTGTCTCCCAAAGTCTAGTCAGAGACCTTGTTTAAAAGAGACCAACCCCAGGAAAATAGAGTATTCAACAAGGGCCAAATCTTCCAAAGCTGGGCGTCTAGACTTACCAGGTCCAAAGGGTTGACCTCACATTGACTTGTATGCTGTCTACTCTAGGCTGGGTTGTGATAGAAATGGTGGGATGACACTGTCATTTAAACAGGGTACTCAGAACCTCCAGCTCTGTGTCTCCTCCTGCTAGAATCCTTTGCATAGAGTCAGGAAATCTCCAAGGGGAGGTATTCTAGCCAGAGAAGCAGGTATATTCCCAGGGGCTGAAACTGCCCACAGTTTGGTCCTAACCACACAGACCATAGTAGAGTAGCAAGTGACCCTTGGGGATTAGAGAGGATTAGGGAAAGCCCAGGTTTTGCCTACAGGCTCTGCTGGAGGATTTTGATTTGTATCTCTTTCAGTATTTCTTAACTGAGTATTTGAATACTGAGGCCGATTTGCTTATTAACCATCTTAGCATCTGAACATCCAAGAAAACAAATCTGAGCCATGAAGCCAGGTGGAACTTCTTCCTTATTCCTTCCTTGCTGACAAAGTAAATGCAATAGGTGGGCCCAAGTAGCTTAAGGAGGTCATGTGCAGAGCATGAAGGGGAGTCAGCGTGTGAGCCAGCCAATCAGCATGGAGCCCACGGCAACTGAAAGATGTTTAATTCTGGGGCTTCATACTAGAAGCTTAATATTTAGAAAGACAGGTTAAAACAAGGGAAGAGAGAAAAGCGTAAGTTAGGTAATTTTGGGGATAAGTTGAGTGTTGCCTGCAAACTATAATATAGACAGAACCAAAGAAACAGAGACTTCATTCACTCTGTCAATCAACAAACATTTATTGAGCATTTGTTGAGTCAGGCACTGGGAACATGAAGATGAATAAGACACAGCTCTTGCTTTCCAGGAACTCACAGTCTGGTGGGGGAAGACATAAATGGATACAGCTGATTGTAAAATGTTGTGGAAAACTGGTCAACAAAGTGCTGTGAAAATCTGCAGGAAACAGCGAATTCTCCTCTGAGGGAATTGAGGGCAGGCTTCTTAGAATAGGCAGCATTTGAACTGCTTAGGAGAAGAAACATGAGCTTGCTAGCAGAGATGGGTGAGAGGCATTGGGTAGGGGGACTGCACACCCAAGGGAATAGAAGCCGAAAGGGCACAGAGTGTCCAGGGAGGGCAGGAGAGTCAGCAGCTGTAAGGAGGATGTCTTAGCAGGACAGTGATGGGATATGGCTACTATGATGGTTAGTTTTAGGTAACAACTTGACCGGGTTAAGGGATACCCAGGTAGCTGGTAAAGCGTTATTTCTGGGTATGCCTTTGAAGGTGTTTCTGACAGAGATTAGCGTGAGGGTCAGTGGGCTGAGTAAGGAAGATCCACCCTCACCCAGTGTGAGCGGGCACCATCCAATCAGGTTGAGGGCCTGGATAGAAAAAAAAGGCAGAGGAAAAGCATATTTACTGTTTCTACTGGAGCTGGGACACTCTTCACCTGCCCTTGGACATCAGAACTCCAGGTTCACTGGCGTTTGGACTCTGGGACCTGCACCATCTGCCCTCTGGGTTCTCAGGCCTTCAGCCTCAGACAGTTATACCATTGGCTCCCCCGATTCTGAGGCCTTTTGACTCAGAATGTGCCACACCGCCAGCATCCCTGCTTCCCCCGCCGGCAGACGGCATATCGTTGGACTTCTCGGCCCCATAACTGCTCAAGCCAATTCCCATAGCAAATCCCGTCTCCTGTATCTGTATAGGAGATATAGATGGCAACATGGTCCTGGGCCTGGAACAGAGAGAGTGACTGGTCAGACCAGTGCGGGGCTGTTGAAGTGCACGCAGGTGACAGATGACCAGTATCCCAAGCAAGCCCATGCAGGGTGGATGCAGAGCAGGAGACGCTGCTGAGGCAGGAGTGATGGGCCTCATTGGATGTGAGGCATGAGCCAGATGAGTTGAGAGAGTCTCTGAGCTCTACAATGTTGAGGACTGTGTGGGTGGTGAGGGTCTGAGGTGAGCATGAGGCTGAGGACTGGCATTCTGAGGTTGGTTGGGGGGACGGTGGCTCTCCATGCCTCAGCCTGCTGAGGGGCTCACCACCCTGCTCCCTGGCTTTAAAATCTGGAGAGCAAAGCTTTTATGGCTGGGCGAGTAAAAAAGCCGTTTTCATTCATTTTGTATTCTATAATTTGTTCATGCTGGGGGGCTGGAAAATGCTTAGTACTTTCTAGTGAAGCTGACTTCCCATCTCAGTGTCGGCTCTTGGAGGGAAGCAGAGGCGGGAATCCACCATGATTTAGTACTGGCTTGGGTCTGGCAGTCCACCCACGTGATCTTACTTAATCCTCAGAACCAATCTTGTGAGCAAAACATTATTATCCCTGTTTTATGATGAGGAAATTGAGAGTCAGAGAACCCTCTAGGGCCTATTAGGACCCCTAGTCTAGTAGGCAGTACTCTGATCTGGCCCATGGGCTAATGCCCTTCAAAAGACTGTTTAGGGGTAGTGAGAAGTGCTCAAATCCCACCTCTGCCAAGGACAAGTATGCCTTCTAAAGCACTCACCATATCTCTGATCCACGATTTCCTCAGCTGTTGTAAAATGAGACAATCCCTTTCTGGGGAGACTGCTGTGAGAATTACCTAGAAGAGAGGCAAGTGCCTCACAGGGCTGCCACGAGGGAGAGAACCCACACGTTTTCTCTTCCCCTCTCTTCCCTCTGCCTCTTTTAGAGACAGTGGTACCCTGGAGACCTGAGCTCTTTGGTTTATGTGGCTGGATGGGAGGGCAGGTGTGGCTTTGCTACCCCAGGATGGACAGGGTCACTTTATTCCTGTCTGTTACTGTCTGTGGACCCAATTTTGTCCACCACCAATTCATATGTTGAAGCCCTAACCCCAACGTGACTGTATTTGGAGTAAGAAAGTAATTGCAGTTAAATGAGGTCATAAGGATGGGGCTTAATCTGATATGATTGGTGTTCTTACTAAAAGGAACACTGGCTGGGCACGGTGGCTTATGCCTGTAATCCCAGCTCTTTGGGAGGCAGAAGTGGGAGGATCATTTTAGGTCTGGAGTTCGAGACCAGCCTGGCCAACATGATGAAACCCCATCGTTACTAGAAATACAAAAATTAGCAGGGTGTGTTGGCGAGCGCCTGTAATCCCAGCTACTCGGGAGGTTGAGGCAGGAGAATTGCTTGAACCCGGGAAGCGGAGGTTGCAATGAGCCAAGATTGTGCCACTGGACTGCAGCCTGGGAGAGAGAGTGAGACTCCGTCTCAGGGGAAAAACAACAACAACAAAAAAAAAACAAAAACAAAGGGACACCAAAAAGCTTGCTCTCTCTGCCATGTGAACACGTGGATTTAAATCTGTGAATTGACGTTAACATTTAATATTTTATCTCCATCTGGAGAATGTCTTGAACAAATGAAATCATTTGATGGAGTCTCATAAATGCCTTCAGACAGTAAAAGTTTGTTTTTACAAGTTTTAAAAAATAGTAACTTGATTCGTATGTACAATTCTTAATTTGCAAATATGAACTAGGGACTTATTTACATCACAGCATAATTATTTGATTTTTAACAGGTTTATATAAGGGGGCCCCCTGGGTACAATTAATTAGGTGGTGGATTAAAGTAGCAGGTGGTTTATTTGGAATTAATTTTCTAATGTGCTTCAAATCCACTGGATAACTTGATGTTATTTGGCCACCTGACCACTAGGTGGCAATAAAGACCAACAGGTTACAATCCCTCCGCCTACCCGCTGCCCCGCCTCAACCCCAAAAATGGAAGCCAGAATTAGGGTTGGGCTCTTGTCCAGGTATAGCAGCTGTGAAAGAGATATAGTTCATTGAAGACATGTAAAAAAATCCCACCGATCAAAGAATCTCCTATTGGTCTGTTGTCTGCAGTTACTATGTTAGGTTCACACAAAGAAATAGAGTGTAGCCAGTTGAAAGCTGCTGGTTGGGATGATTCTTCAGACCATCCCGTGCGATAGGCATGGCAGGCACCTTTTCCCCATTTTACGGCTGAGGAAACTGAGGTTCAGAGAGGTTAAGTAGAAGTCATGTCTATGGTGATTTGGGGAAAGCCTGGACTTTTTACAAAGCAGAGATTCAGCAAGTTCCCAGATTTCCGGGGAATGTTTTCTTACCTACGTGTCCCTCCAGTGCCTGTCACCACCACCTGGAAGAAGAAAGACGTGGAAATAAAATAGCAAGTCGTCTCTCAAGTCACTAGATATAGCACCTCTGTCATAGATGACAGAACCCTAGCTCAAAAAGCATGATCTGGAGATAATAAAAAGAAAGATAATATATGATATTAAAATAAAAACTGACAAGAGTGAGACCCCTCTCCCGTCCAAGTACTAACCAGGCCCAACCCTGCTTGGCTTCTGAGATCAGGCGCATTTAAGGTGGCATGGCTGTAGACACATAGCAACCCTATACTCAGTTTAACATATACCTTGAGTCTGATCATAAATGGCACTGATGTTAGCTTTTTAATGATTTTGTATTATATTTTTACAATGTAGGCTTACATTTTCTCTGTACCTGGGCCCCTCTTCCATGTTTGAATTGTCCTGAAATATGGGAATCCAAGGGCTTTTATTTTTTCACAATCAAAGCAAATCGGGTTCTTTAAATAATTTAGAAGACTTTCTAGAGACAGTGAGTACTTAATTTCAATAATTAGTTTGTATAGCAGCTTGCACATTTTTGTTTTCTGTTTACAAGAGTCTGACACAATTGGCATCTTCAACTTTGTGTAAATAGGGGGAGTGATTGGGAAACTTTTATTGTCACAGCAGAGAAGGTGGCTGCTCTGAAATCAATGTGACTCTGGAAAAATAATTACTACCTTTCTCTTTTTAATTCATATGTACATTTGTGTGATACCCCAAATTGACTCTGAAATCAGAAATTTTAACCTCAATTAATGATGTGGTAAAAATAGCTGTAGCTATATTGTCCTGTAGTTGTGAAAGCCCATCACTGCCTCTAGGCTCAGGACTCTGAAAGGGGATTTTGAAAAAATCTTTTTCCTTTTACTTTCATTTAGCATCAAAGATCTTTAAATGCATCATGACTGAGTCTTCCCTGTGTGCTGTGTATGAAGAAATGTAGAAAGCTGGTTTGGTTTCGGGCAAGATAAGATATCAGTTGCAGAGCCTGGGGCTCCAGGACTTGTGGCAAAGTTGCCTAAGGCATCTGTAGAGTAGGGGCTGTATCCCAGGACCCCTCCTTTGATCTGGTCTTACCCTCAGGCAGCATGTTCCCCTGACAGCCTGCCTGGAAAATGCTACTTACAGTGCTAACACCCTGGTGTGCTGCCCACCATCAGAGCTTTCTTGTTGCTATAGGATTTCTGGGGTGGGAGGGTGGTGCTGGTGGGGGAAGAATCTACAGCAGCTCTGGACACTCAGCATGTTGGGGAGGAGGGAGAACGATCCTGTATTAGCCTGAGTCACCCAGAAAGCAGAGCCAAAGCTGAATGGGCTACCGTTTTATTGGAGAGTGTAATCCCAGGGAGCAGGAGTGAGGGACAGGGGAATGACCTGTTGAAGGAGAGAGAACCAAATGTGAGGACTTGAAGATGTGTTATTGAGTTGGCCCACACTCAAGGCAACTGAGTGCGCAATTCCAAGGGACTGTCCTCTGAGAATCTGAAACCTGAATTTCCTGTGTCTCGGGAATCGATTGTGCCTCATACCCTCAGGCACAGGAGAGGGAAGCATTTATCCAGCAGCTCCTGTCTCCTTCTGGCCAGGCCCACACTCCTTGGATGAGCTTCAGGGCTGCTCTTCCTGCAGGGGCTTTGAGAAAGACAGTTCTCCTCCAAAGGGGGCTATAACAGTGGGTACATGGCACATCCTGTGAGAACAGAAGAGGATCATAAAGAGAAGACACACTTAAAGTGAGAGGATTTCCTTTGTCACGGAACCCTATTATACTTTTGCCTTTTGAAGTATTAACCCCTCCCTCCCCACATACTCCTGGGTACCGCTTCGTGGGAGATGAAGGGTTCATGCTGTAACTGGCCTTGGATACTTTCATGGGAAGTGATTTTTCCAGTTTCTTTTTACTATTTTTTTTTGTATTAAGTTGTCTATTTTTTGGTTATTGATTTCTAGGAGTTTTAAAAATATATTTTGGGTAAAAGTCTTTACATTACACGTTACAATAATTTTTTTTCCTACTCTGTGCCTTACCTTTTCTCTGGCATAATGGTATATATTTATATATATATTTTGAGGAATAGAAGTTCTTAATTTTAATATAGTCCAAATTATCACTTTTTCTTTTATGGTCCTACTTTTTGTATCTGGTTTAAGAATCTTTCTCTACCTTGGGGTTATAAAGATATTCTGTGTTACCATAGGAAAGCCTTTCCCCTTTAGATCAAATTGATTTGGTCCACTAAAGTGTTTAGTGTTTGTATGTGTGTCTCACCAGCTCTGTGTGTGTGTGTAAGAAAAACAGAGAAACCTGCTCAAATTTGCATATTGAAAAAATATCACTCTGCTGTTTGGAGAGCAAGGAACACTGGGAGATGAATTAGGAGGCTATTGCTCTAGTCTGGAAGATAGACGAGGAATAGGTGGGTATGTAGAGGGCTAATGAATATGACTTGGTGATGAATTAAATATGTGGATGAGGGAGGGCTTAAGGACTACCCCTAGCAACTCTTCTGCTGCTACCAACTGATGCCTTCACCTTTCTTCTATTATTTCATTGCTTTTTCCTAAACACTTCCTGTTTCCTCCTTGCCTCTCCTGACTCTGCCTTCTCTCTGAGCATCCTTTGGCTTCTGCTCGTGTTGCAAATTACTAACTCTGCAGGCAGAGCCAAAGAAATTTTCCCAAGACACTGATTGGCCCAGGTAGTCAGCATTATTTCTGTTTGGGTAGGACAGCACAGCCAGACCTCTCACAGGCAGTAGGTCAGCACACATATTAGCTGGCTGGGTGGCCCCTTCACTATGGCCAGGGGCTGGTGTCATGGGGCTCACGGAATTAATGAGCAGTGCATACTTGATGGAGATGAACATTTAGGGTTGCTCTGTCTTTAGGGTCTTTCAGAAACATAGTTCCCCTCAGAAGGGGGCTGTGAGTAACAGGCGCATGGCATGTCCTGTGAGTATGGAAGAGCAGCAGAAAGAGAAGATACACTTGAGGGCAAATTTTCTTTTTCACTTCATGTTTTTAAATAATGTCTAAATTATGAACCTGCTTTCTGAAACATATACTTAGAAATTTCTCATGACTCTAAAACAAATATGAGTAGCAAATATAATATTTGAAGCTGGCCTCCAACACAGAGAGTTTCATTTATTAATAGTATGCGAGTCAGAGCTTTGGCTCTGAGATATTTTGTTCATGCATAAACCTTATATTTGAATTGACAGTACTATTAATGATGGAATGCAGTTATGTATGTTTATGGTAAAAGAGCAAAGTGTGTATTTTTGAACCCGATTATATATGAGACAGATTAAAAACAGTAGATTTAGAAAATGAATATAACCCTTGATTTCCTGTTCAGTAAAACATGTCAATGGGGAGGTCTCTGAAAGCCTTACGGTGAAATATGAGGGGAAGGTGTGGAGTTGCAAGGGGTTTCATTTAAACATGAGGCTCATGTATTAATATTTTCATTGATTTATTTTCCTGCCAATGTTTTCTGACATAAATATGGTGATCTATAATGTATCGACCATAAAAGTCAACATTATTTTTAAAGCTGACTCAGGGAAATAAAACCTCATTGTTAGTGCTGATATATACGGTATGTTATCCTGTTGAAAAATTAACCCCTCTTGTCCTGCTCCCAACTGAACTAAATAAGAGGTAAGCACTTTGATGGCTGCTGACCTTTTGTGCATGTTTTGCCCTATGGCCAGTGTCTGGTTTGCAACGGGATTGGCCCATGATATGAAGTAAAGGGCAGCACATATTCAACACTCTTCAGGGAAGACTCTGCCAAGAATGACAGGTGATCAGCAAAAATCTTTGCATTTTAGAGGATCAAAAGGCCCGTGAAACTTTTCTGGACACATACCATGGAGCCTATAACCTGTATCATTGGTGAACAGTGAGAGCAATGACAAGAGGGGAAGTGGCACAGAGGCCCCAGCTCAGAGGGGAGATGTGGAAAGCATCAGCCATGGATGCTCACAGAGAAAAGCCTGAGTCTGGGATGCCAGAAGCAAGGGCTGCACACCCTGTCTTCTGCACAAACCAACCGCAACAGTGATTTGGGCTTCAACAAAATAATCACTACGAAATGAAAATCGAGCCAAAGAGAATTTAATTTAGTGGCATAGAAAAGAGTGCTAATGAGACCTGGGGGATCTGGATGACCTCTCCTTCTACTTGGTTTCAGGACAGTATAAGTTTGGTGAAAATAGCAAAATACTGAGAATTTTAAAGCAAAAGGGGCCCCCAGGTGCCAGGCAGGTGTAGTCACTTGATAGATGAAGAAACTGTTAAATCCAACAGGTTAAGTAAGTGATTTATCCATGGTCAAATAGCTGGTTAGTGGCTGAGCTGTGTCTGGAATCCAGATTTCTGGTTCTCTGTCTAGGGCTTTTTCTACTCCATGCTATCAGTTAGAAGCCATGACTATAGAGCCATGACTGTACACATACATGGAGGATATCCACAGAACCACTGGAATCTGGTTTCTAATCCACCCCTGCACTGCAACTGATCTTGTCAAGGCTCCCCATCACCTCCATGTTGTCAAATTCTGCAGAAA
This sequence comes from Hylobates moloch, assembly GCF_009828535.3. Taxonomy (NCBI): domain Eukaryota; kingdom Metazoa; phylum Chordata; class Mammalia; order Primates; family Hylobatidae; genus Hylobates; species Hylobates moloch. The sequence goes on along the minus strand of NW_026652310.1, from coordinate 1,559,584 downwards.
CTTTCCTGACTCATTTAAACCTCTAATCAGTGTATTCCGCAGTTGAGCACTCCTTGAAGCAGTCTCTTCTCTTGCCTTTTCACCGTCAGTTAGGACTTTCTTGCTGATGAGAAAAACCCAGGCCAAATGCAGCCAGGCAAAATGACAATCCGTTGGCTCATATACTCAAACTGTCCTGGTGAGGGTGGCTTTAGGTATGATCTCATGCCAGAGCTCAGATGGAGCAGCTGGGACTGCTTTTTGTCTATTTCTTGGCTCCATTTTCTCCAGGTTGGTTCCATTCTCATACGTGCTTTACTCTCCCCTCATGGTGACAAGATGGCTGCCATGGATTCTGCTCTCATTTACTTATGTGCCAACCCAGCAAGAAAAATTACACCTCAGCCAGCAAGTCCTGGGATTAGTACAGATTGGGTCTATTATCTTGTCTTAAGCTCCGTGTTCATCCCTGAAGCAACCACAGTGGCCAGAGTGATGGAGTACATTGATTGGGCAAGTCCTTAGTCAAATTCTTCAACCCTAGACCTATGGGAGAATTAGTCTCACCCAAATCTCATGTATTTAGCATGAGAGAAAGGCAGTTCCCCTAAAGAGTATTTGGGTTTCTGTTACCACAAGAAAGGGACTGAATACTGGGAAGCAAAAACAACAAATGCCCATAACTTCTCTTACATCACACTTTCCTATTATACTTCCTACCTCACTCTCTCAGTCTTGCTCATGGTATCACCGCCCTCAACTGGCCTCTGATGTTGGAATTCTTCCGGGTTCAATTTCAAGCCTTCTTCCCTCCCATGTCTATACTTGCCCCCAAGGCGATTTCATCCAGTGCATTGTGAGAGGAGAAGATTATTGTAGCCCAAGGCACTTTGAGCCAACCTTGGCTAAGGTTGTAGTTGAAATTGTAGGCCATATAATTTAATGATAAATAATTTAATGGGAAATCGTGAGAGGAAGAAAGACTGTTGACACAAGTGTATTGAGAATGTGAAGCACTGAGCTACTCCTTATCCTTTGCTCTGAAGATAAGGAACGCAGTTGAGGGGTATTTACAAATAGTTACCATAAAGGCACAAAGAATAAAGTATATTAGCTAGATGGGCTAAAAGTCCTATTAAGGTTAGATCTCTATATACTTGCTCCTGTCATTGTGAAATTGAATTTCTGGCTGATTTATTTGCTGAAAGGTGAAGAAATTTCCTGGGATATTTCCCTTCTTTCTTACAGAGGTTTATTGTAATCATCTATGGAATATAATCTTTGACCATGAGGCTATGGTTACTGCAAAGTTTCTTTTACATATTTGTTGTGGGGAATTGCATTTATTCCCTTTGTGTGTGTTATAAGACATTGTATATACTAGAGTATGTCTAGGGTAGGAGACTGGATTTATATATTTAGGCTGCTATGTGCCCACCAACACTGCAAACGACATCACTGACTTTATTCCTTAACTCCTTTTCCACATAAATTCATAAACCCAATTTCTAGTCAGAAACCATCAAGCCACTTTGTCTTGGTTTTCTCATTATAGGTTTATTTGAGAAAAATAAGCTTGTGATTCTAGCAAAACAATTTCTAAATAGTATAGGAAACTTCCTTTTTTCACACCATTTATGTCTTGACAAACCCCTAATTCATATCCATGGCTCTGTTCTGTCCTCTGAGCTCCAGACTCTTACATAAAATTGCCTGCTTAGCACCACCTGGATACTTTACAGATTTCATGGACTTAATATGGTCACAAGTGAACTCCTAATTTCCTCTATTTTTCCTCCCACCAAATTTGCCACTCTACTCAACATTCTTTGTCATTTCAGTAAATGGCACTCTTAGATATCCAGTCATTCAAGCAAAAATCCTAGAAATCATTCTCTATTTTTCTCTTTTTCCTTCTCTCACATCAGTCCATCACAAAGTCCTTTCAAACATCTGTTAAACCATCCACTTCTGTTCACTCACTGCATCACCTTGGTCTTTGCCACTGTGACCTCTTGCATGGCACTCTTCAATCGTGCTCCTCACTGGTCACCATGCCCCCTTCTATCGTACTTCCTGCACAGCAGCAAGGTTCGTAGAAATGAAGCACAAGTCAGACCATGTGCCCGTCTAAGCTTCCTATTGTTCTTTGGAATAAAATGCAAATATCTTCCCGTGGACTACAAGGTTCTGTGTCATCTTGTTCTTGCCACATTCCAACCTTGTCTTGTCTACTCTACTTTTCAGTTGTGGGGACACACCCACACCGGCTGACTGCAGTATATGAGGTGAGGTATGATTTGGAAACTGAACACATAGACACACAGACACACAGACACGTACACACACAAAACCCACCCTTATTGGTTTAGTCAGGGCCCAGAAGCTTCTGAGAAAAAGGATGGCCACAGAGGATGGAAGCAGATGCAGCATATTTTCATAGAGCTTTTTTTCTCATTGCTAATTCCTCATTGAGATGTCTATGCTGAGCAGAATAGGGTCTTTCTTGTTCTAAGAAACAGCCAGATTTTTGCTGTACCCCAAGTATTTTATATGTAAGACACATCAAGACTTAGCTTAATGTTCTGTGTACTGTCTTCTTACACTTATCTGATTTGAACCAGATTCACCATCAGCCAAGCCACATCCTTGTTGGAGGAGAGTCAGTATTCAATTATGTAGGAAAAATATTTCTGCCTCTAGCTTTCCAGAATTTATTTTATTTTTATTAATTTTTAAAATTTTTAGTAGCTTTTGGGGGTACAAGTGGTTGTTGGTTACATGGATGAATGGTATAGTGGTGAAGTCTGAGATTTTAGTGACCCCATCACCTGAGTAGTGTACATTGTACTCCATATGTAGTTTTTTGTCCCTCCCCCTCCCATCTCCCTTCTGAGTTTCCAAAGTCCCTTGTCACTCTGTATGCCTTTGTGTACCCATAGCTTAGCTCTCATTTATAAGTGAGAGCATACAGTACTTAGTTTTCCACTCCTGAGTTACTTAACTGAAAATGATGCCTCCAGCTCCATCCAAGTTGCTGCAAAAGATATTATTTTATTCCTTTTTATGGCTTAGTAGTATTCCATGGTGTATATATATCACATTTTCTTTATCCACTCATTGGTCGATGGGCATTTAGGTTGGTTCCATATCTTTGCAGTTTTGAATTGTGCTGCAACAAATACATATGTACAGGTATCCTTTTGATATATTTGCTGCTTTTCCTTTGAGTAGATACCCAGTAGTGGGATTGCTGGATCGAAAGGTAAACTTACTTTTAGTTCTTTAGGAAATCTCCATACTGTTTTTCATAGAGGTTGTACTAATTTACACTCCCACTAGCAGCGTATAAGTGTTCCTTTTTTACCACATCCATGCCCATGTCTACTATTTTTTGACTTGTTAATAATTTTTTGACTTTTTACTCTTCCAGGAGTAAAGTGGTTTTAATTTACATTTCCCTGATGAATAGTGATGTTGAACACTTTTTCATACATTTGTTGACCATTTGTACATATATCTTCTTTTGAGAAATGTCTATTCATGCCCTTTGTCCGCTTTTTTGGTGGGATTATTTATTTATTTCTTGCTGATTTGTTTGCGTTTCTTGTAGCTTCTGGATATTCGTCCTTTGTCAGATTCAGTTTGCAAATATTTTCTCCCATTCTGTGGGTTGTCTGTTTACTCTCATGATTATTTCTTTTGCTGTACAGAAGCTTTTTAGTTTAATCAGTTCCCATTTACATATTTTTGTTTTTGCTGCATTTGCTTTTGGAGTCTTAGTTATGACTTCTTTGCCTAGGCCAATGTCCAGAAGAGTTTCTCCTACATTATTTTCTAGAATTTTTATGGTTTCTGTTCTTAGACTTAAGTCTTTGATCCATCTTGAGTTGATTTTTGTAGAGGTGAGAAATAGAGATCTAGCTTTATTCTTCTACGTGTGGCTAGCCAGTTTTTCAAACACCATTTACTAAATAGGGTGTCCTTTCCCCAATTTATATTTATGTATGCTTTGTTGAAGAAGTATTTGGTTTAATTCCAGGTTCTCAATTATGGTTTATTGGTCTATCTACTTTTATACCAGTACCACGCTGTTTTGGTGATTATAGCCTTGTAGTGTAATTTGAAGTCTGATAATGTGATACATCCAGATTTACTTTTTTTCTTAGGATTGCCTTGGCTACTTGGGCTCCTTTTTGGTTTCATATGAATTTAAGGATTGTTTTTCCTAATTCTGTGAAAAATGATATTGGTAGTTTAATAGGAATTGCATTAAATCTGTAGATTGGTTTGGGCAGTATGGTCATTTTTACAATATTGATTCTTCTAATCCATGAGCATGGAATGTATTTCCATTTGTTGGTGTCATCTGTGATTTCTTTCAGCAGTGTTTTGTAGGTTCTCCTTGTAGGTATCTTTCACCTCCTTGGTTAAGTGTATTTCTAGGTATTTTATTTTATTGTTTGCATATGTTATAAAAGGGATTGAGGTCTTGATTTGATTCTCAGGTTGGTCATTGTTGGTGTATAGCAGTGATACTGATTTGTGTACATGGATTTTCTAACCTGAGACTTTACTGAATTTGTTTATCAAATCTAGGAGCCTTTTGGAGGAGACTTTAGGGTTTTCTAGGTATACAATCATATTATCAGTGAACAGCGATAGTTTGACCTCCTCTTTTCCAATTTGGATGCCCTTTATTTCCTTCTCTTGCCTAATTGCTCTGGTTAGGTCTTCCAGTACTATGTTGAATACAAATGGTGAAAGTGGGCATCCTTGTCTTATTCCAGTTCTCAAGGGGAATTCTTTCAACTTTTCCCCATTCCATATGGTGTTGGCTGTGGGTTTGTCATATATGACTTTTATTATTTTGAGGTAAGTCCCTTCTATGCCTAGTTTGTTGAGGGTTTTTATCATAAAGGAATGCTGGAGTTTAATGAATGCTTTCTCTGCAACTGTTGAGATGATCACATGGTTTTAGTCTTTAATTCTGTTTATGTGATGTATTTGGTTAGCTAGTATTTTGTTGAGGGTTTTTGCATCTATATTCATCAGGGATATTGGTCTGTAGTTTTCTTTTTTGTTATGTCCTTTCCTGGTTTTGGTATCAGGATGATACTAGCTTCATATAATGAATTAGGGAGGATTCCCTCTTTCTCAGTCTTTTGGAATAGTTTTAGTAGGATTGGTACCAGTTCTTCTTTGAATGTTTGGTAGAATTCAGGTATGAATCTATCTGGTCCTGGACATTTTTTTTGTTGGCAGTTTTTTATATATTATTATTACCAATTCAGTCCTACAGGTTGTTATTCATCTGTTTAGGGTTTCTATTTCTTCCTGATTTATTCTAGGAGGGTTGTATGTTTTCAGGATTTATCCATTTCCTTTAGATTTTCTAGTTTGTGTCCATAAAACTATACCTAGTAGTCTCAAATGATCTTTTGTATTTCTGTGGCATCAATTGTAATGTCTCCAGTTTTATTTCTGATTGATCTTGTTTGAATCTTCCCTCTTCTTTTCTTGGTTAATCTAGCTAATGGTCTATCAATTTTGTTTATTCTTTCAAATAACTAACTTTTTGTTTCATTGATCTTTTGTATTTTTCTTGTTTCAAGTTCATTTATTTCTGCATTTCTTGTAGGGCTGATCTGGTAGTGACAAATTCCCTCAGCATTTGTTTGTTTGAAAATGCCTTTGTTTCTCCTTCATCTATGAAACTTATTTTTGCTGGATGCAACATTTGTGGCTGACAGTTATTCTGTTTAAGGAGGCTAAAGAAGGGATCTCAGTCCCTTCTGGCTTGTAAGATTTCTGCTAAGAAGTTTGCTGTTATTCTAATAGGTTTTTCTTTATAGGTTACCTGATTATTTTGTCTCACTGCTCTTAGAATTCTTTTCTTTATGTTACTTTAGATAGCTTGATGATTATATGCCTTTGTGATGTACTTTTTGCAATTAATCTCCCTGTTCTTTGGGCCTCTTGTATTTGGATATCTGAATTTCTATTTAGCAAGGCCAGGAATGCTTTTTTCAATTATTCTTTCAAATAAGTTTTCCAAACTTTTTGCTTTGTCTTCTCCCTCAGGAACACCAATTATTCTTAGGTCTGGCCTTTTTACAAAGTCCCGTATTTCTTGGAGACTTCATTCTTGTCTTTTTTCTTTATTTTCATCTGATTGGGTTAATTTGAAGGCCTTGTCTTTGAGCTCTGATGTTCTTTCCTCTACTTGTTCTAATCTATTGTTAACACTTTCTGCTGCATTTTGTAATTCCCTAAATATGTTTTCCATTTCCAGAAGTTCTGATTGATTTATCTGTAAAATGTCTGTCCTTTTGGAAAATTTTTCATTCATATCTTGAATTGTTTTAAAATTTCTTTAGGTTGTTTTTCACCTTTCTCTGATATCTCCTTGAGTAGCTTAATAACTAACCTTTTGAATTCTTCATCTGGTATTTCAAAGACTTCATCTTGTTTTGGATCCATTGCTGGAGAGCTGGTGTGATTTTCTGTGGGTGTTATAGAATGCTGTTTTGTCATCATAACAGAATCATTGTTCTAGTTCCTTGTCATTTGGGTAGACTATTTCTTCTAATTATTATGAATTTATTTTTGATTTTACTTTTTCTTTAAATTTCTTTTTTTCCCTCTTAAGGATGCGACTTTAATGTTTATAGTTTATTGTAGCCTAATTTGGCTCTTGGTGCTTTCATGGGTGAAGACTTTGTACGCGTTCCTTGATTATAGACGTATGATGGCTTTCTCAGATGCCGGTTGTAGTAGCAATGTGCTTGGTGTATGAGCAAGTTCATTGTCTCCTATGTGGTTGGAATGGCAGAGGTCTCTTGAAGCTTATCTTATCCCTCCGTGGTGGGCACATATTTATGTTTTTTTTTTCCCAGTATTTTATTTACTGTTTTTATTTATTGGGTTGAATAGTTCAGGCTTCAGACCAGTAGGGGAGGTGTTCCTGGGTAGAAACCTGTTTTGGCTAAAGTAGGTGAGTGAATGCAATACTCAATGGTGGGCAGAGGTCCTAGCCTTGACTGGGGGAGCTCTTAGTGAAACACACTGAGGTCTTATCATGGCGAAGGGTGGGAAACACCTCAGATCCCCTGCCAGTCCAGTAGGAAAGCAGTCTACCTTTCAGACACACTCCTGTCCCAGTGTTATTGCTATTCAGAGCAAACAGACACCTCTTTTCATTTGTGGAAATGTTGATGTTCCAAGTAGAGAGAAGTTGTGACTCTAACTCTCATGCAAGCTCCACCTGTGGAACACCCTGAAGTGTTCCAGAAAGGTTGTCTATAGCCACACCTACACCAAACTCCCATGGGAGAAGCCCTAGCTATGTCTACAGTGGTGGATGAGGGGGAAAGAAGTCCCCTTCTCCAAGACCCTTCATGAGCACCAGGGTTGCCTGACTGTTGGGGTAGAGCTGTAGACTTTCTCCACTGAGCCCAGCACTGCAACTGTGCCTCTGATGAAAGAAACATCCCAGTAGCAGACAGATCTGAGACTCAAGGCCTGCTGTCCAGACTTTTTTGTCCCATGGGGTGTTCCCTTGTTGTGGCACACTCCTTCTTCCCCTAGGAGTAGGAGTCCCTGAGAGTCACATTACTGTGAATGCTGCTGCTGCTCTGGGTCTAGCCGCCCAGTGGGGCTGTCTCACTCCAGGCTGGTGCTGGGGAATGCAAGGGATCTTGTGATGTGACCTGCCCTCAAGTCTCCCAGTACTGGGTACCAGCACCAGGTCTGATGGGGGTGGCAGGGGAGTGACATAGACTCTGTGAGAGTCCTTGGTTATAAATAGTCTCAATGCATTGGTTTTCTCAAGCGCCAGTTGTAGCAGTAATGAACGGATCATCTGAGCAGACTCAGGACCTCCTGATTATCCAGGGTGTTGCAGGCAATGGTCATAGCTGAGGTCAAACACAAGTTTTCTCCTTCCTGGGTGCAGGGTTATTCTATCTGCAGATACTCCCATGAACTGTGTCTGTTAGCCTCCAGCCAGGAGGTGGCACTTGCAAAAGAGCACCAACTGTGGTAGTAGCAGTAGGATTTGTGTTTGCCTTATGTTACCCAGGGGAGGTATTCTAGTGTCTCAGGTGATGGATGGGGCTATAATGCTCCCAAAAGTTTTTGTCCTTTGTATTAAGCTACTAGGATGGGTGGAAGGGCAAAGCCAGGTGGGGACTGGGTCAGGCAGGTCTGTCCTTTGGTTCCCCATGTGCAGGTCAAGCAGCAGCCCATGCAGGGGTTAGGAGGATGGTTCTCTGGTCACTGGGGGTAATGTTACAGGAAGGAGCATAGTTGCCTCTGCTGCACAGAAGAGCTTGTGCAGGGAGTGGGGAGTAGCAGCAGCAGTAAGCCTATCGAACTCCACACACTTGGGAAGGCAGGTCTCTCACTTGCAATGTTCCACTAGCAGCAGCTAACTAAGTTCCAAGTAGTCTACACTCAAAATTCAAAAGTACCCAGGCCATAAGCCTTCCAGGGGAGATAGTAACTGAAACTTTCAGGCCATGCCCATACCCCTCCCAGACTGTCTGCAAAGCTGGGGCACCCAGCTCCTGCACTCATGGCTGTAGCACACTTCCCACTTGCCCTCTGGTTCTGGCCAAGGGAGTTTGTCTCCACTTGAGATTATACTGTGAATTTTAATTGGGAACTTCTCTCAACCTGTGACTGCTGCGTGAGTTAGCTAGCAGACTTCCATGAGGTCCTCTGTGTTTAGAATCAGAAATGGCTTCCCCCAGTCCATGCTGGAGACTGGAGATGCCCACAAGGCTCTTCCCACTGCTGTTCCTACTTTTATATTATCTACTGCTCCCTAAATCAGTACTGGGTAGGGTTAAGATCTTCCCCTGTGGATTGCATTGCCAGGTTCCTCAGTGGGGGTGTGTATCCTGGAGGCAGTTTTCCCCCTTCTCACACTCTGGGGACTTACAGCTTTGCCTGAAGCCTGCCATGTGTTTCAAAGAGTCTGTGTTTTTTTTCAGTTTTCCTGTTAAGTTCCTTCATTGCTTCTTTGAATAAAGTACACAATGTGAATCTCTACACACTATTTTGTCTTTCCAAGTGGGAGAGGCATGCTAACACTTAGTTCTAGGTTTGGGCAACTCCTTTGGGGGTTGAGACGTCTCCGAGGCCCTACATGTAGGACACCAATTATTGTTGATGAAAAGAGTCAAACTCTGCCACTGTCTGTACCACATGCTGCTCCATGCCCAAGGACTCTGAGGTGGCATTGTCTACAATGGCCCCACAGAGCACAATGGCACAGGCCTGGGCATTCTTGATGGGAGTGACAACCTTGGCATCTCCAGGCTCCCCATGGGCATGTGACCCCCACATCCAGCTTGGGCACCAGTGGGAGGAAGGCATGCCTCTTGAGTCTGTGGGAGGAGGTGGGCACTTTACTTAGGCTGACAGGCATGCAAGTGGAAGTGGCCTGGCTACTGCTCCTCTACTTCTCCGACTCCCAGCTGCCCCCACCTCTCCACCCAGGGCTCTCTGCATGCCTGACACCACCGCCTCCTTCCAACCATTTTCCTGGTCCCCTCTTCCCTCCCTGGCTGCTGTAGAACCCTCCAGGCAGTGGTGGCAAACTTTACATAGCAGGAAGCTGCTAGCAGCCTGCTGCAGGGAACACTCCAAGCCTGCTGGGTGCCTCAGCCCCTCCACAGCCTGCCCTGTGTGCCACCTACCCAGTCCTTGCATCCTGATGCCCACAAGTGTACTTGTGCAACCCATCAGGACTGCACAGTAACAGCTAGCTTTCCAGCATTTTACACAGTCTGTTTCCCCATAGTTTACTCCCTGGCTCAGATTCAGTCTTGGTTATTCTGATGCTGAGTTTGGTCTTAGGACCCCAATCACAAGTTCATTTTCCTAAAAGCCTATCTGTTCCCTAAATGTGTAATGCTCTTTCATGCCCAGAGTCTATGCAATTTCTGTTCCCACTGCTTGGAACATACTTTTTCCAGCTCTTTCTCTGCATGGCAGAATTCTTCTTATCCTTCAGTTCTTAGCTAAAATGTCATGTTCTGAGAGAGCTTTTTAGTATCTAAAAAACAATTTGTGCTGTAATTTCTTACTAAAGAACCTTCTTCACTTTACATTTTTCACAAAATCTATGTTTATGTATTATTTTGCTTGATGTTTATCTGTCTCACCCACTAAAATATAAATTGAGATCAGGGACCCTGTCATTATTCTATATGTTCTTGGGCCTAATGGTACCTTGCACATGTAGGCACTTAGCTGAATGAGAGATTGTCCTGTTTACCATCTAGGAAGGGAGGGAGACAAGTGGCTTGCTCTGCTCAGAGTCCTGCTACCTCTCCCACCGAGCAGGATGGACTTTATTGCTGGATTTATGCAGACAATGACCACTGGCCTCTGAGGCAGTGATTGTTGGTGATTACCATTATGGATGGGCATAAAGAGAAATAGCTTGAGCCTTCAGCCCTCAAGGTCTTGGCTTTGGTGTGTTTGGCTTCTCTATTGCTCCAACTCTCTAGCTTCCTTTCCAGAAGCAAGGTGTATCTGTGAGCAGATGTTGAGATAGAACATCTCAATTTCACGTTCACAGATCTTGATTCCTTTGAAATGAGATGTGTGTTCTTGAGGAGGATAAGGGAAAAGCATCTATTAGTGATCTTGCAGCCAACTTTTCACACAATGGTTAGAAGGAAAGTTCTGTGTGATGTGGAAGTTAAGATATCAAATAAAAAAATGAGTGAATTATGGCTTGTCTTTGTCTTAAAAAACACTGTGTTGGATTGGTCTCTTTACTCACAATTTTATAGGAGTTGTTTTGTGATGACTGATCAAGTATTTTTGTTGTTATTGCAGTTCATTGGGAATTGTAGCAGTCAGCTTTTACTAGGTGTTGCTGTAATAACAAAGAACCCTAAAATCTTAATGGCTCACAACTGCAAAGGTTTCTTTCTCATTTATAATATGTCACCTGTGAGTCAGTCTCAGCTCTTTTCCATGTTTCTTCTTTATCCTGGGATCGAGGCTAAAGGAACAGTCCCTATTTGGGACATACTAGTCTTATAGCAGAGGGAGAAAAGAGAGATAAAGGAAACATAAATGACTTTAAAAGCTTTTGCTTATAAGTGACATGCTTCAGTTCCACTCACATCATTGGCCAAAGCAAGTCACATCATCAAACCTGACATCAGTGGGGCAGTGTAGTCTTCTTACAGAGGCAGAGCACATGATTGAGAAAATATAATCTTCACAGGACCTTTCTAATGAAGACCCAAGGTACAGCTGCTGAAAAATTTTGGCAACTTCTTTTTTTTTTTTGAAATGGAATTTCACTCTTGTTGCCCAGGCTGGAGTGCAATGGCATGATCTTGGCTCACCGCACCCTCCACCTCCTGGGTTCAAGCCATTCTCCTGCCTCAGCCTCCCTAGTAGCTGGAATTACAGGCATGCGCCACCACACCTGGCTAATTTTGTATTTTTAGTAGAGATGGGTTTCTCCATCTTGGTCAGGCTGGTCTTGAACTCCTGACCTCAGGTGATCCACCCACCTCGGCCTCCCAAAGTGCTGGGATTACAGGCATGAGCCACCATGCCTGGCCTGGCAACTGCTAATGTGTAAAAATTAAAGAAAAAAAGAACAAATATCTTTAATTATGATGTATTGGCTTTATGCATAAGCCATATAACGCAGGACAAAGAGCATGAAATGGAGAATTTGGAGTCTTTGTATGCCAAAATAGTTCACTATGTGAGCTGGGTCAAGACATTTATTATAGCTAGGCTCCCATTTCTGTGAAACAAGTAGCTTAAATGAGACGATTGCCAAGTTCCTTACAAATCGAAGATGTCTTTGTTCCTCTGATTCTAAGTGCTTGCTGTGCTGGTGAGTCTGAGTGACAGTAGTGACAATGTTGAGGGCTCAATTTGCAGAGCCTCTTAGGGCTATTAGAAGGTTTGTAGGCAGGCAGTGAGATCTAAGTCTTTTACCCTTAGTTGACATTGGATGGGATGGATCCTGCACTTAATTTCTTCCCACTGAAGCCTTGCCACTTGCTCATGTGGGGCTGCTGTTCAGTTTAGAAGGGTTTTTCATTCTCAGTTCTCTTAGCCAAAGGGCAAGTTCTGACAAGGTAGCTGTTTGAGTATTGTCAATCAGTGATAATTTTAAAAAGCAGCAGTAAGATGTGAATGAAAACCTTGACTCCAGCCTGGCCCTAAATTGTTAGTTTTTGAAAAGATTTTTTTTTTAATTAGACTTTGAAAATCTCATCCATCTGCAGCTAATTCTGTATAACTCTTGATGCTGGATGAGCTTCAGGGGTTTGGGAAACTTGTTCAGTGAGATGCTAACCTGAACCTATCAAGATTTTCTTTTCTCAGTACATCTATTCTCATTTTCCCTTGCTATTTAGGTCTACTTGACATGTATCTTAAATTAGAAACACTCAGCTCTTTCAACCAGATTTTCAGCTTACATCAGACCCTGCAGAACTTCAGCCACTAAATAAAAAACTGGACCAACTTCTGGTAGACTTCTACATGCCCATTTTTCTTCATCTCAGCTTAAATGATTTCATATACAGTCCTGTACTGCATAACGATGTTTCCATTAATGACAGACTGCATATGTGACAGTGGTGCCATAAGATTACAATGGAGCTGAAAAATCACTGTCTCCTAGTGATGTCTTGATGATCCTGATCTTGTGTAAGCCTAGGCTAATGTGTGTGTTTTTGCTGTTGCTTTTAACAAAAATGTTTTAAAAATTAAAAAACAAACAAAAAAAACGGGCCAGGCATGGTGGCCCATGACTGTAATCCCAGCACTTTGGGAGGCGGAGATGGGTGGATCTCTTGAGTCCAGGAGTTCAAGACCAGCCTGGGCAACATGGCAAAACCCTGTTTCTACAAAAAATAAAAAAAAATTATCCAGTCACGGTGGTGTGCATCTGTAGTCCCAGTGGTGTGCATCTGTAGTCCCAGCTACTTGGGAGACTGAGGTGTGAGGATTGCTTGACCCTGGGAGGCAGAGGTTGCAGTTAGCTGAGATCATGCCACCAGCCTGGGCCACAGAGCAAGACTCTGTCTCAAAAAAAAAAAAAAAAAAAAAAAAAGAGAGACACTTATAGAATGAGGATATAAAGGAAGAAAATGGTTTCGCACAGCTGAAGAGTGTTGTTTGTGTTTTAAGCTGTGTTATTATGAAAGTCACAAAATTTAAAACATTAAAAAATTTATAAAGTAAAAAGTTACAGTAAAGCTAAGGTTATCATTACAGAAAAAAAGTTAAAAATGAATATAAAAATAAATAAATAAATACATAGTGTAGGCTAAGTGTATGGTGTTTATAAAGTCTACAGTAGTGTACAGTTATGTCCTGGGTTTTTATATTCACTCACCACTCACTCACTGACCCACCCAGAGCAACTTCCAGTCCTGCAAGCTCCAGTCATGGGAACAGCCCTAAACAGGTGTACCATATTTTATCTTTTATTCTGTATTTTTAATAGACCTTTTTAATGTTTAGATATGGTTAGACACACAAACTTACCACTGTGTTACAATTGCCTACAGTATTCAGTATAGTAACATGCTGTACAGGTTTTCAGCTCAGGAGCAATAGGGTATTACGTGTAGCCTAGATGTGGAGTAGGCTACATGGAATACCATTTGAGTTTGTGTAAGTATACTCTGTGATGTTTGCACAGTGACGCAATCGCCCAATGCTGTGTTTCTTGGAACATATTCCTGTCATTAAGTGACATATGTCTGTATTCTCAAATATGTGTCCTGAAAGTGCTGCTATTCTCTGTGACGTGAAAATATCATTGTCATTGTTATCATGATTAGCAATTAGAATATTAATTTAATTTAATAGACTACTTTCCTCCAATGTGTTAAAACATTTTACATAAATATTATCCCTTGGGGAAGCTCTCACACTTGTGCATCAGGAGATAGATAAACACAAGTGTATTTATTGCAGTATTGTTTGTAATCAGAGAAAAGGTGGGGGATACCTTAATATTCACCAATAGGAGAGTTGATAAATATATTGTGCTATAACCATACAATATTGACACAGCATTTAAATGAAATGAAATAGAACTACATATATTAATATGAATATATCTCAAAAACATGTTGAGTGAAAAAAGCAAGTTGCAGAATTATACATACAATATGAAACCAATTACATACCACATAAAAACATAGAGACTACGTGTTAACATATAGATACACCCATTTATAATAAAAGTACAAATAAAATATGCAAGAAGGAGACACAAGAATTTTGGTATAATGCTTACCTCTAGGGAAGGAGGGGAAAAATGCACAGGAAATCAATTGATGTCTGTAATGTTTTATTTCTCAAAAAAAGAAGAGACAGGAAAAAGAAATTTGTTATTGTTGCTTCATGATTTTTGGCATATGGGAAATCTTTAATAATGAAACAGTCAATTTCTCTTCCCCATTACCCCACTTTTTCTCATAACCTCAGAGAGATATAGTAGTATTGCATGTGAAAAACAACCTATCAGACTGGTTTTACTTCATGTGGTTTTGAGAAGGTGACCTCTTCTTTCTTTTTAATTAAAAAACACCACCTCAAATTCAGATTTGTGTAGGTTTCAAAAAAGAGCTGGACTCTAAGGGCCTTTCATTTATAATGACTTTTTTTTCAGAATTTCTGAGTCTCTTTCCCTGCTTCAGCCACCTCCATTCTTAAAACCCTCTGCGGGCTTCCTGTTGTTGTCGGAATAAAAACCCCAGGCTGCTCTGAGGCCTGCAGCCCTGAAGCATCCAGCCCCAGCCTCCTCCTCTGCCTGTTGGACTTTTTCTACCACATTCCCTGTTCTTTCTGTGGAGGCACGAAGGAGGGGAGTTAGGTCTTCACAGGTCGGTGGCCTCTGCCAGGCTTGCTGTCACCCCTAGTCCCTCTTCAGCTCTAAGCTCTAGGTGACTCTTCCAGGACATCTGTGCTGGTCTAACTCTCTGCTGGCTCCCAGTGTCAGGCATGGTTCCTAGGACATATGATCAGTATGTATTTGTTAACTCTCACTAACTAACCTGAAATTAGAATTATACAGATTAAATGGAACCAGATGACACTTTAACACCCATTATCCATTTCATGAATGGTGATATGTTTATTTATCCTTGCTGTATTTTTGCTATACATGACAATGATAGGTATAAAGTTAACTGCCTTATCCGATTCGTAGAAATTTCTATGTGTCTTTGGACATATCTAAATTTAATATTACTTCATATCAGTGGATCCTAATGTAAAGAGCCTATTGCCTCATGAATTAAGTACTATTAGTTATTTTTAGGTAAGTTATCTGTAAAATAGATGATCTGTTCTCCAGCTCAGGAGCATGCATTGATAGCAGAAATTCCCAAGAATTTTCATTGAGTTTAATGTCAGTATTGGCAAGCACTGCATGGGAAGGAAATCACAGCAACACATTCTGATAAAGTAGAAGCCTGTGAAGCAGGCTTGTATTAAAACAAGGAGTTTAAAATAAAGTATAATTTTTTGATAGTTTCATTGTACCAGGCAGCTTCTTGGAATGGATTCATAGGGTGGCATTAGAATCAGAATCTTCTGGCCAGGCATGGTGGCTCATTCCTGTAATCCCAACATTTTGGGAGGCTGAGGCGGGAGAATCACCTGAGGTCAGGAGTTCGAGACCAGCCTGGCCAACATGGTGAAACCCCGTCTCTACCAAAAATGCAAAAATTAGGTGGGTGTAGTGGTGCATGCCTGTAGTCCCAGCTACTCAGGAGGCTGAGGCACGAGTATCACTTGAACCCGGGAGGTGTAGGTTGCAGTGAGCCAAGATCGCACCACCACACTTTAGCCTGGGTTTAGGAGTGAGGCTCTGTCTGAAAAAAAAAAAAAAAAAAAGAGAAAAGAATCAGAATCTCCTGAGCTTAATAATGAAAATGAAAATTTATGTAGTGTCTCTTGCTTTTTGTATGAGAGGTTGAAAGTCTGCACATCTTAATAAGGTATACCTAATAACATGTTAATAACTCACATATTGTCTGCTTTGGACTACAGACCTTAAATGAAAGGGCCTTCATAAATTATACCTGTCTGACAAATATGTGATACATTTTTCAAATCACATAAGCTTTTCAGAATCAAATCTGCTTTGTGGAGATAATTAAAGAAAATCAGTGTGTTTTGGTTGATAGATATTTGACTAGAAAACACATTCTCCCCTCGACTCAGACAATGGGGCGCCTAAGCTTCAGTCTTCTCTGAAGACAGAATGAGGGATGGGATTGGAAGGCTTAAGTGTTCTGGGTGTAGGACTTATGACTCCAGACACCAGGTTCTCCCTGCGGTACTGGTCCTGACCCTAACTTCCCACCAAGCTGAGGGCAATTGAGTTGAACTCCTGATCTCTGTCTCTTTCCCTGGGTCAAGGAGTATGATTCTTTTTGTCTCACTGGGACCATGAGAGGCTTAATTCATCAATGTTGGTAAAGTGCTAGGAAGATGAGAAGTGCTGTGCCCATCCTAAGCAACATTATTGATTCAATTTTTCCTTGTGGTTAATATAAAATTCTCCATATATCAGATAAGGGCTCAGCATTGCATAAACAGCCAAGAATCACTGGCGGGAGAGATGTGGCCTGTGTTTTCTCTTAGGAATATTGATGTCTGTAAAATGCCTTCAGTTTCTCTGAAAAAACATTATTACATGATTTAAACTGATTATATTATTGTTGTATGTTTGTTTGCATATCAGAGTCTTTTTTTTATTTGTTTGTATTGTTTTGTTTTTCAGTAATGATCTAAAATAATGTTGAGCCCAGTGAATCTTTTATGTTAAGGAAGATAACATATTGGTTGGTAAAAATTTTGCTTATCTATTTTGGGTTACCCTGTCCACTAAATAATAGGGGGATACACACATACACACACACACACACGCACACACACACACGCACACACGCACACACATTGCACACACACAGAAAACTCTGTGAATATTTAGCATATGTATATAGTGTGTATGTATATGTATATATAATGCTAATGTGCATTGCCCATAATTCATAATCTTGTTCATTAAATCACAGGATGTGTGTATATATGCATATATATGTGCACATATATACACACACATATAAAAACATATATCATGTTAATATGCTTACCTATGTATTTACCATTATTCTGAAATAACATGATAAGTAACTATTAATTATGGCATTTAGCTAATTCACCATTCTTGGAAAGATTTTAGGAATTGAATTCCTGAAATTGCTTTCAACAGGAATTTTATAAGCATATGTAGAACCTCAACCAGTTACTTCATTGTTATACTTGTAAAAAAACAGCTTGATCATCTACCTTATAGTTCGTCAGACTTGGTTCTGGATCACTTCTTCCTGTTTCCAAATTCTAAACACATCCTCAGGAAATGGAAGATTCAACACCACTGGTTATTGTAAAAATGGATGTTCAGTGGACTGTCGCAATGAAGGTGAAAATTCCCTTTTGAGTATATGAAGGTCTAGTTTGTTAAAATGAACAAACAAACCTGTTTCTAACAGTATTATGGTGATGACTTTTTTAAAGTTCTTATCTTCCCATGGTACATATTGGAAAAATAAGTCAGTTTCATTATCCTTTGGTTTCCATGTTTCTGCTAGATGGGATTGCTATGCCAACACTCCCCATGTGTGGAACTGTGTCTCAGTTCCCCTTCTCAGCTCTGCTCAGGTGTCCTCCTTGCACTTTCCTCCCTCCAGTCCCTTGGGCCAGTGGCACTGTCACTCAGGTGTACGGGCAGCTGACATGGGTGGTAGAAGCAGGCATTATTCTGTATAGTCACACTATTTTTGTGTAGCTCAGCCATGAAAATAGTCCACATATACATTACCACGTTTTAAGAATTTGCTTGTTTCATTTGTTATTCATTCATTCTTTTCCTGTATCATCTGTTGGATGCTTGGTGTTTACTAGATGCCATGAAACACATTAAAGAGAAGAAGATAGCTCTTTAGGAAGTTATAATCTAGTTGAGTCAAAGCAAATGCTCTATAGAGAAACGATTAATTAAATTGTTATGGGCAGAGGCTGGTAGTTGTTCCCCAACATCTGTTCTCCTCATTTTCCTCAGTAAAAGAATCCCCAGTTTTCAGCTGGTCACATGGTGGCCCAGAATAAAGCCACATCTCTCAGCCTCCCTTGCAGCTTGGTGTGCCCGTGCCCAAGCTTGGGTGATGCTGTGGAAGAGTAAGCGTTCTGGGGCAGCTTCCGAGAACCTCCTTTAAGTGTCAGCTGCATCTCCTTTGGGCCTCCTTTTTCCTCTTCTTCTTGATCATGGGATATGTGGATGTAACTGCTGGAGTTCCTGTGACCATGTTGGACCATGCAGATGAGGGCCTCGCTTAGGAGTGGGGAGTGGAGTCTGGCAGGAGCTGGGACCCTGTGTTCACAGGGCTGCATGTTGCCCTGGGTAGCTGCATGTTGCCCTGGACTTTCACATGAGAGAGCTGATGAACTGTGATCTGTCTGTTATTTTGGGCGTTGGACACTTCCAGCCAAATATGATCCTGATAGGAACGTCCTACAAAGTGAGCACTTTAAGTGTGGAGGGGACAATATACAGAGCAGTGATCAGAATGGAGAATGGCAATGAGGGAAGGCTTCCCGGAAGAATCTGCTATCCCAGCCCTAGCTCTTCTCTTATCTCTCATTATTTCTTCTCTCTTACTGTTTTCTGAACATGACGCTTTCTCTCTTCCTGACCTTTGCTCATGCTGTTCCTTCTGCAATGCTTTCTCTGGTTATCTTCCTGCTCGTCTAGTTAATTTTATAATTAAATTATACAGTCCACATAAGTACTTAACACGGCTAGTAAATCTGTGTACACACCACGTACATTTTGCTGTTATACTCCTCATCATGATTACTAGCCAGGTCAAATTTTGCCTCTTTTCCAAAACCTCTGTTGAACACTCTTCCTCTTTGGTACTGCAGTAGTACTGCCGCTCAGTACCCTAACACTGACACTTAAAATATATTTCACTCACATCAGAACCCTGATATCTGGCACCTAGTGGTGCTCAGGAAATGTTTGTTGAATGCAACTGTATTATACCAAGGGGCCTGTGTTCTGTTTAGGGGAAGTGACTCTGGCTAGTTATTTGTGTAGCTACTACTCGAGGAATGGAGGGACAGGAGCAATGTGGCCCCCCAGCTTCCGTCTTCTTTGCCTCCTGGCTTCTTTGCCATTGTGTCACCTCCCCATCCTCAGGCTGTTATTCTTATGGCCACTTCTGTAAAGGAAGGTCATAGCAAAACAGCTTCAGCCTTGCCTTAGCTTGCCTCCTGAATCCTCAGCTTTGCCGACCTGAATTCTAACCACTGCTTTTTAGGGATCAGAGGAAGGGAGGCAAGCAAACAGATTAGTGTGGGGTTGGGAGGAGTCAAAGCTGTATTTGCAAGGTTACTCCATTTTGACAGCAACAGGACTGGTATTTGAAGGCAATTTTTTTGTTTTTGAGATGGAATCTTGCTCTGTTGCCCAGGTTGGAGTGCAGTGGTGCAATCTCGGCTCACTGCAAGCTCCGCCTCCCAGGTTCACGCCATTCTCCTGCCTCAGCCTCCCGAGTAGCTGGGACTACAGGTGCGTGCCACCACGCCCAGCTAATTTTTGTATTTTTTTTTTTTTTAGTAGAGACGGGGTTTCACCTTGTTAGGATGGTCTCGATCTCTTGACCTCATGATCCACCTGCCTTGGCCTCCCAAAGTGCTGGGATTACAGGCGTGAGCCACCGTGCCCAGCCTGAAGGCAACTTTTATACAGTATTATGCTATCCTTTGGTTTCCACGTTTCTGCTAGACGGAATTGCTATGCCAACACACCCCATGTGTGGAACTGTCTCAGTTCCTGCCCTCAGCTCTACTCAGGTGTCCTCCTTGCACTTTCCTCCCTCCAGTCCCTTGGGCTATTGGCACTGTCACTCAGGTGTCCAGGCAGCTGACATGGGTGGTAGAAGCAGGCATTATTCCGTTGTCTCAGTTGGGCTTATACAGGGACTCCTGCTTGGTCTTTGGAAGTTCAGACACTAAAAAGTCCCCTGTCAAGAATAATGAGGGCCTTGACACTGAAGGGATGAGGCAGATTTTGCTCCAGATGGTCTTTGGAAAAAGGAATTAGTACAGCCAGATTGGAAAGTTTTAGTGATTGAGAAAGAAGTACTGATTTTGATGAATCATTTCCACAGTCCCTGCCCTATTTCTTGGCCTTGTCTCTGTTTGGAGGACTGAGTGAATGTGTCCATCCAGCTTCTTCCCATTGGTGCTAACAAACTGCACTGGCTGGATTTTGGTACCGCATTCCCACGGTGGTATGTCTTAGGTCTCAGGCCAGTGTCCAAAGAGACCATATATTATTGTAATTGACTATTTTATTGAGACCCTTATAATTATACCTACTTTCCCCAGTAAAGCAACTCTTGCTTTCTTATTCACAAGCTTTTTCTGGATAGTAGGTGATTACAATATGGTCCCTCATCTAAGCTTCCACCTATGATTTCCAAAGAGTAAAGTTCCTCAGCTGAATATTAGTTATCCCTCTTTTTTTTTAAAAGTGACATTAGAAAATGGCTAAAAATTTTATTGCCTTCTTATTGTGATCTGCTTTCTCTCTACTCACCTCCTGGGTAGGTACAACAGAGCTTGCAAGATGGCAGTGGTAGAATGGCATGTGGGCCATAGACTTGTTTCATTTGGCTTGTAGAGAACTTAACATTTTGAGGGGGGATTATTTCCTAGTTAATAAGTGGGAGATTTCAACTCACATAAAAACCTAGATTCCCAACTTTTAAAAAGTCAGTTTCCACCTGATGACAGTCAGCTAGTACTGGGCAATGCTTGCCTCTCTTAACCAAGGCATTTGCTCACCAGTTCACCATCACCGGCCCACATTTGTCTAGCTTTTTCATTATCTGCTTAGCCCAGAGGGCATTTGGTTTGAGACCCTTGACACAGCCCCCTTCTCCAGCTCCCACACTTTTCAGTGTCTGCTTTGCTACTCCTGCTGTCTCAGATACTCCCTCCAATGAGCCTTTTCCTCACCAATCCCAGCTGTAATAAATCCTGTACAGCAGCCCTATGCACTCTTCCTGGGGAAGAGCTCTATGCTTTATTTCCCCACAGACTTAGTTGCAGTTGGGAAGCTGAGTGCTGACCTCCAGGTAAATATGGGAGATCTATGGGCAGATCCCAGCCTGTTGGCTGGAGGTGCTAGTTCTGGTGCCATGGACATATGGGTCTGACCCTGCAGTCTTTTGCCCTGCTCCTGAACTCCCAGTTTTGAGCTTGATTGCAGCCTACAATTAGGGGCAGAGCAGTATGGGGAGTTGTTTTTATCCTTTTGGAGAACTGTGGGCTTTCCCCATAATAAATGCTATAATATAATGATAACCACACAGTTGCTTTACAGTTTTTTCGTTAAGTTCCTTCTTATAAATCATTCCTTTACGTGTCTCCGTGACCTGATGAAGTAGGTGTTATTATGGCCCCTGTTTTGCAGATGAGCCCTAGAGAAGGCTCAGAGCACCTGCCCAAGATCTCGTGGTCACAGCCCATCAGGGTCTCAGGTGCCCATGGTTTTTTATTTAAAAAAATTTTTTAAAACTATCATACTGCCCACTGTGTGGCCCCAATTTTAAGCTTGAATGTTTCTCCAAATCTGTAAATGCCTGTAGACACAACTTAGCACACAGGAGCATCAAGGTTACTAGTTACATTCACCCTATCACTGAATAGGCCATCAACAGAACCCAAAGAGAAAAAAATCCCCAGTACTGTTTATATGCCAGTGAATTTCTCAACTTAAACTGTCTGAATCCTGAGCTACAAATGTTAGAAATACATACATTTTTAGTAACAAAAATGGCTTTGTCATTTCTAAATATTCAGAAATTTGCAACCATTACCTTCTTTATCATATCTACATACCTTTATATTCTTAATTGTTTAAAATTCAAATTTAAGTTGACAGATGTTAAAAAAGTTGGTTACATTTTAACTGATAATAATCATATGGGCTTCAAATGCTGGTTATGTTTTTTAAATGTCCATGGAAATAAATGTATAAGTACGAATTTTGTTTTAAAGTTTTTCCATGTATTATCTAAAATTATGGTACATTTGTCACCCCTTGGGGAAATCCTGCTTCTGATGGAAAAAACCATGCAAATTACAGCTGTTTATTTTTGTGTCACTGGTGAGCCTCCCTGGCTCAATGTTGTAAGTGCATGGTGTATAATGCGACAGGCATGGAACTGTAAATGAAAATAAAATTTCAGGGCCCTCTAAATTTATTATGCCAAGGGAAGTTTAGCCCTGGAGACTGAACCACATAGCATGCTTGTAATTCTGCTTCTTAGATTATAGATTAGCTCTCTTCTTTATTGTTCTTGTTCTAAAATGACTAGGAGAGACCAGAGACCAGGCCTTCTACCCCTTCTAATCACTGATCTTTGTTCTAGGTTAACTCCCTCTTTTATTGTCCTGTACCTAACTCAGACCATATGGTGCCCAAGAACCCATGATTGTACCCATCTTCATATGGAATGTTTAATATACCTCTCCTGAAAGAAAAAAAGACCACTTTGACTAATCAGATCATTGAAACTATGCATTAAGCCTAACATAGAAGGGTGTTGACATTCTGTTAAGCTTCCCTATACTTCGTGTAAGCAATTTCAAACTTCTACACTTCACGACTCTGACTTCCATTCCTTGGGATCTGTGCCTCAAACTTTGAATTTGAGTGAACTCTTTTAAAACTAGATTCTGACCATTTTGATGATTTTAGGTTGACAGAACAGATTCACTGGGGGGACCTGGCAATAGTGTGTTGCTGTCACTATCTATCTATTGCGCCTTCCTAGGGTTTTGTGTGGTCATGAGCAGAGCTGGTGTTTTGGAAGATACTGGGTGTGCTGAGCACATACGATGACCCATGTTCTTTGAGAGACAGTCCCTTATGGTGGTTCTTTCTCAAGACTGGAGACTTGCATTCTTCACCAGGCTTCGTGGAGAATCAAAATTTATTCCTGGTTGAAAACCTCCACCTGTAAGAGCTTACAGTGGGAACTTTGAGCCTTTTGAACTCAATTAAGCAAATTTCTGCACATCATAAGCTAGTTATTAATTTGAACAAAAGTTCCTGGTCCTTTTTTAAAAACATGGATTTCTACTACTAAAGAAAAAATTAGAAAATTTATATACATTTATTTTTACAAATCACTACACTGAAAGCAACATTAAGGCCAACAGGAATTCTTTTGGTTTATGTGCTAGGAATTGTTGTCTGGATCCCAGTTTCTTCCCAGGCACTGAGTTTATTGATTGAGTTATCCATGTGGTTCATATTGGTAGAGGAGGGCGTAACCAGCTTATAAGATTCAGATCTGGGGAAATAAGAACTGGGCAGATGCCCATTGGACTAGCTGGAGAGAAAAAGAATCTGATAGCTTAACCTGTTGTATATATCAACTTGGCCCACTGACCCACAGAACAATCACTGTATAACATTTCTTTATACATTTTTGAAAAGCATGTATTGTTGTTTAGAAATGTTTATCCATTCTAATAGCTGTAGTGTTCTTCTGAAAAATAATTTGTAATTTGAAAGGGATTATGCTTTTTAAAATGTATGCATTTGGTCTGGAATAGCCCTCAGAGGATATCCACACATATAAGTAGCAGGCTACAAACAGGACTTGGATTAGTAGACCACAGGGGGCTATTTATATGGAGAGTTTCAGTGCATATTATTGTTATTTCTCAATTGTATTAATAATCACACCCTACACCTGTCCAGCATGTGTATGAGATTTTACTGTTGTTCTACAGAGTGCTGTTCTATACATCATCTCATTTGTTCCCCACAACAACTGTGGGAGAGAAGTTGGGATATTTTTAAATGTTGACACTGAAGTCCTTTGCTTGAGATAAAAAGTCCCAGTAATGTGTGGGAAGGAAAAGATGCGAAGGAGACACGAGCATTATTTTCACTGTATTTTTGACTAGTGTCATTGCAAGTGTTCAGATTGGTTTTGGACATTTTAGTCCCCTGGGGGAGACCGTATCTCATTATTTCTTCCACCTGGTAGCTGGAGTGCTCTCTCAGAGGAAAAGCTGCAAGATTAAGGGAGAATGCTATCTTGCACTTCACAACGCTTAATACAAACTTTCGGATTCCTTACTGAACACTTTTCCATATCCTTTTTGTTCCAATATGTGCCATTTCTGGTAAGATCTGGAAAATCAAATAAGCATGTAGAGATTGTCAGAGGAAACACAATATTCTGTTATTATAGGCAGTAGAGATCAAATTGTGACTTACATATTATAGGTGGAATATTTTGGGCTTTCCTGAAACATGGATAACCAGAGACAAGCTGCATAGTATGTTGACAGCCAAGCTGGAATAGTGAAACTAGGACTCTGGAATCCTGGAACCTGTACTGAGAAATATTTAAATAATTTATTATGGTTATTTCCACAGAATACAACTCTAGGATGAAATGCTAATTTTATTTGACTTACATAAAAAGAAATTATTACTGCAGTTA
The DNA here is from genome assembly GCF_009828535.3 of Hylobates moloch. Taxonomy (NCBI): domain Eukaryota; kingdom Metazoa; phylum Chordata; class Mammalia; order Primates; family Hylobatidae; genus Hylobates; species Hylobates moloch. The sequence continues at coordinate 1,534,979 of NW_026652310.1, read as the reverse complement.
CTTTTAAAGAGCTCCCTGGGTTTGCTGGGAGTATCTGAATTAACAGTAAATTGAGCTCCATTACATATTAATGGGTCCAGCTGATTTATTGGTGGTATATCTGGCAATTAGCCATTCTGCATAGTGTCTTCTGTTTGGCTATTACTTTTCACTATTGAGCGCAAGCTCAGGGATGAGCACCTTGAACCAATGGGGAAGTCTGCCTGTCAACCTAATAGGGCCTTGCATCATTTTAATGGTGAGTTATGATCTGTCTTGAAGGATATTTGGACACACTTAATATCTTTTGGATGACAACCATTGGAGGCATAAATGAGAGTACATGTTGTCACTGAACCACTAAAAATCTTGACTCAGTCACCAGATAGCCATTATGTTATTTTAATCTCTTTGGATATTTCCTTTATTTTTAAAATTTATACAATTGCTTCTAGCTTCTGTGGCACTTACAGAATGAATTGCTGTGAGTTCAGTGTAGCACAGCAAGTTATGGCCAACAGTGTTTATTTGCAAGAGTTACTTTGGGGTTCCTAATTTGTCCTGAAGAGAAATATTTTTTGCTCAGCCTGCAAAATGTTGTAATAAAAATTGATGATTGATTTTGATTATAAGATTAAATGGCTAAGCTGCAGTGGCCAATGTTGTAAATCAAAGCAGCCCAAAGTTGTGATTGGCCACTGGAGAAGGTTGTAACCGTGTTTTCTTGAGTTGATATATTTCAAGTCTTTATAGTATTGACTCCTAAAGTTTATTGAAATGGTATTTAAAGCATCTTTCTACAGTGTTTTAAATTAGTTTCTAATACAATTTAGCTTTGCCTATCTAAACGTGCGGTAGTAGAAGAACATACATGAAAATTCTCTTCTTAGAGGGAAAGCAGTTTAAGAGTTGGTGAGGGCGTGGAAGTTGTGAAACCTAAGTTAATTGTCTGAGTTTTTATTGGATAATTTTTGTACTTGGCTATTCAGAATTAATTTCTCCTTCCTAAAAAATTCTTTGCGGGAGGGACCCTTTCCCCATTGTTTATAGTTTGGTGCCATCCCTCTTTGTCCGAGGGGCTAGCCCCTGATCCAACATAGCCAAAGGGATGTCCCTTTCTGAAGTTTGACTGTTGAGTAGAAGAACAAACACTGAAAAAATTTGGGGTTCCTAATTTCCAGTCTGATCAGATTGTTCCTGTCACTTTCATTGTCTGGCCATCTGAGTGACAATTGTTTTTCAAGTCTGTTTCTCCTACATTTGACAATTCCGGGAGCCCTGTGGTAACATCCTAATAAATTCTACTTTGCTAACCAAGCCAGAGGTGGTTTCTCTTACTTGAAACAAAAGACCTTAATATATAAATTGGGCATTTGTGAACCCACAAGAAACTGAGGCTTCCTGATTGGACTGTGAATATTTATTCATTAATTTATTCACCAAATGTTTATTGAGCACCTACCGTGTGTTAGGTACTCTTCTCTGTTAGGGTAACAGAAGCAAATAAAACAAACAAAAAGATGTGCCTTCATGAAAATTGCATTCTAATTAAGGGGGATAGATGATAAGCAAGATAAATATATGTATTTATTTTATATATAAATATATGATATCCAATTTAAGGAGTGATAAGTGCTATACATATTCATGTAAAATATTTTTCATATTGGTTCTTTCCTTTTAAAGTCCCATGGATCAGATGAGCCTGTTGCGGGTGGGTGATGAGATGGAATGACTGGGACTGAGGCTCTGCCACTCTCTTGTACCTTGCTCCATCTGCATATCTCCCAAAGGGCTTCTAGTCGGGATCTAAGCCAAGGGAGAACTATCCAGCTGAGTAAGGATGAGTGTCTGCTGAAAGCAGAGACCTGGAGAATAGAGGACTTGGGTCAGACATGGAAGTGGCAGGAGTTGAGCAAGGGTTATAGTCTTGGAGAGGGGGAGATTCTTCCCTTGGTGGCCCTGCCTTCAATGGGCCCCAAAGGGCTCAGGTAGGTAGAAAGATAACAATAATATTGACTCAGGAAAGTCAGAATGGGACTTGGGCAAGTGATCAAGGATACCAACTGATCTGTGGTAGGGAAGGGGAGTCCAGGTCAGAAAGGGAAGGAAGCATCATGGGACTGTGTGAGACAGAGCTAGGTAGCAGCTCTCAGAATTGGTCAGGGATCGTTGAAGGGAAGAGAGCTTGTCCCCACTAACCAAGGGGATCCCATGAGGGATGAAAACTTAGAAAAGGGCTCAGACTCCCTCAAGAAGAATAGAGGTTGAGGGGAACAAAAGGAGTATTTGTCTTCTTGCTTGAAATGAAATCTAGTATTGAGGACACTCCCTAACCTGATGTCTACTTGAGGTCAAAATGAAGAGGTTTGGTGAGAAGTGCTAGGAGGTGGTTATGCTAAGGTGGGAAGGATCCACACCAGCCCCGTCAGTCTGGAAACAGAGGATGTGACAGAGAAGATAACTTTCTACCACTCCTGGAGACTCCTGATTGGTGTGTTGGTCACCCACAGAGAGGGGCTGGGTATATGGAAGAAAAGCACATGCCAACAAGGAAGAATCCCAGTCATTTGTCAGCTACCTGCCACTGGCCTGGAATGAAAAGTTATGATATTTATTGATTTCCTGGTAATGTGGACAGACAGGAACAGAGTAGGCTGAACAAATACTTGACAGGTTCAGCTGGGAAATGAGCACCAAATTTTCTGGAACATATTCATTCCTGATGATTTTCTATAGGAATAAATGACACTTTCAGAAGAGAACCTTGAAATGAACCTTGAAATACCTTTAAGGTTTATGGAAACTTGGGCATCTAATTTAAGTACATGAAACACTGCTTTTGTTATGTGTTGCTGCACAAGGCACCCCAAAACTTAGTAGCTTAAAACAACAGTTTTTTATGGTACGATACAGTTCTAGATTCAGCTTGTGATCCTTACTTGCAGTCAGATTGTGGTTGGGGCGATAGCCATCTGGAGACTCACCAGGGCTAGAAGATCTACCTCCAAGAAGATTTATTTTCTCATACATCTGGCATATGGGCTGGGGTATCTGGAATAGCTTCAGCCTGGCCAGGTTCCATCTTTTTTCCACGCATTCTCTCTGCATCATTATCTTGATATTCCTCATAGAATGAGGGTCTTGGTATAATTGGATTTTTTTTTTTTTTTACATCTTGGCTGATTTTTCTCAGAGCAAGTGTTCTATGAGAGCAAGGCAGAAGCAGTGAGCCTTCTTATGACCTAGCCTCAGAAGGCATCACGAATTATTTATGTCTTATTCTATTGATTATAAAGACTAGTCCAAAATCATCTTGGGAATGGATTACACAAGAATGTGTATAACTAAAGGCCTGTTCAGTGTGTGTGTGTGTGTGTGTGTGTGTGTGTGCGCGCACATGCATGCATGCATATATATTGGAGACTTCTACCACGAGCATGGTGTTTTCTTCTCCTTGGCATATATTATGACTTTAGAAGAGAAAGGAGATCTTTGATGAATTACTGGCCTTGAATTTCTACAATAGGATTTAAGATACCTTAGTGACAGGCTCTTGCAGAAGTATCAAGGTCACCACTAAATGAAGAACCTGTTTTTCTCAGATGTATTCCCAAGATTTACTGAAACAAAACTCAATTTCAGGACATAGGGGAAAAGTGAATCACCTTTATGCTGTTCAGAGGAGTGTTTGAATAATATCAATAAGTTTTATATCTATATAGATATGAATATACTTAAAGTTAGATGATGTTTTTAAGAAAGCAAATGAATGAGCATAAATTCTTTTTAGACTTCATAACAAAAAACATTTATTAAGTAGCTACAACCTAACAAGCCCTGCTCACCTGCCTCTTCACCTTCCTGCCTGGGAAGGGGCTCCTTGGTGTGCAGAGCCACAAAGTGGGGGTCCAAATGGGAGAGCTCCCAGGTCCTCCCCACAGGCCTTGTTGTCAGCCATGGGTCCAGTGATGAAGATGATGAAGACAGTGATGAAGAAGAAGAAGAACTAGAAGTTTGTCTTGGACCCTGATGGAGCATGGAGAATGCACACTTGAGGGAGCCCAGAGCTGGCTGCCATGATGCCCAGCACAGTGTCTGACAGGTTTAGTTGAGAAATATGCTATTCTGGAGTGTGCAACAGATTGTTTTATAAAATATGCTTATTATGTTCACCCACTTTTCATGATTTTTTGTCAGTACTAGTTTAGACATGGATACTTTTACAAGTAGATATTCCTTTAAGGTTATGGAAAACATCTTGGTCCTTATCATAGCCCAAGGCGTAGTTGTAAGGGGATCATTGATTCTCTGGGTGTCTTCTAAGGCTGCTTTTGGCTAAAAGCAGAGCATCTTCAACACTTTTAATGTGATATTTTTTTCTCTACTGAAGAGATGAGAAAGTCAAAAGGAAACTGCCACTGGTTCTAATTCTAACCATGAAGGATGTATTCAGGAAGAATAGGGAAGAGCAGGAGGAACAGGCTTCCACTGGGAAAGAGTTCATGATTGCCCGTGAAGGAAAGCACAATCAGACTATGCTACAGGTGTCAAAAAGTTGAGAAATGAAAGATGTGTTATTTCAATGGCATGATACCAAGGGAGGAAAGATGACCTAGGTGGTGGGGGAAGCTCACAAAAATTCAATTCTAACTCTGAAAAGGTGGTGCTAAGGGGTGGCTTGGAAAGCTTTAGCTTTCTCTACTCACTAATCTTCATTAGCCCTCTACCAAGCCCTAATAATGAGAATAATAAAAATATATTTTTTATTGATATGAATAATAGGTATCTTATTAATTTCATTTAAAGTGTGAAAGCAAACTTATTAATCTGACTATTTTAATTTGTCTGTAACATACATACAGTATAGGCAAAAGATACTTGCTTAATATTATTACCACCTCAGAGCAAGACCTAGCTCTTGTTTCAGTCAGATTTCCATCATCCCTAAGGTCCTTCTGTAATTCTGGAGCCAATACTGTGACTGTCCTATTGCTAAGCATCTGAATAAGCAAATGGAGAGACCTAAAGAAACAAAGAGTTCAGATTCTTTCTTTCTTCTTTCTTTCTTTCTTTCTTTCTTTCTTTCTTTCTTTCTTTCTTTCTTTCTTCTCTCTCTCTCTCTTTCTTTCTTTCTCTCTGTCTTTCCTCCTTCCTTCCTTTCTTCCTTTCTTTCTTTCTTCCTTTCTTTTTTTTTTTTTTTTGAGATAGAGTCTCGCTCTGTCGCCCTGGCTGGAGTGCAGTGGCATGATCTTGGCTCACTGCCTCCTGGGTTTAAGCGACTCTCCTGCCTCAGCCTCCCAAGTAGCTGGGACTACAGGTGCGTGCCACCATGCCCAGATAAGTTTTTTTGTATTTTTAGTAGAGATGGAGTTTCACTCTGTTAGCCAGGATGGTTTCGATCTCCTGACCTTGTGATCTGCCCACCTCGGCCTCCTGAGTTCAGATTCTTAAAAATGTATTATGTAATAAAAAAAGAAAGAAAGAAAGGTATATACAAGGATAACAATAAAGACCAGTATGTACCAGTAAAGTGGTATCATGAGTGCTAAAATCCCGAGTTGAAGCTTGGAAAAATGGCAAGGATGACAATAGATTTTTTTTTTTTTTTTGAGATGATATCTTGCTCTGTTGCCCAGGCTGGAGTGCAATGGTGTGATCTCGGCTCACTGTGACCTCTGCCTCCCATGTTCAAGCAATTCCCCTGCCCTAGTCTCCTAAGTAGCTGGGATTACAGGCACCTGCCACCACGCTTGGCTAAGTTTTTCGTATTTTTAGTAGAGACGGGGTTTTACCATGTCGGCCAGGCTGGTTTCTAACTCCAGACCTCAAGTGTTCCACCTTCCTTGGCCTCCCAAAGTGCTAGGATTACAGGCATGAGCCACCGCACCCAGTGACAATAGATTTTTTAAAAGCAGTGTTCAGAGCAAATAAAAGTTAGCATAATGTTGACTATTCAGCGAAAAAGTTTGATCTTTTCAATCCATATTTTGTGTGTGTGCGTCATGCAGAATGTTTTTTGTGTCAAAAGGTGAAATAGACAGTGGTAATGAGTACTGGGGACTGGGGCCAGGAGGTGGTATTACAAGAGGACTTCTGGCTTTTTTTTTTTTTTTCCTTTCTCTATCAACCAACCTGGAGTGCAGTGGTTTGATCATAGCTTACTGCAGCCTCAACCTCCTGGTCTCAAGTGATCCTCCCACCTCAGTCTTCTGAGCAGCTGGGACTACAGGTGTGTACCACCATGTTCAGCTAATTTTTAATTTTTTTGGTAAAGACACGGTCTCACTATGTTGCCCAGGCAACTCCTGGCTTCAAGGAATCCTTGTCTCAGCCTCCCAAATTGCTGGGATTACAGGCATGAGCCACTGAGCCTGGCTTGACTGCTGGCTTTTTGAAGTGGCTGTTAAGCTCAGGGCTTAGAAGAACTTCCCTATGAGTTTCCTGATCTGATGCTCATAATTGATCAGGAATTATGAAAAAGGAAGAAGTACCAGAAAACTAGAGGTGGGAAAATGTACACATTTTTCAACCGTCAAATGGAGGGGTGGGGCATAAAGTGGAGCCCACAAAATCCATGCCAGTGATGTTGGTGTTGATTTCAAGTAGGATTATGAAGTTAGTTCAGAAGTTAAAGTAGGGATCACTAGGATACAGTAAGAGTTCATGGCAAGTGATTCTTGTCTTCTTTTTGATAAGATCTCTGACTGTAGATGAGAGACATATGTTAGTAATAGTCAACCTGGACTCTAGCAAGGCACAGGACAATGTTCCTTCAGATAGCGGCTGACAATTTATATATTCTACAGACATCTATCAATCCCTTACTAAGTGTGAATTGCAGAAGATGCAAAGATGAATGTGATGTGCTGTTAAAGGACTCACAGGCTTGGTGGGAGATAACACATAAACAAATAATCCTTATGTAAAATAGGGGTTGGCAAATTGTGATCCATGAACCAAATATAGCCTGCCACCTGTTTTTGTAAGTGAAGTGTTACTGGAACATAACCATGTCCATTGATTTGTATATTACATATGGATACTTTCATGCTAAAATGGAAGAGTTGACTAGTTGCAACAGAGGCTACATGTTCTGCAAAGCCTGACATGCTTATTATCTGGCTCTTTCCTGCAAGTTTGCTGACCCTTGATATAAAGCAAAAATTGCTATTAGGAGTATAATCAAAATGCCGTGGAAACATTGAGGAGAAATCAATTAATTATAGTGATGGGGGTGCATTTGGGAAGGCTTCAAGAGGTAGGAGCAGTTGAGTTGTACCTTAATAATATGATGGGGCCAGGTGTGGTGGCTCATGCCTGTAATCCCAGCACTTTGGGAGGCCGAGGCAGGCTGATCACCTGAGGTTGGGAGTTTGAGACCAGCCTGACCGACATGGAGAAACCCCATCTCTACTAAAAATTCAAAATTAGCCGGGTGTGGTGGCACATGCCTGTAATCCCAGCTACTCAGGAGGCTGAGGCAGGAGAATCGCTTGAACCTGGGAGGCGGAGGTTGCAGTGAGCCAAGATCGTGCCAGTGCACTCCAGCCTGGGCAACAAGAGTGAAACTCCATCTTAATAATAATAATAATAATAATAATAATCAGATGGAAATTTTTAACAAAAGAAGATCATAACTTTTTCCTCTTCTTTTCTGTCTCTTTATACTCCAGCCTCTTTATTGTTCTCTCTCATTTGGTTAAATTTTTCTTTTCAGTATTTCATAAAGGTTTGACTGTATGTGCTCCATGTTTGAAGTCAACTCAGATACAGAGGTAAATAAAGGGCCAGTCTGCGAAGCGTAAGGACAAGAAGTGATATTGCTGTGGCGAAATAGGTGGCCAGCAAGTCTTTATTTTAGTAGACATATGTCCAAAAAGGGGGCCAAAATGGTGTCTGGAATAATGACCTTAGGATGGGGAGATATGTGGTGGTATTGTTTTGAAGAGTTTTATAATGCACATGTCTCTTCTCACATGAGGTAGGGAACCAGACAAGGCGAACAGCCCAACATTATCAAAAGGCAAGTGGAGGAGACCCATGTGTCAGGTTTATCCCTTAACTATGAGGAGTATGAAGAATTAGATATCATTCTTTCTCTTGCCAGAAATAAAAGTCTGCAGGCCCAGCAGATCTGCTGGGTGACAGAATAGGGCTACAGAAGATCTTGGGAGGCTAGAAGGATGGTCTGGATTTAACAGGAAAATTTAATAAGGCTGAGTGGAAGGTCCCATTCTGGGTTTGGAAAACCAAGTGCATGACACAGATAAGGGAGAGGTGGCCTCGCCACAAGGCAAGTCAGGAAGTCAGTGTGCTTGTCCTAAGCTTTGGCCTGTGTTTGTGGTAGAATAATAGGAGGAAGATTATCATTTTTCTCTACTTTCGACTGAAGACAGGGCACCTGCACCAAGCGTTCTAGTGCTGCACTATGAAAGAATTAGACAGGGCCGGGCGCAGTGGCTCACGCCTGTAATCCCAGCACTTTGGGAGGCCGAGGCAGGCGGATCACGAGGTCAGGAGATCGAGACCATCCTGGCGAACACAGTGAAACCCCATCTCTACTAAAAATACACACACAAAAAAAATTAGCCGGGCGTGGTGGTGGGCGCCTGTGGTCCCAGCTACTCGGGAGGCTGAGGCAGGAGAATGGCGTGAACCAGGGGGACGGAGCTTGCAGTGAGCCGAGATCATTCCGCTGCACTCCAGCCTGGGAGACAGCGAGACTCTGTCTAAAAAAAAAAAAAAAAAAAAAGAATTAGACAGAGTGGAACTCACTCAGGCCTGGATCACCGAGAGGATAAAAAGACCAGAAGCCATTTTATATGTGAACTTGTGGAAGGAACTTAATTTAGCCTGGAGAACAGAAGGCTCAGTGGGCACACCACAGCTGTTTTCAATATTTCAAATATTTGTCTTATGGAAATAGTTTTGGACTTGGGTTTGCTTCAGAAGAACTGGGACCCATTAATGTCAGGGGGGATAGATGTTTCTGACAACAGAGGATCTAGAGATTGAGTAGCCTCAGAAAGTTCTCAGTCTTGGCTAAGTAGTCACATGATGGTGCTCAACCAGGTAAGGATGGAGGAGGAGAGAGGACATAAAATGGCTATCAACCCTTCTATGTTTTGACCCTGTTAATTAGCAAGAAGCTTGATAAAATTATAGAAGTTGCACAGGGCTTAAAGAATCAAACCGCAGATCCAGCTTAGAAGTTTCCTTTCCTTATTTTTTGCCTAATGTTTCTCAGTCTCTGTTGAATATATCTCTGGTTTTAAAACCCCCGCCTTGGGGTCATAGCCACTCCTCAAATCCACTCTTAGTGCAGAGTCGCATGTTCTTCTTGGCTGTGGTTTTTCAGATCAGTGTGGCTCCAAAATCTTTTGAACTTTCATGTTGCAGCACCTGTGGCTATTTTAACTTAGTGAATTGTTTCATTAACTATATTTTTATACAGCCCATTGTATTTTATACAGCCATTGTCTCATAATTCTAACTTAATTCCCTTTAGAGCTTACTTTCTGTTTCCAACAGAAGCCAAATGGTAAGATGACATGGCAGGAGTGGCTTCCTGGTCCATATCTTTCCTGGGTACCATATTTCCCAGTCAGTGGGATAATTTCCTAATCTCTTTTAGCATCTGAGAGAGTGTCTCCTCTTTTCCATTTTGCCAGTTTGCAGATAGTTTAAGTATAATTGTTAAACGTACTCATTAACCACTTCACTGAAGTGCAAACCCATAAACTTGGTTCAGAACACAAACAACTTTCTGTTACAGGGGCCATATCTCCTTGCTGGTAACAAATCCAAACTTAACCCAGCATGTATATTTCCAAAATACATCCAAATGGAATTTAAAGGGTTATAAGAACAAAACTGTAAAGCGCTTTTATTCCACTGTGTTATTTCTCCCAGATTATACTATGGCCTTTTTTTATTTCCTCCCAGGGGCCCCCAGGGATTGAGCCCAAAGCAATAATCAACGAGGCGGTTTTCTGGATCTGGAAAAGAGAAGGTTTCAGTAGGGAGGGTTTTGTTTTCCTTCAAATGCCACTTTGGGGTTGTTTGCTGTGTCCATGTCTGGGTCTTATTTACAAACTCAAATGTTAACAGCAAAAATCCATTGCCCATGATCTTAAATCAAATAAAAGAAAGCCACTAGAAAAATCCTAAAGGCACTGTGGCTCGGAGAAAATAGAAGTTATATGAGTTGAGGAAACCTGAAGAACAAAGCCTTTCTTCTCTTAGATCTAAACCCCCAGAAAGTCTGACAATAGCATATTCCACCTAGAAATAAAAACATTTATCTTTTTATGGTTGAGAACCAAAAAGAGACGCAGACTGCTGAAAAGAGCTTTTCTCCCCCACCAAATGGGCATGCCACGTAGGTTAATCTGCCCGTTGTTTATGAGTACTAGCTTTGTGCAAGGGCTGCCCTGGACAATGTGAGATATGAAGGTGATTCATGGCAATCCAGGTTGGCCCTGAAGCAGTTTTGTTCCTCCAGAACCTGGTCATAGTGAGAAGAAGGTGTTGGCAGTAGACCTTATCTCTGCACAAGAAGAGCAGGGCAATGTAATTTGGTGGCTTTGGAATTAATGGAATGGAACTGTCAGGATCATCACAGCATTGACTCGAGCAACATTCCATTCAGCCTCACACATGGTTTCTTCCAATGCACTAATTGTTCACTGTGATTCATATATCGTTCTGACAAGATGGCAAATGGAAAATGCAGAAAGTAATTAAAATAAGTGTGTGGTTTCAATTATCATAATATGCAGCCCTGAGCTGAATGTCATTATCAGGGAGAATCTGGAGAAGGGCTGCATTTGAGCATGGAGGACAAATAATTTCTTGGTTTGTCTTTTATAACAAAAATTTAACTCAGAGAAATAGACTGAAGAAAGAGAGGCTTCAGGCTTAAGCTGATAGTTCTTTTCTAAAACTTAAAAATGGGAATTCTTTGTCACTGGTTATGATCAAATTTTCTAGGGCCTTATGAATATATATACACTGATCAGGAGGGCTATAAATGAATTTATACGTGGGTTGCATATGACCATGTAAGTTTTGTCTCTTATTGAAACAAAATAACATTGGAATTATGGTTGGTCTTATAAATATTTCTTATAGTTATACATTTCTGAAATCATTTTCCACAGACCAAATCATTGGGAAATCAAATATTTGCCCATTTTGAAAGTCTGAAAAGTACTTTATAACTTATGTTTATTATTATTATATAGTGATGCTTATTGCATATATTGTAGAGAACAGATAAAACTATAAAGAGGAACCTTTTTGTATTCTAATGAGGCTGAGCTAATCTCTGTACATCTTGTGCTCTTAAAAAATGTGTATATGTGTGTCTGTATGTTAACATAACTAGTTTTATACTCTATAATGTTTTCTATCATGATTTTTCTCACTTTCCATTTCATTGAAATGTCTATGAAAGTTTGTTTTTAATGACTGCATAATATTTTATTTTGTGTCTGTGCTATAACATTCAACCTATATGTAGACATTTGGGGTTATTGCCCACATCTTTGGTGCATAAACATTTGACTGCAACCTTAATGGTTTTCTTTAGATGTTCAGTTTCTTTAGAAAAGGTATAATGCCATCTTTAAAGGTTGCTGTGGTACAAACAGACAAATGCTGAACAGTTGAATTCAAGAAGATCTAATTTTTCAAGTCAGGAAATTGTTTCTGGACTGATACCTCTACTCTGATTTGGTTTTCCTGATGCCAGGTTTATTCAGACTTTAGATCCATGCAGACTTGGATTCAGATCCTAGCTCTGCTGCTTACTAACTACTTGATGTTGGTCAAATAACTCAACTCTCCCATCTAATGTTCTTATCTATAAAACGAAAGCAGTAGGACAGGTGCAGTGACTCACACCTGCAATCCTAGCAATTTGGAAGGCTGAGGCAGGTGGATTCCTTGAGTCCAAGAGTTCAAGACCAGCCTGGCCATCATGGTGAAACCCTATCTCTACCAAAAAACAAAACAAAACAAAAAAACGTTAAATTAGCTGGGTGTGGTGGCACATGCCTGTAGTCTCAGCTACTCGGGGGGCTGAGGTGGGAGAATTGCTTGAGCCCAGGAGTCAGAGTTTGCAGTAAGCTGAGATGGTGCCACTTCAGTCCAGGCTGGGTGACAGAGCAAAACCCTGTCTCAATAAAGTAAAATAAAATGGGAGAAATAATAGGTTTTCTGTGAGGATTCAGTGCCTGACTCTTGCTACAGGCTCACAGAATATTTGTTTAGTTTTCAAGGAGTATGCAAACTGATGGAGATGTGGAGGTCAGTTGGATCATAAGGGGACAGAAATGCATAATCATACTTGGATACATCTGCTTCACTCCATTTAAAATTTATTCTAATATAAAAATTCACAATGAACAGGGATTGATATAGTTAGATGTTTGTCCTTTCCAAATCTCATATTAAAATGTGATCCCCAGTGTTGGAGGTGGGGCCTGGTGGGAGGTGTTCGGCTCATGGGGATGAATCCCTCATGAATTTCCTGGTGCTGTCCTCATGGTAATGAGTGAGTTTTTACGAAATATCGTTGTTTAAAAAGAGCCTGGCACTTCTGCCTCTCTCTCTTGCTCCTGACTTGCCATGTGATGTGCCTGATCTTTCTTTGTCTTCCACTATTATTGTAAACTTCCTGAGGCCCTCACCAGGAGCAGATGCTGGCACCATGCTTCTTGTACAGCCTGAATAACTATGAGCCAATTAAATCTCTTTTCTGTATAACTTACCCAGTCTTAGGTATTTCTTTGCAATGCATATGGACCAATATAAAATTGGTAGGAGGAGTGAGATGTTGCTATAAAGACACCTGAAGATGTGGAAGAAGCTTTGGAACTGGATATTGAGCAGAGGTTGGAAGAGTTTGGAGGGCTCAGAAGAAGAAAGGAAGAAAAAGGAGAGTTTGGAACTTCATAGAGACTTGTTAAGTGGTTGTGACCAAAATGTTGATAATAAATATTTACAATGAAAAGCCAGGCTGACAAGGCCTCAGATGGAAATGGGGAAGTTGTTGGGAACTGGAATAAATATCACTTTTATTATGCCCTAGCAAAGAACTTGACTGCATTGTGTCCATGTCCCAGGAATCTGTGGAAGTTTGAACTTAAGAGTGATGACTTAGGATATCTGGTGGAAGAAATTTCTCAGCAACAAAACATTCAAGATGTAGTCTGGCTGCTTCTAACAGCCTGGATCAGATATAGGAGGAAAGAAATGACTTAAAATTGGAACTTACATTTAAAAGGAAAGCATTAACATTTGGAAAATTTGCAGCCTAGCCCTGTGGTAGAGAAGGAAAGAGAATTTTCAGGAGAGAAATTCAAGCAGGCTACAGAGCAACCACTTGTTAGAGAGATTTGCATGACTAAATAGGAGCCAAGTGCTAATAACATCCAAGATAATAGGAAAAAGACCTTGAAGGCATTTCAGAAATCTTTGAGGCAGCCCCTCCCATCACAAGCCCACAGGAGGAAAGAATGGTTTCAGGGCCCAAGCCCAGGGCCCCATTGCCCTGTTCATCCTTGGGATGCTGCTCCCCACACTTGCTGCTCCAGCTCCAGCTGCAGCTCCAAGGGCCACAGGTACAGCTTGGGTTGCCACTCTGGAGGATGCAAGCTATAAATCTTGGCAGCTTCCATGTGGTGGTAAGCCTGCTAACACACAGAATACAGGAATAAACGAGGCTTGGCAGCTTCTCCCTAGATTTCAGAGGATGTAGGGGAAAGCGTGAGTGCCCAGGCAGAAGCCTGCCACAGGGGTGGAGCCCCCACAGAGAGCCTCTACTAGGGACAGAGCCAAGGAAGAAATGTGAAGTTGAAGCCCCCATACAGAATCCCCACTCGGGGTACTGCTTAGTGGAGCTGTGGGAAGGGCCACTCTGGGGCCTGCCACTCTCCAGACCCCAGAATGGTAGAACCAGTGGCAGCTAACACCGTGGGCCTGGAAAAGCCACAGGCACTCAACACCTATCTGTGTGAGCAGCCATGGAGGCAGAGCTGCCCAAGGCCCTGGGAGCTGGCCCCTTGCACTGGTATGCTCAGAATGCAGCATATGAAGTCAGGGATTATGTTGGAGCTTTAAGATTTAATGTCTGCCCTTCTGGGTTTCAGACTGGTGTGGGGCCTGCTGCCCCTTTCTTTTGACTGATTTCTCTCTTTTGGCATGGGAATATTTATCCAATACTTATACCATTATTGTATCTTGGAAATAAATAACTTGTTTTTAATTTTACAGGCTCAGAGGTAGAAGGAGCATGCCTTGAGTCTCAAATGAGACTTGGGACTTTTGAATTAATTCTGGAACTAGTTAAGATTTTGAGGGACTATTGGGAAGGGATTATGTTATTTTGTAATGTGAGAAGGACATGAGATTTGGGGGGCAAGAGGTTGAATGATATAGTTTGGATGTTTTTCCCCTCCAGATTTTCTGTTGAAATGTGATTGCCAGTGTTGGTGATGGGTCTGGTAGGAGGTGTTTGGGTCATGTGGGCAGATCCCTCATGAATGGCTTATGCTGTCCTCATGGTAATGAGTGAGTTCTTGCTCTGAGTTCATAGGAGATCTGGTTGTTTAAAAAGATCCTGGTGCAACTTCCCTCTCTTTTTCCAGCTCTTGCCATGTGATGCACCTGCTCCCCCTTTGCCTTCTGCCACGATTGTAAGCTTCTTGAGGCCCTCACCAGCAGTAGTGGCTGGCACCATGCTTCCCGTAGAGTCTGAAAAACTATGAGCCAATTAAACCACTTTTCTTGATAAATTACCCAGTCTCAGGTATTCCTTTATAGTGATGCAAACAGACTAACACAGGGATAAAAGCCATATGTTATTCAGTTATTTGCCAAAAGTGGCAAAGAATTAAGGAACAAAAAAGTGTACCTACTGGCAAACTCACCAGTTTACCACACACTGGCTGGTTTCTTTCAGAGGACAGTCAGGCCTCTGCAAGCCATGAGAGGCAAAATTGTATGAGGAGCTAACCAGAATCCCATCCTTTGGGCTTTGAGGCCACCTTAGTGACAAGGCTTACTTTAACCAATTAAAATATAAAATTATAACAATTGTGCAAATGCATTCACAAAAAGAAAAGTGATAACTCTGACTTCTGAATAATCTCATACTTTCATAAGAGACACTCAGTGTTTGGGGGTTAGAAGTTACAAGCTTATTAACTATCTTTAGGATTGATTGAGAAAGTCTTACAAATCTGCTTAAAATGCGTAAAAAATAAGTAAAACACACAATATTGCAAATATTTTTCATGGTAATTCTGTAATAAACTCTAATCTAGGCAATGAAACACTTTTTGTTTTCTTTCCCTAAAACAATTACTAGTAGACCTGAGAAATGAGATAGACAGCAACATAATAATAGTGGGGGCTTCAATGCTCCACTGACAGCACTAGACAGGTTATCAAGACAGAAAATCAACAAAGAAACAATGGATTTAGGCCAGTCATGGTGGCTCACACCTGTAATCCCAGCATTTTGGGAGGCTGAGGTGGGTGGATCACCTGAGGTCTGGAGTTTGAGACCAGCCTGGCCAACAAGGTGAAACCCCATCTCTACTACAAACACAAAAATTAGCCAGGCGTGGTAGCGGGTGCCTGTAATCTCAGCTACTCGGCAGGCTGAGGCAGGAGAGTTGCTTGAACCTGGGAGGTGGAGGTTGCAGTGAGCTGAGATTGTGCTACTGCACTCCAGCCTGGGCAACAGAGCATGACTCGGTCTCAAAAAAAAAAAAAAAAAAAAAAGAAACAATGGATTTAAACTATACCTTGGAACAAATGAACTTAACAGATATATACAGAACATTTCATCCAACCAGTGCGGAATACACATTCTATTCAACAGCACATGGACCTTTCTCCAAGATAGACCGTATGATAGGCCATAAAATAAGCCTCAATAAACATTAGAAAACTGAAATTATATCAAGCACTCTCTCAGACCACAGTGGAATAAAACTGGAAATCAACTCCAAAAGGATCCTTCTGAACCATGCAAATACATGGAAATTAAATAATTTGCTCCTGAATGAGCATTGGGTCAAAAACAAAATTAAGATGGAAAATAAAAATTCTTCGATTTGCATTTCTCTAATGACCAGTGATGATGAGCTTTTTTTTTTCATGTTTGTTGGCTGCATAAATATCTTTTTTTTTTTGAGACAGAGTCTCTCTCTGTTACCCAGGCCAGAGTGCAGTGGCATGACCTCGGTTCACTGCAAGCTCTGCCTCCTGGGTTCACGCCATTCTCCTGCCTCAGCCTCCCGAGTAGCTGGGACTACAGGCGCCCGCCACCATGCCTGGCTAATTTTTTGTATTTTTAGTAGAGACGGGGTTTCACCATGTTAGTCAGGATGGTCTCAATCTCCTGACCTCGTGATCTGCCCGCCTCGACCTCCCAAAGTGTTGGGATTACAGGCGTGAGCCACCATGCATGGCCTATAAATGTCTTTTTTTAAGAAGTGTCTGCTCATATCCTTTGCCCACTTTTTGACAGGGTTGTTTTTTTTTTTCTTGTAAATTTGTTTAAGTTCCTTGTAGATTCTGGATATTAGCCCTTTGTCAGATGGATAGATTGCAAGAATTTTCTCCCATCCTGTAGGTTTCCTGTTCACTCTGATAATAATTTATTTTGCTTTGCAGAAGCTCTTTAGTTTAATTGGATTGCATTTGTCAATTTTGGCTTTTGTTGCAATTGCTTTTGGTGTTTTAGTCATGAAGTCTTTGCCCATGCCTATGCCCTGAATGGTATTGCCTAGGTTTTCTTCTAGGGTTTTTATGGTTTTAGGTCTTATGATTAAGTTAACTAATTTAATTTTTTGAGTTAATTTTTGTGTAAGGTGTAAGGAAGTGGTCCAGTTTCAGTTTTCTGCATATGGCTAGCCAGTTTTCCTAGCACCATTTATTAAATAGGGAATCCTTTTTACATTGCTTGTTTTTGTTAGGTTTGTCAAAGATCAGATGGTTGTAGATATGTGGTGTTATTTCTGAGGCCTCTGTTTTTTTCCATTGGTCTATATATCTGTTTTGGTACCAGTACCATGCTGTTTTTGTTATTGTAGCCTTGTAGTATAGTTTGGAGTCAGATAGAGTGATGCCTCCAACTTTGTTCTTTTTGATTAGGATTGTCTTGGCTATATGGGCTCTTCTTTGGTTCCATACGAAATTTAAAGTAGTTTTTTTCTAATTCTGTGAAGAAAGTCAATGGTAGCTTGATGGGAATAGCATTAAATCTATAAATTACTTTGGGCAGTATGGCCATTTTCACAATATTGATTCTCCCTATCTATGAGCATGGAATGTTTTTCCATTTGTTTGTGTCCTCTCTTATTTCCTTGAGCAGTGGTTTGTAGTTCTCCTTGAAGAGGTCCTTCACATCCCTTATAAGTTGGATTCCTAGGTATTTTATTCTTTTTGTAGTAATTGTGAATGGGAATTCACTCAAGATTTGGCTCTCTGTTTGTCTATTATTGGTATATAGGAATGCTTGTGATTTTTGCACATTGATTTTGTATCCTGAGACTTTGCTGAAGTTGCTTCTCAGCTTAAGGAGATTTTGGGCTGAGACAATGAGTTTTTCTAAATAGACAATCATGTCATGTGCAAACAGAGACAATTTGACTTCCTCTCTTCCTATTTGAATACTCTTTATTTCTTTCTCTTGCCTGATTGCCCTGGCCATAACTTCCAATACTGTGTTGAACAGGAGTGGTAAAAGAGGGCATCCCTGTCTTGTGCTGGTTTTCAAATGGAATGCTTCCAGCTTTTGCCGATTCAATATGATGTTGGCTGTGGGTTTGTCATAAATAGCTCTTATTATTTTGAGATATGTTCTATCAATACCTAGTTTATTGAATGTTTTTAGCATGAAAGGGTGTTGAATTTTATCGAAGGCCTTTTCTGTATTGATTAAGATAATCATGTGGTTTTTGCCATTGGTTCTGTTTATGTGATAGATTACGTTTATTGATTTGAGTATGTTGAACCAGCCTTGCATCCCAGGGATGAGGCTGACTTGACTGTAGTGGAAAAGCTTTTTGATGTGCTGCTGGATTAGATTTGCCAGTATTTTATTGAGGATTTTTGCATCGATGTTCATCAGGGAATATCCAGTATGGCCTGAAATTTTCTTTTTTTGTTGTGTCTCTGCCAGGCTTTGGTATCAGGATGATGCTGGCCTCATAAAATGAGTTAGGGAGGAGTCCCTCTTTTTCTCAGCCACAATGAGCTACCATATCACGCCAGTTAGAATGGCCATCATTAAAAAGTCAGGAAACAACAGATGCTAGAGAGGATGTGGAGAAATAGTAGCACAATTCATAATAGCAAATTCATGCAACCAACCTAAAGAACTGTAGTTAGTATTTCTTTTCTCATTCCTAGTTATTTCTCTTTCTTAAGTGTAAAAATAATACACTTCTTTTAATTTTATTTTTATTTTTAAATATTTTTTCCATAAGTTATTGGGGTACAGATAGTATTTGGTTACATGAGTAAGTTCTTTAGTGGTGATTGGTGAGATTTTGGTGCACCCATCACCCGAGCAGTATACACTGCACCATATATATACACACAGATATATATACAGATATATATATACACACACACAGATATATATACACACACACTATATATATATATACACACACTTATATATATATATAGTGTGTGTGTATATATATCTGTGTGTGTGTATATATATATCTGTATATATATATAGTGTGTGTGTATATATATATATATATATGATGGAATACTATGCAGCCATAAAAGGAATGAATTAACAGCATTTGCAGTGACGTGGATTAGACTGGACACTATTATTCTAAGTGAAGTACCTCAGGAATGGAAAACCAAGCATCATATGTTCTCACTGATATGTGGGAGCTAAGCTATGAGGACAAAGGCATAAGAATGACACAAAGAATGACACAATGGACTTTGGGGACTTTGGGGGAAAAGGGAGAGGGGGGCGAGGGATAAAAGATTACAAATGTGGTGTAGTGTATACTGCTTGGGTGATGGGTGCACCAAAATCTCACAAATCACCACTAATTTACGATTCTTTAGTTTTCAGTGTGTAGCTTTCCAAATCACTTCATAGTAGATTGTTTTTTAAAAGATAGTTTAAATTAAATGTTATAAATACTAAATTCCAATATGCAGAATCAAGTAGCTTAGAAACATGTAAATAGTATGTCTTGTCATTTAGGGCTGCTATAATAAAAAATAATAGAATAGACTGAGTGGCTGAAATGACAGAACTTTATTTTTCATAGTTCTGGAGGCTGGAAAGTCCAAACTCAA
This sequence comes from Hylobates moloch, assembly GCF_009828535.3. Taxonomy (NCBI): domain Eukaryota; kingdom Metazoa; phylum Chordata; class Mammalia; order Primates; family Hylobatidae; genus Hylobates; species Hylobates moloch. The sequence continues at coordinate 1,515,641 of NW_026652310.1, read as the reverse complement.
GGTGCTGGCTGATTCCTTCCTGGTTTGTAGACCAACATCTTCTTGTTGCATCCTCACATGGCAAAGAGAGGGCTTTGATTCCTTTACCTACTTCTAAGGACACTAATTCTGTCATGGGGGCTGCATCCTTATGACCTTATCGAAACCTAATTACCTCCCAAAGACCCCACCTCCAAATACTGTCACATTGGGGATTAGGACTTCAACCTGTAAATTTTAGGGGGACACAAACGGTCAGCAGTCTATAGCAGATTAGTGTGTATATATATATATGTATATATACATATATACGTATATATATGTATATATACGTATATATGTATATATACGTATATATACGTATATATGTGTATACATATATACATATATATGTGTATTGTATATATATGTATATATACATATATGTGTGTATATATGTATATATACATATGTGTGTATATATGTATATATACATATGTGTGTATATATGTATATATACATATGTGTGTGTATATATGTATATATACATATGTGTGTATATATGTATATATACATATGTGTGTGTATATATGTATATATACATATGTGTGTATATGTATATATACATATGTGTGTATATGTATATATACATATGTGTGTGTATATGTATATATACATGTGTGTGTGTATATGTATATATACATGTGTGTGTGTATATGTATATATACATGTGTGTGTATATGTATATATACATGTGTGTGTGTATATGTATATATACATATGTGTGTGTATATATGTATATATACATATGTGTGTGTATATATATATAGTCTGAAAGTCTGTTTTATTTTTTAAATATACTAATAAGTATAATGAACACTTTCTCCAAAAGACATGACATGTGTTTTTGCCTGTCTGAATCAATGATGGTCTGACAAGGCGACAGAAGCCACACAGTAATTTGAAGAGGGCAAGTTTAATATCAAGAGTTATTAACTGTAACAGGGGATTGGAATAATGAGGAACTGGTTAGTAAGAGGACTCAGAAGAATACAAGAACAGCAGATACAAGGAGCAACCACTATATCTAGGGCTGAGATGGAACATACAAGGATGACCCCTGCTTGCCCCAGTGCTGAGATACAGACCTCATTGGAGAGGGCATGGCCATGGCTCCATGACTGGATGGTGAAGTCACTGATGTGTTGTGCTGGCAGAATTTGCTGGAAATCAGCCTTCTGGGGCCAGGGGAAGCATCTACAGGAAGTGCCACACCTGAGAACATGCCTTGAAGCTTCCCAACAGGGAACTAGGACAAGTAGTTCACTAGGATATGCCTTGCCAGTGGCACTCCACTGTGAAGTTGCCTTAGGGATGCTGCGGGAAGCTGCTGACCACTGGGTACTGCTAGATGCTGCACACTGTGGGAGCTGGGTGCTGGAGAAGCTGTTCATACTGCAAGAGCTGGGAGCAGGAGAAACCACCTGCATCGTAGGGACAGGTGTTAGTGAAACCATGTGTGCTGTGGGACTCTCAAGAGAGGAGCACACCAGAACCAGGAAGGGAAATCCCTTTTTCCTCCCGTGCACCTCCCGCCCCATCCCTCCAGTGCACCTCCTGCCACCATGAGTGGCAAAGCCTATCACGCCCACTGGAAATGAAGAAATATTTATAGCTCAGTACCATAGAGAAGGCAATAAAAGGTGGATCTGGAGCTCAGGGACAATACGTTGGTAATTGCTGCAGTCTCTCTGGCTACTCAGTTTCCATATACACTCTTCCACACACATTTGAACTTCGGTACAATGATGAAACAACTCTATATTTCTCCCAAACAAGATACAGCTGTCCTTTTTACAAGTAAAATTGTTAGCCTTTTCCCAAAATGAAGGGACACACAGTCCCAACAATCATTGTATCCATCACTGGCTATGTTTATTATTCATCAAATTCTGTCAAAGGCCCACAGAATTTTTTTTTTTTAATTTTACAGGAAAATTTTATTTATTTATTTATTTTATTTTATTTTTCACCATGTTGGCCAAGACGATCTCAACCTCCTGACCTTGTGATCCGCCTGCCTCAGCCTCCCAAAGTGTTGGGATTACAGGCATGAGCCACTGTGCCCAGCCTAAAGGTCCCTTTTTTTTTTATTATTATACTTTAGGTTTTAGGGTACATGTGCACAATGTGCAGGTTTGTTACATATGTATCCATGTGCCATGTTGATTTCCTGCACCCATTAACTCGTCATTTAGCATTAGGTGTATCTCCTAATGCTGTCCCTCCCCCCTCCCCCCACCCCACAACAGTCCCCGGAGTGTGATGTTCCCCTTCCTGTGTCCATGAGTTCTCATTGTTCAATTCCCACCTATGAGTGAGAACATGCGGTGTTTGGTTTTTTGTCCTTGCGATAGTTTACTGAGAATGATGTTTTCCAGTTTCATCCATGTCCCTACAAAGGACATGAACTCATCATTTTTTATGGCTGCATAGTATTCCATGGTGTATATGTACCACATTTTCTTAATCCAGTCTATCGTTGTTGGACATTTGGATTGGTTCCAACTCTTTGCTATTGTGAATAGTGCCGCAATAAACATATGTGTGCATGTGTCTTTATAGCAGCATGATTTATAGTCCTTTGGGTATATACCAAGTAATGGGATGGCTGGGTCAAATGGTATTTCTAGTTCTAGATCCCTGAGGAGTCGCCACACTGACTTCCACAATGGTTGAACTAGTTTACAGTCCCACCAACAGTGTAAAAGTGTTCCTATTTCTCCACGTCCTCTCCAGCACCTATTGTTTCCTGATTTTTTTAATGATGGCCATTCTAACTGGTGTGAGATGGTATCTCACTGTGGTTTTGATTTGCATTTCTCTGATGGCCAGTGATGATGAGCATTTTTTCATGTGTTTTTTGGCTGCATAAATGTCTTCTTTTGAGAAGTGTCTGTTCATGTCCTTTGCCCACTTTTTGATGGGGTTGTTTGTTTTTTTCTTGTAAATGTGTTTGAGTTCATTGTAGATTCTGGATATTAGCCCTTTGTCAGATGAGTAGGTTGCAAAAATTTTCTCCCATTCTGTAGGTTGCCTGTTCACTCTGATGGTAGTTTCTTTTGCTGTGCAGAAGCTCTTGAGTTTAATTAGATCCCATTTGTCAATTTTGGCTTTTGCTGCCATTGCTTTTGGTGTTTTAGACATGAAGTCCTTGCCCACGCCTATGTCCTGAATGGTATTGCCTAGGTTTTCTTGTAGGATTTTAATGGTTTTAGGTCTAACATTTAAGTCTTTAATCCATCTTGAATTAATTTTTGTATAAGGTGTAAGGAAGGGATCCAGTTTCAGCTTTCTACATATGGCTAGCCAGTTTTCCCAGCACCATTTATTAAATAGGGAATCCTTTCCCCATTGCCTGTTTTTGTCAGGTTTGTCAAAGTTCAGATAGTTGTAGATATGCGGCATCATTTCTGAGGGCTCTGTTCTGTTCCATTGATCTATGTCTCTGTTGCGGTACCAGTACCATGCTGTTTTGGTTACTGTAGCCTTGTAGTATAGTTTGAAGTCAGGTAGCGTGATAGACCGCTAGCAAGACTAATAAAGAAGAAAAGAGAGAAGAATCAAATAGATGCAATAAAAAATGTAAAAGGGGATATCACCACCGATCCCACAGAAATACAATCTACCATCAGAGAATACTACAAACACTTCTATGCAAATAAACTAGAAAATCTAGAAGAAATGGATAAATTCCTCGACAAAAACACCCTCCCAAGACTAAACCAGGAAGAAGTTGAATCTCTGAATAGACCAATAACAGGTTCTGAAATTGTGGCAATAATCAATAGCTTACCAACCAAAAAGAGTCCAGGACCTGATGGATTCACAGCCGAATTCTACCAGAGGTACAAGGAGGAACTGGTACCATTCCTTCTGAAACTATTCCAATCGATAGAAAAAGAGGGAATCCTCCCTAACACACTTTATGAAGCCAGCATCATCCTGATACCAAAGCCTGGCAGCGACATAACCAAAAAAGAGAATTTCAGACCAATATCCTTGATGAACATTGATGCAAAAATCCTCAATACAATACTGGCAAACCGAATCCAGCAGCACATCAAAAAGCTTATCCACCATAATCAAGTGGGCTTCATCCCTGGGATGCAAGGCTGGTTCAACATACGCAAATCAATAAATGTAATCCAGCATATAAACAGAACCAAAGACAAAAACCACTGATTATCTCAATAGATGCAGAAAAGGCCTTTGACAAAATTCAACAACCCTTCATGCTAAAAACTCTCAATAAATTAGGTATTGATGGGATGTATCTCAAAATAATAGGAGCTATCTATGACAAACCCACAGCCAGTATCATACTGAATGGGCAAAAACTGGAAGCATTCCCTCTGAAAACTGGCACAAGACAGGGATGCCCTCTCTCACCACTCCTATTCAACATAGTGCTGGAAGTTCTGGCCAGATCAATCAGGCAGGAGAAGGAAATAAAGGGTATTCAATTAGGAAAAGAGGAAGTCAAACTGTCCCTGTTTGCAGATGACATGATTATATATCTAGAAAACCCCATTGTCTCAGCCCAAAATCTCCCTAAGCTGATTAGCAACTTCAGCAAAGTCTCAGGATACAAAATCAATGTACAAAAATCACAAGCATTCTTGTACACCAATCACAGACAAACATAGAGCCAAATCATGAGTGAACTCCCATTCACAATTGCTTCAAAGAGAATAAAATACCTAGGAATCCAACTTCCAAGGGATGTGAAGGACCTCTTCAAGGAGAACTACAAACCACTGCTCAATGAAATAAAAGAGGATACAAACAAATGGAAGAACATTCCATGCTCATGGGTTGGAAGAATCAATATCATGAAAATGGCCATACTGCTCAAGGTAATTTATAGATTCAATGCCATCCCCATCAAGCTACCAATGACTTTCTTCACAGAATTGGAAAAAACTACTTTAAAGTTCATATGGAACCAAAAAAGAGCCCACATCACCAAGTTAATCCTAAGCCAGAAGAATATTTTGTTACCTACAAACTAAGTTGTAAAGTTAACCTCCAACAACTTGTATATAAAACCAAAAAATAAAGAGATAGAAGCAAGTTGTTAACATATACGAATAAACACATACACATAGCAAGCAAGAAGAAAATATGCGAAGCTACTGCAGACATCGTTTCTCTATTTGGTCATGAGGCTGTAATTGATGCCAATGGCTTCCTTCTTCTACTAACTTTATCATATTTCCTCTGCCTTCCACCTGGAATCTCAGTTAGCTGGAGTTTTTTTTACCTGGTAGAGTAAGCTAAACCTTCGGGAACAGTCTGAGTCCTCAATTTTCCTGTCTTTTGTTGGTTGCTATGATTTTCCACTAACCTTCACTACTGTGCTTGGGAGGACTGAGAATCCCAAAGAATCCCTTGTGTTACAGAAATAGTTACTCTTCTCCTCATTTTTGTAACCTAATTTACCCTTAGTAATTTGATAAATTTCTCCAGCCAAAAGAATAATCATTTTTTTTTCTGTCTTTTATTCAGTGGTATAGGCCTAAAATGGCCAAGTTGTAATATCATCTTCCAATTCAATGGAACCATTTTTGTGCCCCCAGACTGAAGCATTCCTTCCATGGGAACAAAGACCTACAAACTAGCACAGCTCAAGGTTGTTGGTAAAGGAAGCATCAACTCTGAGAGTGAGGTATTAGACATAATAATGAGAAGAGGCATTCCCACTTCTACTTCTCAACTCATAAATCTGTGTATTCTGCTGGGAGGGAGATAGCACCATGTAATTGCCTGTGACTCAAAGCATATATTGTATCCTGTAAGACACAACCCCTTTTCAGGGTGCAGGGTCTCAGCTAGTATCATAGCTGAGTCTCAGAAAGCCATTGCCCTTTTCAACTAGCTAGCCAGTTTATTTCATATGTTTGAGACCATTGCTGTACTTCTTTCTCTGTGAAATGGAGTTTGTTGATCAGAAGCAATGCCATGGAGCATGCCATGATGATGGTAAAGCATTTTGTGGGTCTATCAATGGCAATGCTCGACTACCATCTTCCCTGTTACCAAGGAAGGCAAATACCTATTCAGAATATGTGCTTGTTCCAGTGAGAACAAAATCTATACCCCATCTATTTTGGAAGGAGTATGGTCCAATTTAATCAACTTGCTACCAGGTGGTGGTCTGTACCCCTGGGAAATTGTGCCATATCTGGGGATCAGTGTTGGTCTTAGCTATTGACTAATCATTTCACACTTGGGTCATTTCTAAGGGCAGTCCATGTTGTTGAGCCTGTACATAGTCTCCATATTAGTCCATTTTCATGCTGCTGATAAAGACATACCCAAGACTGGGCAATTTACAAAAGAAAGAGGTTTAAGGACTTACAGTTCCACATGGCTGAGGAGGCCTCACAATCATGGCAGAAGGCAAAGAGGGGCAAGTCACTTCTTACGTGGATGGTGGCAGGTGAAAAAAAATGTGCAGTGAAACTACTGTTTTTTAAAACCATCAGATCTTGTGAGACCCATTTCCTATCAGGAGAACAGCACAGGAAAGACCTACCCCCATGATTCAATCATCTCCCCTCAAGTCCCTCCCACAACACATGGGAATTATGATAGGAGCTACAAGATGAGATTTGGGTGTGGACACACAGCCAAACCATGTCATTCTCCATCCCTGTCTCCTTGGCCACTTGTTAATTACCTATTAAGAAAGCACTGGGGTGACTTGGGAAAGAGACTTACTAACATTCACAGAGTGCATCGTTTTGTCCATTTGATTATTAAAAGCCTATTCTGCAGTAGATAAATATGGAAATTCATATGGAGCACAAATATCTTCCTCATTCAAGTGATCATAAGGAAGCCATAGGCATGGATTGAGAGAGAGAGGAGGCAATGCAACAGGAATTGCGTGGAAATCTGAGCGACCTGCTTTGCAACTTTCTTATACCTTTCAAAATCATTTGATCTTAGTCTTTCATCCAGTTTATGATAGAATGCTGGTGTGCACTCCCAGCTTATGGCTGGACAACACTCAGTTCATGATGGGAAGTTCAGGTTTCATGGTCACCTGATGTCCCATGGTTAGGTGTTCAGTCTCTATCAAGGACCAGTAGCTGTTTCCCGAAAAGAAAATAGTTATCTGCAAAAAAGGACATAAATTGTCTTCACCATTCCAGAGGTTTGCATTGTGAGTATTCTTTTGTACCTACCAGAGATTCCAGACAGCATCCTATTTGCCACAGAGATTTCAGATATCACCGAATCTGTTGGATAATAAGGATGAAGTGGTAGAGAGGCTTGTAACTATATTGTTTCCAAAATTCAAAAAGGCCTCCCAAGCATTTTCCCTTTTATTTGAGTGTAGGTGATATGAAGTGCAGCAATTTATATTTAACTTTGCAGGGGATATCTTGACTTGGTCCAGACCTTTAAACCCTTAGAAACTTCACTGAGGTGGCTGGGGTCCCCTGAAATTTAGTTGGGTTTGTCTTTTATATATCTTACTAAGATGTTAAGTACTTGCTCCATCCTGCTCATTAGAGCCCATCAGCGTAAGGTTGTCAATGTAGCATAAAGACAATCAAGGTCTCTGTAGATTATATATGGCAGAGAGCAGGAGAATTGATATAGCCCTGAAGGAAGACTATTGCCCCTGTAAGGTAAAAACAAACTACTTCTGGGGGTCTTTGCAAATTAGTATGATGCAAAAGGCATTAGTTACATATCATGTGCCCATGGCCATGTTTGCTTGCTCTAGCAAAGATACTACATGTAGGTCAGTAGCTGCAGTTGTCACTACCTAAGACTGCGATAATCCATAGTCATTCTCTATAATCCATGAATGTCTGCATAGGTCAAATTGGTGAGTTAAATGAGTGTGTGATAGGTACTACGTTGCTTCTTTCAAGACTGTTACGGTGGTATTAGTCTCTGAAATTCCCCAGATTTACTACCTTGGTAGAAGAGGGAAGTTCCAGTGGCCCTCATCCCATAGGAATTCTTCCAGTTGCTGAGTGTGTCTATTTCAATTATACATTCAGAACCTGAGGAATAACTGCAAACTAGGACCATGGACCAGCTGGGTCCACTGTAATTTGGAATCGATGTATGACTCCATCTATTACCTGATCACTGTGAGCTCTACAGAGCTCCTGGTGGCATTTTCAGTCTCTAGAAATTAGTGTCAATTCATGGCCAGTGTTTAGTAATCTCTGAAAACTTTGGGTGTTTCTTTTGTGCAATGTGTAGACACTCTAGTACATGGTTGCAGGTCCTTTGGGGAGATTTGTAGAAGTATTTGCAGTGTGAACTTATGGATCCTTTTGAGGCAAATTCTATCACAAATTAAAATAGCTAGGAAATATACAAGGATTAACATATATTTATCTGAAAATATATTTTATTGGTTAATTTATCAAATGGCATAGTGAATATTTCTTGTAAAAGATAGGGCACAGGAGAAAACATCTTGTTTTTGCCTGATTTTCCAGCTAAAATTAAGGTCTGGGGCATTTCAAGGGCATCATCACTCAAACTCTGGCTCTCTGCAGACTTGCAATAATATTTATAATGACGTGCTGATATTAGAAACAATAAATGAAAGCCGAGAGAATCTTTCTCTTATAGACCAGAAAGCAGCTGATTATTATGACAAAGGTCTTTGCAGCCAGTAAAGGTCAACTTGTCACCTTTGCTCTAGCTGCAAATCCTTTTCATCGAGTTGCCTTTGAAAAGTGACTTAGGGCAATAGACCAAACATGTGCTTCTTGACTCTCTGAAAATATAAAGCAATAGAGAGCCTAGAAATTTTAAACACGAAAGTAAACCAATTTAATGTGAGCAAAATGCTTCAAAATGTTTCCAAGTTAAGGAAAAACTAAAATCCATACTTGGTCCCCAAACCCTGTTGAAAACTGTAGATTCAGTTGTTTACTCCACTGCATATTTTATTAGTCCTGCAAATAACAACTAGATATCTTGACTTGAGGGTCATCCTTCCCTTCCTGAATGTACAGTTACTGCTAATGAACAGGTGCATTGTTCGAAATGGGCAAGAAGCAAAGTGCTTTGGAGAAACCACAAACTAGAAAACCTGATGAATAATTGACAGTTTAATAGTCAAATAAACACACTCCAGAAGCTTGATTTGGCAAGTACAGAGGGGACAGCATTACTTTCTGGGAGGAAAAGCAACCTTTGTATTTTGTGCTAGAAGCCTTTGTAGTTCAGGTTGCTGGCCACTAGAGAAAATAATTTATTTAAAAGAGCTGATTTGATATCTTTGTTGCCAAGTTTCATTTGCCCAAGGCGTCTTGTAAAAATAATCTTGTTTTTAGTTTTAGATAATTTTAAAGTCATACGTTTTCCTCCTTCTCTAAGTTAAAGATAGATATTAATACTTATTAGACATTTTATCTGATTAAATATTAGGTCTGGTTTGCTTTTTAAGGTTGTTTCCATGTATTTTTAAATGGTAAACACATTAATGATGTTCAATTACTGAAATGTTATTTCTCCCACTCTTCACTTCTGACCACTATTAATATACAAATTGCAAAATAACAAATGAACAAAGAACAAAACTGAAAAATTAATTCTATGACACACCATGCACAAGATGTTACACTTTGAAACTCTTTTATATTTGTAAGAATTAGGATTATGTTTGAATATTATGACATATGGCTTTAGTTACCAGCTTTATTGTTTTTGAAAATGATAATCATCCAGAGACAACTTTCCATATATTTTTTCTAATCTCTCCTAGGTAAATGTTTATATAATCTCTGCCTATAGTGTATAGCATAACTTTTAAATTATTCCATGTGTTGGTGTATTCATTCAAATTCATATGTTCAACAGCTCTGAACCTACTTCTGTAATATTTTTCACTGATCCTTTAAAATTCACATTTATTGCCTGAAGGTCACACACATATAAACCTGCCTTATGCAATTTCTTCTTTTTGGTTTACTGTATTATTAGTTGTATGGTCATTTGTCAGTTTTGGGGTGGGAGAAGGCCTTGCCATGCTATCTACTTTTTTTTTTTTTTTTTGAGATGGAGTCTTGCTGTCTCACCAGGCTGGAGTGCACTGGTGCAATCTCAGCTCGCTGCAACCTTCCCCTCCTGGGTTCAAGTGATTCTCCTTCCTCAGCCTCCCGAGTAGATGGGACTACAGGTGTGTGCCACCATGCCCAGCTAATTTTTTTTTTTTTTTGTATTTTTAGTAGAGATGAGGTTTCACTGTGTTGGCCAGGATGGTCTCGATCTCTTAATCTCGTGATCTGCCTGCCTTGGCCTCCCAAAGTGCTGGAATTACAGGTGTGAGCCACCGTGCCCGGCAGCCATCTACTTTTTAAAATACCTAACTTTTACCTTTATTGAAGCACTTTAAATGCCAATTACTCAGCTTCAAGAGAAGTAGGGCTTTATTTTGAGAAGTCTTATGTGTGTATAAAAGTCTTTGTGTGGAGAATAGTCTCCAGGCCTTAAATAATAAAACACAATTTGGTGGAAGAAGAGTCCAAGATACACATTGGCATTTGTAGGAGACCATCCCTCAGTGACATTGAATGAGTCTTGGTCTCCAGATTCAAGCGAATGGCAGCATCCTAAATGAAGAAGAAATCTGTACAGGTGAGCACTGCTAGTTGGAGAAGGACAAATACCTTGATTTTCAGAGGTGGAAGATGGCAGATGCTGGACATGGCAGAACAGAACCAGTATAGATTCTTTAAGGAAAGTGTGGAAAAATTAACAAACAAAACATTGGCTAACTATTAGCGGGTGCTTTTAATGAGGTTGACCCACATGAAATTGCTGCTATTGAACCATTCTTCCCTAGAAAAAATAATTTCATAAGACTTGACCTATTAAATCTGTGTTTTGACTTCAACAAAGCTTTAGAAAGCCTTGCAAAAATGGGATGATGAAAGCTAAGGTGGATTTGCTGCTCAGTCCCAGAGTATGACTAATGACTCAATGTCACCTTGACCAGGGTCTCTTATTGAGTCCTAAAGGGCTCCAGCTTGGGCTCCAGCCTCTCCAATGTTTTCATCAATGTCTTAGGGAAAGCTGCACAAGGCAGACATTAAATTTAGAGGGAACGTGGATTAAGAAATATAACTAACACTGAGTTTAGACTGCAAATTACCTCAACTAACTAAATACCAAGGTCGAAATTCAAAAATTAAGTAAACAGCAATGGATGGAGGTTCTTGTATTCACAGTCATTGAGTTCATTAGCCCTCGTTGAATCCCTACCATGTGCCAGACACTGTTCTGGGTACTGGTTATACCATGATGAACAAGCCAGCTGGGATCCTAGCTTGAAGCTTGGGTTAAAAAAACGAACTATCCATTTTCCAAGGTAGGAAAGGAAAAGAGGGACTGTCAATGCAGTAGGTTCTTGTGAACAAACTCTAGAGGCTTTGGATCATCCGGAGCTTCAGTGCCACATTCTGGAAGCCTACTGTGTGTCAAGAATTGTACTAAAACTATCAATCAACCACGTGGTGTGTTTGTTAAAAGAAAAAGAGCCAATAACATCTTAGGACTTGTCATCATAAATTCAATGTTTAGCCCATTGAAACTGACCTGCACACAGTCTTCTGGGCTTTTCAGATCACCCCAAAGGTGAGTTCAGGGGTAGGGTGGATGGGAGGAATAACATATTTTAAAAGAGATGTTGACAAATCAGGGTATATTTAGACTAAGAGAATTGGGATGTTAAAGGATCTGGAAGTTACATATTTCAAGGGATAGCTGAATGAACTGTAGAGAAATACACACTAAAAGCAGACATACTAATTGTCCTCAAGTATTTGAAGGACTGACAAGTAGACAAGGAAGAAAGCTTACTCTTTGTTGCTCTATTTAACAGAAATATCATAAAGCAATGGAAATTTCAGAGAGAGTAATTTTTATTTTGGTATAATAATGACACATCTCTTATATAGAAGTTGTCCATCAATAGAATAGGATGGCTCCTGAGGTAGTGAGCTTTCTGTCTCTGGAGGTATTTAACCAGAGGATGGATGGTCATAGACAATGAGACAGCATTTCTGCATTGGATAAGAGGTGGAGGAGGTGCCCTGGTGGAGTACCTCCAGCTCCACATCTGATTCTAGTGATGTATTTGCATGTATTTATGTGAGGATATAGGCAGCATTCGGTTTTCTTTCTCCTCAAAGGAAAAAAGGCCAGTCTATGTTGAAGTTGGAGGATAGGTTTCTCCCAAGATTTTGGGACCAGTCTAAGTTAGATTTGGAGAGTCACTCCAAATTAAGTATGGAAATGCTAGAAAGGATGAAGAATGGACCACAAGGCTGCTAGAACTGGCTTAGGGATAGGACCATAACTGGAAGCAGGCAAGGCGGCCAGTGCAAGGAGGTGAGGCTTTAGTCCAATTGCCACAGATAGACCCTGGGGATGATGGTGGGATCTTAGGACTCTGGGTTGCAAGTGGCAGAAACTAACTCAAACTGTCTTAAACTAAAAGAAGATTTGTTGATTCATGCAATTAAAAAGTCCAAGGGTTAATCTAACTTGAGGTATAGTTGAATCCAGATGCTCCAATCATCTATTTCTTTCTCTCCAACTCTTTTGTTTTCCTTTATGTGGCTTCTATCTGCCATCTAAAAGAGTGCCTGACAGGATAGATATTTACCAAAGATTAGTTAAATGCATAAATGAATGAGCCCTTCAGTTTGGCAACCCCAGCTGAAATCCACATAGCCAGAGTCCTAGATGGACTCCAGTTTAGTCCAACTTGATCATGTGCTTAAATTGAAACCAATTACTGGTGATGGAGAGGATGGAACAAACTGATTAGGCTGGACTGGCTGGGCCTAGAAATAAGCAATATTTTGTTCAGTTTTATCTCTCCATCCTTTCTTGTAGGCTCCTTTAGGGAATGGCCTCTTAGCTTTCTTTTGTATCCTCTGCAGAGATTGGCATAGTACTAATGCATAGTTTTTAGCGAACAAATGTTTGTTTTTTTCCTCTGACCAGAATGGCTCTTAATAAATAAAGGTGCTAAAATAACTGGTTTTAACATCTCCTTTGAAAACTATGCAACAGAAGATGTGAGTGAATTCAGAACTTCATATATTGCTTCCAAATAATTTTCACGTGCATAAATATAAGTGGCAAGTAGGAATGTTGAATTCATTCTAGTCACCATGGAAAGTTATCCTTTCAACATTTTTAATGCAATTAAAAGAGTAAAATTTAATGAATATATTCTTTAACAGGAGTAATTTTCACAGAAAAGCTTATCTTTTCATTGGCATATTAGTGGTGGGGAAAAAAAATCTAACTTCTATCCCTGGAGCAGAATTAAAAATGGTTAATTTTTAATATATTTTCACCCAATTTTTACCTCCTCTGTAATCAGCACCTGACTCCAAGTGTTGCACTGCCCTCTTCATCAGCAATAGGATTGTGTTATACGAATACTAGAAAATGGTACTGAAAATGAATTCAAGCAAATAAAAGGAACTTTACAAGTAGGCTCTTCTTCCTAAGTCCATGGGGAGCTGACTTTTCTCAAATGCTGGAATGTTTCAGTGATTTGGGCTAGCAAGAATAGGGTAAAAAACCATTACAGACTGCAGAGGACTATGTTTTTCTAACAGAAAAGGGAAGAGATTCTTTTTCCTTGGAGAATCCTTCCATTTTATTAGGCTGGTGCAAAGGTAATTTTGGTTTTTGTCTAATTTTAATGGCAAAAACCGCAATTACTTTTGCACCGACCTAATATATTTGAAATGGCCTTGCAGTGATATAACAGAAGAGCAATCTGTGTGGATCCCCTTTTCCTTCCAACTCTAACTTAACAGAAATGGAAATATATCCATGTTCAATGTAAAATTAAATATACTTGCAGTATATTTATCCTACCTGATCACTATTTAGCTCTTTAACCATGTTCTTCCTACATCATTATTATAGCATTATCTCCTGAGAGATACTGTGTGTAAGACATATAGTGATTTAAAAAAACCTATGTGACTGATACTTCAAATAAAAGCAGGCCTTTCATTATTTTATAGGCAGACCTGGTATTAAAGTGTCTGAAAATCAATAGAGACTACCTTGATAAAGATAACTCTAGCATTCAGAATGAATAAGACATTAAACATCATTTTACATGTGTATATATTTATCTTTTGTTAAATCTTATCTTTCTCGGTCAGCTTCTCAGAATTGAGATTAGATAAACTGTTGGAGGGAATGAAAATGATGATGATGCGGTACTGCGGTGTAACCAGAACATGTTGGGAGGATTTTGTGAGTGGTGTTTTATTTATATTCTGTATTTACATAATGGCCACAGATGTTTCTGTTTTTCTTACCTATTATGGTAGATGACATTTGTGGTGGAGGACATGTATATAATTAACTCCTTGCAAATACTGTATTTTGCAAATAGTTGGAAAATCTACTTAACAGGTCTAGATATCTTATAATGTTCTATTCAGAAAGTCTAATCATCCAAAAGACATCAGAACCACTACTACCAAATGCAATGAACACGTTAAAAGGCATGACTAGTGATATCCTATTGGTTTGACAATTAATCTTACCTTAAGGTGGAGAAAAATCTGTCTAGGAGATGGACTAAAGGGATTGCTTGTTCAAACCTTCCACTTTTCTTTTTGTAGCATTTTGCAAGTGCTGTCGAATGATACTTACTACTTGAGGAAATGGTAGCTTAGTGAAGCCTTCAGAATCTCTACAAAAACTACTTGGGTATTCAAATACTTTTGCTAGCTTAGAATTTAAGCTATAAATGTTGGAAAGGGCAAATGGAACATTTTCTAAGCGTGAACTTTTTAAAAAGTTGGCCTTTTTCTAAGGGTTTTTATTGTTTTTCAAAATATTAGCTGCACCATGGAGAATTTTAGTAAATACAAAACACTATTTTGAATCACAGTTAAATTTTGAATCATTCAGATACTCACTTTTCTCGTATAGGCAATAACCAACATGTTACCATCTGAAGCTTCAGTGACCTTCTACTTCATTTTGCTAGACAATGAAAATTTATTCAATATTCTTTAGCATTCCTTTTGCTTAGTAACTTGTATTCATTTGTAGCTTTCTGATGTCAACCTGATTGATTTTGCATATCTGGGTGCCGGTGCATCTTTTGGAAGGAAGACTTGCTTTCCAGAATGTATTAATATTGATTGTCACCATACTTCAACCAGAGAGATGTCAGTGTGCACTTAGAATTTCATCTAGTTTAGTTAGGGTTCTAGTTGACAGAGTTTAATTCATATATAGATATCGTGAATGGCCCCTTGCAGATATTACATGAGGGCAGTAGAAAAGCCCTGCTGAGAAATCTGTCCCATTTCTAGAGTGCCTGAAATTTCACTTAATAATATTTACTATTTTGAGTTAAACATTTTTTTGGCTAATCTTATTTTAAGACTATAAACTTAGTATGAAGTAGTTTCTCCTAATTGTATTTACTTTGTGTTATGGAAATACATATTTTCTTGGTGGGAAGATAGTGTTAAATGGAGAAAAAGCACTGTATATAAAAAGATACTTTGGTGGTAAATTCAAGTTTCTTCAAAAGTTTTGCTAATGGCCAATCTTGATGGGTGAAAAAGATCTTTTTCAGAAATGCTGGCTTAAAAAAAAATTGATGGTTAATAATTGTACATATTTATGGGGCACATAGTGATATTTTGATACCTAGTATGTGTAGTGATGGAGTCAGGGTAATTAGCACATCTATCACCTCAAAGAATTACCGTTTGTTTGTATTGGGAACATTCAAAACCCTCTCTCCTAACTATTTGAAAATATATAATAAATTATTCTTAACTATAGTCACCCTACAGTACTATAGAACACTAGAACTTATTCTTCCTATCTACCTATAATTCTGTATCCAACCAACCTCTTCCTGTTTCCCCCTCCCACCTACTCTTAACCTGTAACCACCAGTGTTCCACTTTCTACTCTATCAGGTCAACTTCTTTAGTGTCTGCGTATGAGTGAGAACATGTGGTTATCTTTTCTAGTTACTTCTAATTCTGGTTAACCAAGACAGAAGGTTACAAAACAGTAAACACAAAACCAGAATGATCCAATTTTTTGCAAAAAAAAAAAAAAAAAAAAGAGTAAAACAGGTTACAAATGCTGTACACTAAAACAGATTGATCCTTTTTCTTTATGCAGATTGATCCTTTTTTTCTTTTTTTGCAAATAAAATAAAACCTGTTAATTATCTGGGATAGAGTAATTGGAATTTGGATTAACAGTGGTAGAAATAATAACGAACACCATAATTAGTTAAAAAGTAACATTTGTAAAATAACTGAAAACATGTATATATTACAGACCTCTGTCTTTTGGAACTGCATAGTTGCCCAACCAGTCACTCTATGATAGGAAATCACTTTTCTGGTAGAGTACAGTTGTTGAAAATAACATTAATTAGCGGCTTGACAGAGATGTCTGTGAATTGAGGTGTGAGGCACTGAGGGATAACAATGCTGTTATCCCTGTCACCTGCTGGAGTAGATTCTGGCCCAGAGTGAATGGAGGAGACTCACAACATAAGTGGACCCTTGAATGGGGTTGAGATGAGGGCAGAGTTCATGGGGTATGAGGACTGGAGGCCATTGAGCAGGGATAGAGCCATGCCTAGTGCTGGCTTTTACTGTCTGTACTGTCTTGCTGGGTCCTTTAGAAAGGTGACAGGATAATTTATTCACCGATAAACTAATGATGGTGCATAAGCTTCATTTGAAATAAGGAAAGATTAGTTATAAAACTGAATAACAATGCAAGTTGACATAAGAGCAACCATAGAACGGTGACTGTTAAAAAATGTTTCCATTGTTAAATGAATGCTGTGCCTCCTGTTGACTGGTTCTATTTTCACTGTGATTTGGGATTAGCCATGACTTCCTTCTCTTCAAACTCCTGTTATTGTTGATTTCATGCTTAGAATAGGCATTAGAGGCAAATGCAACAGGTTTGCAGTAGTTATCTCTGGATAGAGGTATGATGGGTGATTTTTATTGTCTTACCTTTTCCCCTCCATTTTCTAAATTTCTGACATGAACATTAATTACTTTTGTTGTATGAAAAATAAAACATAAATATATATATATATACACACACATATATATGAATAAAAATATAACAATAATGGGGTATTTTGATCTCTGGACATGATGAACACATTGAGCCTAATTCTGCCAGCTGGGGAAGCTGTTTCCTTTGCACAAACTGGACTAGTTGGAAGCCAGAGTTACATTCTTCATAAATGTGTCAGATATATCTCTTCTCCACTATTTGAATTGCCCCCCTAAAGGGCTGAAACTGTTAAATTATCAAATGCTTAATTTACTGCAGAGAATAATTTGCTTACTGTGTAGGATTATATCAAACAAACATGTCTTAATTTGAATTAGAAAGCTGACCTGTTTGTAAAAGGCCACCCCACTGATACTTTGATTTAGGACTTTGAAACAAACAAGACAATTTGAAAAAGGGAGGGGTTTCCATTATGTTAAGAAATATTGCTTTGGAAACAAATTAATAGAATTACCTTAGTTTTTAAGTCTGTTTTAAAAGATTGCTTTTAGCTCACTCTTAGTATAAATGCTAGTGTAGTCTCTGAATTTTTAAAAATACAGATCAAAGTCTTTTGCTCAGGCAAAATTCTACTAAATTATATATACACACACACACACATACATGCACGTACATATATCCATATATAGATATATACGATAATCTCTCTTTAATATTTTATTCATAATTTATTCATATATTGCTTAATTTTAGAAAAGAACTTGATGTAGCTTACATCCAGTTTCTATGGCAAGAATTATAGTGGTTTTGCTTCTTCCAACAAAGCTGCAGTTAGCATATTCTCATTCATATATCAGAGCTTTACTATTTTTCAGCATAAATAGCCAGAAGTAGGATTACTAAGTGAAACATAGGTTTATTGGGTTACAGTCGTGCTTATTCCAGTCCTCATGAGCAGAATTAGAGTCTATTTCTCCAAAGCTGGCCATACTGGGTTTTATGGCTTTTATAAATTTGTACCAGTCTGATCACTGAACAACGGCATCTCACTTTTACTTCAGTTGCATTTGCCTGACTACTACTGGTGAGGGTGAACATGTCTTCTGTGTCAACTGGTCATTTATATTTATTCTGCCACTTGCTTGACATAGCTTTTGCCCAATTTTTGATTGGATTGCTTTTTTTATATCAATATATAAGGGCCTTAAGTATTTTATGAATAATAACCTTTTGTTGGCCGTCTGGTTTGCAATCTTTTTTCACTCATATCATTTGAGATTTTTAAGATATCTTTTGCTAAGCTAAACTGCTTAATTTTTATGTCATCAAATATTTTGATCTTTTCCTATATGGCTTTTAGATTTCCTGTCTAGCATAGAAAGATCTCCTCTCTCAGCTTATGAAATATTTTCCTATTTATTTTTAAAATTTTTGATTAATCCATTAATTTTACATGTAAGCATTTAATTCATTTGGAATTTATTTTTTAAAGGAGGGTGAGGTAAAAGTTTACCTTTTTGTCTTTCACGTGCATAAGCAATTGTTCAAGCACCATTTATAAACAAATCACCTTTCCCATTTAAATTTAAATACTACCTTCATTCTACTTTAGGTGTTCATGCATACTGAAAGAGATAACTAAAACACAAACCTTGAAGTACAGACTTTATCAGTCCAGTTGACTAATGCAATTTAATGGTAAATAAAATATGCTTTTTAAACAATGTGTGTGAGTGTGCACAGACATACCTTTCCAATATGATACCAGCACCTCCTTTTACTAATTGCCTTTGAAATTCACATAATGCATGTTGCTCATAATAACCTTGTTTGGTAGTTTTCGTGCCTGTACTTTCTGAGTTGTAGCTGGTCTAGGGAAGTTATTTTTTACTACTGGATATTTTTGGGTATAGTAGCCCATGTCACATTTTAATAATAAATTTCTGTTCACACTATGAATTGTAAACCACAAAATTCATCATCTAAACATGTTGAGGAAGAGAGTTGGTATACATTTATTGTTTATGTATTTCTTTAATTTAGCCTTATCGAAGTTCATCAGATATATTGTACATAATCAATTTGTTTTTGATTTAATACTATTTCATGATGTATATTTATGGTGGTTCAAGTAAATGAACTTGTATTGGCAATTTTTCTAGACATAAATATAACCAAAAGTCATGAGGTTTTATACACTGATAAAGGTTTTTAAGTGGCAGAACACTTATTTAATGGAATATTCTTGATCTCATTTAAGAAGGTAAATTGATTTGAGATTATTATTTATACCACAGTAGTAGTTGATTTAATGGACTGCTGTTCCAAAGATTTGTATATCACTCATGTGACTGTGTTAGAACCAGTTCTTAAAGAAATAATTCCAGAAATTAAGAAGGTATACATAAGATCTTTTTACCATAACTTAAAAATCTGAATTTCTCCCTGTTTTTCTTAATTTTAATTTTGAAGATAGCTAATATACATACCAATGTAATTAAATTTTGTTTGCTTATTTTAATGCCCAGTGACCCAAGAATAAGTGAGATGAAAATAAATAAATGGGGGCTCACAGTGAATGTAAAGGGAAGTAGCTGGATTTTAGCTTCTCATGGCATGATGGTCAGTGGTATTTCTGAATAGGAAAGATGTTTTCTTACTCAGGCATCCTTGTTATGCATGAGGTCTGTGGTGAACATCACTGCTGCTCCCAGATAGTCCAGCTCTCCCTCTGCTGGACATATCCCAGGTCACCCTCCCTGTCCCTGTGAATTAGGTGTTGCTATGTTACTTGTTTAGCCAGTGAAATATGAATGGAAGTGCCATGTTTACTTCCAGCCTCAGTATGAGAGCTGTGTGCCTGTCCTCTTTCATTTGATCAAAGGCATTTCTGACGCTGGAAGTGCTGTTAGCCTGTTTGCCAGAGTGAGGACAACACGAAGAGTCCCCTTTTGTGCTGCAGTGCATAGGGAGTGTGAATGGGAACTAAACCTTTGCTGTTTGAGGATTTATGTAATTTGGAGGGTGGTGGTTGTTACAGCATAGCCTAGCTTATCTTTTAAGATAGAAGCCTCTTAATGCTGGAAAGCACTATCAAAGCAATTCTGAAAGGCAACAGGTGTACAGTTAGTTTTATTTCAAGCTTATTATGAACTTTGGGAATAGTTGATTGATTGCCTCACCCAAAGCTGGGACAGTCAAATTGTCTTTCACAGGAATTTGGATTAGGCACTGAGAGAAATGTAGTCTTAAGTTTGTCTGAATAGAGTGACAAGTGACATCGACCTGGAGGCTGTTGGGCCCCTGTATGCACAGAGAAGCAGAGGAGAGCAGTTGCAGAGAAGGCATAATGAAGCATGCATGTAGAGGGCCAGGAGACTGTGGGTGGGGAGAGGGAAAAAGAGAGAGAGCAAGAGTGAGAGCGAGAGAGGGAGAGAGAAGCTCTTGGTTCGGCTGCTTTGGTTCCTGATGACTGTCTAGTTCCTGGTCTTCCTCCTTTCCAGGGATGCTGTGAGAAACATTGTGTTGTAGTAAATCCTCCTCTCCCCACCTTTTCCCCCTAAAATGGTTCAAGATGAGTTTCTGTTATTTAACACCCCAAATCACTGGTTAAGGCTATACCATTGCAGGTACTGCACCCAGCCCTCTGACAATATTCCTAGGAAGATTCAAGGCAGCAATTTCCATTTCCATTTGTAGGTCTGCTTGGCCGTGGAGTGAGGGTATGCATCAGCCACAGGGCGACCTGGAAGAATGCCCTAATAATAATATCTGTTAATTATAAAAACAAAACTAAAATACTTATCATCCAGATGGTAAAGAAAATAGGGTGTGGCCGATGCAATACAGTGGAGAGTCTGTTGAGTTTTGCTAACTTTCTCAACCCATAGTATATGAGAAAATCTGAGTCTAACATGCCAAAAACCCACAGAACATTATTATAACACCAATTTTGGAAGCCTTCCATTGGATATCGGGTTTCTCATTAAAGTGAAATACATGTATACAACATCTAATATAGAACCATATGGAAGGGGGGCTCCTTTCTGATACTTCAGAAAAGTTTCATGATCAGGTAGGAAGGGGATTGCTACCCGCTGAGGGTAATTTATAGTAAGAAAGCCTAGAGAGAAATAAAGGAGAGTATGCAGCATCCAAATTGTGAAATAAATGAGAATTTCTCTTATTCAGTGATGACCCACTCAAGTCCCAGTTGCATCCTTGATGCCTTCCAAGAGCAAGGAAAAACGTGAAGGTTTTCCAGCAGGGTGGCAATAAAACTAAAAATGTGTTTACGTTAAGGTCTCTAATTGCCCAATAGTGTCTTGGGGCCAATTTTAACAATTGCTGATTTAAATTCTGGAGTAAAGGTGTACAACCTGGGCAGGAGAGTGGGGGTTGGTTGACGTGAATGAACAGGGCAGGGTAAGAATTACAATTAGGCTTGATAGAGTTTTGTAAAAAAAAAAGAGAGAGAGAGACAGAAATAATTGAAGTTGGGAGGATTCCATCTAGATCTTACACACCTTTTATGACTGTTCCAACTGAAATAACATTTTATAGTTTAATTAATTACATTTTTGTCCATGCATTTAACAAGTTTTTATTAACCACATAGTTTATGCCAGCCAATATATAGATTGTAGGACTACAGCAGTTCTGTCTTCTTAGATCTCTTTGTCTCATTTGAATATGACAGCTATAAAACTATACTTTGCTAATAAAGAGTTTACTTCATTTATTTGAACCCTACACAGTTCCAAAAGGGATTTAAGGAGGTTCAAAAATTATTTTAAATAACTTCATATGGGAGTTGTATTTGAATTATTTAAGCCTCATTCATGGGAAGTAGTGCAAACTGCTGTTCTAAACTTCCAGGTGCATATGCTTGTCATCCAGTGGTGATGAATAATGAAAATAGAAACAGGATCCTGAAAATTCACAAAATAAAAAAAAAGTCTGTGTTTTGACAATATATCTCCCAGTGACCGATGATATTATATGTCTATAGCGTGAAGACTCTATTGTTATAAGATGTATATTTAAAAATCTACTGTTGAATAGGTAATGTCAATGCATGCCACGTAATTCTAAATATGTAAATGACATACAAAAAAGTGAGTTTCCTACCTGCCTCTCTACCCCACTTACCTAGCTCTTTTTAAGGCAATCACTTTTTTGTTTGTTCTTCCTGAGATAATTTACACAATTTGCAAACGTGTGTGTGTATTAATTCCTACATTAATAATACCATACTATACATTGCTTTGCTCTTTACTCTTTGTTTAATATGTCTTGGAGACCATTTCTTGTCTGTACATGTAATGCTATTTCATTTTTTAATGGCTTCATATTATTTCATTATATGAATAAACTGGAATTTATTTACTAGTTATTTGTGGACATTTAGATTGTAATCTTTAGCTCCTATAAAATGTTTCAGTAAATATCCATATACAGGCTAGGCACAGTGGCTCACACCTGTAATCCCAGCACTTTGGGAGGCCAAGGCGGGTGGATGACCTAAGGTCAGGAGTTCGAGACCAGCCTGGCCAACATGGTGAAACCCCCATCTCTACAAAAATACAAAAATTAGCTGGGCGTGGTGGCAGGTGCCTGTAATCCCAGCTACTTGGGAGGCTTAGGCGAGAGAATCACTTGAACCTGGGAGGCGGAGGTTGCAGTGAGCTGAGACCGTGCCACTGCACTCCAGCCTGGGCAACAGAATGAGACTCCACCTCAAAAAAAAAAAAAGATCTTTATACAAATATCTTACATATAAAGTGAAACTGCAGAGTCAAAGGGTATGCAAACTTTACATTTTGATAACAATTGTCTTTCATTTATGTTGCATCAATTTATAATCTAACTGGTTATGTATAAAATTCTTTTTATACTGTCTTCAAAACACTGTGTTTTAAAATATTTTGATCTTTGCCTACCTAACAGGTTAAATGGCATCTCATTAGAGTTTTAATTGGTGTTTCTCTGAATGTAAATGAGGTTGCACATCTTTCTGTGTTCAAGAGAAATTCGTTGTTTTTTAGTGAGAAATCTGTTCATCTTCTTTGCTCCTTTTTCTATTGGTTTGTTGGCTTTTTTTCTTATTGTTTGTAGGACTTCTTTATTTATTAAATAAATCAATTATTTGGAATATGAGTTGCAAATATGATTTTGTAATTTGTTAATTTTTTTACTACTCAGAAATTTTAAATATTGGTGAAATTTATTGCTCTTGTTTTTCCTGGATTTTGTGTCATACTTAGACCATTCTGACTCAGACTAAAAGCAAGATTAATCTTGTTTTCTTCTATGCTTTTATGGTTTGATATTTCAGACTTTTATCTTTAATCCAGTTGGAAGTATAATAAAAAAAAGAAAAGCTCAGAGAGAAACAACTAATACAAATTCAGTGTTAATTAATAGTACTATTTCTATAGTATACGTTAATCACTATCAATAAATTAATATTGAAAAGTTAAAAAAAAAGAAAATGTGAAGTAATGACCCTATGTTCTTGTTTTTCCCACTGGCTGGCCAATCGGTAGTCTCACCATGCAGTACTTTTAAAGATGGATTTAGAATAGTCAGAGAAGTTTCATAGCAGTGAGATCAGGCAGAAAGGAGCTCTCAGGGATCCCAGTGATAAATTCCAACACTTTCCTTTGCCTATACTGCTTTTATCTCTCTCCCTGCTCCCACCTGGGTTGCTCTTGATTTTTGTTGTTTAATCCCTGGATGTTCCTAGAATGGTCTCCCGCCTCCCAGGGGAATTGGATTAGCCTTCCTGCTTCCTGTTGGAAGAAAGGAATAAGCAGGTACACAGCATGCATATGTCTATGTGATGAGACCCTTGACAAACTGGACTAAGCTGTGAGGTACATATGAGGCCAGGTGGTCTTCTGCATTATCTGACATTCAAGCTCCTTGGGCCTTTGAAGAGTGGTTAACTTGCCGATGAGGTCACAGAGATTCTCATTAAGATTGCGGACTCCATGTATTTTTAAAATAATTCTGCTGTTTACCTAAACAGCTATTTATTGGAGGATATTGTTTAGAAGTTGGTGTAAAATATACTTAATGAATATGCTTATATCTCTGTGGGTGAGCATATTATTTGTTGATATAATTTGGCTGTGTCCCAAGCCAAACCTCACCTTGAATTGTAATAATCCCCACGTGTCAAGGGAAGGGCCAGGTGGAGATAATTGAATCATGGGGGCAGTTTTCCCCATACTGTTCTCATGGAAGTGAATAAGTCTCACGAGATCTGATGGTTTTATAAATGGGAGTTCCCCTGCACGAGCTTTCTTGCCTGCCTGCCGCCAGGTAAGACGTGTCTTTGCTCTTCTGTTGTCTTCTGTCATGACTGTGAGGCATCCCCAGCCATGTGGAATGGTGAGTCAATTAAGCCTCTTTTATAAATTACCTAATCTCAGGTATGTCTTTATTAGCAGTGTGAGAATGGACTAATACATATGTCAATACATATAACTTATTTATGGATTTCCTATTCTTTGCGTAGTCTTTAGTCAATAGGGACTCTGAAGGCTGACCTCATTTCTCCAGTGGCCGCAGCTTTTCTAGGAAGGCAAAAATGATTTCTTTGGAAAAAAGCTTGGCGAAAAGCATGGTATTGAGAAAGCTGATGCCAGCACCAGGCTTAGTTTCCTCTTTTCTCTTGACCACACTCCCTCCCACCTCCTTCATCATTCCCTCAGTCTCTCATTTCTCTACACCTGGGGCCCTCAAACCTCCTCCCCTTCAGAGCTTCTGTCAAGAATTCAGTGTATAAACACACTCAGGCCCCACATATTTACAAAATGAGCCAACACCTCTCAGCGATTTCAATCTCCCTTTGAACTAATATCTAAATCTTTCATCCCTCTTCTTTCTGAAATTCTTGAAAGAATAGTTTATTCTTTCACTTGCTCATTCCTCAACCTTCTGATGTCTGGGATCACCCCTATCATACCATTAATGTGACTATTGTTTGGGGGCAGCAATGCCACCCTTTAGTTGCCAGAGCCAGTGAAGGTTGTCTAGATGCTATATTCATGATAGAGCACCTCTCCACTGGACTTGTGCATTAGGTACTGCTCATCACCTTCTTCCTTCCAATTATGACAATGTCCTCCTTTCCTCTAGTCTATCTCCCTCTCAAAGGTGAGCTCCTCTTCCCACTACTTAAGCATCAAGCAGTCCCCAGGGTTCTGGCTTCAGCCCTTGTTTTGATTGCTTCACGTGATATTCACACATGATATGATGTGGATGACATCATGCACCTGTTGGGTACCAACTGTTGTATCTATTATTATATCCCAGTAGACTACCCTGAACCCTAGATTTGAAAATCCAGCCAACTGATGGTGGTCCCAAAGGCCTTCAAACACAGATGAGGACTGGGCTCAGCATCTATATTCTATATTGCCCCCTCCTCTTCTTCCTCCATTCTGCATCTGATTCAACAGCATCACCTTTCACTCAGTTGCCCAGAAAGGACACCAAACAGGGGTTCTTACTGCCTGTTCTTTCTTTTACCTTTACATCCAATGAAGTACCAGCTTCTGGAAATTTTGCCTCCCATGTCTTTAATTTCTTCTCTCCTCTGCCTTAGTTCAAGACTTCAGCCATTCTCATCTGGACTACTTTTAATTGGACACTTTGATTCTGGTTAGACCCATTTTTCGTACAGTTAACAAAGGGATCACTTAAAAATCTCTTACTATGCCACTTCTTTTCTATTGCTCCATGTTGCTGTGGGATAAAGCCAACCTTTTTGGGGCTATATTACAATACCCTCTGATCTGCTCTGCCTGCTTCTATGCCCATTTCTTGCTATTCCTTGCCTGGTTCTTTCACATTCCACAATGCAAAATAGCTGTAGTTCTCATCTGGCCTCTTTGTTCAGGCTGTGCCCTCAGTCCATCCCCGCTTTACCTTTCATGAAGTGATGATTGCTGTCCTGTAATACAGCTCAGGCATCATCCCCTGGGGAAAGTCTCCCCTGAGGGCTCCCCATTCTATTTAGGTAGCCTTCTTGAGAGATTCAAGATACTCAGTGCCTATCTCTATCATTTCTCTTATCCTACTCTTTATTTCTTCTAAATAATTAGTATTTAAGCATCTCACCCCCTACTCTGGGCTTAGGGCAAGGATAAATACTGTGTTCTTGTATTTCCTATGCTGGACTCAGAGCTTAGCACACGTTCTAACTCGGGGCTTGTTGAATTAATCTTGAATGACTGGTTGAAATTTAATGACTATTTGTACTTAGATAAGCATAGCATTGTTGAATCAGAAAATATCCCAGGAAACACTTTTTATTAAACCAGATATAAATACAAATTCACGTTTTTTTCTCAGGTTTATCAAGAATCTAGAGCAGAGATCCTAAGAAAACTACCCTTATCTGCCTTTCCAGTTTTCCTTTGGTCGGATTTTTTTTTTTAACTTGGTGTCTCTTGGGTATTGTTGAACATACTTGTATTCTCTTATTGTGATGCTACTGAAAGATATAGATTAACAGGAGGATGGCGATATTAGTAAATGTAGGAGTAAATATTGAAATGATTTCTTTAAAATCTGCTTTCAAGGCTATTTGAAGCCATTTTTATAAAAAAGTTAGCTCGTTAAAAAAAATACTCAGAAGACATAGATAGCTTGCTCCAGTACCAGGTGGTATTAATTGAAGGGACATTACAATTTTGGTACCTCGCTGTGAATTTTTCTGTGGAGCAATTATTCTACAGACCAGCTCAGCTCTTGAATTAGTGTTACTAGTAGAGTCTCTTAAAAAACTGTTTACTGATTGACACCATAATAACAGCACTGCATGCCTGATGTGATATACGGTTTTGATTGTTGTTCCATATTGCTGGAAGACTTCATCCACAATCAATCATCAAAGCAGTCAACTGCATTAGGAAATAAGGGCAAGCTTTTGTTCAGTAATGCATTTGATTAAGTTTAATCTTCTGAAACCTGGAACGAGGTAATGATATGGATAGTCTGTGTTCAAATGGAGAATAATTTATTGAGATTTTTGGCATGCAATTTCACCCCTGCTGGTCCAGAAACTCATTACAAGGTGAAGTGATTGCTAATCAAGATTTCTAGGCTATATTCCTTCCCTGGTAAGTCTTATCCCTCTGACTCCCGACATTTTATCCTAATTTTCAGCTGATATCAGCATGTAGCATGTCTTACCATAAGTAATAAAATACTAGGGAGGGTTATGTGATATTTTAAAATATTAGGGACTAGTCATAAATTATGTAAAATGATTTTCCTTTGTTTGGATTTTCTAATCATGATGTCTCTGAAATGGGGTATGTTTGAATCTGAGGCATTACACCATTAAAATGGCCCATTATCTGGAATCTCATCTTCTCATTGGTCTATAAAAGCTTGAAAGTTGCCTTATGCCTATTCCCTAGTTCTCCATTCCTGGATCCCTGCCAAAGCAGGGTAAGGTTAGAGCTGGTTGGGATGGGATCGTGGTTGGGGCCAATGGGGCATTCATAACTGGTATGAAGTATTTCTAGGGCATTGAGAAATATGGGGGAGGGGGAATGGCTGAAGTGGGATTTAGAGTGGAACCATATGGGAAAAACGTTACATGTGTTTTCATTCTTAATTATTTCACAACCACAATTAAACAAAAATTGCAACGTGCTGTTTGGTTTTGATACTTAAGTCCATTAAAATGAAAATAGTTAATCCATATTCTGAGAAAATAATGGCATTTATACTTGTGTAGTTTGCAAAAATACCGCTTTTATTAATATCTTAAACATTTATTTTGCAGATTATAGAATGAGAGTATTCATTATATTTGGAGGTTTTTTGCTTTTGTTTTTATAACTAGGTATTAGTAAAGTCTTAAGAAACAATATTAAACTAAATATTGGGTGGGTGGTGTACTTTCCTAATACATTAACTATGTATCAAAATGTGTATAAATCATCTTTTTATGTCATCAGAGACAGTTGCTATTTAAAGGAGTTTTTGGTGAAGGTTTTTGTAAAACAAATTCTCATCCCCTAATCAGAATGTTTATGTGTTGAGTTTGGCTAAAGAAATGTGTGCGGTTATATGTAAAGTTTAAATGGAATTTTAGAATTCAACAGAAAGCCTTTCTGGATTGTGGAAACTTTTCCTAGTAAAGTTATTTTGCTTTCTTAATGAGATTTTACAGCGCAAGGGGTGTGTGTGTGTGTGTGTGTGTGTGTGTGTGTGAAGTTCAGCCTATTTAGATGAGAACATGCTAGGAGACTCCTCCGCTGACAGCACTTTTCCCCCTTTAGCCCTCCAGGCCCAAGCTGTAGGTCTTTTGGCACACAGAGGCTGAGACTGCCTGTGTGTTGAGTGGAGCCCAGTCAGACAAAATATGGGCCTGTGACTCACTGGGATTCTCCCTCTACATCCAGGAGATGAACTTTCAATTTGGGCTGCTCCTTGTTGAAATGTGAAGTCATGAAGTGTTCAGGACGTTTTTATTTTTTAAATTAAAGTGATGTTTGTTTCATCTCCCACAGAGAGAAGTGTGGGTCAAAAAGTCAAAACTGCTTCCGACTTAAGGTACTCCTTGCCGTGTAACTCTGATCAGCACTTTCCTTGGTCTCACACACTTTCTTAAAACACGTTAATTTCATTTGGATTTCTGGCTCAAAATCATAACTGAAAAGAAACAAATCTACTTTTAAATGTTTAAGAAACAAGGGAGCTCAAACTACAGCATGAACAAAAATGGCTCTCACAAGGAGCCCGCCAACAATTCTGCGAGGCTTTTATTGCATTAGTAGGTGGCTGATTCCATCTCATTTGACATTTGGTGCAATACCATTGTGATGCAGGACAAGTGGGCCCCAAAGTGGGGCCTAGCTTGCCACGGTTCTTGGCTTCCCCAGAGAAATAATTCAAAAGCAAGCCACTAGTAGGGTAGAAGAAAACAGCTTAATTGAAGTGGCAATGTTACAGCTCCAGCAGTGTGGCACTGCTGTGCTTTTCCTGTAGAGCATAGGCAGAGAATACCCCATAGGCAGTAAATTTATACCTACTTTTGATTGTATGAGATTAGCAGCTAGTTTATTGCAGAAATTTCTGGGAAAAGCATAGTAACTTCTGGGTCATCAGGTTATTGCCGTGGAAAGCGGGGATAGCTCCTGGGTGTTGCCATAGCAATGGTAAATTGACATGGCACACTGGTAGGCATATCTTATGGAAAGCTACTTCCACAAGGCCCTATTGTAGCTAGTCCGCAATTTGTTCTGGTGTCTGTACCCTACCTCTGGAGTTGAATTCTGCCTCTTACCTCATTCTCTTCTCAGATGAGATACTCCTCCTTAATCTTAAAGGGGCTACAAAAGGTCAGAGGTCTGTCTTCTGATTACTTCCTGCTGAGTTTATGGGCATGGGCACTGCCTAGCTCCAGAGGAGTAAATATCTCCGGGTACCTGACCTAAGGGGCCCAGAGGCAGGACAGTTTTATTCTTTGGGTCAGCAGGTGGGATGGGTTGGAAGCCTTGTGCCAGCATTGTCTTTACCTGGAACTGCTGTAATCCAGAAGATACAAAACTTTACTAAGACGTTAAACAAACTAGGGTCAAAAATTAGTAACAAGAAGATTGTTATCAAAGGTCCTAGGAGAGGTAAATCCCAGGTAAGACTTGGAAAGGCACTTTTGATAGTCAACCAGTTTTAGTTGTGGTCAGTACCCTTGCTGTATCTACATAACCAGGTAGATTGCTCATAAATCTTTGAGTGTTAATTTCAACTTGTCCAGAGTTGTTAACATATGAGCAGCAGGTTTTATTAATAACTGCACAGACTCCACCTTGTTCAGCTAGTAAATAATCCAAAGCTAGTCTATTGTCAAGAACTACATTTGCTAAAGAGTCCAGGGACTCTTGAATTCCCTTTAATTCCTGGCTTGTTGTAAGGAACATGGCTGTGCTGCAGCCAGGCAGGCATAGGCTGAGGTAAATATCCTGCGTGACTTGGTGAGATTGGAGCACAGGTGCACAATTCTGTATCTTGTATAATCATAGCTATGTCAACATAACAGACTCATCACCTGGCTCTCAGCCACTATTGTTTGTGAGGTGTATAAATGCAGCACTGACGCTGTGAAAGAGCTGAATAAAGCCATGTCTCATCTACCTGCTGTCTCGAGTGTTCTTCCAGCTCCCTGCCCCCTTGTTCACCCACTCCTCTTGAACCTCAGCTGGGGTTCAAACCTGACACCAGTGTTGATGGCTAAGGATTCTAGGGTTTGAGTTAAATTCTTTAGGGTTAACTCATGGTAGGCAAGGTTGCCCCAGGGTGCTGCTAGTCCTTTCGCTGCCCTGATTCCTGCCAGAATTAACCCTATTGCTTGTTTACTTCTGGTATTCCTGGGTCTTAAGGGGTTATAGACAGTGACCCCTGGAGGGGCTAGGGTAACCAATGTAATTCACCTCTATTCCAAGTTTTTTGACATACAAGGGAAAGCTGCTCCTAAAGAAGAGGTGACTCCCTGGGGAGTCAGGAGTTATGAGGTGTGACTTCTTCCCATTCATGGCCACAGACAAAAATGAGCCCAGTTGGGGCACAAACAGAGGCCTCTGGGGTGTGATGTTTATGGTTTGCTGTCAAGTTGGGTCTATAGAGATATTTTCCCCTGGATCCCATGGAGATGGTCAGACAATCTTTGTTTTCCAGAAGGGGTCAGTAGTCCCACCTTCACAGACAAGGCAGTTGTTTTTCTCTTGTATGATCTAGGAGAAGGCATCACATATGGTCTCCTTGCTTAAAAATGGAATCCCTTTTACCTCGCTGCAGCCTTGGGAGCTTGGCAACTAGAGTTGGATCAGAGCATAGCAGGGAAACTTTACTTTTTAGATATCCAACTTCCCAGGTCCAGGTAACAGTGGTGGGCAGACTCAGGTGGAATTTGTTAAGTAGGGGAGCATTCCACTTAACAAGTAGGAGTCTGGGTATTTGGGGATCACTATGGTTAGTTAAGAGGTCTGGGGAGATGGTCGTGAGATTTTCTGGATAAGTCAGAAGATAGAACTCTGTCGTGGGGATGTTGATGACAAATCCAGCAACCACAAAGATGATTCCCTGATGTTATAGTTGTTCAAATATTTACTATGGAGTTACTTTCCCACCCACTCTGGATCAGGGTAACAGGGAGAGCAAATGGGATTAACAGTGACAGCGTGGTATCCGGTTTGGACCTTAGAGTGGCCTCTACACACAACAAGGACAAAAATGTTTCCTAGGAGGTTGGCTAAAGTAATAGAAAAGAAGTATTATAATCAGCTAGAAGAGAAAAATTAAGCTCGTATTCCCACCCACAACATCACATTGCCACTTGTAGCTGAGTGTTGATTCTTTTAAATAGGTAGCAGAGAGCCTCCAAAGGCTCACAGATGTAGACCGTAGTGTCCTCTTGTGCCTGTGATTCATAAAAAACAGCTTTAATCCTGGGCAGGTGTGCCCAATAGTGATTCCCTGAAGTCTATCAGCAATGGGGGTACTCAACAACACTGGATAGTGGCCCCTCCATTTTGGTTGTATTGATCTTCAGGTGATCCTTCTTTCCAAGTTTTTAGCAGGACTAAGTCTCCTGGTTGAATGGGGGATTCAGTATTTCCCTTGTGGGAGGGCGTGATATTTTATTTCCATAGGATTGGAGGGCCTTTTGAACCTGGCCTAAGTTGATAATATGGGTGAGCTTTCTATATGTCCGCTCATCAAGCAGGAGATCTGAAGTTAAAAAGGGCCTCCCCTAAGTCATCTCAAATGGACTAAGTTTTGGAGTTCCCTTTGGAGCCATCCTTACATATTGTCTGGGGGATCCCTGAGCTGTTAGGAGTCCCCTTTCTTTCCATATAGCAGCATAAGCATGGGGTACCAGGAACCCCTATTTGGAGTCAGTAAATACATTGACTCTTAAGTCTTTTCCCAATTGGAGGTCCCTAATTAAAGCAAGCAGTTCTGCTTTTTGAGCAGGAGTTTACAGTGGCAAAGCTTTTGCCTCAATGACCTCTTGTTGGATAACTACCACATAATCTGCGTTTCTTATTCCATCATGCACAAAGCTATTCCCATCTGTAAACCATTCAACATGGAGATTAGTCAGGGGCTCATCTTTGAGGACAGGCCTGCTCTGGTAGGTCTGTTCAATGGTTCCCACACAGCAATGAGTAAGTTGGGGATCTGTTTTCTGGGATGTGAAGTCCAGAAACAGGGTAGCAGAGGTTAAAACTTGACACACTTTAAGGGTAATATCTGGGGTATGAAGCGGAAGGATTTGATATTTAAGTAAGTAACCTCCTGTCACTGCCATTAGTGTCCTTTTGCATCTAGAACCTCCTGTACTTGGT
The DNA here is from genome assembly GCF_009828535.3 of Hylobates moloch. NCBI lineage: Eukaryota > Metazoa > Chordata > Mammalia > Primates > Hylobatidae > Hylobates > Hylobates moloch. Next base: position 1,483,188 of record NW_026652310.1, on the reverse strand, counting down.
GAAAGGTCATGACATCTAATTGTTTTCCCAAGGTAAACTTCCTGGCTTCTACCAATAGAGCAGTGGCGACCACAGTTTGCAAGCATCCTGGCCACCCAGCTGCCACCTTGTCTACCTGTTTAGAAAAGTAAGCCACTGTTCTGGGGCTACTCCTGAGCCTTTGGGTTAGGACACCCCAAGCCATCCCTTGTTTATCAGCCACAGAAAAGATGAAACGTTTTTCTAAATTAGGGAATCCCAAAGCAGCAACTGTTCCTAGTTTTTCTTTTAGGGTTAAGGATGATTGTTGGCAGGTTCTATCCAAATTCAAAGGCTCATGATCACTTCCTTTCAGAGCTTCATAGATTGGTTTTGCTATAAGCCCAAACTCGGGAATCCAAATCAGGCAAAATCTGGCCATTCCTAAAAAGGCTCTTAACTGTCTTGATCTGAGGGGGCTAGAATGCCGAGATGGCCTTGGGGTGGAATCCTGCACTAGATAACTGGTAGGCGCCCCCCCCTCCCTTAGACTAGGGGATTAAAGAGTCTCTGAAGGTGGGGGGCACAGGCCTCCTAGAGGGAGCAGTTAGGAGGGGGCCATCTAGAATATGTGGTGCAGCTTCTGGGTGCCTGGGAGTATCATGAGCCAGACACACTCTACAGTTAGCCCTTAGGTTAGGATCCTGGTGGCAGGCCATAAAAGCCTGCACATAAGAAACTTCCTCCCATTTTCCTTGCTTTTTACAAAGCAAATATAATTGTACAATATTATTGCAATGTAAATAACTATGCCTAGGCAAAATCTGTTGGCTTGCCAATTTGTATTGAACCCAAACATTACTGCAATAGTAAATGAGTTTTCTTTCTTTTTCAATTTGTCTTATTTAAATTTGTTCCAAATGTCTAAAAGCGTAGTGGCGAGTCCCTCGGGATGCTTGCTGTTGTCCCCATGTCTAGTAAAGATTTCTACAGGGGGTTTCGGTTAGCCTAAGTTTAGCAAATGCTTAGTTACTTCTCCCTTTTAATTTCCCACTTCCTACAAAATACAGATAATAAGGTGCTACAAAAGTGGATTGTGCACTACAAATGAGCAGTTGGAGGTTGAGCCTAAATTCTACAGAAAGGATTATGCAGAGAGGGGCTAAACAAATGGCGACTGTGGAAGGGAGGAAGGGAAGTGGGTAAACAGCATTGCCCAGGGGGAAACCTTGGAAGCATTGACTTGTGGGAGAACTTACCCAGCAGCGGAGACACTAAAAAAATGTTTAGGTAGTCATTCATCTACCACTGTAGGTGGCTGTCCATCAGGCCAGGGGCCTAGAAACTCCCAGTTCCTTTGACCAAGAGGGGCTTGAACAAGGCAGTATTAAGTCAGCACTCAAGAAAGGGCTTGCAAGGGGATTATTATTAGGAAAATAATAACTTCTAACTTCAGGGTAGAAAAGGGCAAGAGCAATATTCCTCTAGGGGGACCACAATCTTAGAGGAAATGTCAGTGCCAAATACTTCAGAGCATCTAGGTGGTGGCCAAAATACCGCTGAAAACCCAGAGTGCCCAAGTTTCAACGAATGAGGGTCCTCCTACACCAAATGTGAAGACCCCTGGGGCACCCAGGGTGGGGGTAGCCAACAGTGAACCCAAAACCAAGCTGGGGTCACTGAACAATATGACTCTGGCATCTCAGGGTCAACACAGTGGGGGATCTCTCACAACCAAGTGCCCCCTGCCTTTAACAACTGCCCAAACACAAAGTCCAAAGCAAACAAAAGACTGCAAACAAAACATACATCGTAGAACTAAAATAGCATGAGTGGTGGAACAATAAAATGGAGTCAGAAGAGAAGGAACTGGGAGAAGGATGATGGGGACGTGCTTCAGGGCACCCAAACTGTGCAGGACTTTCGACTGACCAATTAGCCAAAGGCTTTTATTTTATTTCCTAGCTCTCCTGATATTATGGGGACCATGGGGGTGGGAGAGGATACTCACCCATCCACAGGAACCAAAATGGCACTGGCTGATCTTCCACATGGGACCCGGTTGAAGGTCTCTCCAGATTTCCTCAGCTTGGGTGGGCTTGGCTGTCACACAGGATGTCTGGTGCAAATGCTGGTAACCTATTGAGCTGTTGGTTAGAGCAGCAAGTCTCACATGAGGCAGCAGCACTATGGTCACTTGCCCATCCACTCAGCTCTGTTGCCTGCCAGGGAAAATGATGGCTCTGAAAAGATTCTTTGGCTATTGGTACAGCTCTATAGTGTTAGCTCTTTATTGTTACAGCCTTTGTGTTATAGCTCTTGCAGCCTCTATCACAGACTGCTTTGCTGTCCCTTGCCATCTCTGCTTGTTGTCTCACTGATCTGTCTCTTGCTGTCTCTCACGGTCTCTTGCTGTATTCTTGCTGTCTTTGCTGACTGCCACCTCTTGCCATCTCTCGCATTCTCTGGCTCACTGTCTTCATCCCTTTCTTAATCACTGAGTGATGGAGGGCAGCTGAGCCTCAAAATTGGGGGCTTAGCCTAGGAGGGTTCTTGTATTTGCCCAGGAAAGAATTCAAAGGCAAGCCAGTAGTGGGCAGTGTACAGCAGCATCTGAGGTTCTGCTCCTTGTGGAACAGGGTTGCTCTGGGCACACTGCCTATTGGGTAGCCCTTGAATTCCTTCCTGGGTGAAGCCGAGAACTCTCTCAGGCTAATCTCTAATTTTGGGGCTCACCTGCCTTGCATCAGTTGCATCTATGGCAGGCCGTGCTGCCCCCATATGAAGCTCCATTGCCAGAGTTGCTTTCTGGGTAGGGTCATGAATGGCCTTTTCCTGAGCTCCCTTACCTGATCTTCTTGTGGCCACATTTGAGGATGTTGCTAGAGTTTGGGAAAAAACCAAAAAACTGTTGTATATGATTCTCCATCTCATGGAGATGAGAGAGCCACAGATACACAGGTACTAGTGTATGTGTGTGTGTGTGTGTACATGCATGCATCTGTGTGTGTAAAACCACAAATATTCTGTTGCCTTAGGATAAAACAATATGACTTAATACTAAGTTTCAGTATTGTGATTTATAAAACAGTAGAAAGAAAAAAGTGCTGTGACAAAATAGTGCACAATTTAAACAGAAAGAAAATACATTTTAAAGGCAACGTAAACCTCTTTCAATGGACTTTGCCAGGTGGTGTGCAGGACAGTGACCTAGGGCCCCAGCTCCTCAGGGCAAGCATAGCAGGCCGTGTGCAGAGTACCTAGGTGTCCTTTCTGAATGATGTCTTTCCTGTATAATTTCAGGTGGAATGAGGAATGACCTCATGTTAACGAATAGCAGTTTGATTATTGGTGAGGAAATTTTCTCTTTAGAATGAGAATTATTGTCCTGGATTTGGAGTTCATGTATGGAACTCAGGGGTTTCTGACTCTTGAAATTATATTGAAACGTTTGGAGGTACTTGTATGTATGTGTTTTTTTCACAGATAGGTTTGTATACATGTACACTTTTCTAGGGATAGGTTCTGTAATTTTTATCAAGTTCTCAAACGGGCATGTGAACACTCCCACACTGGTTGTACAATCATGTCTTAAATGATTTAGGGTTTTAGGTCTTAGGGGTGGTGGATTGTATTATTATTCTAAAGTATTCACTGTGCCTCCACATTGGCACCTTCCTACAGAAAGATTAGAGTCCCACCCCACTGATGTTGAGCTTGGCCATGTGACTTGCTTTGATCGATAAAATATGAGTGGCAATGACACATGACACTCCTGAGCAAAAGCTTTAACAGCCATTGTTTGGTTCCACCATCACTCTTTTACTTCTGCCATGTGACTGACATGTCCCAAAGAGGAGCTGCATCTACTTTCTTGACTGAGAATGAAGATACCAGAGCTGAAGTTGACTCTGGAATATGTCACGCTAGTAAGAGATAGACCATATTGTTGCAAGCCACTGAGGTTTGGGGGTTCTTTGCTGCTGGCAACATAACTTGGCATGAGCTGACTGCTCCAGTAGGTGGCAGCCTGGGTTACATTCAGAATCTTACAGGACACCACTGGAAGGCCCTGGTGTGATCAGCTTCCTGTGGTTTAGTCCATTAACGAGTGACACATTTTTCCTGTAGATTCTTTTTGGTGCTTCAAGGTTTCCCCATGGAGACAGAAATAAGACATTAGTCCCGTGGGGTTCGTCTGTTGAAACTCAGAGGCCATTTTTTCAGGTTCAGAGTGCTTCTCTAGCAGAAGGGAGCTGCTGCGTGCCTGTTTCTTCCCTCTGCCTCGTGGCTAAGTGTGTGTAGGAAAATAATCACTGATACGAGGAGGTGTCTGAAGTCAGGAACAGCTCTTTGAAATATAACACAAACCACCTGACGCAGTAGTATGAACATATTGAAAAATTATGGGGTACATATCATTTGTGCTGCAAAGTATACTATAGATTTATTTTCTAAAATGCTCCCTTACTCTAGGAATGACAAGGATGAAGAATAGGTGTTACCACAATAGGGCACAATGAAAGGCCACCCAAGTAAGAAAACAGATTTCATAGGTGACTCATAAACAAAGTACTACCTTCAGGAAAATAAAGAAGCCATCCATTACCCACACAAAATGCATAATAATAAGGACAAGTGTTTCATCACCTCATGTTTGATGGCTAGAGGTCAGAACCCTCATAAGGGAAACACTGCAAAATCTCATTCTTTGGTCAGAATGGGCTGCACCTGAATCAAAGAACTATTCTGTCTTTGGAGAGATTTGACTTATTCCATACCCCCAGATTCTTAACTACTGCCACCATTAAGTGGTTTTAATTTTTAATAATTTTATTGCTTTCAAAAAAATCTGTACTAAGTTAATTATCCTTATTGACTTAAAATGGGGAAGGTTACTGGCCAGCTCATAAAAGATCTGCCCTGAAACCTTTTACCCGATGGAAAATAATTTTAGGAAACCATATTGCTATGTTATTAATACTCCAAGTGGGATAATTTCCTAACCCAGTACTGTACATCTAAGAAAATGTTCAACTTTTCATCACAGCTTGTAAGACTTTATTATTTCATTTATGGCATTTATTCATTTAAGCCTTGTTTATTGCCTGTTTTCCATTTGCCAGGTACTGTTCTTGGTGTTGGCTCAGCAAAGACTCCACCCTCAAGGTGGTCACATTCTAATGAGGGAAGGCAGAAATTAAGTACTAACAACAAAGATAAAAAAATGTGGAATATGTCAGGTGGTGATAAATACTCTGGAAATGATAAAGCAGAGTAAGGTGAAGTAGAGAATTATGGGCAGAGATATTATTTTATATAGGATCATCAGGGCAGTTCTCATTGATTGAGGGCATTTATGAAAGTCCTGAGTGAAGTGAGGCAATAGCCATGTAAAGATCAGTTGGAAGAGTGAGGAATTGGATTTACGTCTCATTTTACTCATAGTCCTGCAAAGTTGTATATAAATTGAATTTTAAGAATATTATGAAAGCTTATTATAACTTTTTTTGGTAGTGAATCTTTCTCTAAAATGAAGATCCCATTGGCAAAGTAAACAATTATGCCCTCAAAGTAATCTGCATTGTAAGTGCAAGTTTCTACACATTGAATTCACTTGAAGAAGGCTACACATGTTCAGGGCAAGATGTTATCAATGAATAATGGATATGAAGAAGAGTTTTGAATTGGTGAAAAGTCTTAGGTATAGATTTTTATTTTAAAAAAAGACCTATTTAAAAGTATGTCTAATTATAAACAAATCAACGGTGTTGCATAGTTGAGGCTCTTACAATATCTCTTCGAACAACCAGAATTCTTTATGATTAGCATATGCAAATCACATAAATAAATGCTTTCAAAATGTCTGAGAGTTCTTAAAAATGATTTCTGTAGTTAGGTTAGCATTATCCTCATACTCTTATTTACCCTGAGGATATGCTGGAAACACACATTTTTCAAAACTAGGATAGACATAACTCAGGTCTTGGACAGGCTATCATAATTTCTAAGTAAGGGGTGTTTAAATCTCTGAGATTGTGTACTGCTTCTCTTTAAGTTATCCTCCTTGGATTCACTGATTGTTGAAAAACCCTTTTAACAGAAAAGAGTGAGTTACCAAACTTGTCATCACCTCCATTAAAAAATAACCTTTATGCGTAAATTTTGACTATAACAAAAACGGCATGATCTGGTGGTGGCAATCCAAACCTCAGGGAATATGAGTTTGATTGCCATTGCTATTTTAGAACATTAAGGTTGCTGTTAATTTGTAGAAAAACTTAACTGGTGTGAAGGTGAGCAACCAGTAGAAGAAACAAGGTTCCTCATCTCCTTCACCTTCTTGCAACCTTCCCCTTTACCCCTTTCAGTAGATACAATAGATGATAATGAGGTCCAATCAGATTTATCATTTTAGCATTATGACCTGTTTCAGGATTGGAGATTTCTGGGGAGTGCTTTTGTGACAGTCCCTTTCCCTCCTGCTCCCTCACAGAACACTCACTGAGTCATCCAGATTACTGCACTGTTGCTGTCCCATGCTCACCACTTAGACATCTTTCTTAGGGTTACCTGATGTGCTGTTTTTGCATGTATTTTCTCTATTAAGTTAAATAACACAGCTGTTACTTTTAATATGTAAAAACACTTGTCTCTTCATGGCAGCATGGTATTTTATAAGCAAAACACTTTCATCTTTGATTTACAGGTGTGCAGACCGAGCTCTTTGAAAAAAGTCCAAACTTGGTTTCTCTTTTCTAAAAAATTTGTTTTCTATTTTTTCCGTGTGGTTTCCTCTAAAGAAGTCTATTTGTTCATATCTGGGCCTTGAAATAGGGGCTTGACAGTGTTATAAAATCAATAAATTCTATTTAAAGCACCAAACACAATCCTGGTGGGTGAGATTGAGGGGCCAGCTTTCCTCCTGGTTCCAAACAAGCTTCTTTCTGTCTCTCCTCTCTCTCTCTCCATCTCTCCACCCTCCCCCTTTTCAAGCTTTTGCATGCTTATTTTTAAAGTGGGTTTTCTTCTTGCACTCTTGACTTCTATATCTGCTGTATTAGTTTTCTAGGGCTGCTATAACAAAGTATCACAAACTAGGTAGCTTAAAACAGTAGAAATTTATTATCTCGGTTCTGGAGGTTAGAAATCTGAAATCAAGGTGTCGTTAGGACCGTCTTCTCTCCAAAGTCTCTACAGAAAAATACTTCCTTGCCTCTTCTGGCTTCTAGTGTTTGCCAGCAATCCTTGGTTTCCTAGGGTTGTTATACGTCATTCCAGTCTCTGCTTTTGTCATCATGTAGCATTTTCCCTGTGTATCTGTTTCTCCATGGTGTTTTTTTTTACCCTCTCTGTATCTCTGTCCAAATTTTCTTCTTATAGGGACACCATTCATTGGATTAAGTCCCACTCGAATCCAGTATGACCTCATTTTAACTTGATTACGTCTGCCAAGACCCTATTCCCATATAAACCCTCATTCTGAGGTTCCAGGTGGGCATGCATTTTTGGGGACACTAATCATTCCTGTACACCTGCCCAAAGCTATTCTTGCTGAGAGCTTATAAGTGGTCCAGTATCAGCAATTCTAGCCTAAGTCTTTTCTGTTGGGAAATATTTCAATTACATGTCATCTTTTTTTTCTTTTTGGGGGTAAATTTTAATCAAAATTTAGCATAATACAGAACACATCCACAAGTAAGTGAATGCATTTTTAGAGTGAGCAAAGCCATGTAACTACCACTCAGATCAAGAAATAGAACATCACCAGCAACCCAGAAGCCTCCATATGTCCCCTCCCCAGTCATTGTCTCCTTTGACTAGTCTCTATTGTGACTTCAATCACTGTTAAGTTTTGCTTGTTTTTTAATGTGATGCATATATACTCTTTTGTATCTGGCTTTTTTTTGCTCAGCTTTGAGTTTCATCCATACTACATTGTGTAGCTGTAGTTTGTTCATTCTTTTGGGTGCCTAGTATTCCATTCTATGAATATGCTACAGCTATTTTTCCATGCTATTGCTGACGGACACTTAAATTATTTCCAGTTTTTTGCAATCACGAATAATACTTTGTGAATGTTTTTGTACATATCTTTGGATGCACCTACATATGTCTTTGTGTTTGCTACCTGCTTAGAAGTAGAATTGTTAGGTCATAGAGTATGTATGTATTTAGCATTAGCAGATACTCTGTTTTCCAAAGTGATTGCACCAGTGTACACTTATACTGGAAGTGTATGAGAGTTTCAGTTGCTCTGCATCTTTGCCAACATTTGGATTTTTTTTTCATTTTAGCCTTTTTGGTGAATACATAATAAAATTTCATTGTAGTTTTCAGTTGCATTTTCCTGATAACTGATGATCTTGAGCATATTTTACTGTATTAACTTGCCATTCAGATGTTCTTTTGTGTAGTGCTTTTAAAAATTATTTTGCTCTTCATTTTATTAGATTTCTATCTTTTTTTGGTTCTACATGAACTTTAAAGTAGTTTTTTCCAATTCTGTGAAGAAAGTACCAAGTCAATCCTAAGCCAAAAGAACAAAGCTGGCGGCATCATGCTACCTGACTTCAAACTATACTACAAGGCTACAGTAACCAAAACAGCATGGTACTGGTACCAAAACAGAGATATAGACCAATGGAACAGAACAGAGCCCTTAGAAATAATGCTGCATATCTACAACCATCTGATCTTTGACAAACCTGACAAAAACAAGAAATGGGGAAACGATTCCCTATTTAATAAATGGTGCTGGGAAAACTGGCTAGCCATATGTAGAAAGCTGAAACTGGATCCCTTCCTTACACAAAAATTAATTCAAGATGGATTATATGTTAGACCTGAAACCATAAAAACCCTAGAAGAAAACCTAGGCAATACCATTCAGGACATAGGCATGGGCAAGGACTTCATGTCTAAAACACCAAAAGCAATGGCAACAAAAGCCAAAATTGACAAATGGTATCTAATTAAACCAAAGAGCTTCTGCACAGCAAAAGAAACTACCATGAGAGTGAATAAGCAACCTACAGAATGGGAGAAAATTTTTGCAATCTACTCATCTGACAAAGGGCTAATATCCAGAATCTACAATGAACTCCAACAAATTTTGATGGGGTTGTTTGTTTTTTTCTTGTAAAAGTGGGCAAAGGATATGAACAGACACTTCTCAAAAGAAGACATTTATGCAGCCAACAGACACATGAAAAAATGCTCATCATCACTGGCCATCAGAGAAATGCAAATCAAAACCACAATGAGATACCATCTCACACCAGTTAGAATGGAGATCATTAAAAAGTCAGGAAGCAACAGGTGCTGGAGAGGATGTGGAGAAATAGGAACACTTTTATACTGTTGGTGGGACTGTAAACTAGTTCAACCATTGTGGAAGTCAGTGTGGCGATTCCTCAGGGATCTAGAACTAGAAATACCATTTGACCCAGCCATCCCATTACTGGGTATACACCCAAAGGACAATAAATCATGCTGCTATAAAGACACATGCACACATATGTTTATTGTGGCACTATTCACAATAGCAAAGACTTGGAACCAACTCAAATGCCCAACAATGATAGACTGGATTAAGAAAATATGGCACATATACACCATGGAATACTATGCAGCTATAAAAAATGATGAGTTCATGTCCTTTGTAGGGACATGGATGAAGCTGGAAACCATCATTTTCAGCAAACTATCACAAGGACAAAAAACCAAACACCGCATGTTCTCACTCATAGGTGGGAATTGAACAATGAGAACACATGGACACAGGAAGGGGAACAGGACACACTGGGGCCTGTTGTGGGGTTGGGAGAGAAGGGAGGGATAGCATTAGGAGATATACCTAATATAAATGATGAGTTAATGGGTGCAGCACACCAACATGGCACATGTATACATATGTAACTAACCTGCACATTGTATACGTGTACCCTAAAACTTAAAGTATAATAAAAAAAGAAAAAAGATTAAAAAGATTTCTATCTTTTTTTTGTAACTTATAACAGTATTTTAAGTATCCTGGATATGAATTCTTGTTAGATACATGGTTCAAAATTTTTCTACCAATCTGTGGTTTGTTTTTTCTTTCTTCCTGGTGTTCTTTAATCATGTCAATTTATGTATCTTTTCATTTATGGTGACAGCTTTTTATATCTTACTTAAGAAGTCTTTGATTGCCCCAAGTTCATGAAGATATTTTTATGTTATCTTCCAGATGATTTATTTTTATTTTGCATTTAGGCCTATAATCTATTTGGAATTGATTCATACATCTGTGTGAAATAGAAGTCAAGTTTATTTTTCTTATACGAATATCTAATAGATCAAATGCCATTTATTGAAAAGACAGTATCTTCACATTTTTATCGAAAATAATTTTATATGTGCAGGTCAGTTCTTGGACTTTCTACTCTGTTTAACTTGGTACCAATACTATTATGTTTTTGTTACTATAGCTTTATAATAAGTCTTGATATCTAGTAGTATAAGACCTCAGAGTTTGTTCTTCATTTTAAAGATTGTCTTAGCTATTCTTGGCTTTTTGTACTTCAATAAAAATTTTAAAATCAGCTTGCAAATTTCCAAAAATAGTATCTGTTAGGAATTTGGAATTATTGAATGTGCAGATTAATTTGAAGAGAACTGACATCTTTACAATATTTAGTATTCTAATCAATGAAAATGATATATTCCATTTCAATGATGGCAAACTACTTAGTAGAGTCAGACCGTAAATATTTTAGAATTTGAGGATTATATACAGTTGCTGTTGCATATTCTTATTCTTTCTTTTTGTTTTATAGCCCTTCAAAAATGTAAAAACCCTTGTTAGCTCACAGGCAGGAAAAAAACAGGCTGTAGGTTGCAGTTTGCCAATCCCTTATTTATTTATTCAGTTTTTATTTACTATATCTAATAATGCTTTATAGTTTTCTGGGGAGAGTTTTTGTATTTAAAATACTACAGTTAAGTATGATGTCAATTATTTTTTTTATTATTATTTTTTAAAGATACTTTTTACCAGATTAGACAAGAGCCCTTCTATTTCTACTTTGCTAAGCGTTTTTATATATACACCATGGGATACTATGCAACCATAAAGAGGAATGAAATCATGTCCTTTGCTGGGACATGGAGGAGCTAGAAGCCATTATCCTGAGCAAACTAACACAGGAACAGAAAACCAAATATTGCATGTTCTAACTTATAAGTGGGAGCTGAACAACACACACTGGGGTGTGTATGTGTGTGTGTGTGTGTTTGTGTGCACGTGCATGCGGGGCGGGGAGGGGTCTGGGGAGAGGGAGAACATTAGGATAAACAGGTCATGCATGTGGGCCTTAATACTTGGGTGATGGGTTGATAGGTGCAGCAAACCACAGTGGCACACATTTACCTATGTAACCTGTACATCTTGCACATGTACCCTGAAACTTAACATTAAATTTTTTTAAAAAGTTGTTTTTAAATTATTAATGACTGTTAACATTTATCAAATGCTTTTTCTGAATCTATTAAGATGATCATGATTTTTTTCTCTTACTGGTTAATGTGGTTAATTATAGTTTTCAAATGTTAAACCAACCTTGCAGTCCTAGAGTAAACCCCATTTGGTAATTGTGTACTATCCTTCAATATCTATATCTATATTGCTGTTTTCTTGTATATATTTTCATGAGAGAGATTGGCCTGTAGTTTTCCACTTTTGAAATGTCTTTGTCATGTTTTGATAGAGAGGTTATTCTGGCCTCTTTTCTATTGTCTTTTCGTATTGTCTGAAACAATTTGTATTTTGAGTGAGGTCATCTTCGTCTCTCAAGACCAGCCCAGTTGCCAGCTGAATATCACTGAATGAACAACTAAGTACAGTTGGCCCTCAGTATCTGTTGGCTCCACACCTATGGGTTCAACCAATTTCAGATCAAAAATGCTTTTTAAAAATTCTGCAAAATTCCAAAAAGCAAAGTTTAAATTTTCTGTGTGCCTTGTGCTTTGTTGAATCCATGTGAAGTGATATGCAGGCATCGTATTAGGTATTATAAATAATATAAATATAGGTTATGTGCAAATACTACACCATTTTATATAAGAGACATATAAAATCAAAGAATCCTCAGATGTTGGTGTCTGTAGGGGATCCTAGATCCAATCCTCCATGGATACCAAGAGATGATCATATATACATAGTGATACTACCATTGGTTAACTGTGGGACCATGAGAAAGTCACTTCTGAGACTCAGCTTCATCATCCATAAAATGCTACGGTTGAATCTTTAGGTAAAGTCTAGCTTTAATGGCCTGTGATTCCCTTTCATTCTCTATTTCTTCGAATGTGCCATGAAGATTGTGCTTTGCAAAGTGCTTTGAGCTGCTTTTCCTCACTCCTACAAGATGGCGATTCTAATGCTCTCAAGCATTTGTTTTGAAATTTATATTGAATTATTAATAAAGTATCCTCTATGGAGAATAAGTCGAATATAGTAGGGAACTCAAGACATATGAAGATCTCAACTAGGAAATATCTGTCCTTTTCACTTGGTAGCCAAACTGTCACTGGAGATGAAGAGAGGGACTTGGCCACTGTGCCAGGTGTGCCTGCTACAGTTCTGGGAAAACAGAGGCTGCTCAATAGAGGAGGATGATAAATCTTCCTGACAAAGCTCCTGCCAGGAGACAATGTACATAACTCAGCCCTGAGCCTTTCTATGAGCTCTGCCAAATCCGACAGACAGGTAACAAAATACTGGAAAAAAAAGTAATGTCAGCCCTGCCTGGCGAGTGCCAACACTGCTCCCTTAATTACTCTACCTAGTGACAAAAGCTATTCATCAAGCTCGAAATAAAGTGGTTTTAAAGTCAGAAATTTATGTGCCAGCCAGTGAGAGGCTGTAATTTTGGGGGCATTGGTTTAAAGCAACATAAAGCAAGATGAAAACAAATTGGAGAGCCAAGTAACTTTACATTTACACAATAGCACCATCAGGTTTGTCTTTGGTTCTTTCTGATTTTCTCACCATGTCTTTCTCCCCACGTTCTAGCCAAATAAAACATTTGATCCAGGCCAAGATCCCATCCCGAAGCCAAAAAGAAGATTAATTCATTCTTGATTTACTTATTAAACAAATATTTGTTGTATTAAATGAGTAGAGTGAAAAGAGGGCTGAGTGATCTTGGAGGAATTAATTCATTTATTTGACGAGTATTGAGTACCTACAATGTGCCAGACATCAACTAAAGGGCTAGGAAAATGGTGGTAAACAAGACAGCAAAGAACTGTTTTCTTATGGAGCTTACATATGTATACAGAAGAAAACAGAAATACATAAGAAGATGCGGATAGTGATAAATGAGAATGATGGAGGGTGGGCAGGGAAACACAAGAAGAGGCATGTGGAAGTGTAAGCACTAGAGCAGCGCTATACTTAGTGAATCTGGTGGATGGAAAACGGGCCCGTGTGGCTGGTGTGGGAAAGAGAGGAAATAGACAAGGTTGGAGAGGTTGACAGGGCCAGATTGAGAAGAGCCTTTGAGCCGGAATGAGGAGTGAGGATTTCATTCCAAGTACAGCATAAGCCAATGGAGAGTTTTAAGCAGCGTGATCATGTGACCAACACCTTATTGAAAGTGAAGGAGTTGAAAGCTATAGGGTTTTTATGGTTTTAGGTCTAACATGTAAGTCTTTAATCCATCTTGAATTAATTTTTGTATAAGGTGTAAGGAAGGGATCCAGTTTTAGCTTTCTACATATGGCTAGCCAGTTTTCCCAGCACCATTTATTAAATAGGGAATCCTTTCCCCATTTCTTGTTTTTGTCAGGTTTGTCAAAGATCAGATAGTTGTAGATATGCAGCATCATTTCTGAGGGCTCTGTTCCGTTCCATTGATCTATGTCTCTGTTTTGGTACCAGTACCATGCTGTTTTGGTTACTGTAGCCTTGTAGTATAGTTTGAAGTCAGGTAGCGTCATGCCTCCAGCTTTGTTCTTTTGGCTTAGGATTGACTTGGCGATGCGGGCTCTTTTTTGGTTCCATATGAACTTTAAAGTAGTTTTTTCCAATTCTGTGAAGAAAGTCATTGGTAGCTTGATGGGGATGGCATTGAATCTATAAATTACCTTGGGCAGTATGGCCATTTTCACAATATTGATTCTTTCTACACATGAGCATGGAATGTTCTTCCATTTGTTTATATCCTCTTTTATTTCATTGAACAGTGGTTTGTAGTTGTCCTTGAAGAGGTCTTTCACATCCCTTGTAAGTTGGATTCCTCTCTCACCACTCCTATTCAACATAGTGCTGGAAGTTCTGGCCAGGGCAATCAGACAGGAGAAGGAAATAAAGGGTATTCAATTAGGAAAAGAGGAAGTCAAACTGTCCCTGTTTGCAGATGACATGAATGTATATCTAGAAAACCCCATTGTCTCAGCCCAAAATCTCCTTAAGCTGATTAGCAACTTCAGCAAAGTCTCAGGATACAAAATCAATGTACAAAAATCACAAGCATTCTTGTACACCAATCACAAATAAACAGAGCCAAATCATGAGTGAACTCCCATTCACAATTGCTTCAAAGAGAATAAAATACTTAGGATCTGACTTATTTTTAATAGCAGGGAGAATCATTTGGAGGCTATTGTATAATAATCCAGGTGAGAGATGATGGTGGCAAGAATCTTGATGGTAGTGGAGTGTAAAAATAATTGGATGCTGGATATATTTTCAAGGTACGGCTAACGTGATTTGTTGTTGGATTGGTTGTGGAGTGTGAGAGGATGAGAGGAATGCAGGGCAACTTCTAGATTTGGTTGCTGAATAGCCAGAATGACATGGTGGCAAATTCATGGTGGGGCCAGTATTCCAAACCAAGCATACTGGGCGTGGGGTCTCTACTTCCTCCTCTATACAGTATTGCCTCCTGGGCACCACACAACCTTCCACAACACTGTGCTGTGGTGAAAGTTTGCACTCCAAGGCAAAGAACAAAATGTCAGAATATTGCCTTCCATTAAGTTGGAGACTTTTTAGCTCAAATCATAGTGTCTGAAAGGGTGTTCTATTGGTCATTTCTGATATTTAAAAGATGCTTACTAGAACCCAGGTGATTCATCTCTAGAATTCTGGACTCGCTTGTTGGGAATGATTGCACTGGACCATTATTCCAGAAAGTCTTATGTTTCTGTTTTTGGTGACTACACTCTCTGTGTGAGAGTTTCACTGTGTTTTTTGTTCATCGATCACTTTCTGTGCCTTATAATGAAAACAGTGAAGACAAATGGGCTATTTATAATTTTCTTCCTGGAGTCATTTCAATTAAAAATTAATTAAATGTCTTCACATCATGATTGTAAAGTATTCTTTCAGCAATAGTGAGACAACGTAAAAGCTGTAAGAATCCCCGAGTCTAAAATAAACTTATGCAAATACCTTTTCAAAATGCCACAGTATGCCTAGACAGCATTATTTAAACATGGTTAGTACTTTTATGTCTTTATTAATTTTATTAATTAAAGTATAGAAAGGATGACTTGGGATTAAGGGGTATTCAGGGAAGACATTTGCAAAGTGTTAGAGTATAGCATGGTAGGGGCTGTTGAGGCTTCTTTGCATTAGAGCCACTGGTTCTCACATTTTGGTGCTACCAGGAAACACTTGAACTAGTAAAGTGCATGAAGGCCTGGGTTCACCAAAGTGGGATATGGACTGGGTCTTTCATATTTTTGTTTGGTTCCCCGGGTGATTTTGAATACCCATGAAAATGTGAGAGCTACTGCTTTAGAGGACCAAAATTCCTTAGTATTTTGAGTCAATGATTCTGGATTCTGAACATGACACACCAGGAGGTGAAATCTGTTCTGCTGAATGCTTTGGGTGCCTTAGGTGTGATATCCAACTCCCGCCTTCCAGGAATATGATGTCTGAAAATGGCTGAAGTCAGCAGGGGTCCCAAACATTTCATGCCTAGAAACACCTAATAGACTCTTTCCTTAGAAACTGAGCTGTGCAATTCTGGAGTTCCATTGATAAGACCGCAAATGTGTGGATTTGCAGGTGACTTATTGGTTTGCACCAAAGCAATTCTCTTATTTCTCTGCCAAATGCATCTTTCCCTATAGGAGCCCCCAAGTCTATTTTTCTGCCAAGAAACCCAAGGTGGTTATAAGTGAGGGAAGGGAAGGCTGTGTGGACTAACTCCAACATTACAGATGAAGTCCTCCCTAATCAAAGGCAGCAGGAGATACAAATCTAAAGTCAGGGGAGACAGGGTTTCTGCAGGATTTAGACCATTTTAATTCCACATTTTATTTCCACTGCGGGAGAGAAAGACATCCTTGAACTTCCCAATAATAGTAACTGTTAAAAAGTGCTAAGTATTGTCCCAAGAGCATTCTGGACAGTATTTTAATTATCCTCATAAACTCAACTGAAGATTCAGTATTATGCTCATTTCACAGAAGAGGAAATGGAGGTACAGAGAACCTGCCCAAGGCCGTGCCAGCCTGTTAGGGGAGCTAAGATCCAAACCCAGGCTGACTGGCTGCAAAGTATATAATTTTAACCATTATGCTCTGTTCTCTTTTAACCTAGCAGGATTTATGCCCCTCTACCCCATTCCATCATGCAGGCCTAGGAATCATAAATGGGAGTGATACAGAGAGACGAATACTCCAAGGCAGCCCTTCAGACAATTGAGGTGTCTGGTGTCAGGCAAGATAACTGGGGGCTCCTGGGAGCCCTCCGTTGTCTGAGAAACAAGGACCAGGGTGGGATGAGGTTGGGGGTGGGGGCATGCAGGGAGGTGGTCAGCTGGAACACAGTGGCACAGCTGAACTTGTTCCTTATAGGTGACATCCCTTGTGACTGGGCAGTGCCTGCAGCACACCAGTCCTGTTCTGTGTGTCGCTCCTGGGTGTATGTTGTTCTCCCTGAGAGCCATTGTTGGCTTAGTGATAGGCCCCTGAATTATCGTGGACCTTCTTCTAGGATGGAAGAGAGAGGCCAGTTGTTCAGTGGGCCGTCAAGTGCTGCTGACAAGTGGCAAGCTGTGAGCTACTGGGAAGCCTTGAGTTCTGGAGTGGGAATGGCAGAGGGTAGAGATGGTTCAGTGGATAGGATGAACACCATGATCCAGGGCAAGACTTCTAAAACTTGAGTAATATAAGGATCCCTTTTAAGGGAAAAATATTACAGCATATCTCCAGTATAAAATTTATTCTTATTATAGTATTACTACTTAAGGTTCAAACAAAACATTAATTATAAATTCTTTATTTTTATGAATTATAAAACTAAATTTAACAAAAACATAGGCAAAATGACAATAACAATAAAACTCAAATTAGCAGTAGTGATTTAATGTGATAGATGCTGTTGCTTTGCTGAAACAGCCACACCTTGCAATACATCTATGGCATTTGCACTACAGGCTCTTTGGATGCAGATACCTCCACTTCACATGTGATAGGATGACTCGATTAACCTTGTACAGTTTTCTACTGCAAGACCTTTGTTTGTCTGTGAAGTCCTTTGGCTTCCATTGTATGCAAAAAATGTTATTGATGAGTTATGTCGATCTCTGAAGAACTCCTTGGTGCCAATGTGATCGCGATACAAACTTGGGCACCAATGTTGTATGACGGTTCTTGGTTATAAGTGGGTAATTGTATAGATAATAAATAATGGGCCTATTTAGATTTTTTTAGATTGATTTGGGATTATGCTCCACTGGAAATTAAGCTCTTATAAGAGCAAGGGCTTTGTTTTGCTCTCTGCTGTATTCTCGGTGCTAAGCATAGTACCTAGAACAGCTCTGCCCAATAGACATATAATCCAACCATAGATATGAGTCACATATGCAATTTAGAATTTTCTAGTAGTCACATTTCAAACCGTGAAAGAACAGGTGGAATCAACTTTATTTTATTTAGCCCAATATATTGAAAATACTATCATTTTATGTGTAATCAATATTCAAATTATTAATGAGATATTTTACATTTTTCTAAGTTTCCAAAATTTGGTATGAATTTTACATTTAAAGCATGCTCAAATAAGGCTAGCCACCTTTCAAGTGCTCATTTGTCACATGTGGCTAGTGGCTACTGTATTGAACAATACAGATATAGAAGATAATAGGTGCTCAATAAACTTTAAAAAATATTGCTGTATGAAGGATAAAAAACTTTCAGGTCCTCAAACCTTCAAACATGCTGGTTTCAGTGATTCTGATGCTGTCTCTCATATTATAGTGGGGAAGCAAGCAAAAGAAGTGATTCTAAACCTCTTACTTCTCACTTGAATAAATGAAGTGGCATCCTCCTATCCAGTCTCCTTGCATCCAGCCTCGCTCCTTTGTAATCATTGCTACCCAGGACAGCTAGACTGCCTCTTCCTAAAGTGCAAAGCTTAAGTCTCTCCCTTGTTCAAAAACCCTCCAGTGGCTTCTCTTCAACAGTAAAATAAAGTCCAGATTCCTTAGCATGGATTGGAAGGCCTATGATGATCAGGCCCTTATATTCTCTTCTGCTCTCCTTAAAATCTCTGCCCCATCCGGACTGGATTTATTCCTGTTTTTTATTTTATTTTATTTATTTTTTTCACATGCTGCTTCATGTGCCTGCAACATTCCTTTCTCCTCCTCATTCCTTGCCTAACTCCTCCATATCCATCAAGTACAGGTTAAAATGTCACTTATTCTAGGAAGCCCTCTCTGACCCCATGGACTGTTCAGCTCTCTGATTCTTGCTGCTGTGTACTGCCCTAGTTAAATATTCCTCACTCGCACATCCCACATCAGAACCCTCTTTTCAGGAGCTGTGCCTCCTACTTTTTGGGAACTGGGATAACTAAGGAGAATGACAAAGGCTGACTTAGATCGTAGAGGACTGGTAGATTTTATTATCACAAAGTGTGGTCAGAAGTCTTGGGAGAAAGGAAATGGACATTTTCTACCTAGTTAAAAATGTTATGCTGGCCAGGCGTGGTGGCTCATGCTTGTAATCCCAGCACTTTGGGAGGCTGAGGCGGGCAGATCACGAGGTCAGGAGATCGAGACCATCCTGGTTAACATGGTAAAACCCTGTCTGTACTAAAAATACAAAAAAATTAGTCAGGCGTGGTGGTGAGAACCTGTAGTCCCAGCTACTCGGGAGGCTGAGGCAAGAGAATGGTGTGAACCCTGGAGGCGGAGCTTGCAGTGAGTGGAGATCACGCCATTGCACTCCAGCCTGGGTGACAGAGCAAGACTGTCTAAAAAAAAAGTTATGCTAAGGCTTATGTAAACTGCAGAAATCCCATTCTTCCTATCACCATGTGGACCAGGGAATTATTCCAGTTAAGGTCAGCTGGCCACTGTGTCTTTTTTCAATTGGGAGATGTGAGTTTTGGAAAACTTGTGGCTCCTCTGTCCTTGAGTATTGAGGGTTCCTCCTAGGTCTTCCCCCTCATCTATTAAAATGACTCACATAGCAATGCTATTTAGCATACATATCAACTAGAACAGTGGTTCTGAACCAGAGGAGCATCTCAGAATCACCAGGGAGTTTTGCTAAAATACAGCTGTTACATATCTGCTTTCCCCTACTCCCCCCTAGGCCCATGAATCAGAATCTCTCAGGATATGGGGGCTAGCAATATGTACTATGTGTGGGCTTCTCGGCCAACTGATATTTCATCTCTGGTTAAGAATTATTGAGCCAGGGTAAGAGAAGAACAAAGTAGTCTAAAACCAGAGGCTTTGCAGATTATTATGGGTGGTTTCTTAAGGCAATGTAGATGGCTAGTGGGCAATATTTCCTATTCTAGGAGCACAGTCTGGAAGAACTATTAGCATGGGAATGGACAGCTGGTATTGAAAGGCAAGAGAATTCTGAACCCAACTGATCAGGCTTTATTTGTTCCTTGTGCAACTCATAATCTTAAGTTTTTATTATTGCACAGCTGCCAATTTGATTTTTCAATGCAAATAAAAGTCTGATGTGTTATGACACTTTGCATGTGTTATTCACTGTATCAAAGGATGAAATAGTTTATTAAAAATTGTTCTCAAACCACATTCAAACACCTGTTGATAAGGACAAGTTAGCAGAGTATAATCTGATATTTCATCATCTATTGGCCGTGGGGCTTTAGAGGCGAGGTTTCAGTAGCACCTGTATATTTGGGGTGTGGGGATTGAGGGAGACATAGTGTTGCCCACCATAGTATTTTACATTTTTTCAACACATACTTACTGAGGGCATGTGATGTGCCAGATCCGGTTTCTAGCCGTGGAAACAAAGACCCAAATCCATGCCTTCACAGAGCTTACATTTTAATGGAAAAAAAAAATGAATAAGTTATATAGTATTACAGATGTGGTAATTACTATGGAGAAAAATCCTAAAAGGAGGATAGGTGTTATTGTGTGTGGAGTGGGAAAATGGACAGGAGGGGGGTGGTGATATTTGAGCACAGACCTAGACGAGAAAAGGGATGAACCCTGCAGGTGTCTGGGAGTAAAGTGTTCCAGATGGAACAGTAAGTGCAAAGGCCCTGAGGCAGGAGAATATTTGGAATGTCTGAGCAGGAAAAGCATGGTAGGAGATGAGGTCGGGGAGGTAATACGGAGCCTAGGTGGCTACAGCAAGGAGGTCAGCTTTTACTCTAAGATGAGCAATCATTGCCAACTTTTGATCTAAGATTAAGAGACATAATTTTAAAAGATCATTTGGATGATGGATGGAAACTGCACTCTCCAGGGACAATGGTGAGGCAGGAAGACCCTTTAGGAAGCTGTTGCAGTATCCTAGAAGTGGCTTGGATCTGGGTCACAGAGGTGAAGGTAGTGAGAGGGAGGGCAGATTCTCGATACATTTTCCAGGTAGAGCTAAGAGGATTTGCTGAATGCAGGGTGTCTGAAAGAAAGTGAAGGATGAGGCAGGTTTCTGGCTTGAGCAACTGGAGGGGTGGGGTGGCAGCTTGCTGAGATGGGGAAGATCATCGGGAGGCAGGATGCGGGCAATGCCTGGAAGTTCAGGAATGTGGTTCAGACCAGTTTACAAAAGTCAGTCGTCATTTGGTTGGTTGCAGCACTCAAATTGCTGCTACACAGAGTTGCTGATTCTAAAGTCTTAGTGCATCATTAAGCATTCTAAGAAGAGGCACAATGGAACCACAAGTCTCAAGACTTATATTCTCTTCCCTACATGGCTGGGAGACACTGAAATGAGAGCAGATGTTTTTGGGAATCCAGGCTTCATTTTCATCAGTAAAAGAAGGTTAAAATATTTGCTCTATAAAGTCCCCTCTAGCTCTATCGTTCTGAAACCCAAAGGATGCTTTGTCTGGATCATTCATTTATAGGCTACATTTTTGCCTTAGTAATAGGGAAGACTTTGGACCCCAATAAAGCAAAATGTTATCCTCCAAGAAGAATTCTAATCTTCTCATTAGATGTGTATTGCAAAACTTGTACTTAATTATGATTATACTTAAAATTTAGAGAAAACATTACAAAAGATTTTTAAGAAATTAGATTGTTATACCTGAGCGAGTTAGAAAAAACGCCACACTTTGAGACAAATTAAGAGTCCTTTATTAGCCGGTGACCGAGAGGTGGCTAACACTCAAAATTCTCTTGGCCCCGAGGAAGGGGCTTGATTAACTTTTATACCTTGGTTTAGGAAGTGGGGGGTTGGTCTAGTTAAAACAATTTTACAGAAGTCAAGTAGTCAAAAAGTTAAAAGGATAAATGGTTACAGGAAAGTAAACAGTTCCAGGTGCAGGGGCGTTAAGAGTATTACAAGGTGATAGACGCAGGGCTTTGGGCGTTATCAATTGGATAAATTCCTGGCAACTGCGGATATTGCTCGCCACAGTGTCTTATCAGTTAATTGCATTCTTGGATGTGCTGGGAGTCAGCTTGCAAAAGTTAAGTCCTTGAGGAAGGGGCTGCCAGTGAAAGAGCCATGATGGAGTCTGTCTGGCTCTCTTAGCTAAGGGAGAGTCCATTCAGGTGGAAACAAGGCTAGGTGATTGAAGGAAAAGGGAGAGTCTAAAAACAGGGTTAGTAAAAACAAGGTTGGGCATTACAAGATCAGGGCAGAACATTTTGGAGAATCTTTTTTCCTGCTAGAAAATGACCAACAAAAGTTGTCACTTGGTCTGAGCTAGTGAGGTGGCAGGAAGCATTAACACTTTGGGGAGGGCATGAATCTGGTGTGCAGACTCCACAGGTAGGGGACAAACCAAGTCCTTTTGTTTCCTAGCTGGAAGGCGGGTAGCCTAGGCAAGTTCTCAAGCCCACTTGCCCTCCACCTGGAAACAGACTTGGGGCTTTTGGCGGGACTCGGTGAGGGTGAGACCGGCCCTTTGGTTTTCTTGGCAGCTGGGTGAGGCCTGTGACTGCCGGCTTTCCCCCACTTCCCTGAAAACCTGGATGACTCAGCAGAGGCAGCCATAGTCCTCCTAGGAACTTAACTCCATTAACCTGAGATCCTCACTCCTATCCCCCACAGCAGCTGCAGCAAGACCTGCCCAAAGAGAGTCTGAGCTCAGACATGCCTAGCCCTGCCCCCACCTAATGGTCCTTCCCTACCTACCCTGGTAGCTGAAGACAAAGGGCATATACTTTTAGAAGTTCTAGGACCTTGCCCACTGCCTGTTCCTCCCCATACTACCACAGCTGATGCTGTCTTAAAAGAGCCACCTCCCCGGCAGAAGGCCAACCAGCACAAAAATAGTGCATTAATCAACCAAAGCTAAGGACCCTCACAGAGTCCATTTCACACCCCTGCCACCTCCATTGGAGTGGGTGCCAGTATCCAAGACTGAGAGACCCACGGATGGTTCACATCACAGGACTCTGTGCAGACAACCTCCAGTACCAGCCTGGAGCCTGGTAGGTTTGCTGGGTGGCTAGATCCAGAAAAGAGATAACAACCACAACAGCTTGACAGTTCAGCTCTCAGGTAGCCACATCCCTAGGAAAAGAGGGAGAGTACTACAACAAAGAAACACCCCATGGGACAAAAGGAACTGAACAACAGCCTTGAGCCCTAGACTGTCCCTCTGATAGCCTATCCAAATGAGAAGGAACCAGAAAACCAACTCTGGTAACATGACAAAACAAGGTTCTTTAACATCCCCAAAAAATCACACTAGCTCTTCAGCAATGGATCCAAACCAAGAAGAAACCCCTGATGTAACTGAAACAGAATTCAGAAGGTTTGTTATTAAGCCAATCGGGGAGGCACCAGAGAAAGGTGAAACCCAATGTAAGGAAATATAAAAAAAGATATAAGAAGTGAAGGGAGGAATATTCAATGAAATAGCATAAATAATGAAAACTTCAGGGAACAATGGATGCACTTATAGAAATGCAAAATGCTCTGGAAAGTCTCAGTAATAGAATCAAACAAGCAGAAGAACTTCAGAGCTCAAAGACAAGGTTTTTCAATTAACCGAACCTAACAAAGACAAAAAAGAATAAGAAAATATGAACAAAGCCTCCAAGAAGTCTGAGACTATGTTAAGTGACCAAACCTAAGAATAATCAGCATTCTTAAAGAGAAATCTAGCAGTTTGGGAAATATATTTGGGGGAATATTCGAGGAAAACTTCCCTGGCCTTGAAAGAGAACTAGACATCCGAATACAAGACGCTAGAGGAACACCTGGAAAATTCATCACAAAAAGGTCATTGCCTAGGCACATTGTCATCAGGTTTTCTAAAGTTAAGATGAAGGAAATAATCTTAAGAGCTATGAGGCAAAAACATCAGGTAACCTATAAAGGAAAACCTATCAGATTAACAGCAGATTTCTCAGCAGAAACCCTACAAGATAGAAGGGATTGGGGCCCCATTTTCAGCCTCCTTAAACAAAACATTAGCCAAGAATTTTGTACCCAGTGAAACTAAGCTTCATAAGTGAAGGAAAGAGTCTTTTTTCAGACAAATGCTGAGAGAGTTTGCCACTACCAATCCATCATGACAAGAACTGCTAAAGGGAGCTCTAAATCTTTAAACAAATCCTGGAAACACACCAAAACAGAACCTCTTTAAAGCATAAATCTCACAGGACCTACAGAACAAAAATACAATAAAAAAGCCCCCCAAAAACCAAGGTATGTAGGCACCAAATAGGATGAATGCAATGGTACCTCACATCTCAATACTCACATTGAATGTAAATTACCTAAATGCTTTACTTCAAAGATAACAGAATTGCAGAATGGATAAGAATTTACCAACCAACTATCTGCTGCCTTCAAGAGACACACCTAACACATAAGGACTCACATAAACTTAATGTAAAGGTATGGAAAGAGACATTCTATGCAAATGGAGACCAAAAGCAAGCAAGCTTAGCTATTCTTATGAGGTAAAACAAACTTTAAGGCAACTGCAGTTAGAAAAAGACAAACAGCATCATTATATAATGATAAAAGGCCTTGTCCAACAGGAAAATATCACAATCCTAAATATATATGCACCTAACTCTGGAGATCCCAAACTTATAAAACAATTACTAATAGGCCTAAGAAATGAGATAGACAGCAATACAATAACAGTGGGGGACTTCAATACTCCACTGACAGCACTGGACAGGTCATCAAGACAGTCAAAGAGACAACGGGTTTAAACTATACCCTGGAAAAAATGGACTTAACAGATATTTACAGAACATTCTACCCAACAACTGCAGAATATACGTTCTATTCAATAGCACATAGAACTTTCTCTGAGGTAGGCCATATGATAGGCCACAAAACTTCAATACAAGAAAATTGAAATGATATCAAGTGCTTTCTCAGATTACAGTGGAATAAAACTGGAAATCAACTCCAAAAGGAACCTTCAAAACCATGAAAATAGATGGAAGTTAAATAACCTGCTCTAGAACGATCATTGGGTCAAAAATGAAATCAAGATGGAAATTTAAAAATTCTTTGAACTGAATAACAATAGTGACACAACCTATTAAAACCTCTGGGATGCAGCAAAGGTGGTGCTAAGAGGAAAGTTCATAGCCCTACACACCTACATCAAAAAGTCTGAAAGAGCACAGACAATCTAAGGTCACACCTCAAGGAACTAGAGAAACAAGAACAAACAAAATCCAAACTCAGCAGAAGAAAGGAAATAAATAATCAAGATCAGAGCAGAACTGAATGAAATTGAAATAAAAAATACAAAAGATAAATAAAACAAAAAGCTGGTTCTTTGAAAACATAAATAAAATTGATAGACCATTAGCAAGATTAACCAAGAAAGGAAGAGAGAAAATTTAAGCTCAGTTGGAAACAAAATGGGAGATATTACAACTGACACCACAGAAACACAAAAGATCATTCAAGGCTACTGTGAACACCTTTATGCACATAAACTAGAAAACCTAGAGGAGATGGATAAATTCCTGGAAAGATACTACCTTCCTAGCTTAAATCAGGAAGAATTAGATACTCTGAACAGAACAATGACAAGCAGCACTGTTGAAATGGTAATATAAAATTTACCAACAAAAAAGTCCAGGACCAGACAGATTCACAGCAGAATTCTACCAGACATTAAAGAATAATTGGTACCAATCCTATTGAAACTATTCCGCAAGATAAAGAGGAAACACTCCCTAAGTCATTCTATGAAACCAGTATCACCCTAATACCAAAACCAGGAAGGGATATAACCAAAAAAGAAAACTACAGACCAATATCCCTGATGAACAAAGATGCTAAAATCCTTAACAAAATACTAGCTAACCAAACTCAATATATCAAAAGATAATTCACCATGATCAAGTGAGTTACATACCAGGGATGCAGGGATGATTTAACATAATGCAAGTCAATAAACGTGACACACCGCATAAACAGAATTAAAAACAAAAATCACATGGTCATCTCAATAGATGCAGAAAAAGCAGACAAAAGCCAGCACCCCTTTATGATTAAAACTCTCAGCAAAATCAGCACACAAGGGACATACCTCAATGTAATAAAACCCATCTATGACAAACCCACAGCCAACATAATACTGAATGGGGAAGAGTTGAAAGCATTCCCTGTGAGAACTGGAACTAGACAAGGATACCCACTCTCACCAGTCCTCTTCAACATAGTACTGGGGTCTTAGGCAGAGCAATCAGACTAGAGAAATAAAGGGCATCCAAATTCATAAAGAGGAAGTCAAACCGTCACTGTTTGCTGATGACATGATTGTTTACCTAGAAAACCCTAAACACTCCTCCAGAAAGCTCCTAGACCTGATAAAAGAATCCAGCTATGTTTCCAGATACAAAATCAATGTACACACGTCAGTAGCTTTTCTATATACTAACAGTGACTGAACTGAGAGTCAAATCAAGATCTCAACCCCTTTTATAATAGCTGCAAAAAAAAAAAATACTTAAGAATATATCTAACCAAGGAGGTGAAGAAAGACCTCTGAAAGGAAAACTACAAAACACTGTTGAAAGAAATCATAGACAACACAAACAAATGGAAATACATCCCATGCTCACGGATAGGTAGAATCGATATTGTGAAAATGACCATATTACCAAAAACAATCTACAAATTCAACACAATTCCTGTCAAAATATCACCATTTTTCACAGAATTAGAAAAAACAATTCTAAAATGCATAAGGAACCAAAAAAGAGCCCACATAGCCAAAGCAAGACTAAGCAAAAAGAACAAATCTGGAGACATCACACTACCTGATTTCAAACTATACTATAAGGCCATAGTCACCAAAACAGCATGGTACTCACATAAAAATGGGCACATAGACAATGGAACAGAAACCCCAATACAGCCAACTGATCTTTGACAAAGCAAACAAAAACATAAAGTGGGAAAAAGACACCCTTTTCAACAAATGGTGCTGGGATAATTGGCTAGCCACATGTAGGAGAATGAAACTAGATCCTCATCTCTCACCTTTTACAAGAATCAACTCAAGATGGATCAAGGACTTTAAGACATGAAACTATTAAAATTCTAGAAGATAACATTGGAAAAACCCTTCTAATGACTAGGAATCCAAAAGCAAATGCAATAAAAACAAGATAAATAGCTGGGACTAAATTAAACTAAAAAGCTTTTGTACAGCAAAAGGAACAGTTAGCAGAGTAAACAGACAACCCACAGAGTGGGAAAAGATCTTCACAATCTGTACATCTGACAAAGCACTAATATCCCAAATCTACAATGAAGTCAAACAAATTAGCAAGAAAAAACAATCCCATCAAGAAGTGGGCTAAGGACATGAATAGACAATTCGCAAAAGAGGATATACAAATGGCCAACAAGCATATGAAAAAATGCTCAACATCACTAATAATTAGCATTTTCATTTGCAAATGAAAACCACAATACCATACCACCTTAACTCTGGCAAGAATGGCCATAATCAAAAATTCAAAAAATAGATGGTGTGGATGCGGTGAACACGGAACACTTCTACACTGCTGGTGGGAATGTGAACTAGTACAAACACTATGGAAAACAGTATGGAGATTCCTTAAAGAACTAAAAATAGAACTACCAGT
The DNA here is from genome assembly GCF_009828535.3 of Hylobates moloch. Lineage (NCBI taxonomy): Eukaryota > Metazoa > Chordata > Mammalia > Primates > Hylobatidae > Hylobates > Hylobates moloch. The sequence goes on along the minus strand of NW_026652310.1, from coordinate 1,455,682 downwards.
TGAGCCAACAATCCTGTAACTGGGTATCTACCCAGGGGAAAAGAAGTCACTATATGAAAAAGATACTTGCACATGCATGTTTACAGCAGCACAATTTGCAACTGCAAATACGTGGAACCAACCCAAATGCCCATCAATCAATGAGTGAATAAAGACTGTGGTGTATATATACAGTGGAATACTACTCAGCCATAAAAAGGAATGAAATTAATGGCATTTGTAGCTACCTGGATGAGATTGGAGACTATTATTCTAAGTGAAGCAACTCAGGAATGGTAACCCAAACATTGTAGGTTCTCATATGTGGGAGCTAAACTGTGATGACGCAAAAGAATAAGAAAGATACAATGGACTTTGGGGATTCAGGGGGAAAGGGAGCAAAGGGGGTAAGGGATAAAAGACCACAGATTGAGTGCACTGTATACTGCTCAGGTGATAGGTGCACCAAAATCTCATAAATCCCCACCAAAGAACTTACGTAACCAAACACCACCTGTTCCCCAATAACCTATGGGGAAAAATACAAATAAAAAAATTAGGCCCAGATAGCCACCTGGGATTTATCTTGAAGTATTGGCTCTTTCAGGTTCATTTTTGTTCACGATTTTAAGAAACAGACTCACCCATGTTAACTCTTAGTGATAAGAACTTAAGAACTTTATTGTAAGGATTCTACAAAATAACTCAGGGGAGAGGGACTGATGTGGGATTAAAACAAAGTTTATTCATATCTACAGACATATGAGAGGCATGGTATGTATATATATTTATAATATACAACCTAAAGAATGACTGTAAGACTGTAATTAACACATAAAATATTTTAAAACTCCATGGGCAATTACACTCAATAAAATTTTAAAAACTCTCACTATTGAAAGTTGCCAGGGTGCCAATTTATTATTCTCAAAACAGTAAAATGATAAATGTAAAATAATCTATCATTTATTCTGCCTTCCCTGTATGCACTGTATTTGAAGTTAATGAAATGTTAATGAAGGAAATTTCCTTATAGAGCAATTTCAGTTATGAAGAAGGACTTAGAAAGTTATAAATAAATGGATCCTAGGCCATGTTCAGCAATGGGTGCTAACACTGTTGAGTGTAGAACTTTCTGTTGGATGGATCAGTCTGACAACACCTGAACTCACTGATTAGTCAATCTCAGCATCAAAGTATGAGGGGGTTCAGTATATTATTCTCTCTATTTTGTGATATTTGAAAATTTTCATAAGTTTTTAAAAGAAAAATATACATATACTTTGAAAAAATTTTAACTGTAAATAGAATTATATTCTATATACTGCTCTGTACTTTGATCTACTGAATTAATTTTTGTGGATTCAATATAGCTTACTGACTTCTGGACTTTTATATCGGGCAGCTTTGCGAGAATTTTTATTTATCAAGACTGGTAGTGAGTATAAGGAGGTCAAAAGATCAGGCAGGGACCGGTAAGCATGATTCTTCCCAGACAGGTTTGCAAAGTTCACTCTGGCAAAAACCTCTTGAATCCTAAGTAGTTAAAAGGAATCTTTATGTGAGCAATGTGAGGGAAAACAAGAGTAATTGAAGTTGTTTTCAAGTTGTTTTCCTGAGAGGAGGAAGGGATTCACATGATGCTGTTTGGTGCATGTAACCTTGGGAGCAGCTGGAAGGAGTGGGGAGGGGGCTGATTCCTGACCTTGGGTCTGAAGTCTCCCCACCCCCAATATCTCCAGCTGTTTCATCAGCCAATTAGGTTAAACCCTTTATCTTGGGTTCCATCTCCAACCTTTGGAGTTGTTTCCAGAGGGTTTAATCTTTAGATCAGGGATCTGACATCCCAGAACGTAGAAATGTGGTCAAACACAAAGGGTGAGGCAGTGGATGGAAACATGCAGAGTCAGGTCTGCTGGAAGTTCTGACAGGTAAATAGGGAGAGCAGCCTGGTATGTGTGGAAAAGAGCATGAACCTTGGAGTCAGACGTGGGTTTGAATGGCGGTCCTTATATTAGCTGTGTGTCTGTAGGCAAACCATTTAATCACTCTGTGCTCCTGTTTCATTCTGTAAACTGCTGACAATAAAAAATGCTCTCCATGGCTGGGACAGGGCTTCATGACGCTGTGTAAGCAAAGCCCACGACACTGTCTGGCCCTCTGTAGATACATTACAAATGCCAGTCTCCATTTCCTTCTAAGAGCAAGGCTGTAGCTAATATCAGAAACAGTGCTACAGAGATAGGAGCGTGAGCTGAAAGTCAAGAATCATGGTTTGGTCACTGAGAGAGTGGGTTGTATAGACTGAAACCTGGTTTCTGAAGGAGACTGAGTCCAGGGCAAGGGCTCTCAGAGCTGAGGATACTGTTTCAGGGGAGCTTAATATTTCCCACCCTCTTCTGCAGTTGCTGGATCAGTGTGTCTGTCTGTCTTAGCCTGGAAGCTCCAGGAAGACCAGGGCCTGTGTGTCTCTTGCTCACCATGATATCCCACAGTGGCTTAATATCTGTTACATAAGCAAAGTTGTGTTCATGGGAGAAATTCTAGCAAATACAAATCAGAAGAAAGAAAAAAATCATCCCTAACCTAATCATCTATGACTAACATTATGGATTTTTATCCTTGCAGTCCTTTCTGTATGTAAAAGTAAAATATACACTTATTATTTACAAATCTGAGGTCATATTGTTTTATAATTTGTTTCTGTGAAAATCTATTGTGAGCATTTTTCCAAATTGTACATACTTTTCTATGACATTTTAATGACTGCATGTTTTTTTTGTATATACATGCCACACTTTATAATGAATTCATTATCGTTAGACATTTAGGTAGCTTATGCAATATTTTGCTGATACAAACAGCATTGCAATAAACATCCACGTAGTTAAATCCTTGACCAAATAACTGATTAGCTTCTCCTCCTTGAAACCTATTTTTTCTCTCTATTTTGAGATAATTGTAGATTCAAATGCAGTTGTAAGAATGAATACAGAGAGATCTCTTATGCCTTTCTCCCAGTTTGCCTCAATGGTAAGGTAACAGATCGCATATCTGCAGAACTATATCATAACCAGGAAGTTGATATTGATACAATCCTGCAATACTTAAGTTTCTTAGTTTTCCTTGGCCAGACAGATATTTTAGATACACTATTGGGAAGCTCTAATTATGCATTTTCAAGGATGTTTCTTTCTTCTTTTATCAATCTTCCTCCTCTTTGCTGAGCCCTGTCATAATAGTTATCCTGCCCTGATGGCAGTATTTCAGCTGTCTTTGTACAGGTGCATGAGTTCTAGATTTTCAGAATTCTAAGCACTAATGTTCTCCAGAGCCCCTGTGAAATAGGGTCAGAGACTGTTTCTTCTATCATAAAATTGTGGCCATCTGTTTGTTTATATTCTTTAATACCGATGCAGATAACACCTAGGGTATCAGAGCCTGCACGCATAATAGATACAGTCTGCTGCTGATCAGATTCACTAATTAAAGATGTGAGCCAGTCTGTAAGGTTACATTTCCTTTGTTCTTATTTCAGATTCTCTCTAGCCACATTTTATGAATATATGAAAGTCTATGAAATAGTAATATTTCACCTTATGAACAAATAAAATAATGCAAACTTTAAATATCAAGAATTGTGTAATTTCAAAGCTAAAATGGCGTTTGAAATGGCAGCTATGTTCACCTTTTGCTTCATATGGGCCCCATTTCAACACTGAAGATGGACAGACCCACAATGCTTTGTTAGAACAGGAACTTCTGCAAATAATATTGGTTACTATTGTGTTTTTATCTGAAATTCATTGCTAGTATAATTGACTCTTCTTGTAATTAGAAAATAATATCATACACATATTCATTAATTGGTAGCACTATGCTGGTTGTAGTTCTGAAAATGTGCCTGAAAACCAACAACTGAAAAGGGAGGTAGATTGATAAAACACTATTGAGACAAATATGAGTTACAATACACTGTGCTGTTAATTTCAGAGAAAGCACTTTATGAAATATTACACATAACACTGAGGAAATAAAAGACTACATTAAAGCAAAATACGCTACAATGATTGTAGATTTATGTGCCAGCATCCTCACATTTTATATTTATCCCAGTGAAAAAATCAGTCATGAATTATGCAAGTTTTGATTTATGCAAGGTCTTCATTAATTTATCCCTTACATCAAATGTTTCCCCCTATACTGGATTTACTCCATACTCTGCCCACAATTCAAGTAGTATGTACATTTAAGGTAAGAGTTTGAAACTTCTGAGTCCTAGTGGAATAAATTTCTTTTTTAATTTTACAATTTATAAATGAGATTTTTAAGTCAATTACTTGAAATTTATGAACACATTTCTCAAAGTAAGAGTCATTACTTAAGAACTCACACTTATTGATTATTTGCTATATATGTGTCAGTGCTTTACATATTCATTTTATTTTTATTTCGTCCCTACAGCAGTCTTGGGGCTATCACCTTGTTGAATTTGTGAAAGAGCCAGAATTCAGATATCTGTCTGACTCCAGAGTCCATGATATGTCTGGGAGCTCATAGGCAGCTGGGAAGTCAGTAGATGGGACACAGAGTATTGAACGTACTCTCCAAATTATAAGCAAACTTTTGTGACATGTGTATGCGTTTTTCTGGGCTGAAGAACCAGGGCTTTCCTCAGATATCCATGAAGCTTGTTCACCCTGGTTCCATCCCTTCCAGTGTAATGCACTCCAGAGCCACATCAAATCCCTCCTAAATGACCACAGAGTCCTCCCTAACTCTAACTGCATATCAACCATTGCAGTCAGCATTGACGTCTATGGAAAAATATTTCACAGCACGCAGCAACTCTGGAATTGGGATTTCTCTCTCTGCCTGACATTTTCTCTAGACTAGCTGGAGGGTAGGGTAGAATCTATCATCTGCAGGAGGAAAATCTTAATGACCTTCTCAGTGCTTTTGTTCCCTTGGTTTCTAAGGGGTTCTAGCCTTGTCCTCAGCATAGTGTTGAACATCCATTCAAATACAGAAGACTACTCAAACAAAAGTTCGTCTCATTTTCTACTGCTCTTCATTTGTTTCTTTCTGGTGGCACTTCTCACACTGTCGCCTTAAAATAATTATGTTCCTATCTCATCTCTCCCTTCAAATTGGTAGCCTGTTGGTTTATCTTGAGATCCCCAGAATGCTCAGGGTCATATGGAACAGGAAAGGTAACACTCAAGTGTCAGATTCCTGGAGGCCTTTCTCTGGGCATCCTGAACTCTGAGGAGGCCTCTTTGTCTGCTGCTGTGGCTCCTGAGCCTTTGTGGTGTGGATGTGGTAATGGGTAGGAGGTGCAGAATAGAAAGTGGGGTGGCAGGTCAACTTCAACTACCTGTGCAGAAAAAGGAAACGGCCAAGAGGCTGGACGAAAGCGGGATGGGGTGAAGAAATGAAACAGCAAGTCAGTGCAGGCTGGAATTATGAAAGGAGGGCAAGGAGATGGGGTCCTCTTTGACAAGGGGGCTTTGGGGAGAGAGAAGGCAAAGAAGGTCATAGAATATCGTTCTGTGAATCTTGTGCACCCCTTCTCACTGAGACCCCAACTCCTTGCTCCTATCTAGTATTCAGAATCACACTGGTCTTCAAGCCTTTTGGGATCAGGCTTCCTGTTACATGTAAATGTGTAGCCAGGTTCATCCTGTTGGGGCCATGCGGATTGAAGTTAATAAATTACACATCGTTTTTAAGCACAGAGGAAATACTATATGATAGAACTATTGAGCAAATTGATTAAGTTGAGTTTTATTAAATATGTTTGCATTTTTTAAATTAAAAAAACTTATAGAACGTAGTCTTTTCATAAAATTTAAATGACCAAGTATGTAAAATTAAAAGTAAAACTTCTGCTTCAGCCTCCTTTTCCTATGCCAGGTAACTCATGCTAATAATTTGAATTTGCTCATCAAACCTTTTTGTACAGCATTTTTCTTTTGGCGGACAAAGCCCCACAGAATTTGGAGAAGGAGAAAAATCCCTTCTTGAGGAATATGAAGTCTGAATAGTGACAGCCGTAGAATTTCTTCACCCGGTTTGACCAGAAAAAGTAATTGCTGCTTCTATCACACTCTTGAGACCACTCGAATCTCCCTTGCAGGAAACCATCTTTGTGAGTGGATCCAGAGTTCAGAGATGTGAACTCAGAGTGGCACACAGGAAATCCCTTAAGTCTTTGTTGCCCTCTCCTGACCACACAGAAATTGCCTTTTTCTACTGCCATTCATTTGGTTTAGCTACAGCTGCTCCTGCAGCTGTTTTTCCTTTCTTCTCTTTTTTGTTTGACAGTGTCCTCTCAGTCAAAATGTCTTAGCCATGCTTTTCTTTGCTAAGCTCCCCAAGGCCTTGTCAAATAGAGCACGAGGAACGTCTGAAATAAAAACAGCATCCATCACAGTGTTGATGCTGGCTGTAAATCGTGCATTGGCCAGGTTTACAAACCATGGCTGATGCTCATCAGGGGCTGACAACATGCTGGGGTGCAGCATTTCTTACCAAGTGGCACTCGGTGCATTGCTAGCACAGTCCCCACAGCTTTTCTGTAGACATGTATTTGGCCTGTTGGGATCTTGTCTGGTTTTGACTTACCACCTACATCCTATGTTCTTGCTGTAGGTTCTTGAACCTCTGTGTCCTCCAGGGGTGCTCTTATTCTGCCCTCCCTGCCTCCTACCCTTGTACTCATTTTGCCCATATATATATAACTCTTTCTGATCCTTCAGGTCCCAGCTCAATGTAATTTCCTCAGCGCCTCCCATATCATGCTAGGCTGCTTTCCCCACCTTCCTCCCCTCATGCCCATTTTGTACTTCATCTAACAGTCTTCAAACTTAGAATTTCTTGGCCAGTGCCTCTTTTCCCTGCTAGGTGGCAAACCTTCATGACAGCTGGGACTGTGTTTCTCACCATCAGTCCTATATCCTCAGCATCTTTTCCAGAACTTGGTACAGAGGACGAGCTCAGTAAACAGGTTGTCAAATAATGGAATGAAGCAAGAGCAGGGTTTCCCGCTTGTTTAATCAAAAGCACTTGATGAAGCTTGGTTGAAATACAAATTCTTGGCCTCCTCTACTCTGGAAATTCTGATGTAGCAAATCTGAGGTAGCATTTCAGAAATGTGTGTTTTTAACAAGAGTCACTTGTGATTCTTATGCTCCATTTATCTCTGAGGACTGTGCTGGAGACCCCTGAGGGGCAGCAGAGAGAGGAGAGGGGAAGGAGCACTGGCCTGGAAGTCTGAATATCTGCCACTAGCTAACCTGTGTGCTCTGGGCCATGGAACTTCAACTTCCTCAGTCTTCATCTCCTTATCTGTAAATCCAGAGGTGTGAGGGAATAATCTATGAAGTTCTTTCCAGCTCTGATAGTCTCTAAAACTTGGACCCTTCAGAAAAATATCAGTATATGTCTTCTGCCTTCCCTACTTTCTTTTCTTACAGGCCCAAGCAATGGGTGTGTAGAGGGAGGTGTGACTGGTAGAAAAGCAGGCAGATAAGAAGGGTCTGGTAGCTTACATTATTCACTAAACTGTAGTAGAATCATTGACTTGGGAGGAAAGAGGATGATCATGCCTTACTTACTTTGGCCTATTATGGATAAATTTTAAGTTGATTCCCATGATCCCTGCTTCTTGGTGTTCATGTCCTTGTATAAGCCCCTCTTCTTGAATGTGGGTAGGACCTGTGACTTTCTTCTAACCAAGAGAATTTGCAAATATAATGAGATGTCACCCCTATAATTACATTAAGATTATGTCTAGTTATCAGACTGGCACTAGAATCTTTCTTTCTGTTGCTGGTTTTGAAGAAGCAAGCTGCAAAAAATTCTATAGCCACAAACAATTAATTCTGTGAATAGGCTGAGGATGCTTGGAAGTGAACTCTTCCCTGGTCAAGCCCCTGATGAGAAACTGACTTTTCCTGACGCCTTGATTACAGCCTTGTGAGACTCTAAGCAGAAAACTCATCTAAGCTACATCTGAATTTCTGGCCCAGTGAGACAACAAATATGTGTTGTTTTAAGCACTAGGTTTGTAATTTGTTATGCAGCATAGAAACTAATAGCAATCGGTGCAACGATACTGTACAACAAACTATCTTCAGATTCAGTGACATACCATAAGCATTTATTCTCATGTTGATGAGTCTTCAGGTGAACTGTAGTGTGACTAATTTAGGCTGGGCTCAGTGAGTTTAGGTCCTGGCCGTAGGTTGTGATCAGGTCTGCTCCACATATGTTGGTCCTGGGACCCAGGCTGAAGGTCAGCAGGTTCTTCTCATAGTGACTCACTGGCACTCCTAAACCAAGCCAAAATGTACATTTACATCAAAGGCCTATGCATGCATCATATTTGCTAACATTTCATTGGCCCAAACTAGTCTCATGGCTAAGCCCAACATCAATGGGAAATGAATATTTTCTGATCAATAATCAAAAATATCAAAATCAGTCTAACGACTTAGTTTTGTTTAAGGCACCCTCATATATACCAGCTCATTCTGTTCTCCTTAAAATCTTGTGAAGGCAGAATATTTTTTTTTTTTTTTTTTCATTTTCAGATGAGTAAAGAAGGGCTCCGAGAGGTTAGATAAGTTTTGCAATATCCAATGGCTGGTTTTTGTCAGAGCTGGGACAATAACAAAAGTCTTTTAACTCTGTTCAGTGCTCTTCCCATGGCACTAGGATTTCCCACGTGTAGTTGATTTGTGGTAATAGTGAATAATACCACCATTTTAAGTGTTTTTAAAAGCTACTTATTTTAAACCATTCTGAACTGTTTCATTTCCCTGAAGGCCCTGCTCCTTCATCTTGGGCCTTTGCAGTGGCCACTGCTTCTGTCTTTAATGGGTTTCCCTGACCCTTCCCAACCCACAATGCCCTGCACCCCAACAACCCCTACTTAGTTCAACTTTCAGATTTAGCTTAGACTTCCACTCTTTCAGGAAGCCTTCCTTGACTTGTGCTATATTCCCCTTCCCACATTGTGCTTGCATGTCTCTCAATTGTAGCAGTAAACCCACTGCTCACAGTTCACTGTCTTCCCACTGGACCTTGAGGTCTTTGGAGGCAGGGGCTAAGCTATGTCCCCCGTCACTATGCCACTCAACATCTAGGACTAGTAGGCACATACCAAGTGTTTGCTTACTGAATGACTAATTCATGCTTTCTTTTTGTGGCCTCGTAAGCCACAAATGCTACTATTTATCTGTGGTGACGCCCTACTTTAAGCTTTTATACCATTGTTTTACTTACTTCACATGATCCTTTGTTTGGCTTTGTTCCTCCCAGTTGTGACATAAAACCTAGATAATTCTTAGGAGCTAATAAGGCCAACTAGCAATTTTCAAATACCATGCAAAGTCTCTTGGACAAAGAATAATAGGGTGTTTAGTGCTGGGTGTGGCATGAATGTTTAACCAAGTCCCATGATTTTTTGGCAAGAACCATGGCTTTAGGCCATGAAAGCCCTTGAAGGTCATATTCAGAAATTTAGACTCTAATCTGAGGGCAGTGGGGAGTCATTATCATTTTATAAGGAGATCAGCATAATCAAATTAGTGTCCTAGATACATCTAAATGGATGAACATGAGCGAATGAGGTGTATCTGTGAGAAGTTGCTGTCCTGCTAAGAAATCTTGGTGGCTTAGACCAGAGTAGTAGTGGTGGGAAAGGAAAAGAGATGATCGATTCAAGAGTTTATAAAACACACTTACTAGAGCTTGGTGACTCTGTGAATATGAAAAAATAAGTTGAGAAGCCCAGTTTGGAAATCTGTGACCTGAGAACAGCTCTCATGTATAATGCAAATAGAATGACCTTTGCAGTCAGAGACTAAGCTGTGTCTACTTGGACAAGTTATTTAACCTTTCTGAGTTTCAGAATGCACAATGAGGAAATTGAAGCTTCCATCAAAATCAAATGAAATATATATGTAAATATGATCAGTGGATGGTAACCACATTAAACTTTCAGAAATATCCCCCACTCTGCTCTACACACACACACACACACACACACACACACACACACACACTCACATTCACTCACTCCCTCACTCCTTGTTTGTATCTTTTAAAAATCTATACATTCTTCATGTATCAGCTGCCACCCCTTCCCTGAGTTCACCTGCTACCTGAAGTTCCTACCTCAATGCCTGTAGCTTTATTTTATTTTATGTTTCTGAGACAGAGTATCGCTCTGTTGGTCAGGCTGGAGTGCAGTGGCAGGAGCTTGGCTCACTGCAACCTCCATCTCCAGGACTCAAGCAATTCTCCTGCCTCAGCCTCCCGAGTAGCTGGGATTACAGGCGCCCGCTACCACGCCCGGCTAATTTTTTGTTTTTAGTAGAGATGGAGTTTCACCATGTTAGCCAGGCTGGTCTCAAACTCCTGACTTCAGGTAATCTGCCTGCTCTGGCCTCCTGAAGTGCTGGGATTACAGGTGCCTGTAGCATTATTATCTGTACCTTGCATGTAGTGTCTTTTTTGTTTTGTCTTCAGGAGCATACAGAGTTTATCCTTCTTTTCACATCCGGTATTATTGGTCCAAGTGAGACCACTCTCATGCTATATTCCTTTATATTCCTCTACCTCCTCACACTCTTTTCTCCACCCATCTAGGCAGCCATCCCGGTGTGTTTAGTTTTATATCCTTTTGTTCATTAATATGTATTCTTGCAAAATGTCTATTGTTCTGTGAAAATGTGTTGTTAATTTGCATAAATGAAACTGCATTCTATGCCTCATTCTGTTTCTTTCCTTTTTTTCAGAACTGTATTTTAAAGCTCCATTCATGTTGCCATGATGTGTGTCTAATCCGTTGCATTTGACAGGTGCTTACTATTCCATGCTGGGCATCCCTCACATTTCACCTATTCATTTTTCTAATGGCAGACACCAGGGTGGCTCCAGTTCTTCCTTTCACAAATGTTGCTGCAATGAACATCCTTAAGCATGTCCCTTTATGGCAATGGTTCTCAGTTGGGGATGATTTTGCACCCCCAGGGACAGTTGGCAATGTCAGGAAACATGTTTTGTTGTCACAACTGGAGGAGGACACTCCTGGCATCTAGTTGGTAGATTCCAGGGGTGCTGTGGACCATCCTGCCATGCACAGGACAGCCTTTCTACAACAAAGAATTATTTGGTCCCAAATGTCAGTAGTGTTGAGGTTGAGAAACTCTGCCTTAAGGCCATGCATGAGGATTTCTTTGGATAGATTCCCAAGAGTAGGCTTGTTGGGTCACAGTACATGCATATACTTGATGTGAGTAAGTAATAGCAGACTGCTGTATAGCAAAGCTGCACCAGCTCATGCTCCCATCACAGTTCACAAGCCTTTGACAGCCCACATTCTACTAAGGCTTGGATTACCCAGCTTTTTAATTTTTGCCATGTAATATGTATAAAATGAGATTCACTGATGTTTTAGTTTACATTTCTCTGATTATTAAAGAGTTGGCTATGGTGTGGTAAATTATTGGGAGGCTAAAATAACATACAGTTGAAAAGCCTAAAGTCTGCCATTTTGCCTCATAAAAATTTTGACCAATTATTGGTCTTTTTGAGCATCAGTTTGCTTGTCTATAAAATCTGGAACAAAAATAGTAACTTCCTAAGTTATCCCATTAGTATCTCATCATAATAAATGAATGAAATAATAAAGCCACATCTGACACTCTGACACATAGTAAGCACTAAACTAAAATGCTATTATGATGATAATATGATACTTTTCATACTAATTTATATACTTCCCAGTACTTGGCACAAAAAAGTGCTTAATACAGTGTTTTGAATAAAGAACTAATGTCTGAAGGGAGAAGGGAGGGAGAAGGAAAAAGATACTCCATAACTTGGCCCACTTTAGAGTTAATAGTTTATTGCTTCGACAAATGCTGTAAATCTCAGGGCAGCCAAATTCAAGGCTGTAAGAGACAACTTCATTCCTCTCATTTTCTGATAACAGTCACAAAGATAAAAGAGCTTGCATCTTAAGGGCACTTTCTATTTATTAAATGCCTAACAAGTTCTAGGCATTTCACATACAAATGTGTCATTCAGTCCTCACGACTGCCCTACAAGGTAGATATTTTTATCCCCGTTTCACTGGAAACTTATATAACATGCCTAAGCCACCTTGCCTCATAAGTAGTGACAGATTTGAACTTGGTACTTTCTGACTCCACTTGGCTATGTTCCTTCTGGCTCTGAACTCAAGTCTGCTCTCAGAGAATATGTAATTTATATATGCCAGGGATTATACCTCAGCGAACATGGCCGGGGAGTCCAATATCTCAAGTTCTTTCATTTGCAAATTTATCAGATGTGTCTATGTGCCGGGGGAAGAACTCCTAGGAAACTTGTACCCTGAAGCTGGTGTGTGAAAATCTGTGTGTGCTGTGATGTGAACTTCTCTAGTGGCTCCACACAAAACACAAAAACAATGTATATATTAGAGGCAGTGTTGTAATTCGGCCGTGGTTTTGTGCAGCTATGCAAATGATCTCTGAGCCTGGTCTTGAATCATCCCAGATTCAATGCAAATGCCATGAGCGGTTCAAAAATAGATATGAATATTGTACATGGTTTGTATTCCCAATCTTCAAGTTCCCTTCTTCATAATTGGGTTTACAAAACACTTTTGTAATTCTGCTAGTCTGATGAAAATACTGTTTGCCTGATCTCCATAAAAATTGACTTCAAGAAAGGTTAATTCTGGGTTATAAAAAGACTAAATCTTTTCCTTAACAAGCTTATTTCCTGCCTAACAAATATAATGAGCTAATTAATAAACATGAGCTCAATTTTGGCCACTCTTCTTGAAGTCAGACTGTCAGTTTTACTTGGAGAGTTACAGTAGGACTAGGAGACCTTCATTATTGTGTGCTAAGTGGAGTCACCTTCCTTTGTACCTGGTTCTTTGTAACATTCTTCTTATTTAAAGGCCAGAAGCTCAGATCTGACACCTGGGAAGTTGAGAACTTGGCAACAATACCAAAAGGAAAAAGGGATACTTAATTTACTTTCTTACACTTTTCAGTTCCACAAGGAAGGCAGGCCCCAAGATAATGGCACATGCACCCTGAAAATGGTGTCTTTGTGCTTCTCTTTCATGGCTATAAAATGCACTGACATGTTTCACTGCAAATTACTTCTTAAGCCATTAACCATAGCCCAATAAAGAGACATTTTGATAGAATAAAATGACAGAGGTTATTTTTGTATAACGAAAAAACATTTATGAGTTGATGTAAAAATACAGTTTAAGTGACATAACATGTCTTGTTCAACATATAACATCTATAAGGCAGCCTCCTTCTCAGAACAGACTCAGCATTTTTGAATCTTTTGTGATGTGACCTACGATGAATTTGGTTTCAGCAAATTTCCATGAATTTGGTTTCAGCACAGGATTTTTTTTTTTTTTTGAAAGACCCTAGCAATAGGGTGAGTGAAGATATTGAGAATAACATGATAATAGAAACTTTAACCACTTCAGAGCTGCCAAGGACAGTAGGACTTGAAAGTTGGAGCTTTGGGTGAACATTTTAGGGCTTCTTAGTAAGGTTCTCAGCGGTGGATTTGTTTTGGATTGGTCGGGCTGTCTGAGCACCCAGAGCTAACACTTTGGTAACTGTTCTGCAGAGAACATGGCCACTCTAAGGTGTGCAAAACCCCAGGCAAATATAGTTTGCTGGACCCTTGATTATAGAAACAATTAGATTTATAATGTATGACAAAATCCATGGGCCCATGTAAGATAAAGTGATTAGTCAATGAAGTTTTAGAATTCTGGATAGAGAGGAGGTACTGGCTTCTGTATTGGTTTATTGTCCAATTGGTGCTGGTGAAGGTCCTGTATCCCGGTACCATCTCCTCTTGTTCATGGCCAGAAACCATCTCTTTGTGTTCTCTATTGTGAAATGTGCTCTTCCTGGCTAATTTTATCTCTCTCACAACCAGGAGAAGGTAGTGGTGCTGTAATTGTGCATGCTGCTATGACTTCTTGCTGTCTATGTGTATTGAAATTACCATCAGCAGAAAGGATAGAGGAGGGGCCTGAGGGCAGAGGGAAAAGAGGGCAAGGCCATGCATCATCTGGCATGGAGGCATGGCATAGATTGGTTGTGCTATGTTGATGGGGTCAAGGAAGGACATGGATAGAAAAGGCACATTAGCTTTGAAGAGCAATTGTATTGAATGTCCTTGAAGGAGATGGACACAGGCATACTTGAAGAATTGTATGGCATGTGATGCAGAGTCTGCAAGGATGGGGAGAGAGGATGGTAGAGACTGGGTAGTCACCACCCTTAGCAGAGGGAGTTATATCGGGTGGTTATATCTGCCACCACCCTCATTGTACTGGGGCGTTTAGACTGGAGGTGGCATCTTGGTCCAAACACAGATGGACAAGAGCTGAAGAACTCTTCTGAAGATGTGGCTCCAGCTCACAGAACTGCAGTGACCCATCATAAGTGATGTGTCCAACATAAATGAGAGACACTCCAAATGTCAGCATTATCCATGGACCAGTACTCCACTGGCCAGATCCCTCTCTTAGAACTGGAGCTTTCCCAAGACAACCCAAATGCCAGAGCGCTTTGAACCATCTGGGGACTCCTTGAGCAGGGACTGGGAATAAATGGCCTGGGATCACTCTGAAGAGGAGGAATGGGGACTGGGGCCCAGGTGGTCCTGGTTCAAATGCAGAGGATGGCATTGCTGGTCCTGCTATGTCCCAGGCAGCAGGGGGGAGGGCACTTCTACTGACCAGTACCCATGCAGGACCTGGCCTAGACCTGGGTGCTCCTCCAGGACAGCACTCCTCAAAGCATGCAGGAACCCTGAGGTCCAGGTCTAAGTTATTATGGTAGAGGGAGCACATAGCTGCAAGGAGACTGAGCATTGCATCTGTCAGGGGAACCTCGGAAAGATGGGGTCAAGAATGGGTGGATTTTCAGCCTGAATCCCCTTATGCGCACAGGCTGCCCTACCAAGCCCCAGCCTGCCTTGATACTTACATTTTTACCCCAGGAACAATGCTTCTACAGTTGCATGCTCCAGCTCTGCAATATCTGCTTTTGGCTTTTTGCTTCTAGGTGGTAAGTTAAAAAATTATTTTTGCTTTTCCATATTCATGCATTCTTATTTTCATAATTGTGCCTCCACTTGCCTTTTAATAACCAGCTGTCTTCTCAAACTCTCAGTCCACATTGTTAGAGCAGTGTTCAGAAAACTTGTTCTATAAAGGGATAGATAGTAGTTTCAGCTTTGTGGGTTGTGTGGCTTCTGTTGTAACTGCTCCATGCTGCCATTGTAGGGTGGAAGCAGCCATAGATAATACACAAATGATCAGGTACAGCTGTGTTCAGTAAAACTGTATTTTCAAAAATAGTCCAGATTTGGTACTTTGGTCACAGTTTGCTGACCCCTGGCTTAGAATCTAGAATCTCAATGCAATAACTTTCAGATTTATTGAATATGAGTCATAGGAAATACATATTTTACTCCACAACCTAGTATATACACACATAATTGAAATAAAGTTTTCATGAAATTCTACTTATTTTTCTACTTTTGATATACTCTGTTCTACTTCTATTTCTATCTTTATTCCATTCTATATTAGTCCATTCTCACATTGCTATGAAGAACTAACTGAGAACTGGGTAATTTATGAAGAAAAAAGGTTTAATTGCCTCAGTTTATGCAGGCTGGACAGGAAGCATGGCTGGGAAGCCTCAGGAAACTTACAATCATGGTGGAAGGTGAAGGGAAGCAGGCACATATTACATGGCAGGAGCAGGAGGAAGAAACAGTGAAGGGGGAGGTGCTACACACTTTTAAACAATCAGATCTCAGGAGAACTCACTATCGTGAGAAAAGCAAGGGGGACGTCTGCCCCTGTGATCCAATCACCCTCCTACCAGGCCCCTCCTTCAAAATTGGGGATTACAATTTGGCATGAGATTTGGGTGGGGACACAAATCCAAACCATATCATATTCCATTTTGTCTCATCTTAAAAACATGCTGGTCCTGACCTACTGATTTGATTTTATGACCCACTAAAGATTGCAACCCACAATTTGAAAGTCAGTGCTGTATTGGAGCTTGGAGCTGACCCCACTATATAGGCCAGGAATGGGCACTTGGCAGTCTGCACATTCTATTCTGTCTACTGTAGGACTCCTCTCGCATTTAGTCAGCTAGGTATTCTGAATTTGCTTCCCTAGGAAAGGGAAAATCACTGAACTGCTAAGAGAACCAATTATTGGCTTTTGACATATACTCTAGTTTAATGTAGATTTTGGAGACAAGACCAGACCAGGTATATGTTTTGTAGGGCCCAGGGCAAAATGAAATTGCAAAGGCCCCTGTTAAAAAGTTAAGAATTTCAAGATGGCAGCAGCAAAATGTTAAACTAAGCACAGGGCCCTTCTAAGCTCTAGGTCCTCCGTGACTATACAGGCTGCCCACCCATAAAGGTACCCTTGTTTGGAGACAATGCAATGAGTTAGATAAAAGCTCTTTTCCAAGCATGGAAGAGTGAGTTAAAGGAGAAGGTATCAAATGAAAGGGGGAGGAAGAGTCTGGGCATGGAGTGTGATGCATGGATCAGGGTTCATTCAAGTCTCTGGATCCCTCCCAGGCTCTTCTTGAGCCATCCCCTAAGTGGAGCCCAGGTCAGTGCTCTAACATGTGGTCCCTTGTTGAGTGAACACTATACTTTGCCTGAATGGCTGAGCTGGGCTAGTTGCTTTACCTGTCAGTATCAGGTCCAGTCACAGTTGGCCATCTAGTGAGAGAGATGCCTGCATGTGCTGGAGGCTTGGCTTTATCACCACTTGTCAGTAACAGCCCCTTCACAGTTCCAGGATGCAGGAGGTGCCCTGGTCACCGGGAGGAGTGGCTCCCGTGTTTGGAAGGGTGGGGCTTGTATTAGTCTTCTAGGGCTGTTGTAACAAGGTACCACAGTCTGGGCGGCTTAAACGACAGAAGTTTATTGTCTCAAAGTTCTGGAGCCTATAAGTCTGAAATCAAGGTGCTGGCAGGTTGGTTCCTTCTGAGGGCTGTGAGGGAGAATCTGTTCCAGACCTTGTTTCTGGCCTCTGGTGTGTTGCTGGTAATCCTGAGTATTCCTTGGCTTCTGCCTCATCACCTTGATCTCTGCCTTCATCTTCCCATAGTGTTCTCCCTATGTGCATGTCTGTGTCCAAATTTCCCTTTTTTATGAGGGTACCAGTCATATTGGATTAGCGACCCATCCTACTCTGGTATGACCTCATGTTAACCAATTACACCCATGATTACTTTATTTCCAAATAATATCACATTCTGAGGTCCTAGAAGTTAGGACTTCAGCACATTATTTTTTGGGGAACACAATTCCACCCATTCAGAGCTGAAAGAAACCAGACAGTCATCTTTCTCCTGAGCAACCACAGTGGTGAAACACCTATGTAACACTTAGAACAGTGACTCCAAGGGGAGCTGTGGCTATTGGTCACCTGCCCAACTGTTATCTGCGATCCCCTCCTCCCTTCCTCACTTCCCATGACAGAGGCTGGGAAAACCAGATATTCACAAATATCTCAGGCTCCCTTGTAGTTAGGGGTGGCTGTGTTACCTATTTCTGGCTGAGATTTAAGGGGAAGTCAGTTGGTGGACTCTGGGAAAGATTTTCCCCCCAGGTAAAAATCAGAGGCCACTGGGGAGAGAATTTTTTCTGCTCTTGGAATGTTGCTGTATGAGACGGTGATGCTGCTCCAGTTTTTCTGCCACCATGAGAGAAGAAAGGTCAGTAGAATCACAGAGCCTCACACCCAGCACTGTGACCTCCATGAGTCCCTGGACCAAATCAGGAAAGCTGTTCTCTGCACAGCATGGTATCAGAAATGTTTAAATGTCTATATTGTTTAAGACATTGTTGGCTAGGTATTGTCAATCACAGCCAGTAGTATGTCAGCTGATATAGATGTTCTGCAAAATGTGAACATATGGTTAAATAGATTAGAGAAGTATTGAATGTTATAATTTCCCTAATAGCATTATGGTACATAAAAGAAAATCAAAGGCTTTAGGAAGTTCTTTTAACCTCGGTGTTTCTCAAATATTTTTAACTGTGAAGACTTCTTTTTCTTTCCCTCTCCTCCTCCTTCCCTCCCATCCTCCCTTTCTCTCTCTGTCTCTCCCCACCCCTTTCTCTTTCTGTATGTCTCTCCCCACCCCTTTCTCTTTCTCTCCATGTCTTGATATGACATCTATTGATGTAACTGCTGTTTTTTTTTTTCTTTCAGTATGTGTCTCTTGATAGAAGTCATTTTGAAAAATGCTGAAGGTATGGTATCAGACATGTTGAAGTTCTTTCTTGAAGCCAAGAGCTTCTGACTTTTTACTGATGCCTATACCCTCTTTGTAAATTAGCACCTCCAGCACAGCCCTCTTCCAAGAACAGCCACTTCACTACTTCCCTTTCCCTGTGCCAGTGGGGAACAGGGCTGTACATCTTGGCCCATAACTTTCGAAAGATGGCTGACTTCACCAAAGGGCTCCTCATGCTCCAGAGTGGCCTCCCTAAATGAAGCAGCGATCTCTCACCAGCTCCTCTACCACCTCTCTGTGTTTCTCTGAGACAAAAGACAACGAAAAATGTGGGAACCAGGGCTGTGCTTAAACTGTCAGCTCCAGAAGAGCCATCATCTCCCTGGAGCTAGCAGAGACTAAATTCAGGAAGAATGTATGTGCTTCCTCTCCGGGAGACGGAGTGGAGCAGATGGCCTATTAGCCAGAAAGGAGTTTCATTAGCATCAGCTAAAACAACTACAAAGACACAGCTCTGCTTACAACTACGTGCAGCTTCCAGGGGATACTTACTCACTTGGGTATGAAAAGAACAATTGCGTGTCTCGTGCTTTGTTATTCCTAGGTTGGTAAGGTGGAAAACAAAAACCAGTTTGCACTGCTTTATATTTGTATTATACTCCATGTTTATAAAGTTATTTTCATCTGCTCTGTGGGAGCGTTCTCTTTGTCATCCCCTTATCACAGGAAAGATAGCTTACCTTTTATCATTTCTTAAGCCTAGCAAGATTAGAATTTGCATCATGTGATTTGCTTAGTGCATTGAGGGGGTACTTTCACGAGGCCAAACATTTGAATAACTGCAAAATGAAATACACACACTTAGCACAATGAGACTACATTGAGTAATGCATCGTGACTCTAGATTTGGAATTAGACCAGCAGGGTGTGGATGCTGAGCTGCTAACATGTGGTGTTTAGGAAGTGGCTAGGCTTTTCTAAACCTGTGTCCTTGCCTGTATAGGGTGAATGGCAATATCTGCCCTGCACAGTCTATAGGATTGTTGTGAAGGTTCCATTGAGAAGGCTGAGCTCCTTGTCTTGTTTATTGCTCAGCATCGAGCTTGTTCCCTGGCATGTAAGAAAAATTCAACAAATGAATGTTGAATGAAATAATGAATGAATGAGTAATGGTTACTTTCTTCCTCACTGCACTTTTAAATCTTATTCCTAGCATATACAGAAGTTTGTAATTATAGATTTAGCTGTTTGGTTTGTGAAGTTATTTGTTAATATTTTGATTAATATTTTATGTAATATTTTGATGTCTACTTAAAATGGCATATGATAAAGTAACAGTAATGATAATGCTATTTTTAACACAAATTATCTAAAATCTAGATAATTAAAATAGATGCTAAAAGATTTAGATCCCCCACCATGTTCCAGTTAGATGTTTGTCATAATATAGACCCAGAACAATTCATGCCTTTTTTCCCGTCATATCACACTGTTTTCTGTGCACTGTCAAATATGTAAAGAAGCTTTCCTGAGGTTCAGAAGATAATGGTGATAACAGAGCAACTGTGAGAAGACATGACTTAATACTTTTGGGTGATCATAGGAAGGAAGGAGTGGCATTATTTCTTTTTGACATGAAGGTAGAAGTTCTTGCTTTTTATGTATTTAAAAATATTTACTGAGCACATACCATGCCAGGCACCGTGCTAGGTGCTGGGGAGAGAATGATGAACAATATAGACATTCTTGCCTCTGTAACGCATGGAGTCTAGTGAGAGGATAAATATTAAGCAAATATTGGCACAACGAAGTGTATACATATAAATTATGGTAAAAAGGTAGGAAGGATATCTAAACAGTGCAATGAGAAATTATAATCAGGAGAGAGATTTAGATTAGGGGACAGAGAGAGCTTCTACGAGAGAGTGGAATAAGCCGAGACCTAAGCTAACACCTAAAGGGTGATTAGACGTAGCCAGGTGAAGAGGAGGAGGGAGAAGAGCATTGCAGGCAGGCAGAAACTGCAAAGACCCTGAGGTGGCCCGGGGGCACGCCTGCAGCCCAGAAAGCAGATGACGGTGGTGGAGGTAAGTCTAGAGAAGTGGGCAGAACCGGGCGATGTGGAGCTTTGTAGGCAAAATGAAAGATTTGACGTTTTTTCTTAACTGTAATGAAAAGCTATTGAATGATTTACAACAAAGAGTAAGATTTACGTTTTTCAAAGATCAATGTTGTTCAATGTATGGAGGATAAATTGGAGTCAAGTAAGTGACCAATTAAGAGGCTGTTGCTGTAAATTAGACAAGGGATTATGGTGTTTTAGATGAGAGAAGTGGAGGTGGAGAAAATGAAGGAATTCAAAATGTATTTTGGATGAAGCATTTCCATGACTGGTTGAGGAACTGGGCATTTTGGGGTTGAAGGAGATGGTTCATGCTTGAGCAATTGGCTGGGTGGAGGAGCTGTTTGCTGAAATGGGGACCACTGAAGGAGAAGCATAATTTGATGGGAAGATTTAGAAATATGAACTCAGGATATCCTTTCTTTAATATTTAGAAACATATCAGGATTGTTTTTCTGATTCAACTTTCCATATTTTCTAAGCAGCTGCAGAATATATTTATTGAGAAGGGAAATGAAATTTACATTTGTAATCCTCATGTTTTGATTTTTAAAAACAAACCTGTCATTGGCTATGTTATGTTCCTTAGTAGCGATCATGCAGATCTTGAGACAGATAGAATATATTAACCGCCACACATTCATTTTGTGGAGCTATGTCAAGAGAAGTGTGGAGAAACCGGTTGCGCTTTATAATAAAAGCAAGTCTACTTGGCATTGTGTGACAGAGATGTTGGTTAGATTTCTCAGATTGTAGGATATAAAGAGCAGTTAGAGTGGAAATCTCTATTTACCTTTCCAGAGTGGAAGGGAGATCATTAAGAGTCATTCATATTGGGAGGTGGAGCTTGCAGTGAGTTGAGATTGCACCACTGCACTCCAGCCTGGGGGACAGAGTGAGATGCCATCTCAAAAAAAAAAAAAAAAAAAGCCATTCATATTAGAAACTTTTTTCACAGTGGGAGGAAAGGTGGAAGGCCTAGTAAGTGTGCAAACCTGCCAGTTTTTTCAAGTCTCTGTTGAGATTTCACTGATCTTTCCATACTTGGCAGCATTAGGTAAATGCCAATGGGCCCCATTCACATAAGGTTATGGTGCTTATCTCTTAGCCTTTAAAGAGGCTGTAAGACACTTTCACATTCTACTAATGTGTTTATTTTGGCACAGAATGGTTTATTTTAATTTCTAGACCTATAGGCCAATGCTTATTTACTTGGTAGAGATAAAATATATACTCTTACATTTCACAGATAATTTTAAAAGATTTTATTTGAATAAAAATTATCTAACTATAGTTGGAGTGAAGTGATGGATTCAAAGGATGTCTTAAACAGAAGCATGTAGTTTAACTTACGTACTAGTCAGGGTTCTTTAGAGGGACAGAACTAATAGGATAGATGCATATATAAAGGGGATTTTATTAAGGAGTATTGACTCACACAATACTGAAGTCCCACAACAGGCCATCTGCAATCTGAGAAGCAAGGAAGCCAGTCCAATTCCCAAAGCAGAAGACCTTGGAATCTGATGTCAAGGGCAGGAAGCATCCAGCATGGAAGAAAGATGTAGGCTGGGAGGCTAAGCCAGTCTAGTCTTTTCACATTCTGCCTGCTTTTATTCTGGCTGTGCTGGCAGCTGATTAGATTGTTCCCACTCAGATTGAGGGTGGGTCTGCCTTTCCCAGTTCACTGACTCAAATGTTAATCTCCTTTGGCAACAACCTTACAGACACACCCAGGAATAATACTTTGCATCCTTCAATCCAATTGAGTTGACACTCAATATTAACCATCACAACCTATTTGCTGTAATTGGTAATCTGTATCAAATGACATCAAAACACATTGCTAATCATACATTGAAGTGTCAAAATTGGACACCAGTCACCAGCAGCTCCATGATCATCATACTTTGGATCATTTGACAGGTGTATATCAGGTTGCCCGTTTATGAATTGTACATCAAAACACATAGGTAAAAAGTATCAAGTTTATGATCTATTCTTCACTTGCTATTTATGAAATGTAAAAGTTAAATTGTTGTTCAAAATTTCATTAACTTAATATCTAGTAGGAGGATGTTGAGAATGTCATGCACATTTAAAATTATTTAACATGAAAATCCATCTGTGTTACTGTTTACTTAAAAAAGCTTTGCCTAGTTCCTTGGCTGTTAGAGATTAAGCTTCATTTTCCATGTCAAACTTAATCACAAAATATGGTGTGTATACTCAATACATTTTCTTATGAAGGATACCGAGTCCCCCTTGACCAGTTAATTATATTTGAAACCCTCCTCTATGGAAATGAGAAATTTCTGATATGTAAAAGGCCACTTAAATAGTAAGGTTGGATAGAGGAGACGACAGTGTAGTTGTGAGACATAGGCCAAGGTAAAAAATAGTTTTGCAATTAACCAGTTTTTTTACTGAGAGTAAGCACAGGTCATTCTATTTGGAGATGACAGAAAATATTCATTTTATTTATTGTTACCTAGATGTATTCATTTCATAGAGATGCTTTTACAAAGTACCACAAACTGGGCTTAAAACAAGAGAAATGTATTCTCTCACATTTCTGTAGTCCAAAAGTCATAATCAAGGCAAGTTTGATTCCTTCCTGAAAATTCTGAAATATAATATTCCTTCCTTAACTTCTTCAGCTTCTGATGGCTCCAGGTGTTCCTTGACTTGTGGCAGCATCACTCCAACTTCTGCCTCCATCTTCATGTGGTTTCTCCTCTTATGTGTCTTCTTTTTTTTTTTTTTTTTTTTTAACAGAACACTTGTCATTGAGTTTAGAGATCATGTGGTTAATCCAAGATGATCACATATTGAGACCTTGATTTAATTACATCTAGAAAGATTATTTTTCCAAATGCAGTCACATTCACAGCTAAGAGGGGTTCAGATTTGGAGATATTCGACCCATTGCAATTAGGAACACTGTATAAATGTTAATTTTCTGTTTTTGATAATTGTACTATGGTTGTCAAAGATGCTGATATTAGAGAAACCGTATGTGTTTCACAACTTACTGGAAAGTCTAAAATAATAGTAATAATATTACTTCAAAATGATGTTTTTAAAAAAGAAAACAAGCTCCTTAAATAAGGCTTTCTAAACTTACTGAATTCAAATTCCCATGGGAGAGGATAGGCCAATTTAGTAAGTTCTCCAGATAATCATTATATAGAATCAGAAATTATAATTCTCCTCTTAGAGAAAAGGAATACAAAATGAAATGTCTCTTTTCTTGCCCCGTGTTGGTTAAAGGATAATTATGGGTCACAGTTCAGTATATGGCTATTACACGTGAAAGCCTGGGTGCTGCTCCTGCCCGTTTGCATGGTGGCCCTGGGTTCCAAGAGGTTGACCAAGGCTAGCATTTCAACATTGCAACGCATTTGAGCTTAACTTTATAAACTTTCATCATTTTTGCAGTACTGGAATGCACTCCACAATCTCTTGTATAACGACTTTTGTTTACTTCATTTTATGTCATGGTCATTGATTGTATTTGAGATGGGTTTTCAAACATTACAGAGAGAAGTGTAATTTTACTTCATTTTAGTTGCCAAAGGGTAATTTTCATTTAAATGCTTTACATTGCTGCCTGTCTGATATATAGTCCTTTAACAATCTGATTCACTAATTATTGTGATGACTGCTTCTGCAAATTTACTAGTTGGAAAGTGAAAAAGTTTAAGACTTAACTAGCTATTTTGTGGACTTGACATCAACACAATATTGATGTTTTCATTTGGGATAACTAAATTTCTTTGTGTCAATTGGCTGGTGGTTGTGTCTATAAGCTAAAGTTCGACCTACTCCAAAGGTGTGTACCATTTAAGTCCCTTGCTGTAACTTGTCACAAAAGCCTATCTGGGCCAGGTGAGGTGGCTCACACCTGTAATCCCAGCACTTTGAGAGGCCAAGGTGGGCGGATCTCAAGGTCAGGAGTTCGAGACCAGCCTGGCCAATATGGTGAAACCCCGTCTCTACTAAAAACACAAAAATTAGCTGGACATGGTGGTGGGTGCCTGTAGTCCCAGCTACTTGGGAGGCTGAGGCAGGAGAATTGCTTGGACCCGGGAAGCGGAGGTTTCAGTGAGCTGAGATCACACCACTGCACTCCAGCCTGGGCGACAGAGCTAGACTCCATCTCAAAAAAAAAAAAAAAAAAATCCTATCTGAAGAATAATAGCATAAGGGGTGCCACACTTGCGCATGTCACTCAGTGAAGTCCTTCTAAAATCCTGGAGGAGGCCACCAAGGGGAAGAACCTCTGCATCTGCATGGACTGATGTGATAGCCAAATTGGCATCATTGTGACAAGGAAAGTAAAATAAATAGTTATAAGCTTCCAGTACCACATCAAGGGATAATGTGAAAGGAAGGAATAAAACAATTTTGCTTTTTGGGGATGTGTGGATGTATTTTCCCCTTGGAGTATATGTTTAGTTTGGAGCCAGCATCTTGCAAGTGAGGAAATACATGGGGCTAGAGTAGTAAAGATGAAGGGAGTCTAGCAGATGCAAGGAGAGAGAGGGAGAGAAATTAGGGCAAAAGAGAGCAGGAAAGAGGGGAATCTTCCCAAATCTCCTAGGGTATTCTTACTGGGTATACTGAGATAAACTCAAGACTTTAAACTGCATTAGTATTTGGCCCCTACTCTTAAATTTCAGCCATAAATTCATTGCTTACTTATATATTTAATCTATTTGACTATTCCTAATATCCCAGGTTCACATGTAGTTGTCAGTAATGAAGTTAGATCCCCTGTGTGGCGAAAACCAGAAGGCTTCGTAAGGTTCCTACGAGTACTCAAGTTCTAATCTTTAATCCTGAACTCTAATGCAGATTGTAAGTAACAGAATATTTTACTCACAATACACTTATGTTATGCCTTCTTCCCTAAATATCTATGAAGCTCAGAGTTGGCGGCATCAAAGCTCCCCACCACCCGCCCCCGCCCCCTGCCCCCCATAAGACATAGCCTGCGATACTATGAAGACTTTCTGGGATGTCTGTTCAAAATTTCACATTTTGTGCCCGTTACAAAGTGATGACATGTATTCGTTTATGATTGAAATTGAATTATGTTAACAATTTGGCTATGAATATTGGTTTTTGTAAAAATAATTACTTCGATATTTTGAGTCACCTCAAATAAACTTATTTTTCTGTTTATTCCTTCCTATAGTACTTCTCTCCTCTTCCCTTCCTGTCACAGTACCTCGAGTGTAGTAGTTAATAAATAAGTGCTTAGTAACAACAACAAAAAAAGTATTTGGTAACAAAAGTTTTTCAAACTTTCACCTACTACAGAAGGGCATGCTTTTAGGGGGGCAGCAAGTAATTTGCCTTTAGATATTAATTCAACTAACACTATGTACTTATTACATTCTAGACATTGTCCTAGTAAGCCAAGGATGAGTGAGACGTGGTCCTTGAGCTCACAGCCAAGTGAGGGAGATGAATATTGGTACAGGGCTGTCACCAACCATGGTCCCACTGGTAGGTCTCTAGTCTGTTCATTTAGTTCCCTCTCTCCACTCCCTAGCAGAGGGATTTCCTGGAGTGTGGGGAAGTTTGATGGAATAAGAACCAAGTAATGTCTGGTGGTAAGGGGAGAAACCTGTGGTTTTGGGCAGTCAGGGTGAAGTATACTTGCAGAGATGGGGTGAAGGGAAGAGGGAAGGGGAAAGGAATATTGTCTGTCCCTGGTGTTGAAGACGGATCAGATGGCACAGGCCCAGAGTGCAGGAGATGGGAAGCTCTCTTTGAAGATGAAAGCTGATTGGTCAAAGGCAAGGATTCAATTCTGATATGGCTCCCATCACTTCTCAGGCTTCAGGGGTCCCATCTCTTTTTACTTCCTTCCCCCTACTTCCTCCTTTTTTTCCTAGTCCTCCCTAGAGTCTCACCCTTTCCTCCCCTCTGTATTCTGCCACATACATTCTCCTCTATTCTCTTTGTTCATAATAGAACTTATTGGCAAGACATCTATCCCCCATTTTCCCCCAAAGTTTCTTGATGTCAGGAAGAAAATCTTCAAACACCCCCAAATAGTGAGGGAATATATATTTTCTTTCATTTTTTTACTGCAGTAAACGAGTGGAAGAAAACAGAACATTTCCATTTCCATAGGAAAACAGCACATTGATACACACACACACACACACACACACAAATGATCATGGGATGAAGCCACGTGAACTTTAGTAGAGGCATATAGGAAAGTCCATGAGAGCAGAGGGAAGAGAGCCAAGGGTGAGCACAGCCTTCCCAGCGGAAGTGATGCTGGAGCTGAGCCTTGAAAGATGTGTGGGATATCTGGGAGGGAATGCCAGTGGGAAGGGTGTCCAGGGAGTTGTAAGAGCTTTGGGCAGGCTGAGGCAGGCTCAGTGGCAGAATGGTGGGCAGTGAGGTGGGCAGCTGAGGAAGCACTGGATTGGAGTCAGCTCTGTAAGATTTGCTAATGAGTTGGGCCTTGACCTTCCAGGTGATGGGAAAGTATTACCTAAAACTCAGAGTCAACTCTTCCTGTCCTCTCTGTAAATGAGTCTAGACATTAATAGCATTCTGCAGCCTCACAGTAAATATGGGATTATCCTGCCAACTTGGGCCCACCCCAGGAAGCCAGTGAGAAGCTGTCATTTAGTGAGTGATCATAGGTTTAGCATTCCTTTTCCTATTCCTCCTCCTCTTATTTCTCCCAGCCTGTCTAGGTAATCAATACTTATATATCAACAGAGAGCTAAAAGAAAGGAAGATAAATTACAGTTGAGTAAGATGGAGTCTTCAGATTCATAGAGGCCTTAGAGGAAGAAGCAAGGTCTAATCAGCATTTCTTATCTTGGCTTTGGCTCAGGTGATGAATGAAAATGGATTGATGGACACAGGTGACAGGCCTGCCACTACCAGAGTGAAGAGCTCTTGGCATCCACTCACACCTGTCTCATACCCATCCACTCACTTTCCAGGAAAACAGAAACAAGGAGCTGGTTTCACTTTTTTCCTTTGTTTTCTTCTTGCTGTCAAGTAATAAAACCCTCGTTTTAAGAAAGAATTAAATAATTATCACTTGTCATGCTGGTCAAAATAATAAATTTAAATCCAAAAATAGTTCTTAAGACTTAAGTAATCCATTTTAGAAGTAAACCAAAAATGTTAAAATTTACCAGGAGAGACATATAAACATTCAAGTTTTACCCTTTTCAGATATCACCTGGGGGAATATTTGTCCTTTCAGGTCTCACTTAATCTACACAATTTTCATCTTTAAACCTCCCTGGAGCCTCTCAGGCTGACCTGGTGTATTTACTGTGGTGAAGATTCTGTAAATCTCCTCCACTGATGGGTACAGCCAGCCATGGCCTGGATGAGTTATTATGTATGTGAGAATTGAAAATCAGCTACTCACTTGAAGGGCAAAGATGTTGTGAGTTACCTGAGGGCATTTTGAAAATGGTAAGTGTCTGTAATTGTGACTTCAAAAAGGACATTACATCTAATTAAAAGCAGTGGGCATTACTTGGGATTTCATTTAGAATTCTGCTTGACATTACATTTAGAAAGTTTACCAGGATGATTGAATCTGGGTGAGGGGAGAGATGGCTCTGGATCCTGTATTTTTAAGGGAAAATCCATCTGCTTCCATTTTAGTAATTCCTACACTTTCCCCAGTAGAACTTTCTCAGAACTTTCCCTCTCCTTCTGTCCATTTCTTCTCTCAGCGGCTGGGGGACCAGGTGTTGTCAGTGACAGGGTGGAGACAGATGGGTGGTCAGAGTAATTGCTGTAATTGATGGTGGTAGGATAAGAAGCCTAGGAGTAAACAGAATTGTTGCCATTTCCTTTTCCTTTTCCATTTCCTTTTCCTCTCCTCCCCTCCTCCCTTCCTCTGCTTTCCTCTTTCTCAACTTGGAGAACAACATTCTTCAAACTGAGTAACACAGACCTGTCTCATAATTTTTGTAAATTTGATAATGGTTTTGTGGGCCTGGGAAATCGAAGTTCATAGACTACATTCAGTTTTCTTCCTAAGTGTTGTAGGATATTGCTCAGCGGGCGTCATTACAGGTGCAATCCTCATTCAGAATTCTACCATCTTAGAATCTTATATGCCCAGGCATAAGAGATTTGGATAAGCTGAGATTTGGATTCAGGAGTTTTGAGTGGGAAGCCTGGAAATCTGATTTTTAAGCAGACATTTCTGGTGATTATTTTTAATGGCATGTTTATTATTTGTTAATTGCTTATTCACTTTATTTTTATACAGAAATTTTCAAGTAGCCACAAAACCAAAATTGAGTAATAAACTTCCATATACCCGTCACCCAGTTTCAGCAATTATCAGTATCTTTTTGTTTCATTTATTTTCCAATTGAATTTTTTTCTTTATATATTTTAAAGTGAATCCATGCACAGGTTATTTCATGAGTAAATATTTAAATATGTTTCTCTAACAGCCTTTCTTGTTTTTACATAATCACTATGGCATGTCACATCGAATGAAATAAATAATTCTGTAGTATCAATTAATATTCAGTTATATTCAAATTTCCTTGATTATTTCAAAAAATCTTTCTTTGGTTGATTTGTTTACATCTATCCACCAAAGGGCCATACGTTGCACTTTAATGCTGTGCCTCTTAAATCTCTGTATTTTATAATTTTCTTTATGGCATTGAAATGTAGAGAGACCAGACCTTCCAGCTTTAAAGTGCGTATGAGTTGCCTGTGGACGTTGTTTAAATGTAGATTCTGACTGAGTAGATTTGGGATAGGGCCTGAGATTCTACATTTCTAACAAGTTTTCAGCTGATGCTAAAGCTTCTGGGGTTGGGGAGGCAGAGGACCAAATTTTGAGTAGAAAGTTGCTATGAATGTTTCACATTCTGGATTTGGCTGATTCCATCCTTTGGTGTAGAATTTGTTCTTCTAACCCCTGTAGTATCTATAAATGAGAATTAGACAAAGAGACTTGAGAGGATTGTTTCAATTGTAAAAAATTTGACATGGATTTTCTAAATACGTGGAGTTATCTACTTATTGCATCATATAATAAGACATACAATGACCTGTTATTGTTATAGGAGCAAGGGGTTCATATGCGCGCTGTGCAGTAACAGACTTATTACACTGAGACAGCAGGGTTTGTAACAGAGAGAGAGTTTAATGATCGCAGGGCACTGATCGAGGAGATGGGAGGAGACTCTCAAATCTATTTGCCCCATGAGTTCTGGGCTGAGATTATTTTAGGGAATCATGGAGGCTGAGGGGATGGAAAATTGGGGTTGTTGATTGATAAGGGATAATCACTGGGATGTGGAAACTGCATTCTTTGAGTCAGCTCCTTGTGGGCCCTTCAGACCAGCTGGCATCAGTAGAGTCCTTCAGATCAGCAGGCAAGTCAGTGGGGTTCTTTCTCCCAGCTGAATCAGTAGTTTTATTGGTATGCAAGACCTGAAGGAATATTTCCAAGGGAAAACTTAATGTTTCATAATGTTCAACTTGTTATCAATAGAACAATTAAGGAGAGCTATAGTAACAGGGTCTGCATTATTCTAGAACAATAGGCACCAAACAAGTATGAGGGCACAGGGCGTGCTGTTTAATGATTAATGCTGAATGTGCTGCAAGCTTGGTTTATTTTTGTTTCTTCCCCTCGTTTCTTCTCTGATTACTTTTGTAAAGTTTATAGGGGGTGGTTTTATTATTTGATTTTTAGAAATGCCAAGATTGACCAGTGAGTTGAGATGCCAGGTGATTCTGATTGAATAATTCTGTAAATTATATTTTGAGAAAACTTAAGAATAACCTTCTGGTTAAAAATGGTGGTAATAGGTAATGTTCATCAAGTGCTTAATGTGTCGGGCACTATTTTTAAGTATTCAAAGGTATTAAATTACTTAGTTCTAATAGCAACCCTAAGAGATAGATACTGCTATCAGTTCTCTATTTTACAATTGGGAAACTGAATCTTAGATAAGTTAACTAATTTGCTTAAGATCACAGAGCCAGTAACTGGCAAAGCACAATTCTAACCCATGCAGTTTGAGGCTATTTAATGCAATTAAACCCAAAAAGCCCTGGGGATGAGGTAACCATCATTTATACCACCTTGTCTGACCACTTGACTCATCCATATTCCTCAAGCTAGTATCAATTTGTACACCTTCATATAAACAGATTGGCTTTTTCAGAGTAGATTTTAGTAGGTGGGGAGGAGAAAGATGGCAGTAAATTTGGAAGTAAGGAAAAAATATGGAGTAATTAAGGAGGATAGGAGAAGGGAGAGAAAAGGGGGACACAGTGCTAGGGAAGGTAGGACTTGGTCGGGTCTACCTAATTCAAATCAATTGATAGCTCTAACCGTGCCCTGACCTTCTACATAAGTTAGCCAACTGCAAAGTTAGATGGAATACAGCCACATTAAGAACACCCTCGCTTCTGGAAGTGGAGGGAGTTCCAAAACCACTCTTGTGTTTGATAATTTTCTAGAGGAACTCACAGAACTCACTGAATCCATACTCATGTTTATGGTTATTACAGAGAGTGGTTACAGATTAGGATGAGCCAAGGGAAGAGATGGGTAAGTCCAGGAGTCCCAAACGTGACTTTTGGTGTATCTACTCGTCCTTTCCCCCTAGAGTCAGGGGGCAATACTCTTCTGGTATCAATGTGTGACTATATACCAGGAGTAGGGAAGCTCACCTGAACCTCAGTGTTTGGGGTTTTTATTGGGTCTCCATGCTATAATGATTGATTCAGTCATCAATACATGGTTGACTGCTCAGAGAGGCTGATCTCAGTCTCCAATCTCCAGCCTTTCTGGAGGTTGACTGATAATAACTAACACCAAGCCCCCACCCTAAATCATATTGTTACTACCTGCTGTGGCCAGCGTCCTCCCCACAACACAGTGCTAGGCTATCCAGTGTGAACTAAGGCCAAGGAGAAAAAAGACACTCTCATCAGACATGGTCTTCTAAGGGCTTAGAGACTATATCCCAGAAGCTGAGGACAAAGTCCAGGCCTCTTTTTGGACAAGGTTAAATTCTTTACTCCACACCTTCCATTGTAGCAGGAAAAGCCAAATTTGTGTACCTGGCTCCACTTGGGGTACCTTAGGGGGCAAGTTCATTCCTCCCCAGTGGGTGAGAGAACATTCTGGGGCCTACTCCAGAGCCAACCCAACTCATCGGGTAGAAGATGAGCCCTGTGAGAGAAGGGATTCCTCTTACTTTGCATCTTAATTCTATCAGCACATTGGACATATGATGTGTAATAAACATGGGGTGAAATTCCAAATTCTATTTAGTAAATTTATTTTCCTCAGAGGGCCCATGGGCTATTAACCCAAGGAAAGCCAATGCTATGCTTGATCTTAGCAAAAGTGATGAAAAGCAGCTATATTATAAGAAATAATTAGGCTTGAGTTGAGGGATTATAAAATAAATGGACATGTGGAATCTTAATTTCCTTCCTGAGCCTTCAGAAAAGTTGAGATGCAGATTTTGCAACTGGAATTTAAAAAGAATTCAAGGTCATTTAACTCTTCCTCTTGCTAGAACTTCAGGTAACCATCTCAGGCAGACAGCAACATCTCCTGTTAAAGAAACTCTCAGGAGAGTCTGTAGATAGGGTTCCATGTCACCTCATCAGAGATAACTGCAAAAACATCCATTAACCATAGGCCACTGAGCAAATACTCCATTGCCTGCTGGGGTAGTAGCATTCTGGCACCCAGATGGGAAAGTTAATCCCAAACATCTGCCTTTGGCTAGAGGAGGGAGCTTTGATGACTGATCCTTATCACCAGAAACCTTTTCTTACTCATCTGTATCCCCAATATGCAGCCCAGAGCTTGGCAGACAGCAGGCATTATTTGTGAGCCTTCCAAAGGAACCCTGAAAATAATGGCTTATATGTAAACACTTGCTGTCTCCAGGTTGGAATCCATTTGGAAAATCATTTTCAACAAGCTCATTTCATTAATTACTGTAACAATCCAGGACTATATAGAGAAAACAAAATGGAAAAAAATTAAAATAAAACGCAGAACCTATCAAGGCATAAAATGTTTGGAAACAATAGTTTGAATTTGTTCTCAAGGTACTTCAGTGCCTCTGAAATCACAGTCAATAGTGCAGCTGGTGTGAAGATTGAATAAGATGACTTTATTTATTGTTAGAATAAAATAAAAACACCTATCAAGTGATGTGGTGTTGTAGCCTTTTCTGTCTTACTACTTTAAATTTTTTTCTTAACAGCTTCCATGAGATATAATTTACATACCATATAATCTACACACTTAAAGTGTAAGTTTATCTGGTTTTTCATATAGTTACAGATATGTGCAACCATCACCTTAAGTTTTAGAGTGTTTTCATCACTTCAAACGGAAACCCAGTATCATCTCCCTATCTCTTCATCCCTTCACTAGCCCTAAGCAACTGTGAAACTATTTTCTGTCTCTATAGTTTCCTTGTTCTGGATATTTTATATGAATGTAATCACATAGTATGTGGTCTTTGTGTTTTGCTCCTTTTACTTAGCACTGTGTTTTCAAGGTTTATGTGTGTTGCAGCATGCACCAAATCTTCATTCCTTTTGATAGTGGCATAATATTCCATTGCATGGGTATACCGCGTTTTGTTTATCCATTTATCAGTTGATGGACATTTGGGTTGTTTCTACCTTTTGGCTGTTATGAACAATGTTGCCATAAACATTCATAAACAATTTTTTGTGGAAATATGGTTTTATATGTCTTAGGTATACACCTAGGAGTAGAATTGATGGGTCACATGGCAGTTCTCTGTTCAATTGTTTGAGGATCTGCCAGACTGTTTCCCAGAAGAGCTGCACAATTTTACATTTCCATCAGCAATGTGTGAGAATTCTAATTTCTCTACATCCTTGCCAACATTTGTTATTTTCCATTTTTGTTTTTTAAAATGTTTTATTGTAGCCATTAAAGTGGATAGAAAGTGATCTCTCATTTGTGGTTTTGATTTGCATTTCCCTAATGACTAATGAGATTGGATACCTTTTCATGTGCTTATTGTCTGTCTGTATATCTTCCTTGTAAAAATGTCTATTGTTCTTTTATTTTTAATATTTAATTTTCTTAAGCCTCATCTAAAAAGAGGTTGTAATGACTACTTGCTAATAAGAGTAAAGGAAATAGTACATACAGTTAGCTTGCTTTCAGCTCCCAACTGACAATTCTAATTATTATCATTACACACAACATCTCTGAGCCTCTGTTTTCTTACCTCTGTTGTTCTGAAGTTCTTTAATTATTCTCCTATTATATCACAATTATAATATAAAAGTAATCACTGGTATTTAACATTAAAGAATGTTTTGTGCTAAATCTTAATAAATAGAATTACTTGATTTCTGCCAATTATGATCTTGGTATTTGATATTGACCCTCCCTTACCTGAAGCATTAATGACAGTGAAATGGACATCCTGGGACTTCATGTGGAGGCACAGTGTGCAAAGCTCAGATTTCATATATTGTGAGGCTGGTATTACAAAAACAGTCACTTACATACCACTTACTGCATGCCATGCTATAAGTGCTCTCTCTCTCTGTCTCTCCCTCTACACACACACGCATGCACACACACACACACACAATCATCACACAAAGTGTTTATGGGAATAATGAACACATAATTACTGAGTACCTACTATGTGCCGGTCCCTGTGGCTATATGCTGGTGATTTAACGGGGAGTGAAAAGAACAAGGTTTCTTTCTGCCTTCAGAGCCTGTAATGTAGAGGGGAAGTGACACTGTTCACATAATCCCACCAATGAATCTAAATTACACTGAGATAGAAGCTGTGGGGGAGTGGACATGGTGCCATGCTTATGCATCCTGAAGGGAATTGCTTTTCTGGAGAGGTAATAATTAAGCTGAGAGGCAAAAGGAGTGCCTGGTAGGGGTTGAGAAGTGAGGTGCCAGAGGGAAGAGCAAGAGACAATGTCCTTAGCTGGAAGAAACAGTTGCAGTGCAGGGTGGCTGGAGTATAGACAGCAAGA
Source organism: Hylobates moloch (assembly GCF_009828535.3). Lineage (NCBI taxonomy): Eukaryota > Metazoa > Chordata > Mammalia > Primates > Hylobatidae > Hylobates > Hylobates moloch. The sequence goes on along the minus strand of NW_026652310.1, from coordinate 1,421,149 downwards.
GAGAAAGTGCAATGGATGATGTGGGCAACTGCCCCATAAGCCTCCTGAGGGATCTTGATCTTTATTCTAAGAGCAATAGAAAGTGATTAAAAGATTGTGATTAGAGGGGTTACGTGATGAGTTTTCTGTTATGATGGCTGTAGTGTGGGAAACAAAGAGGAAGGGCCCTGAGGGGCCTGGGGAGACCGATATAGCAGAGACTCAAAGAAGCAAGTTGGAGAGGTCCAAGTTAATAAGGCAGATGACTCTGTGCTGGCATGATTTGCCTTTGTAAGGCCTGGGTATTTGTCTTCCCAGTTATGGTGTGGGCTACTTTCCAGGTGCCAGCCGGCATCTGACAAGAAAAATCGATATCCCAGACACACATGAATATGATGCAGAGATATTAACATGGAAAGACTGAGCCCATCCTGGATGCTCTTCTGTTATAAATCATAGAATGTCTGGGATGCAGCTCCTTCTTGTTGCCATTTTATCCCTTGGTGTCCTGCAGGACCTAACCTTAAGTCCCATCTGTTTCTTGATGTCTTTTTCCACTGCTTTGCCCTGTTTGATCTCTCTTTTTCTGGACTCTTACTGGATTTTGTCATCTTTTCCTAGTTTGAGCTTTGCAAGGTCAGTGCTTAGAGTCTTTATTGCAGTTGGGCCACCTGCTGTCCCCAGGTGAATATACCTCCTTATGACCTCATGTTTCCAACAGCTGGGCTCTCCATGGGGAAAGTTAACAGCAAAAGATAGTAGCATTCATTTCTACTAAATAATACTCAAGACTAAAAGATGTTAGAATTACTTTTACTAGAAATACTGAACAGACACATTAGCTTACATAAATAATCATTGGATTTAAATAGATAATTACCACTGCTATTGAGAGGGGCTTTTTTTGTGTGTTGTTTTACCTATTTTTTTTTTTTTTTGTCTGTTCTCAATGCTGTAGCCCAAGTATCTAGAGGAGTGCCCAACACATAGTAATTATGTTTGTTGGCTGGATGAGGGGAAATAACTCAGTACTTCTTACATGTCAAGCATTGTTCTAGGTGTTTAATTGGATAATTTCACATAATCTTTACAGCAACCCTAAGAGCTGAGTTGTTTATTATCCCTCTAAAGTATTGCTGCCCCATAGAAATATAATGTGAGGCAAGTGCGAAATTTCAAATTTTATGGTATACACATTAAAAAGTAAAATGAAACAGGTAAAATTAATTTTATAATATACCTTATTTAAATTTAAACTATTATTACTTGAACATGTAATCAACATAAAAATTTAATATTTTACATTCTTTTTTTGCAGTAATCCTTTGAAACTCTGCATATTTTACAATTCCAGCACATCTCAATTCAGAGTAGCTGCATTTCCAGTGCTCTATAGTCACATGGCTACTAGAAGGCTGCCGTATTGGCCAGCAAAGCTCTAGAGCTTAGGATGGTTAATGTGCCCAAAGTCCCAAGGTAGCAAGTTGCAGACCTAGAATTCAAATCTAGGCCACTTGGCTCTAGAACTCTGGTCTTAATCGCCATGCATGCATGTAGCTCCTAATTAGCTACAATTTAGAGCAGATTTAAGGAACACCTAGATCTAATTGGCAACTTATTAATTTTTAATCATTATCAAGTTGCAGTCAATATAACCTTGTGGTTTTCCGAGACTTGAATAGAAGATACTTTTCCAGTTTCTGCTTAACCTTTTCTTGGAGTCGGCTTCCTCTGGGGTTTGTTGCCTGTTCCGGGAGTTCAGGCCAGCTTGCTGTCAAAGCCCTTCCAAGGGGATGCCATGAGCACAGTTTCTCTCTGTAATAGGTGCACATGGCACAAAGGGTCTGCCCACTTTGCTTAGACTGTTTGAAGAAAGGGAAAGCATGGCCTTCATCTTGCCCATTTTTGACCACGAGATTCCTGCTGTGTTCTCCTTGGCTTCCTTGCTCTTTCCAATACTTTATGATCAAAGTGAACTGGGAAGAAAACCAGAGTTCTCCTGAGAGCCTATTCCATCAGAAAGAAGCCTTTTCTATCACTTTGAACTTAGAGTTATATTACTTCAGCATTTAAGCTGACTGCTTCTTTATAAACCATTACAACTCTGGATATCATATTTTGTTTTGGAAAAACTGGTTTTTAAAAGGGAAAACCTTATCTCTTTTTTCTGTTACAAATTCGCAGATATAAGAAATCATCACCATTTCTTCCATTTAGCACTTGGTCATTGTTTAGTTTTTTATTGCTGTGAAACAGAACAACCACCAAATTTAGGATCTTAAAACATCCATTTTATTTCATTCATGGTTTTGCAGGTCAGGAATTGTAAAAGGACTGGACTGGGCGTTTCATCTCTGAATGAATGTGGCATCGCTGGGGACAGGTCTCCAGTCACCTGCTGCTTAACAGTGTTTCAGTCAATAACAGACCACATAGACAGTGATGGACTTCTGGGAAGCTAAAGTTAACTTACTACTGAGAAAAATATTTTAAAAAATAAATGTAGTGTAGCCTAAGTGTACTAATGCTTATAAGATCTACAGTAGTGTAGAGTAATGTCCTAGATCATCACATTTGCTCATCACTCACCTACCCAGAGCACTTGCAGTCCTGAAAGCTCTATTCATGGTAAGTGCTCTATACAATCGTACCATTTTTAATCCTTTTATACTGTATTTTTACCATACTTTCATATGTTTGGGTACACAAATATTTACCATTGTGTTACAATTACCTACAAACTCAATACAATAACATGCTATACAAGTTTGTTGCCTAGGAGCAATAGGCTATACAATATACCATCTAGGTCTGTGGGGGTACACTCTATGGTGTTGTTACAACAAAATTGCCGAACAACACATTTTTCAGAATGTCTCTGTTGTTATGTGATGCATGACCGTGCTTCCAGGACAGCTTCTTCATCCATATGTCTGGTTCTCAGTACTTGCTTTCCACATGTTATCTTACCCTTTAGGGTCTCCCCAATGTTGCCTAGGTGTCACAAAAGGGTGGTTACATGGTTTCATGGTGGTCACTGTTCTTAAATGGTGACTGACTTCCAAGAGGTAGGAAGCAGAAACTATCAAGCCAGCTAAGGAACATGCCTGAAAATGATGCAACATCACTTCGGCCATATTCTGTTGATGGAAGCAGGCTCAGAATCTTGGCCCAACCAGATTCAAGAGGATGGACAAATAGATTCCACCTCTTGATGAAGATGTGTCAACCTGCATTGCATAAGAGCTTGTGGGGTGGGAAATATTCTTTGGAAAATGCAACTAACCAAATATATGCCATTTGGGGTGGTGTGTGTTTGTCTCATATCAGCCTATCTTTTCTGCCATTGAGATAATAAACATCTCCTTATACCTTCTTTTCTCTTGTAGTCTCTACAGACCAATATCATCCTAATATGCACTAAATAATTATTATTGATTTGATGATATGGCATCCAAAGATAAATTCATAGTTGAAATTTTAGGAAAAAATATAATACCTATTTTTACCATATATGAAAACTGGCTTTAGCCAAATGGTTTACTTATATTGCCCAAATGCTTTCTTGTTCCCTTTCTGTACCTACCTTTACCGTTTCTTTTTACCTTTCTAAATCATCCTTTAAGATTCATCTTGTAATAGTCTTCCTCCACAATGTCTTTCAGATTAATGAGGGATGGCAGCTGCTGCTTGTTCTATCTCTGTGTTATATCAGCATTCTCTTTTTGTTTTCACCTTCCAACACCAATTCCCTATGTTACATTCTCTCTGTTGAAATACCTAGTGTGGTGTCTGTGTTCCTGACTGGACCCTGACTGGTACACTGTCTGTCTTAGTCCATTTTGTGCTGCTCTAACAGAATACCATTGAGTAGGTAATTTGTAATAAACAGAAATTTGGCTCACAGTTCTGGAGGCTGGGAAGTCCAAGAGCATGGCACCAGTGTCTGGCAAGGGTCTTTGTGCTGCTCTAACAGAATACCACTGAGTAGGTAATTTGTAATAAACAGAAATTTGGCTCACAGTTCTGGAGGCTGGGAAGTCCAAGAGCATGGCAAGGGCCTTTGTGCTGCATCGTCCCATGGTGGAAAGCAAAAGGGCAAGAGAGGGTGAGAGTGAGAACGCAAGAGAGGTTCAAATTTACTTTTACAGCAAACCTAAACACAGTGGGTAAAATTACCCACTCCTGCAATAACTAACTCCTGAAATGACATTAATCTATTTATAAGGGCTGAGTCCTCATGACCTAATCACCTCTTATTAGGCCTCATCTCCCAACACTGTTGCACTGGGGATTAAGTCTCCAACAAATCAACTTTGGGGGCCATATTCAAACCATGGCACCATCCATACCACTGATTTAATAATTGTGTGTGGCTTTACGACATGTCCTATAGATGCCCTGAGCTGTTATTTACATTTTTATTACTATCTTCTCACATTTTTCTTGCTTTTCCTGTTTGTATTTTAAATTCCTTGAGAAAAGAGATTATATATTATGTTTCTTTGTGTTTCACATAACATTTTACAAGGCATCATGTACTTAGTATGTGTTCCTGTCTCATAGTAAGCAATACATGTTTGTCAGAGTTTTGGGTGGATTTGGCCATCAGGGATAGCAGATGTGGGGTTCAAGCCCTTCCTGAATGGTCAGAGCAAAGGGATTAATTGCTTATAGGGCTGGATATGTTTTCCTCCTGAGCTGCCATTAATTGATGAGCTGATGGTGGATGGGACAGTTACAGAATATTTACTCCAAGGTTGTTAGTTTAGGAGATGACATTCTGTGTCAGCTGAAACACTTTAAACTGATATTTGGAAACACTATATTCCTTGAAGTAATTTTCTCCTCAAGTTGAGGTAATTCTGGTTGTTCCTAGGGTTATTGAAATGCCATGTTTTATTCGTTCAAGTTAATTTTGAAAGTAGTTTGTCTTGAACACATACCTAGGTTATCAAGATTGAACTTAAATAAATTATTTAAATTTGGAGTAGCAAAATGGATGTGAGATGATTTTTGCTTTGATGTTTGTGACATTGTCTCTATATGACCTTGAAGGTTTAAGAAAAAAAAAAATCTTTCCAGTGTATTTAAAGATCCTTTTTTTTTAGGGACAATATCTGTGATTGTTTATGCTTCAGCATTTTATGGTAAAGTAGGAATTACTCTGTTAAACTACATGACTGGTTTTCATCTTTCCCCCCAAGTAACCCAAACCTTTCATTTTATCAGAGTTTAATTTCTCCATAACCTTACTTTGCTGTGTTGAAGAACTTCCATGGCCTAGCCTTTTCAATTTCTCCTAGACTGTCACATATGCAAAGGAATGGACTGAACAGGTAAGTCCTGCCTGATTCTTGTCCTTGCTTTGCTCACCCGGTTGTGAGTTTGGGTAAAATAATGTATTTATTCAGGTGTCAGAATCTGGATAATGGGGATTTTTGTGCTATCTTTTACTTTCTTTTTGGTCAAACAAATGTAATGATTAATGTATTACATTTGGTCGCAAGATAAAATCCATTAGAACAAACCTTTCTTTCTTCTTTCTTGGTAATGGTTCTTGTCCAGACATATATGTCATTTGGAGAAGGGGTAAAGACCACAATAGCATCAATGCTAATGGGAAGCCCAGTCATCTGGAGTGCTTCTCTGCTGAATATCAAAATAAGTGGTTAAAATTTGAAACTCTCACCCTCATGGCTTCTCTCTGTATTAAAAAGTACAGATTTGCAGAATCTGCTAAGGAGTTTGTAACAACACACCTGCCAAAGCAATTAAGAAAAATACATAAGACATTAAAAAATAAGTACAAATTGAATTATCCATTTCTTAAAGTTGGCAGTATTAAGGATTGTGTTTTGTTTGTTTTCATTACATTTTAACTTGAACTGTGTCCATGAAATGAAACTCATTATCAATTGTCATTATCCAGTTTTATGCAGTTGACTACACAACCATCCCAGCACCTCTCTTTTTTGTCATTTTTCTTGTGTTCATAAATAATTTGAATCCTTTAATAATGTTTGATGCTTTCTGATTCTGGGGTGATTTAAAATAAGTGTAATTTATTAAGAATTTCAGATGCTTGCACAAGTGTTTGTGGATCAGGGATTAGTAGTGTATCCATGAAGGGATAAATCAAGGCACTGAGGCAAAATCCATGGGCTGTTTTAAAGTAAGAAGGGATGCCTTTATAGCTCTCAAAAGTGCCTGAAAATTAAATGTTTGATTTATTATGGCTGTGTACACTTAGGGCTCAAATTATTCATGTATCATTTGGAAAATGTAAAATGCTTAATGTTCTGACATTATGTGATAATTGCTATTCTAATATATAGTGTCTACTAAATCTTTCCGGGAGCGGCTGATGGTGGCATTGATATACAAGAGCACATGCTTTGTGTACAAGTAAATCATTCTTCCATTGAATTAAGGCCAAGGAGGGAGCATTGAGTGGAACTTAAAGTGATATTACAGTATCCGGTGCTGTTCTAATCAAGAAATATGTAGCAGTGCTAGTGAAAAATTGGCAGAAATACACAAAAATCCACTAAGAAAATGCAATCAAACATTTATCAGTGCTGCTTTTTGCAAAGTTTCCAGGAATCATGGCCATCACTCAGCAGAGTTGCTTTTCAAGGTTGATGCAATCTTAATTCTCACTTTTTTGTTGGTCTCCCTCTCATGACAGGCATTGGAGTCATTCCCTTTTTGTGGGTGCTTATTCATTAGTGGGTTACAGTCCTGCCATTATTCACCTTCTGCAGATACCTATCCACATTGACAAAAGGTAAAAGGGTACATTGTAAAAGTGACTAGGGAAATAATTAAGGAAGAGGTACAGAATTGGTAATTTTATCTCCCAAATGCTAATGTATGTAAACAGAACTCTCCAAGCAGGCATAAAGATGTAAGAAGCCCAACTGAATGCTTGTAGGAACTGGTTGACTAATTTTGAATCTTCTCTTTAAGTTGTAGAAAGAAACTGCAGATACACTATTTTAGTACAGTTTGGCCTGTATCTGGGCACTCAATTCCTGCCACTGACAAGATAGAGCTCAGTAACCAGGGGAAGGAGGAGTGTTCTGACCTACAAACACACCTCTTTTCTTTTCTGAAAATCAGAAGTAGTGAGACAGGCAGGACATTTCACTTGAAGAAGCTAATATATGAATGTGTTTTGGGGGTATAGAGGTGAGGGATGGGGGAAGATAAATTAGGCTAGGCACTCTATGTTGATACTGGGATGGTGAATTCGTTAAGCATCTTCAAGAACGAACTGTATAAGGAGTGTTTATTAATTAGTAATACTAGAGAATGACCAAAGATCCATGAAAAAATCATGGATCCTTTGCTCTTGAGATTCTTATTAACTAGAGGCTGGAGGTTCTGAGGAGTTCCAGAGTGAGGACACACACACACACACACACACACACACACACGAAATGACCTACCAATGTGTGTGTCTGGGGAAGGTTGCAGCACTACTCACACTCATCTGAATTTCTTCATACTCATTGTCTCTTCCTTATCCTTTGGCACCAGAGTGTTGAAGCCCTGGTGTCTTATTGGTCTAAGCTGGTGCTGAAGGGAGGGAGATCCCAGATTCCGGATGAGCTAACACTAGTACCAGGTATTCTAAAACAGTGGTTCTCAAACATTTTATTCACAAGACCCATTTACACTCTTATTGAGGACTTCAAAGAGCTTTTGTTTATGAATGTTGTCTTTATCGATATTTACCATGTTTAAAAATTAAAATATTTAAGAATAATATCAATAAACTCACTACTTATTAACACAACACATTCTTAATGAAAATATTACATTTTTCAAAACAAAAAAATTGAAAGAGTGGCATTGTTTTACTTTTTTTTGCAAATCTCTTTGATGTCTGGCTTGATAGACAGCTGGATTCCCAGATTAGTTTCTGCATTCAGTTTGTTGTGATCTCAGATATCACACTGACTCTGGAAAGCTCCATTGTATACTTGTAAAAAAAAAAAAAAAGTGAGTACAAAAAGCAAATCACGTCTCAGTATTAGTATGAAAATACTTTTGACCTTACAGCTCCCTGTGATGAAGACTTGAATCATATTACTTCACCTAATTTCTAAGGAAAAAAGAAAGAGTGCTGTCATCTGATAGTTTGGGGAAACTGGCAGGCAGTCACAGATTGGAAGCCATAGTCTAGAATTAGAGCCTTGGTTCTGCCAATTACATACTAGCTGTGTGACCTTGGCAAGTTAGTTAACCTCCTTATGCCTCAGTTTTTCCATCTTTATTTTATTTTATTTTTTATTATACTTTAAGTTCTGGGGTACATGTGCAGAACATGCAGTTTTGTTACATAGGTATACATGTGCCATGGTGGTTTGCTGCACCCATCAACTCATCACCTACATTGGGTATTTCTCCTAATGCTATCCCTCCCCCAGCCCCCAACCCCCCAACAGGCCCTGGTGTGTGATGTTCCCCTCCCTGTGCCCATGTGTCCTCATTGTTCAGCTCCCACTTATGAGTGAGAACATGCAGTGTTTGGTTTTCTCTTCTTGTGTTAGTTTGCTGAGAATGATGGTTTCCAGCTTCATCCATGTTCCTGCAAAGGACATGAACTCATCCTTTTTTATGGCTGCATAGTAGTCCATGGTGTATATGTGCCACATTTTCTTTATCCAGTCTATCAGTGATGGACATATGGGTTGGTTCCAAGTCTTTGCTATTGTGAATAGTCCTGCAATTACATACGCATGCATATGTCTTTATAGTAGAATGATTTATAATCCTTTGGGTATATACCCAGTAATGGGATGGCTGGGTCAAATGGTATTTCTAGTTCTGGATCCTTGAGGAATGGCCACACTGTCTTCCACAATGGTTGAACTAGTTTACACTCCCACCAACAGTGTAAAAGCCTTCCTATTTCTCCACATCCTCTCCAGCACTATTGTTTCCTGACTTTTTAATGATCACCATTCTAACTGGTGTGAGATGGTATCTCATTGTGGTTTTGATTTGCATTTCTCTAATGACCAGTGATGGTGAGCATTTTTTCATGTGTCTTTTGGCTGCATAAATGTCTTCTTTTGAGACATGTCTGTTCATATCCTTTGCCCACTTTTTGATAGGGTTGTTTGTGTTTTTCTTATAAATTTTGTTTAAGTTCTTTGTAGATTCTGCATATTAGCCCTTTGTCAGAAGAATAGATTGCAAAAATTTTCTCCCATTGTGTAGGTTACCTGTTCACTCTCATGATATTTTGCTGTGCAGAAGCTCTTTAGTGTAATTAGATCCCATTTGTCAATTTTGGCTTTTGTTGCCATGCTTTTGTTTTAGACATGAAGTCTTTGCCCATGCCTATGTCCTGAATGGTGTTGCCTGAGTTTTCTTCTAGGGTTTTTATGGTTTTAGGTCTAACATTTAAGTCTTTAATCTATCGTGAGTTGGTTTTTGTATAAGGTGTAATGAAGGGGTCCAGTTTCAGTTTTCTGCATATGGTTAGCCAGTTTTCCCAGCACCATTTATTAAATAGGGAATCCTTTCCCCATTGCTTGTTTTTGTCAGGTTTGTCAAAGATGAGATGGTTGTAGATGTGTGGTGTTATTTCTGAGGCCTCTGTTCTGTTCCATTGGTCTAGATATTTGTTTTGGTACCAGTACCATGCTGTTTTGGTTACTGTAGCCTTTTAGTATAGTTTGAAGTCAGGTAGCGTGATGCCTCCAGCTCTGTTCTTTTTGCTTAGAATGCTTTTGGCTATGTGGGCTCTTTTTGGGTTCCATATGAACTTTAAAGTAGTTTTTTTCAATTCTGTGAAGAACGTCAATGGTAGCTTGATGGGGATAGCATTGAATCTATAAATTACCTTGGGCAGTATGGCCATTTTCACGATATTGATTCACTCCATGAGCATGGAATGCTTTTCGCTTTGTTTGTGTTCTCTCTTATTTCCTTGAGCAGAGGTTTATAGTTCTCCTTGAAGAGGTCCTTCACATCCCTTGTAAGTTGTATTTCTAGGTATTTTATTCTCCTAATAGCAATTGTGAATGGGAGTTCACTCATGATTTGACTCTCTGTTTGTCTGTGATTGGTGTATAGGAATGCTTGTGATTTTTGCACATTGATTTTGTGTCCTGAGACTTTGCTGAAGTTGCTTCTCAGCTTAAGGAGACTTTGGGCTGAAATGATGGGGTTTTCTAAATATGCAATCATGTCATCTGCAAAGAGAATTTGACTTCCTGTCTTCCTATTTGAATACCCTTTATTTCTTTCTCTTGACTGACTGCCCTGGCCAGAACTTCCAATACTATGTTGAATAGGAGTGGTGAGAGAGGGTATCCTTGTCTTGTGCCAGTTTTCAAAGGGAATGCTTCCAGGTTTTGCCCATTTGGTATGATATTGGCTGTGGGTTTATCGTAAATAGCTCTTATTGAGATATGTTCCACTAATACCTAGTTTATTGAGAGTTTTTAGCACGAAGGGGTGTTGAATTTTGTCAAAGGCCTTTTCTGCATCTATTGAAATAATCATGTGGTTTTTGTCATTGGTTCTGTTTATGTGATGGATTATGTCTATTGATTTGTGTATGTTGAACCAGCCTTGCTTCCCAGGGATGAAGCCGACTTGATCATGTGGATAAGCTTTTTGATGTGCTGCTGGATTCAGTTTGCCAGTATTTTATTGAGGATTTTTGCATCAATGTTCACCAGGAATATTGGCCTGAAATTTTCTTTTTTTGTTGTGTCTCTGCCAGGTTTTGGTATCAGGATGCTGCTGACCTCATAAAATGAGTTAGGGAGGAGTCGCTCTTTTTCTGTTGTTTGGAATAGTTTCAGAAGGAATGGTACCAGCTCCTCTTTGTAGCTCTGGTAGAATTTGGCTGTGAATCCGTCTGGTCCTGGACTTTTTTTGGTTGGTAGGCTATTAATTACTGCCTCAATTTCGGAACTTGTTATTGGTCTATTCAGGGATTCAACTTCTTCCTGGTTTAGACTTGGGAGGGTGTATATGTCCAGGAATTCATCAATTTCTTCTAGATTTTCTAGTTTATTTGCATAGAAGTGTTTATAGTATTCTGATGGTAGTTTGTGTTTCTCTGGGATCAGTGGTGATAGCCCCTTTATCATTTTTTTATTGCGTCTATTTGATTCTTCTCTCTTTTCTTCTTTATTAGTCTGGCTAGCAGTCTATCTATGTTGTTGGTCTTTTCAAAAAAACAGCTCCTGGATTCATTGACTTTCTGAAGGGTTTTTCGTGTCTCTATCTCCTTCAGTTCTGTTCTGATCTTAATTATTTCTTGTCTTCTGTTAGCTTTTGAATTTGTTTGCTGTTGCTTCTCTAGTTCCTTTAATTCTGGTGTTAGGGTGTCAACCTTAGATCTTTCCTGCTTTCTCTTGTGGGCATTTAGTGCTATAAATTTCCCTTTAAATACTGCTTTAAATGTGTCCCAGAGATTCTGGTACACTGTGTCTTTGTTCTCATTGGTTTCAAAGAACATCTTTATTTTTGCCTTAATTTCGTTATTTACCCAGTAGTCATTCAGGAGCAGGTTGTTCAGTTTCCATGTAGTTGTGCGGTTTTGAGTAAGCTTCTTAGTCCTGAGTTCTAATGTGATTGAACTGTGGTCTGAGAGACTGTTTGTTAATGATTTCCGTTCTTTTGCATTTGCTGAGAAGTGTTTTACTTCCAATTATGTGGTCAATTTTAGAATTAGTGCGATGAGGTGCTGAGAAGTAAGTATATTCTGTTGATTTGGGATTGAGAGTTCTGTAGATGTCTATTAGGTCTGCTTGGTCCAGAGCGAAATTCAAGTCCTGAATATCCTTGTTAATTTTCTGTCTCGTTGGTCTGTCCAAAATTGACAGTGGGTTGTTAAAGTCTCCCACTATTATTGTGTGGGAGTCTACATCTCTTTGTAGGTCTCTAAGAACTTGCTTTATGAATCTGGGTGCTCCTGTATTGGGTGCATATATATTTAGGATAGTCAGCTCTTCTTGTTGCATTGATCCCTTTACCATTATGTAATGGCCTTCTTTGTCTCTTTTGATCTTTGTTGGTTTAAAGTCTGTTTTATCAGAGATTAGGATTGCAACTCCTGCTTTTCTTTGCTTTCCATTTTCTTGGTAAATATTCCTCCATCCCTTTATTTTGAGCCTATGTGTGTCTTTGCACACAAGATGGGTCTCCTGAATACAGCACAATGATGGGTCTTGACTCTTTATCCAATTTGCCAATCTGTATCTTTTAACTGGGGCACTTAGCCATGTTTCATTTAAGGTTAATGTTATGTGTGAATTTGACCCTGTCATTATGATGCTAGCTGGTTATTTTGCCTGTTAGTTGATACTGTTTCTTCATAGTGTCCATGGTCTTTACAATTTGATATGTTTTTGCAGTGACTGGTACTGTTTGTTCCTTTCCATGTTTAGTGTTTCCTTCAGGAGCTCTCGTAAGGAAGGTGTGGTGGTTACGAAAATCTCTTAGCATTTGCTTGTCTGTAAAGGATTTTATTTCTCCTTCATGTATGAAGCTTAGTTTGGCTGGATATAAAATTCTGGGTTGAAAATTCTTTTCTTTAAGAATGTTGAATATTGGCCCCACTCTCTTCTGGCTTGTAGGGTTTCTGCAGAGAGATCCGCTGTTAGTCTGATGGGCTTCCCTTTGTGGGTAACCTGACCTTTCTCTCTGGCTGCCCTTAACATTTTTTCCTTCATTTCAACCTTAGTGAATCTGACAATTATGTGCCTTGGGGTTACTATTCTTGAGGAGTATCTTTGTGGTGGTTTCTGTATTTCCTGAATTTGAATGTTGGCCTCCCTTGCTAGATTGGCGAAGTTCTCCTGGATAATATCCTGAAGAGTGTTTTCCAACTTGGTTCCATTCTCTCCATCACTTTCAGGTACATCAATCAAATGTAGATTTGGTCTTTTCACATAGTCCCATATTTCTTAGAGTCTTCATTCGTTCCTTTTTATTCTTTTTTTCTCTAATCTTGTCTTCTCACTTTATTTCCTTAAGTTGATCTTCAATCTCTGATGTCCTTTCTTCCACTTGATTAATTCAGCTCTTGACACTTGTGTATTCTTCATGAAATTCTCGTGCTGTGTTTTGCAGCTCCAGCAGGTCATTTATGTTCTTCTGTAAACTGGTTAGTCTAGTTAGCAATTCGTCTAACCTTTTTTCGAGGTTCTTAGCTTCCTTGCATTGGGTAAGAACATGCTCCTTTAGCTACAAGGAGTTTGTTATTACCCACCTTCTGAAGCCTACTTCTGTCAATTTGTCAAACTCATTCTCCATGCAGTTTTGTTCCCTTGCTGATGAGGAGTTGTGATCCTTTGGAGGAGAAGAGGTATTCTGGTTTTTGGAATTTTCAGCCTTTTTGTGCTGCTTTCTCCACATCTTTGTGGATTTATCTACCATTGGTCTTTGATGTTGGTGACCTTCGGATGGGATCTTTGAGTCGACGTGCTATCCCTTTCTGTTTGTTAGTTTTCCTTCTAACCATCAGGCCCCTCTGCTGCAGGTCTGCTAGAGTTTGCTGGAGGTCTACCCCAGACCCTGTTTGCCTGGGTATCACCAGCGGAGGCTGCAGAACAGCAAAGATTGCTGCCTGTTCTTTCCTCTGGAAGCTTTGTCCCAGAGGGGCACCTGCCAGATGCCAGCCAGAGCTCTTCTGTATGAGGTGTCTGTCATCCCCTACTGGGAGGTGTCTCCCACTCAGGATACACAGGCATCAGGGACCCACTTGAGGAGGCAGTCTGACCCTTAACAGAGCTTGAATGCTGTGCTGGGAAGTCTGCTGCTCTCTTCAGAGACATCAGGCAGGGATGTTTAAGTCTGCTGAAGCTGAGCCCACAGCTGTCCCTTCCCCCAGGTGTTCTGTCCCAGAGAGATGGGGGTTTTTATCTATAAGTCCCTAACTGGGGCTGCTGCCTTTTTTTCAGAGATGCCCCGCCCAGAGAGGAGAAATCTGGCAGTCTGCCTTGGTGAGCTGCAGTGGGCCCCACCCAGTTCGAACTTCCAGGTGGCTTTGTTTACATTGTAAGGGTAAAACCACCTACTCAAGCCTCAGCAATGGCGGATGCCCCTCCCCCCACCGCGCTTGAGCATCCCGGGTCAATCTCAGGCTGCTGCTGTGCTGGTAGTGAGAATTTCAAGCCAGTGGCCCTTAGTTTGCTAGGCTCCCTGGTGGTGGGACCCACCAAGCCAGGCCATTTGGCTCCCTGACTTCAGCACCCCTTTCCAGGGGAGTGAACAGTTCTGTCTCGCTGGCCTTCCAGGTACCACTGGGGTATGGGGAAAAAAAAAAAAAAAAACCTCCTGCTACTAGTTTGGTGTCTGCCCAGATGGCCACCCAGTTTTGTGCTTGAAACCCCGGGTCCTGGTGGAGTAGGCACCAGAGGGGGTCTCCTGGTCTGTGGGTTGTGAAGACTGTGGGACAAGCGCAGTATATGGGCTGGAGTGCACAGTTCCTCAGGCTCATTCCCTCACAGCTTCCCTTGGGTAGGGGAGAAAATTCCCTGACCACCTGTGCTTCCCAGGTGAGGCAATGCCCCACCCTGCTTCAGCTTGCCCTCTGTGGTCTGCACCCACTGTCCAACCAGTCCCAAAGAGATGAACCGGGTACCTCAGTTGGAAATGCAGAAATCACCTGCCTTCTAAGTCAGTCTTGCTGGGAACTGCAGACTGGAGCTGTTCCTATCTGGCCATCTTGCCAGCAAAAAGACAGAGTTTTTCCATCTTTAAAATGGAGCTTGTGATAGTACTCACCTCTGATGGCTGTTATGAGGCTTAGTGAGATACTGTAGGCAAAGTTTTTGTTTAGTTAATAGTAAGTGCACAATAGTGGCTTTTGTTTCCTTGGTTATTATTACTGTTAAGGCACCAATCCATTATGAACCTCAGTTTCCTCATTTGGCAAATGAGGCTGGTATGAACGGTTCCAAGTTCTAACATAATATGATTTTGCTTCAAAGCCTTCCTTTCCCATATTAGAGGTGGAGAGTATCGGAGAGGGTGTATATTATTCTAATGGTGAGAAAAGCATTTACTTTTGCTTACGTTTAGTAATAACTCCATAGTCTCCCTCCCCCCACTATCCCCTTATAACTCTATTTAAAACTTTCTAGGGCTTTAAGAATAAAACTTGGTTTAAAAAATTGTTGTTTCCTTGGAAAAAAAATTAAGTTTAGCCTTTTCAATTGGAACCAATATGTGTATTAGAGCAAATAAAAGTTTAAAAATTTGATTCCAGGTCTCATAGTGGTTTCAGGTCAAAGTCATAATAGGGTTTATCTCATGTCTAAACTTAATTGAAGGGTAAATGAAACTATGTTAAAAGATTTTGCTGACTCCTCAGTTTAAAGAACTACATAGAATAGGTAATAACATTTTAATGGAACAGGAAAATAAGGAGCCTGGATTCATGGGACAGGGGTAGAGGAGAAAAAACAGGGGCTAAAAAGCATCTTGAAAAGACAAGTGTTGGACCTGCAGTTTGATTGAAGACCCAGATCAAAATAAATCAATACAAATGCTTTGGTTTATTTTTTCCTCCATTTTCACTTAAGTACTAGCCTCTAATACAATGAGAAGCAGGCACAAAGCATATTAGAAAGGAAATAAGACAAATGGGCTCAGAAGTAATAGAAAGGACTGCATGTGTTGCATGCCGCTTATTTTAAATTTACCAGAGCCTTGCTATGGAGCCATGTGGGAAGGCATGAAGATTTGCATATAGAGACTTCACTGGAGGGGATTCTTTTTATTTTTTGTTTTGGAGATGGAGTCTCACTCTGTCACCCAGGCTGGAGTGTAGTGGCACGATCTTGGCTCACTGCAACCTCCACATCCCGTGTTCAAGTGATTCTCCTGCCTCAGCCTCCCGAGTGGCTGGGATTACAGGTGCTCACCACCGTGCCCGGCTAATTTTTGTATTTTTAGTAGAGACGTGGTTTCACCATGTTGGCCAGGCTGGTCTTGAACTCCTGATGTCAGGTGACCCACCTGCCTTGGCCTCCCAAAGTGCTGGGATTATAGGTGTGAGCCACTTCACTCGGCCTCACTGGAGGGGCTTCTTAGAGGAAATATTGAGAATCCCACAGCTAAGCACGATTCTTTGCCATGGGTTCTCAAGGACAGTATGATAACAAGACTTTGGAGTGAAAATGTGCTAGAATTCAAGTCACAGAGAGTTGTGTTGATAGCAAGAGATTATATGACAGTGGCAAACATAATGGAATAAAATTAAAATTTTACAGTGAGAGATAACTGTCAAGTTAGTAGTAATATAGCTTATAGATAGAATGGTTTACATGAAATAAAATTATATTGGTAATTTTGATACTACTGATACTAGTAGAGTTATGCTTAATGTTGACTTTTCCATCAAAAGCCATTAGATAAGCATGGGGTATTGTGGGCAGAGGCGAGCTCGGATTGAACCAGCAAACTGCTTCTGACAAAGAGGGATGTGTTTGTGCTCAAAGGAAAAGGGTAATGGCTGTAATAAGATATATTAAGAATTATGTTACTTGTGGTAGTCACTGGAAAAATGAATAGTATTTTTATCCTTTTCAAAAAACTTGCAGGTTTGAAGAAGCATAGTCTGGTTTGTTGCCATTTGTAACCTGCAATAATTATCTATATACCTTATGTCATATGGAACTAGAATTCATCCACTTGCAATTTGTTTAAGCATCAAAGCAGTTATCTGCCGTCTATCCCAGAAAGTATAAGGCAAAGGTCCTAACATGGCAGAGGGGCACAGATACACCACATGGATTTTTCTTTTTGTGCTTGAGCAAATCTATTCCTGATTATAAGCTCAAACAGCTCTCCCAAGTTGAAGATTTGACAACTCTGATGCTTACAGAGAGCTGGGAAGTGGTTCCATGGTTCCATGGTACTATGGCAGGTTTGTGCTCTGTGGCTGTGGATGTCTGGGGTTAGGTGTCTGACCAGGGGGCCCATCAAAATGGCAAGGGAAGATGAATAGCAAGAAAAGCAAGAACAAAATTTCTCTTTGAAGAACTGTCTGAGCTGATCTGTGGGCCAGACAAAATTCTGTTGATGCTGTTAGAGGGTGCCTAGCATCGCTCTGGGCACATAGTAGGTATTCACGTAACAGTTTGATTGAAGTCCTTAGACAGTACAACTGAGCAGGACACATCCATGTAATATGTTTATCTGATGATTAATTCAGCTGCAAACTGGTTTCTTTTATCTGTTTATATACGAGGCAATCTGCTTCAGAAAGAAAATGACATTTAAATTCGAATACCATCTGTCCTTTTTGTTAACTGGCACTTTAGCAAAACTGAAATAGGAAAGATTTTAAGGGTGTCTACCCCCTTGACACAGGTGGAAAGAATGAAGAGAGGAGGGTTTCCAATATTGACTTCAGTATGGATTTGTGCAAAGAGCTTTACTTCTCTGTCCCTCACTATTAATCTTTGAAAAAATTGAGATGCTTTCCTATGGTAGAAATCTCTATTGCTCAGCTCACTCATATCTAGTTCTTTTCACCTTTTGGGCTTGTGGGAGGTTTGCAGTTTCCACCCAATTTTGCAGTTTGGTGGGACCATGAGACCAGTGTTGGCCAATGAGCCATTGGCAAAAGTAATGTGTGTCACTTCACTGCTAGTGGGAGACCTCCAGCATTCTTACACCCATGCTGCTGTAACTAGCTGTGTTCCAGATGGTGCAGCCTCCATCCGCATGGATTCCAGTGAGAGGATATGGAGCAGAACTCTCTCTTCACCTTCACCTGCACTACCACCAATGCCTGCTGGGCATATAATGTCAGCAAATAATAAAGTATTGTTTCAAGTCCCTGAAATATGAAGGAAAGTTGTCACTATAACATAACTTTACTTTGACTGATACATGCCTACTGCATGATTCTTCAACCAGAGGATTATTTGATTTGTTTTAAACCCCTTTTCAACACACAAGTCTCTCAAGACTTTAGAGTACATCAGCGTCACATCCTGTTGGTTCGATTTGCAGATTTCTGGGTCTCTTCCCCTGACGGCTGTACCTCAGTAAATTTGGTGTGAGTTCCACACATCTCTTTTTTTCCCTTTATTTTTAAGTAGGATTTTTATGCCATTCTGATCGAGGAGGAGTGATCTCACTTCAAGAAATGTTGTAAATCTATATCATGCTATAAAGAGTCTGGTCATTATTTCTCAAGTTCTGCTAGTCAGACATGTTCAGATATTAGTAAAAGGTTAGAAGCATTTAGGGAACGTATAAGTGTAATAAATACAAAGTTCACCAGCTCTGTTTCAAAGCTGCATGAAGCAAAGAAAGTGAAGACACAGAATAGGTGATTAATAGACCCAACCACTTTCTAAATGAGAATTCTAAAGATTGTAAATCATTTGGAAATTGAAGTGATGGCCTGGAAAACAAGTCAAAATTAAGAAATGTCAAATAAAAATGGATTTGAAGAAATGAAAGTAGAAAACGTGAGGCAATCCCCTCATAGTTGATTTGGGAGGAAGCTGGGAGAACAGGAGCCTCGGGGACCTTGGAAGACTGTGTAGGGGGAGCCTGTGCTTACCTCCGTTTGTGGCTTTGGAATATCTGTCTAGAACTCTGGGACTGATTCAGTGTCTTGATCTATTCCTGCCACTTGCAAAGATTATCGTCTTCTATGGATTAAAAGGAGGAGGTGTTCTGGCCCTATGGAGGTGGATTCTACTGAGCTCACAGAAGAATTTGCTCCTTTAATTTTTTTTTAGAAATATATATATTTTTTAGACATATACCTTGTAAAGATAATGATTTTTATTCCTTCCATCTACCTCCAACTGTCTATTATTTCCCACAGACCCCCAAACCTGTGGGTTCTACTCACTTCAGAAATGTGTGTCTACAGCAGAGCTACCTGCCCATAGCAGGGCCATCCATGAAAAATAGGGATCATATGGTTAGGATGGAGAGAAACAGTGAGTAATGCCAATCTGAGGCATTAAGTCAAGGAAACAGCCTGGCAAAGGTAGAAGTGGTTCTGCTAGCCAGTATTTGAGATGTCCCGAAATAATGGTTTTATACACTCAGTCAGCCCATCTCCCCATCCAGGGCTATCTATCTGTCCTGAACCATTGCTGATATGTTGTTCAATCTGTCTTTGAGTGATTTCTTTTCCACTACAAGGCTGGTTTTGCTATTGCTTATAAACAATTTGATTTGTTTGAACATTCTAGGGAGAGGAGTAGAAGCTGTGAGTAGCATAATTTTCCTGGTTCCATACTGAGTGATGGTGGGGGGGACCTTCACCCTATACTCCTACTTCTGCCCTGAAGGGGTTTCGAGTATGCCATCCAAAAATATGCCACTCTGGCACAAGGATTATTTGGAGCTGAGAGCAATTAAGGAAAAGCAGACATGGTATGCTCTCTCAGACCTCCCCCTATTCATTTAAAAATAGAATATAAATTCCCCTTGTGAAGGTGACCCCCGCACTTCCTATACTAGGAAGAAGATGCAGTCTTATCACTGGAGATGAGATGGCAGCAGGAAAGTATATGCAAATAAACCTTAGTAACTAGCCCTTATACCATTAGTTTCCCCATGTATATTCCCTTCCACAATTTGCTGCCCCTGGAAGCTCAAAATTCTTTTCCTTTATCTTGCTGCTTCTCTATAAAATTATTGTTCTTTGCTAAGATGCTAGACAAGCCCAGGTTCTAACTACCCCTTTGAGTTACTCATCACTGAGCGCTCCCATGCGTATGTATGATGTATAAATTATAAATTTCTATTGTTTTTTTTCTTGTTAATCTGTCTTTTGTCAATCTCATTTATGGGGCCCAGCCAATAAACCTGAGATTGGTAGAGGAGTTTTGTCTCCTCTACAACTTCATGTCCTATTTTTCATGCCATCATTTTGATGATTTTTGACTGAGGTAATTTAGAAGGAAGATTTTTGTTGCAAGGGAGAGAAAGCCAAGTTGAAGTAGCTTATGTAGAAAAGTGAGTGTGAGTATATTCACATGTATTCTGTGTGCATGTTGTGTGCACGTGTCATTTACCTGAAGAGTCCAGGGGTATCTGAGTTCAAGTATGGCTGGACCTAGGTACGCAAATTATGTTGCCAGGAGTCTTTCTATGCTTTCCTTAATCTTTCTTCTGTGTTGGTTTTATTCTCATGCAGGTTCCCCTTAAGCCACAGCAAATGTTCTCTTGACTTGCATTCTTTCTTCTAGACTAGCAGAATTAGTGGCAGGAGTGTATCTATTTCTCTAGAGTTCCAGCAGAAGCTCTAGAGCTGATGTTCATTGATTCTGACTGGCTTGCCTTGGGATGCTATCCTTGAACTAGTTACTGAGAATGTTGAGATAGAGTATGCTAATTGGCCAGACCTTGGTCATGTACCCCCAGATATTACAGGTGGGGTAAACCCTGCCTGAACCATATGAAAAGAGAAGAGGGAAGGGGGTAGTGTCCCCAAAGGAAATCATAACATTTTTGCCAGAAAGAGGAGAAATAACTGCTGGAGGCCAAACCCTACAGCTGTCTACTGCAGAAGGCATATTGTTGTGTCCTGGCTAACCATGACATTTGAAGTTTGTAGGTTCTAATAAGCAGCTAGGCAATGGAAGGTAAGAATTAGATTTACTTCTTTCTCATTCACTCCATCAGCCAATCAGTATATGAAGTGAAACATGCAGTTCTCAGGGAGTGACATCATTTATTAGACCTGTTTTAGGAACCATGAGAGAATTTGCGTAAGTAGAATTAACGTTGCTTCTTATTAGCGCCACATACTCAAGCCCTTCAGGATTTCTATTATAAACTCCCATTTTACTATGATATCCAACCTTGTCATTTGTGTCAATGAGAGGTATATTGTCACATGCACAGCTCACCATGTATTTAATTATCTTATATTTGGCACAAGATTCTTCATTACTTTCTGTAATGAAAGTCACTAGTTGTCGTTCTTGCAGATGTGAAGCAAAGTTCACCTTGACATTGAGGAGATTTCACTGGAAATAAAAACTCCCCAAGTTGTGTGGCAGAATCCTTTATATGCTGAGTGGTATAAGTGTAATGGTTTAGAAGGTCAGCTGTGGTCAAAGCCTAGCACCACCATTGAATGAGCTGGGTGATCTTGGGGCCCCATCTATAAAATGAGATAATAAGAAAATCCCTCTCATAGTGTTTTGTGAAGAGTAAATAAGTGAACACATGTAAGGACCTTAGAACAGTATCTAGCACATTGTTGGAGTTCGATAAATTTAAATATTCATATGTATTAGATGTAGATGACCTGAATCATGAGGTCCCTTCAGGCAAGTTCTTTGACAATTTTATCTGCAGGTTGAAAGCAGGAGTTGTGGTTTGGGATTTGTAGCCTAAATATTTCTAATCTCATTCTTTATTTAAAAAAAAAAAAAGAAAAAACAAAAAACTCCACACTGGGATGAAGTTTTAAATGAAGCAAATTCTAATTAAAAGGTCATAGTTAGCATAATAAAAATAAAGTAGCTATAAAAATTGTGAAAAGAATCCAAAATTAGTTACCCCTCCATCAAAAAAAGAGAAAAAGCCTAGTATTTAAGCATATAAGCAATTGGAGAAAGTGATTAATAACATTTTTAAGATACCAAACCTTCCAAAGCTCACATATTATAAACTTCTCATATCAACAATTTTCCATGATCATGGGGGAGAGATGGGGAGAAGGAAAGGGAAGAGAGTGGCTGGAACATTGTGTTAGATCTATGCCAAGGCCTGGTCAAACGTGCACTGCTGTGCTTTCTTCATTTCAGAGTCTACTCTCTAATATCTCTGATCCCAGTTTTGAGATCTGAGTTGACTTCTTAGGTTTTCCTTTTTTAGCTTAATGAATCTGATTTATTCTGACATGACACCTTGGGCCTGTCCCTCAAAGTGGAAGTTTCAACCCAGGATCCAGCCCTGTTGAAACAAGGAGTACATATGGTCAATTAAGAGAGAGGAAAATAATTCCTTTTTAGTTGTTTAAATTGAACTTTCAATCTATGAGAATGGTGGGCCTGGTATTTCCATCAGGACATAATCTTATGTGACCAACAGACCAGTGAAAATACTGTGCTTTAAGAATTCATCTGACATCAACATAGCATTACAAATAACAGGATAATCCTTCAGTTGGTTAGTTCAGTCATCAGTTGGACTGTGCGTTTAACCAAATTGGCCCATGTGATGTTTGCTCTTATCTTTTTTCCACCAGAGTTTTATGTTTAAAATTTGTGAAATTGCTCCAGGAGGATTTGCTATCCTGGCACCAATGACCAGGTTTTTGTAAAATCTGTATAACAGCAGAGTATAATCCCCCCAAATTTGCTAAAATGAAAAAATTATCAATGAATCTCTAATTTCTTATGTGGAAAAGTGATTTGTAATATAGACCAAAATTCTAAAAACTGCCTAATATGATGGACTTCAATTGTTATCTGTTCTTACTTGTTTTACCCAAAATTCGCTTAGAAAAAAAAAAAGCTTTTAAAGGTCTTTTAAAAGCTTTTTTTTTTTAATTATAAAAGTGATATATGTGTAACACTGTTAAGTTGTTACAAGCAACGAACAAAATTTGCATGTAACATTATGGATAGATCTTAATATAGTCATGGATGAAAAAAGTAAAAGTGAGATTTAAAAAAATCATAGTACCATTTATGTAATTAAAATTACATATATTAGCAACACATTTTACAACATGGTATCATAATTTCCTATAGGGAAAAAAATGGGCATGAAAGGGAATAAAACAATCAAGCAGACAAGAGAAAGGCCTGTAAGAATAAATGATAATGTACATGTTCCTGAGGACCACTAAAAATAAAAGAAAAATTTAAGTATAAAGGATACTTACCATAAAAAGATAAATAAAAACACACTCGGTCCTACTGCTCTACTGAATAATCACTCTATGCATGCTTATCTACTTAATGACAGACTTTTCTTCATTTTTTAAGAGAAAAGTCTTGAATGCTGCCTATATGATTTCCTGAGGGACAAAGCAGTATAGACTTATTCATAGCAACTTGAATTTGTGAGCCTGTGGAACCAACTCACACTTTCTTATTCCATTACCTGTTTTCACCTCTTCTGATTTACTGGCTTCCACTTCTGTCTGCATGCAGATCATCTGAGTTGAAATGTCCAGTGGATGGCTGGAACTATGGTTCAGCTATCAGGGGAGGAGCCAGTGTGATAATAATAATGTGGGAGGTGTCATCTTTTAAAGGCCATTCTTTTGGCAAATAGTTATTTTTATTTTATTTTATTTTATTATTATTTTTGAGATGGAGTCTCACTCTGTCACCCAGGCTAGAGTGCAGTGGCACGATCTCAGCTCACTGCAACCTTTGCCTCCCAGGTTCAAGCGATTCTCCTGTCTCCGCCTCCCGAGTAGCTGGGATTACAGGTGTGCGTCACCATGCCTGGCTAATTTTTGTATTTTTAGTAGAGATGGGGTTTCACCATGTTGGCCAGGCTGATCTCGAACTCCTGACTCCTGGTGATCTACCCACCTCAGCCTCCCAAAGTACTAGGATTACAGGTGTGAGCCACCATGCGTGGCTTAGCAAATAGTTATTAAGCACTAAATTAACTAATACAATTAATTATACAGTTATTTATTGAAAGCCAACTATGTGCCAAGCACTACATTGGAACTAGGAGAATACGAACAATCCTATAATGGATTGATTCTTTGTATTTATTATATGCCTGCCATGTGCATAGCCTGCTAACTTGTAATTTTATTTTTAAAGGTAAAATATTTGGGAGTATAGTGAATATAAAGCATATTTTCTTTCCAGAGACTTTCCAGGTAGAAGACTTTCTGAGCTCT
This sequence comes from Hylobates moloch, assembly GCF_009828535.3. Lineage (NCBI taxonomy): Eukaryota > Metazoa > Chordata > Mammalia > Primates > Hylobatidae > Hylobates > Hylobates moloch. The sequence continues at coordinate 1,397,319 of NW_026652310.1, read as the reverse complement.
AAAACAGTTCAGGCTCTACAGTGAGCTATAGAATTACCTTAACAGAGTCTATGTGGACTTTCACCTCTACTTAAACTATAAAGAAAGGATTAAGCAAAAAAAAAAAAAAAAAATTAACCTATACACAATACCATGAGGGAATATTTAAAGCTACTAAAAGGACATTTTCCAGGCGTCTTTCAAGTACAACTTAGAAGCATGTGTTTACATGGAAACATAAATAAAATTCAAATGTGTGAATTTTATTCTCTCAAAAAGCTGAATGATTAACCTCTCCATTAAATTTTGATTGAATTTCCTTCCTTAAAAAAAAAAAACGACCACACTTCCACATTCAAAAGTCATTGTTGTACCTCTCTGATGCTTAGATAAAATAGAATAAAAAGGACATTTTCAAGCATCTTTCAAGTACCTTTAATACAACTTGGAAGCATGTATTTATATGGAGATACCTGACACTTAGGCAAAGAGATGGGAGAAAGGGGACTTCTACAGTTTCTCTTAATTAAGCTAAGAGGAGGTAGATAAACAGATAATAAGAAAACAATGTAGTAAGGAACATCAAAAGTCTGAGAGTGCAAGAGAAAAAAACTTTATTGAACGTAAAATATTCATATGTGTTCGTTAAAGGAGTTCTCCCCAAGACCTCCCCTGGATGGATTTCTCACTCATCCAGGGTATCCACAAATACTCATATGCTGATGACTCAGATCCCTGTTCTGAGGGTGAGAACCTGATTTCCACTTCTAGATTGAGCATCTCTTCCTGAATGTCTTGCAGGTGTGTCATGACATATAATTAAAATTAAATGTATGAATCTTATTCTCTCAAAAAGTTGAATGATTCACCTCTCCATCAAATTCTGATTGAATTTCCTTTCTTGAAAAAAATCACTGTGCTTCTACATTTAAAGGTCATTTTTGAGTTTATATGATGCTTAGGTAATATAGAATAAACTAAAACAAAGTAATTTTGAGCTTACTTTGTCATTGCCACATTTTTAAAGTTTGATCAAAATATGAAACATTCATATATGATATTTAGAATGTCAGCAAGGTTAGTATAAATTTCCTATGACTCTGGGTTTTCGCTTTTAATATTCTAGAAAGATTTTTGATAAAGTAAATATTTCACTATTTTAAAAGCTGATAAGATCTGTTGGTCATAAAAAACTCTATGATCCAGAACTTGGACTTAAATTTTAATCTTATTCTTAATTTATTTTAGTCATTGGACATTCCATTTGCACGTCCATTTAATAATTGATTTTGGTTAGCACTATTTTTCAAGGAGACCAAAACAGGGCAGAAAAGTCAGATTCTTCCAGTGCATAAGCACTTCCTTATGAATATATTAGATGTTCAGAATCGATACAAATGCTTTCTATAAAGCTACTTATTATTCATAGATGATAAAAATGATTAACAGTTATGTGTTTTTTATAGTTTACAAAGCACCTCTGCATACATTATCTCATTTTTTTCTCATAGAAGCCCTGTGAAACAGGCATTATTATCACCATCATTTCCACTTTGTAAATGATGACATAGAGGCAGGGAAAATTTGAGTGACTTGCCCAAGGTCATTGGGCAAGCACTGGCTTCCAACCCAAGCCTGCTAACTGCAAATTTGTATCCTTTGCATCCCTCGTACATCTTCTCTCATTTCTCTCAGTACATGAGTTTCTTTTTCTTTAAAGTTTACAGCAGCCACTATTAATCTGAAGAAAAAAAAAAAAATCACTTGTGATAGCCTCCAAAGGCATCTCACATGAAGAAGCTGACCCATGTCATTTATGGGTGAATTTTGGCTATTATTATAGAAGGAATGAATTCCCAATACATCGATTGGATGGCTTAATTTCTAGTTCATGGTTCCATGTCGCCTGATGGGAAAAGCTCACGTCAACCTGGAATACACTTATTCTTTATTTTCTCCGTCAATTCAACATTTTCTTCCACTACCATCCTTCTCATGAAAGCTGCTTTTGAATTCCCAGAGGCCTTACAGAGTCAGGCACCAAGGGTTGTTGGGGTGGGCTAAAGAGAAGCACTAGGTCTATGGGTTTCATTTGTCCAGGCTGACATCTGCTGAGCAGAACATCCTCCCATCTGGTCCTCAAGCATCATTACCTCTCTGTGCCAGCATCTGCTGAGATATCTGAGCTCCCAGCTAGCCTCTGGTAATCAGTCTTCTCTGGCATTTTCTATAGGATCTTTCTTGTCATTACCATAGGCCACTGGGTCTGCTGTGCTTTGTGGCATGTCTTTGTGGCTCTTGGTCACGGGGGAAAATGTCTCATGGTTCTTAGGTCTTGCTCAGAGGCTGTGAACTTGTGGCAGGCTTTCTGTAGACATTGCTGTGAAACTGCTCACTAGCTCTGCAAGGCCAGGGGAGTGTCTCTATAAGGCTTGCTTCCTTCCTGTGCCTGGGAAGAGTGCTGTTTTACCTATTATTTCCTCCCTTGTCCACATGTGGGCTCTGCCTGGGGGTGGGTAATGTCCAGGGTTCCTTTCTGTAACACTCATCATTGAGCATCTATCTTGGTTCCCCCAAGAATCTGTTCCATTCTCCAGACCGAGGACTTTTTCACTCAAAATTCCCTTGAATGCTGAATTTAATTGCTACTTAGGTATTAATTTATATACTAATCGCTTAATTGGTAATTTCCTTTTATCCCTATGTTCTACTCCCTTCTCCTTACCTATAGACAATGATTTCAACATGTTTAATGTGTAAATTTTAGTTTTTTAAAAGTGTGCATTATTTTGTGTGCATGCATTTAATTTAAATAAACTAATATTCATATAATGCATAGTAATGATAATGGTATAATTGACATTATTAAAATATCTTCTTTATCTGTTTCATCCTCATAGTGGGTAGGTGCTGATAGGGGATTGGGATGAGAAGCAGATTATTTCAACACACATGGGAGCATCTGAAATGTTCTTCTGTTTTTGCTAATTTGGATAATTTATTCATTTTAAACAGATATTGAGGGCTTTGTTAGCTGGAGGATGGTGGAAAAACAAATGCCATCTCAGCTTTCAAGGAGTTTCTAGTCTTGAGGGTTTCAGTGTAGTTGGGTGTCATGTTGACTATCTATGAGAAAAGCTGCATGGCTTTTCTCAAATCCCATTTCAGGAGGCAACAGAGGCACCAGGACAGAGTTACCTAGTTTAGGTTGAGATGGGATGCCATCACTGCAGATCTGCGAACTCCCTCTCTGCAGAGCTCGTGTAAGTCAGTTCTTGTCAGAACCGCTGCTACTGCCATGTAAGAAAGCCAGGACTCAGTCCTGGCTTAAGTGGCAGTAAAATATTCCAAGAATCAGCAAGAAATCTAAAAAGGCATAGTGTACATAAAAATACTTCACTATCCTCAAATTGTATACTAAGCCCCACACTTAAAATCTGTTGTACTTTATAAATCTGTTGTACTTTGTGGGTTGAGCATATTCTCGTTCTGCTGCTGTGAATGACATTCCAAGGCTAAGTGTGAGTGTGGGGTTGAGTGCTGGGTTGGTCATTCTGGCCTTAGTTTCTAGCTGCCAATACCAAGGTGGTCAACATATGGCTTTCTGTCTTCTTTAAGGTTAATCGTCAGCACAAGGATGGACAGAAAGCTAGAGAGGGCAAATTCCTGTAAAAACACAACATGTACATACACACAACTTCCTAAGACCAGGAGATGGGCACGGAATGAGGATGCTTATGAGATGGGTGTGATGCTAAGAAAAGGTGGTTAAAAGGAGAGACTAGAGCTGTTTTTATCTTAAGTCAATCTAGCTTCAGTCCCCTAGTCTTAGAAGAATTTCTTTTTTTTAATTCCTTCCTTTGCTTACAGAGTATTTTCCACGCTCCTCAACCCTTTGTGCCCCCTTCTAACATTCTGTGTGCCTGTATTTAGGCAACGCTCAAGACATAGTAAATCATGCCTTGCAAAAATCAAACTGATTTCTCCTTCCATTCTAGGAGAGTTTACACTGTTATCTTTGGAAATGGAGATGAAGAGGCCTTAGTCTATGGTTATTTGATTTGCATAAAACTCAATCACTTGGCTGTTTCTGATATATTATGCTCTGGTAAAAAAAAGTATAGTCTCTGTCTGGGAGCACAGGGTGGTTCCTGTAATAAGTTTCTAAATTTCTTGAGAAATTCAATTGTAAGGCCATCTGGTTCAGGGGGTTTATGTCCTTGTCATGAGATAATTGTATTATCTATACATCAGCAGTGATATCCTCCTTTTAACTGAGTCATCTCACAATTTCTGAAAGTATTTTTATTTGATCATCATTTTTAATTAAAGGAGTAGAGCAATGCAACATATCAAAGAATGTTCACATAAAGGTTGAATATGGTATTTTATGGTTTAGTTTCTTAAACGGCTAAGGTGGGTCTCTCCTGCTTTTTTGTTTCTCTCCTTCCCCAACTATAATCCTCTAGAAAATTTTAGTAGGAATATACACAGCAGAAGTGCAAACTGGTAAAAGGATAAAATGATTATTTCTTTTTAAATTTGTAGGTAGGAGTCGTGATGGGGTAAAGGTTAGAAGAATGTAAGAGGAGTTTTTAGGCATTTAAGGAGTTGTGCCAAAAGAGGAAGAGAGACAAATGTATGTGTGGAAGTTTGCTGGGGCGACAGAATGAATTACAGTGGACAGACCTAGATAAAGGAGAGGGATTAAGTGTGGGGAAGGTAAACAAGTAAAAGACATTTAGAGAGTGAGAGTAAAAAACAGGGAAGGTTACTATAAGCATCCTGAGCCTAACACAGAGGGGAAAAAAACCTACAACAGTAATCATATAGTGGAAATGTTATTTTATTTTAAATAAAAATTTATCAATTTTTATAAAAATTATATTGTCGAGGTAATGAAACAGTACAGACAGATAAAACATACAAAATGGAGGTCCTATCACAATCTAACCACATAGGTTACCACTTCCATACAACATAATTCTATGCACATATTAAATGAATTAGTTAGATCTCATTTGTAAGATAAGATTATATATTTAAAATACAGAAAATATGTTCTTAAGTGGAAAAAGCAAGTGTGGAAGATTATGTTCATTATTACTTTCCAGTTAAAATATATACATATATAGACATAGAAAAAGTTCTAGGAAATTTTAATTTAACGTTTGTAATTTGTTGTGGAAGAATGTAGAAACACAGATGAATGAGCTTGGGAAGGAAATGAACTAGAGGAGAATACATAACCACAGTGATTGTCTAGTCATTTATTTTCTATAAGAAACACTGCTTGGCTCACACCTGTAATATGAGCACTTTGGGAGGCCAAGGCGGGTGGATCACAAGGTCAGGAGTTCGAGACCAGCCTGATGGTGAAAGCCTGTCTCTACTAAAAATACAAAAATTAGCTGGGCGTGATGGCGGTTGCCTGTAATCTCAGCTACTCAGGAGGCTGAGGCAGGAAAATTGCTTGAACCCGGGAGGAGGAGGTTGCAGTGAGCTGAGATCACACCACTACACTCCAGCCTGGGTGACAGAGCGCAAGACTCTGTCTCAAAAAAAAAATTAATAAAAAAGGAAACACTGCTATGGGCCTCACTGACATGAAAACCAGTGACCTAGAGTCTAAAGCCATTGCATCCCATTAGCAATTTTGTCAGTTATCTTAAAGAAAATCTGAAGGGCAAATGAACATGGTCCAGAGTACTCTGGAACTATGAACTGAATGAGAAAATGGAACGAGAAATCTGACTTGCTGAAATGAAGAAGCTGACACCTCACATGCTTTTCTCTAACAGTTGTATCATTGGCATGAAAAATGTGAGTGGAATCTGAATAAATTGTTTTGGTAACGTTTTGGAGTTCTGTTCTCCCACACGATTTCAAAGACTTTCACTTCTTCCCACTCATCTTCACCTAACTTTCCATTTTGTGTTTTAAGTTTTGCGAACATTATCTATAAATACAAAGTGAGCAATTCTGCTTCTAGGATTTTATCTTATTGACATACTCACACATGCAGGTAAGTATGTATGTTCATCCTTGCAGAAACATCTGTAATTCCAAAAGAAATAAACAATGTAAACATCCATCACTCAGGTAGCATCTACAAGTCATAGGGATAATATTTAAAATATTATTCCTGGGCATTCTTCTTTTCTCTGGGTCCATAAGCATTTCCAGTTAGTTTCAGAAGCACATCTACCTGAGAGGGGAGCATTATTAGTTTCTGGTATGCAAAGTAGGATCACTCAGCAAGATGATAGCCTTGAAAGCCAGGCTGCTGTCTGGAGAGAGGATTTTGAAAAGATTATTATCTCCCTCCTTCAACATAGGAAGGAACCAAAAATGATACTCCTGCCTATGACAGCAAAGCCATGGGGCTGCCTTCTATATCTTTCATGGTAGAAGAAGCCTGGAGAGCAGAGGAGATAAGAAAAGAGCCTGACCCTTGTCTACCTTGGGAAATTTGGGGAAGAGGAAGTAAAGGAAGGAAGCCAGTGAAATAAGATCTGTGTGTCCCAGTTTTCCCCCTTGCTGATTTTTTTTCCAGGCAGGGAACAGAAAGTTAGGTAAGGGAGGCTGACCCTGAAGGCAGGGGGTACTTTGCTTCCCCTTCTTTTTTTTTTTGCCCTGCTCCCCTGCTTTCCCTTCTTACGTAGAATCTAGAGATCTCTTGTGGGACTCTGGCCCATGCATCTGGCTGAGGCCATCTCACTTTGATAGGTTCAACTTCTACATAGTTCCAGAAAACAGGGTAAAAAGCAAACACACAAAAACAAGCAAACGAAAATCTGGAGGGTTTTAAAAAAATTATTATTTTATTTCTTTTTTTTAAAAAAAGAATTCCTTGGTGAAAGCAGAGTGCAAGCTCATTCTTATCTGAAAGCATTCTGCCTTGTGGCCAACGAAGCTGAGCTTGGGCCACTGACTACTGATGTGAAATTCCAGAAAAAAAAAACAGCAAACTACCCAAACCTCATTAGTGACTGTCAAGGTTCATTGCCTACCCTTAAAAGGATTATCTGGGAGTCTGCGGCAGGAGACAGAGATTGTGGTGAGCAGAGATCACACCATTGCACTCCAGCCTGGGTAACAAGAGTGAAACTCCATCTCAAGGATTATCAAAGAGATATGGATAAAATATTCATACTGGTAATCATTCTGCTAAACATCAGGTTATCCTGAGGAATCTTGCCCCTAGCTAGGACTCCTCCCATGCCAAAACAGGCTGTGCTGACAATGCTGTGTGTCAGGAGAATGAAGATAATTTACCACTTAGAACACTCTGGCTATTTAGAGCATCACCATTCTAAGTAACTAAAAGGTTTACACTTAGAAATAAATGGTGGTTTATCTTCCCTTTCTTCTGCTGTGGGATGGTACCAGCGTGCAGGCCCAACAGCAGCTGCTCTGTAAATGCCTGTACCCAGGAGTCTCAGATCTGGGCTCAGTGCCCAAAAAAGTAAGAGCAAGAAAAATGAAAATACTGTACGCACTGAAGAAAGTTGGGCAGGAAACAACCCTGCTCAGAAATAATGAGCTCCAGCAAATCCCTGACCTAACAGGAGGATTTCATGTCTACCGTGTCTGAAGGTTGACTTTATGTTTAAATAAAATCCTGATTTACTTTAAAGAGGCCTTACAGATTATTTCTGAGACTTGTGAGCTCTCTGAGTCTAATAGCAAATTCTCCTCTTAATTCCTCCTCTTTTTCATCAAATTTTGAAAATAGAGGGAAAACACATACCTGTTGTTCACCCTCCCTATCCACTCCAAGTGAAATATACATTTTAGTGTAAATGCTTAACTTCACTGACAAGTAGACTGCGATTCTACTTGCGGATATCCCATGATCTAGTTCTGTGACCTTATGCAAGCCGTTTGACCTCTCTGGGCTTTGGTTGCCTCACCTAAGAAATGGCTGTGGGTTTTGTTGAATTTACTCGAAGGTACCTTCCACCTCCAAGAACCTCCGGATTCATACCCATGCCCCTTTCTGTGACCTTCTCAACCCTTGGGAAGCCTTCTTACCTTTCCAGACTTTCAGTAACCTCAGGCTTGGATCCTGTCCATATTCTTCCCCTTCCTACTTGCCATCAAATCTCTGTTAGCTGAGAAGCCAGAAAACCTCTGAGCATGGATGGCTTCTGTTGGTTTTAGTGCCTAGCTATTTCAGTTTGAATAAGTGCAGTTTCCTTCGTTGCGCTTTTGGCAAAGGTCACCAGTGATAGCCCTTTATTTATTTGGCCGTTTACCTGATTAAGGCCTACCTTCCTCCAGCATGTTTTGTTTTGTTTTGTTTTGGTTTGGTTTGGTTTCTTTCTGCTTACCCTGTATCCCTAATGCCCAGCAGTGTCCAGTACACACTAGTCATGTCCGGCAGTGCATTTTTGAATGAATAAATGGATGCGCCCTTTCCTGGCAGCGTATCTTAAATCACATTTAGCAGGCAGCCAAAGGTTGACCTTGCTGGAATCCTGGTTGGTGTATGTAGGTCCATCTTGACCCCCCTATCTAAAATAACCATCAGCCTCCTTCCCTCACACCCCTGCCCATCCTTCTTTGGACCTTTTCCATTCTTTTATCTTGCCTAATTTTGTTTCCTAGCACTTACATTACCTAAGTTTATTTATTCCTAGCTTTTTTAGGTTTCTTCAACTAGAATGTACACCTCTGAGGGCAGGGACCGTCTTCACCTTATTTAAGGCTGTATCTTCAGCACCTAGAACAGTACTAGCACGTAGTAGGCTTTTAATAAATGTTTGTTAGCTGAATTAATGAAAAATGACTTATCACTTGTAGCTTATTCAAATGATGTGGACGCTCTCTTCCTTGCAGTGTCCCAGGCTGTTCCCAGGTAATATTCTTCTCTCTGTTCCCAAGAACACATTGGACCATCATATTTTTGTGATTTTTTCCACAAAGCCAGAGCAGAAGCCATGTTCTTGACTGATAGTCAATTCAGAATAGATCATCTTCTTCCTCACTTCACTCTCTTTGCCTTTGTTTTTAGTTTTCAGGACCTCTGAGAAGAAAGAGAAAGGAGACTTGAACAGAGTATACTAACTCTTCCACACAATAAAGTTTCCTTCACTGGGCAGGCAGGCATGCGTGGTACCAAGACCTCTCTGGTGGCGAAGAAACATCTGTTCTAACAAAGTCTGATGGTTTCCGAAACGCTGAAGGCTGCTAGCTGCCTTGAGCAGTACCCAGGGTACCTTCCCTACCTGGTGTTGCTGCCGCCGATTTGGTGGTTGCATTTCTCATCTTTTTATGCCTTTGGGCATGTGTTTGTTGTTGACATCTACAGAACCTCTGAGCTTTCTTATTCTAAAAGTGAAATAAAGGAGCTGGATTAACAGATGTTTTTGTTTTGCTGTATGGGGGAGAATTATGTCCTCTGTCAAATAATATTTTCATATGGTTCAATATCTTTTTCTTAATTATGTTTTAAAATGTAAAGTGTGTATATGTGTGTGTTTGTTGTTTGGGCAGTTTGGTGAGTAAAGGATGAGGATGGAAACAGTGGGACACACGAAGTCATTTCTTTTTTTTATTATACTTTAAGTTTTAGGGTACATGTGCACAACGTGCAGGTTTGTTACATATATATACATGTGCCATGTTGGTGTGCTGCACCCATTAACTTGTCATTTAACATTCGGTATATCTCCTAATGCTATCCCTCCCCCCTCCCCCAACCCCACAACAGGCCCCAGTGTGTGATGTTCCCCTTCCTGTGTCCATGTGTTCTCATTGTTCAATTCCCACCTATGAGTGAGAACATGCAGTGTTTGGTTTTTTTGTCCTTGTGATAGTTTACTGAGAATGATGGTTTCCAGTTTCATCCATGTCCCTACAAAGGACATGAACATCTTTTTTATGGCTGCATAGTATTCCATGGTGTATATGTGCCACATTTTCTTAATCCAGTCTATCGTTGTTGGACATTTGGGTTGGTTCCAAGTCTTTGCTATTGTCAATAGTGCCGCAATAAACATACGTGTGCATGTGTGCATGTGTCTTTATAGTAGCATGATTTATAATCCTTTGGGTATATACCCAGTAATGGGATGGCTGGGTCAAATGGTATTTCTAGTTCTAGATCCCTGAGGAATCGCCACGCTGTCTTCCACAATGGTTGAACTAGTTTACACTCCCACCAACAGTGTAAAAGTGTTCCTATTTCTCCACATCCTCTCCAGCACCTGTTGTTTCCTGACTTTTTAATGATGGCCATTCTAACTGGTATGAGATGGTATCTCATTGTGGTTTTGATTTGCATTTCTCTGATGGCCAGTGATGATGAGCATTTTTTCATGTGTTTTTTGGCTGCATAAATGTCTTCTTTTGAGAAGTATCTGTTCATATCCTTCACCCACTTGTTGATGGGGTTGTTTTTTTCTTGTAAATTTGTTTGAGTTCATTGTAGATTCTGGATATTAGCCCTTTGTCACATGAGTAGATTGCAAAGATTTTCTCTCATTCTGTAGGTTGCCTGTTCACTCTGATGGTAGTTTCTTTTGCTGTGCAGAAGCTCTTTAGTTTAATGAGATCCCATTTGTCAATTTTGGCTTTTGTTGCCATTGCTTTTGGTGTTTTAGACATGAAGTCCTTGCCCATGCCTATGTCCTGAATGGTATTGCCTAGGTTTTCTTCTAGGGTTTTTATGGTTTTAGGTCTAAGATTTAAGTCTTTAATCCATCTTGAATTAATTTTTGTATAAGGTGTAAGGAAGGGATCCAGTTTCAGCTTTCTACATATGGCTAGCCAGTTTGCCCAGCACCATTTATTAAATAGGGAATCCTTTCCCCATTTCTTGTTTTTGTCAGGTTAGTCAAAGATCAGATAGTTGTAGATATATGTGGCATTATTTCTGAGGGCTCTGTTCTGTTCCATTGGTCTACATCTCTGTTTTGGTACCAGTACCATGCTGTTTTGGTTACTGTAGCCTTGTAGTATACATATGAAGTCATTTCTAAAGGAAAGACTTCTGGTTTTTATAAGAGATTATAAGCACATTTCTTCATGTTTCTAACAGACTTTTATGTTTGTTTGTGTAGCAGGCACAGATGAGCTTGAATTTAACCCAAAGTGGCTGACAGACTGACACATACTGCTCCCTAAAAGTCTGATAAAGGGTTCTAAACATTGAGAAAATAAGTGAGAACAAATGAGGCAATAGAAAATGCTTATGTTGCAAAGCATTTATAATTTGTTTGATAGGATTAGAAGTCACTTGCTGACTGTTCTTCATATCATGTTGGCCTTTAATATTGGCTTTCTGGAGTAAAAATCAGATTTAGTTTAGAAAAAATTCCAATTATAAAGTACAGTTAATGTTCACGAATGCTTGACTTTGTTAAAATGAGTTATTCTTCTTAGTAAAGTGAATATTGAAAACAATTTCTTATTAACATGATGTGGGTTTGATGAAAAAAGCACTGCTTCTCTATGTAGTAGCACCTTGAAAAACCATTGTCTAACCTATTTACTCATCTGCTTTGTGTGGGAATTGTACCATATAAATTACTCCTATCAAGGATGTACTGTTTTATGTGACTTCATTGTTAGTCTTCGACTTTAGATCTCTTCTACCACTAATTTAGCAAAACTGCATTTAAATCAGTCCCCAATGAGAAGACCTGGAGTTCACATTTTTGCTTTTAATAGACACATTAGTCTTCCTGCATGGTAAGATTTCATAAATGGCTTCTTGTTCTTTTCTTGGGAGATAGCTATTATATATCACTCAGTGCATTTCTGGTCTACCTTAGGGAATTTACAGGGGTTGTCATTGCTTTGGCTTCAGCAGAAACACAAGATGTTTTAAATTGAATCTTGTATTTGTGCTTGGGATTGATAAAAGTCTTTGTGTACATTTTAGCAAGAGTCTTGTAAAGGTTATATCGGCTAAACTAATTTGAATCACCAAATATTACTTTAATACCTAGTTATTTGCGCTTTGCTTTCTCCTCAGCCCCAGTAAGGAGATCAGGGGAGGGATTAGAGGAAGGGATGAGGTGAGACTATTGGAAGGATTATTTACATGTTGGCACTGGGGCATAACGGCCATGGGAGTCCCTGAGTCAGGTATTATCCTTCCAGGTGAGAAGCTATGGTTTCAGTTAACCTTTTGTCTTATTTTGAAACATTATATAATTCATGTTCATATTAGAAAACTACGTAATATGAATTAAAAATAAAAAAAAATCCATAATTTCACCATCCACAGATATTTACTGTTACAATTTTGGTTATAACCTTTTATACTTTTATATTTATTGTTTGCCTTTTTGAAAAACAATACATCCTTTATCAACTGCTTAACTGCCCTTGACTTATGCTACATAATACAGTCAGTGTTTATACAGAAAAGAAGAATGGCACTACCATCCCAGATCATCAACTCCCCAAGTGACTGGTCTGAGATAACTTAGAAGAGCACATAGAAGCCCTAGAGAGCCTTCAGAAGAGAAAATAATATGCATAGGCTGCCTCAGTGAAGCCTTTAGTTGAAACAAAACAAAAAAATTCTGATTATGCATGTTTAGGAGTCACACAGCAGGTTGGGATATTTACATGAAGACTCATAAACAAAATATTTTGGTTGGAGAAAAGATAGGGTGTTATAGTATGTATAATTCTGACCAATTTACTTGCTATTTGTCAAGAACTGTACAGAGCCTGAGATTTTATCCTACTTGCAAGCTAATAAGCTAGCTGCAGTTTTATGGATGCTGGCAGAAGACACAGGATGCCTGGATCGGAGACAAAGGACTTTACTAGTCATGGCCCAGCAAGAAATACGAGTTTCCTGTTTGTGTCAGTTTCCCTTGTTCTTCAAGTTCTATGAAGTGACATGAGAAAGCCCAGGTGGATGTCACCTGCGAAAGTGAGGCACCTCTTTGGTCTTCCACACATAGATGTCTCATAAAACTCAGGCGTATGTGCTCTGTGTCTTTCCACACACGTTCCCTTAAAAAACAATTCCTGCTCCATGTCCTTAACCATCATGTCCAGGCTGATGGCTCATCTATAATTCCTGCTGTAGTAGAATTTCCCCTAAAAATCAGTATTGTTAAAATGCGGTTGCAGCCATCAGAATGGACAGTTTACCTAAAGATCAGTTAATGCAAACAAAACTGGGCAAGCTCTTTCCTCCTTAAAGAGAATGTGCTGGGTGTTCAGGAGCTGGGCCTCCTGAATAGTTTAAGGGCTTATTTTCTGGCTTTGGTTGGGAGAATTAGTGATTAGGTTACCAGTTAACAGGATATCATATCATTAAGTCTCAGAGGAGACCTGAGTATTTTACATTTTAGGTTAACTGCTCTTTTTATGACTTCAGATGGCATCTAATTTGGAGAATAAAGATCTTTGTAATTACCCTACAGACATGGAAAGGTATTTGATGTTTGCACCTTTGTTATCAAGATTCAGCTCTGCCAGCCCCAGTAAATTTTAAATCCCTAAAGGTAAAAAGCCTGAATCCATTCAGGAAATTCCATTAAGGCATCTGGTAATAAGGATTAATTTCCATCCTGGATTTCAGTTAATGTAATTAATATAGTATGTTGTAACTTTGTCTGAGGATATGGATTTTGGTATTTCCTATTTCACATTGTGAACGTGGAGAATGAAGTGGGTTTGGGTAGGCTTAGAAGGTGTGGTTTCAGGCCTTCCGGATGGTTGTGAACTTGACTGGATTCTACTTACCTACTTGGTGAGAGAGTCTTGTTTTTTTTTTTTTTTTTTCTTTTGAGACGGAGTCTTGCTGTCGCCTAGGCTGAAGTGCAGTGGCGCGATCTCGGCTCACTGCGGGCTCCGCCCCCCGGGGTTCACGCCATTCTCCTGCCTCAGCCTCCCAAGTAGCTGGGACTACAGGCTCCTGCCACCTCGCCCGGCTAATTTTTTTGTATTTTTAGTAGAGACGGGGTTTCACCGTGTTAGCCAGGATGGTCTCGATCTCCTGACCTCGTTATCTGCCCGCCTTGGCCTCCCAAAGTGCTGGGATTACAGGTGTGAGCCACCGCTCCCGGCCTGAGAGAGTCTTAAAAAAAATGGGCCTCAAACTCCAGTCCTAAACCTTCCTCCCTAACCTCATTGTAATTATTCCCATGGAGAGGATGTTCTCAACCAGCCTGTCCACTTTCTGGCAACTGACAATGGGCCATTGCCATCTTAGTGCCTTCTTCTTGCCCTACTTCATGAAGGTAAATCCCAGCCATCCTTCAAGAAAGCACAGTCACATCCTGATCCTTCATAAACCTCTATTCATGTCATTCCTCAGTGATCATTCCCTCTTTTCAGATCCAAAAGTATCTGTTGACTTTACTAATTCACTCACTCATTCATTCCGCAAATAATTTATGTTTGTTGTATTGAGGGAACAAGACAGATGATAGTCTTGTTTTATTCTGGAGTTAATTTTCTAATGGAGAAGACAGATTCTTAAAAACCTGCTAGAGAATTAATCATTTAATTTTTTTTTTTTTTTTTTTTTTTGAGACAGAGTCTCACTTTGTCGCCCAGGCTGGAGTGCAGTGGCGTGATCTCGGCTCACTGCAAACTCCGCCTCCCAGGTTCACGCCATTCTCCTGCCTCAGCCTCCCGAGTAGCTAGGACTACAGGCGCCTGTCACCACACCCAGCTAATTTTTTGTATTTTTAGTGGGGGGGGGTGTTCACCATGTTAGCCAGGATGGTCTTGATCTCCTTACCTTATGATCTGCCAGTCTTGGCCTCCCAAAGTGCTGGGATTACAGGCATGAGCCACCGTGCCTGGCCTAATCATTTAATTATTATCCTTAGTTTTGGAAAGGAGAAAAACTGGACAATGAGAGGGTCCTACTCATTTTGCATTTGTTTGACTATCTTTAGGAGGGAATGGTTATAAAATGTATGAAAGATTGTACCAAATACTAGGTACATATTTGCTCATACCATCCTGCCAATAGCCCTATGCATGAGGTAACATTATCCCATTTTTCAGAAGAGGAGCCAGGAGCTTGGTGGAGTAAAGGAACTTCATCTTGCCAATAAATAGTGGAAATGAGATTTGACCGTTGGTCTTCAAAGCATATGGATGTCTACTTGTACTTGTGAGTTTCTTTACTCCCTCAACTAGAGAGTATGAAATTTGGTGACAGGAACCTCACCTTGTACCTTACCTAACATGTTGCCCTATAAATAGGAAGATGACCTTAGTGGTCAACTGGCTACTTGACTAAATTCAATCATGAAATGAAATAGTGTGTAGGAGATTGAGGGATTTGGAGTGTAATCTAGGAAAAAGATAACGACTGCAAGAGGCAGTAATATACAACCAGCCTTATTGTGTGGTACTTGGACAGGGTTGCATGAGAGGGGAAGCACCTCTTGGCATGCAACCATTCAGAGGCTTATGGTGAGGGGAATCACCCATTCCGAAGGGAAAGAGGACAACGGAATTCCCAGGGTAGAGGGGGGTCTGAGAAGGTGGTTACCCAGTGGTGTTGCTCAGCCACACCATGGGAGTTTCTTGGTCAGGGAGCTCTGACAGGCAGCAGGGTCTGGAGGTCTCATCATCACAAGATCCTTTCTTACCAATAGGTAATAGCTATTGGGTGAAGTTTCTCGGGGTCTGCAAAGCAGGCAGGCTCTTGATGGCTAAAAATTTGCTTATTTGGGTTGTTTTAAAAAAATAAATGGATGTGTAAAAATTTGAGTTTGGAGCTGACAGACATTTGAGCCAGCTGCAGTGAAGAAATATGCAACCTAGAACCAATCCACAGAAGCCATCTTTTGCCAATTTATAGAACATGATGACATGTGGTCCACATGTTCTTCTGAAACTCAGATTTGGGCTATATGTAGTGGATGCTTTTGAGAGAGGAGTTACTCCTGCTGTTGATTGCCAGCAGCACCAAAGCTTGTGTTTATTTTATAAACATACTAACCTGAATGAAGGCTTTGGTGGTTGTGACTTCTGCTGGTTCCAGGTCTTGTCATTTTTTGGTGATAATTAATTTACTGAAGACCAAATAGAGGAGGAAATGGAATAATTGTGGTCTCTGAAGGAAGCATCTGATCTTGAGATGTGAGTGATCAGTGCAAGCCTGGTAGTGGTGACAGTGGGGTCTTGGTCTGTGATGGGCAGAGAGTACTGGAACAAAATTTGGATGTAAAAGATTCATCTTCAGATCGTTATTTATTTCTTGGCTGCCGCATACTTTTCTCTGTTTCATTGTTGGACAATGAGTTGGACAGTGCACTTGGCTTTCAAACTGTAGTCTCCTACTTTTTCAGTCTATTCGTTTCCAACCTTCTTTCAAGAAGGTTAAAGCATTCTGGCTTTGATAGCTGAGTATTACTCAGTCACGTTATTGACATTGCATGAATTAATCTTCCTAATCTTTATCTTGTATTTCTTCTGTGGGACATTAGAACTCAAAAAAAGACAATATTAAAGAATTAGTAACTCATTCTGTACTGAAATAAGCATTGGTTCTTTTAAAAAAAAGCATGAACTGAATAATGACCATTTTAGTCTTGCTCCTCACCCCTCTAAGAGTTCCTAAGGATCTCTACCAAAAAAATTTATATGGAAAAAAATTAATTTATATTAATCTGCTAAACTACTGATAGACAATATAATTTCTTCATATTAAAGGCAATGGACCTAATCCTATCACTGAACGAGGAGTAAAATGCTTACCATCTGAAAGTTAATTCTTTATGCCATTAGGGTACTAGTTAAAATCAGTAATCTTTCCTTATGAGCATATCCTCGTGGATCAAAATCATATTTACTGGGCATCATTTCACGCACTATTTACTTTACTAATAAGACTAATTCATTGGAAAAGATCTGAGGTGGTATGGTGGAGCTCAGCCATGCGATTTTGAGTAGGCAAAAAGGTTTTTATTCTCAAATTCATTATCAGCTCTGTATTGTACTCGCCAATCATATTTAATCTTCCTGCTCATCCCAAATCTCTCCCCTTATCCGTGTCTCTTCTCTTCTTCCTTTTCCTTTTCATATCAACTCCCTTCTTCTTAGTCATCATCTATGCCAGAATTCACACACCCTAATCTTTTAAGTTCGTAGTTCACTTTTTTTCTTTTAGTCACCACTGATCAGAAGACATGTAGTTCAACTTGTAAAGAAAGAGAATTGGCAGTCTTTAGCCTGTCAATAGGTCAAGGTGAGGCATGGGGGAGGAGGAGAAGCTTGGGGGTGATGCATAGATTAACAGTTGCTGCATTTCTTTTTTCCCTTTCCAAACCAATATATTGTGATATATTAAATCAAAATATCTGGGTTTCTCTTTCATTACATTACAAATAGAATCTCAGAGGCTTAGATATGAAAATGGGGTAAAATCACAAAGGACAAAAGTGAAATAGAGAAGAGAGCATAGTCAGTTAGAACCTCAAAGAGCACCAATAACCAAACCAACAACAACTTCTTCTTCTTCTGGTGGCAGAAGAAGCCACCAAAGAAAACCAAGGAGATGGGAGGAACACTAGGAGAGCATGGTGTCATGGAGACCAAGGGAAAGGAGTATTGGGAAGGGTCAACGAAGGGTCGAGAGCTGCTGAGTGGTCAAGCATTGTGAATGTAGAGATGTCTTCATTCTGTTAGTTACATGGAGGCCATTAGTGATTTTGCTGAGTACAGTTCTGAGATATAATGGGGCAGAAGACTGACTGGAGTGTGTTAAGTATGACAGCAAGTGAATAAATGGAGACCGCTAGTGTGATTATCTACACTGATTTCTTCCATTCTAAGACCTGCTGTTTCCCTTTCTTCTCCAACGCTTAGATATTTCAAGAGCTACCTTGCAGTGGCTCTCAAGGACTCCTACCAGCAGCCAGGTGGAGGAGTGGGCTGAGACAGCCTTGCCAGGGCCTGGGGCATGTGTGGACAGAGCCTGGGCAGAACCTGTTCATGCAATTATCACCTCAGCTGAGCTCTGGGATCTGATCATACCACACTCTGTTGAATTTTAACTCAGATTCCTATCTTTAGTTGTGGTTAAATGTATTCTAAAAGGATGGTACTGTGATGCAGCGTTGAAATCAAGCATTATTAGCAACCAGAAGTTGCTTATTCAAAGCCAAGCAATGATATTGAAGGCTATGAATATGGCCAATCCCAGTTCTAGAAAGCAAGATATTCAAAGGTGGAGAGGTTAGAGGGATGATTTGTGTTCTCGTCCACCTATCTTTTAAACACATCTAGCTGACTTTTAAGGGAAGCTGCTTAGCACTATATCAAATGTACTGTTTAAAATTAAATGAAAATAGCATACCTTTATTCATATTGTGACACTTTTTACATCTAGAAATTACATCTAGAAATTCTGAATCACTTTCAGCCGTTTTCTGAGTTTAGCCTCAGGAGGACATGTTAATTTCTATAAGCTAGCTCAAGATTTTGACTTCTTTATCATGTTTAAGTTTAGCATACAATTTTTCATAGTATTTTACATAAAATGATAAACTTTGTTGGGTAACATTTGTTCAAGTTTTTAAAAAAATTTACTTTTAAATTTATAACTTACATATAGCATAGAACACAAATCTTAAGTGTACAGCTAATAGTTTATACATATACCTGTGTAACCACCATCCAGATCAAGGAACTTCAGAAGGGTCTCTCCTACCCCCTCCTCATTATATAATCACCTACTATTTCTCTGTAAGGTAATTCCTATTTTGACCTTTAGCACCATGGATTCACTGTGACTGTATAAATTTAAGGAACTCAATAATACCCCCCAAAAATACTCAACCCCCAAAACAAACTAAAACAGGCTTCCATGTTTCCATGTACTTCTTTTTAAAAATATTTAATTTTAATGGGTACATGAGATATTTTGATATAGGCATACAATGTGTAATAATCACATTGGGGTAAATGGGGTATCCATCACCTCAAGTGTTTATCATTTATTTGTGTTACAAACACTCTAACTGTACTGTTGTTATTTTAAGATGTACAATACATTTTTGTTGACTGTAGTATCCTATTGTACTATCAAATACTAGATTTTATTCATTAGATCTAATTAGTTTTTGTACCCATTATCCATGCCCACTTCCCCTGCCCCACTATCCTTCCTGGCCTCTGGTAACCATTACTCTCTTCAAGAGTTCAATTGTTGTAGTTTTTTTTTTTTTTTTTTTTGAGACGGAGCGTGGCTCTGTTGCCCAGGCTGGAGTGCAGTGGTGCAATCTCGGCTCACTGCAAGCTCTCCCTCCCGGGTTTATGCCGTTCTCCTGCCTCAGCCTCCCAAGTAGCTGGGACTTCAGGTGCCTACCACCACGCCCGGCTAATTTTTTTTTTTTTTTTTTTTTTTGAGCCGGAGTCTCGCTCTGTCGCCCAGGCTGGAGTGCAGTGGCGCAATCTCGGCTCACTGCAAGCTCCGCCTCCCGGGTTCACGCCATTCTCCTGCCTCAGCCTCTCCGAGTAGCTGGGACTACAGGCGCCCGCCACCACGCCCGGCTAATTTTTTGTATTTTTTTTTTAGTAGAGATGGGGTTTCACCGTGGTCTCGATCTGCTGACCTCGTGATCCGCCCACCTCGGCCTCCCAAAGTGCTGGGATTACAAGCGTGAGCCACCATGCCCGGCTACGCCTGGCTAATTTTTTGTATTTTTAGTAGAGACGGGGTTTCACCGTGTTAGCCAGGATGGTCTTGATCTCCTGACCTTGTGATCCCCCTGCCTCGGCCTCCCAAAGTGCTGGGATTACAGGCATGAGCCACCACACCCAGCCCAGTTGTTGTAGTTTTTAACTCCCACAAATGAGTGACAACATGAGAATCTTGTCTTTCTGTGCCTGGCTCATTTCACTTAACATAATGTTCTCCAGTTCCATCCATGCTGTAAATGACAGGATATCATTCTTTTTTATGGCTGAATGGTATTCTGCTCTGTATATGTACCACATTAAAAAATAATATCAGCTTTTATTTTAGTTGGGGGGTGTATATGTGCAGGTTTGTTACATGGGTATACTGTGTGTGTGATGCTGAAGTTTGGGATATGAATGATTTCGTCACCTGGGTAGTGAGCATAGTACCCAAATTAGTTTTTCAAATCTTGCCTCCAACCCTCCCTCGCTCGCTCCCTCTAGTAGTCCCCAGTGTCTATTGTTGCCATCTTTATGTCCATGAGTACCCAATATGAGCTTCCACTTACAAGTAAGAACATGTGGTGTTTAGTTTTCTGTTTCTGTGTTAATTCCCTTAGGATAATGGCCTCCAGCTGCATCCATGTTGCTGCAAAGGACATGATTTCATTCTTTTTTATGGCTGCATAGTGTTCTATCATATTTATGTACTACATTTTCTTTATCCAATCCAGTATTGATGGGCACCTAGGTTTATTCCATGTCTTTACTATTGTGAATAGTGCCGTGATGAAAATGAGTGCATGTGTCTTTTTGGTAGAGGGATTTATTTTCTTTTGGATATATATCTGGTATGGGATTTGCTGGATCGAGTGGTAGTTCTAAGTTGTTTGAGAACTCTCCAAACTACTTTCCATGGTGGCTGAATTAATTTACATTCCCACCAACAGTATATAAGCATTCCCTTTTTTCTGCAGCCTCATCAGCATCTGTTTTTTTTTTTTTTGACTTTTTAATAATGGCCATTCTAACTGGTGTGAGATGGTGCCTCATTGTCATTTTGGTCTGCATTTCTCTAATAATTAGTGATGTTGAGCATTTTTTATGTTTGCTGGTCACTTGTATTAATATGTCTTCTCATGAGACATGTCTGCTTATATTTTTTGCCCTGTTTTTAATGGGGTTACTTGTTTATTGCTTGTTGAGTTGTTTAAGTTCCTTATAAATTCTGGATATTATGACTTTGTCAGATGCATAGTTCGCAAATATTTTCTCCCATTTTGTAGGTTGTCTGTCTACTCTGTTGATAGTTTCTTTTGCTGTGTAGAAGCTCTTTAGTTTAATTAGGTCCCATTTGTCAACTTCTGTTTTTGTTGCAATTGCTTTCAAGGACTTAGTTGTAAATTATTTCCCAAGACCGATGTCCAGAATGGTGTTTCCTAGGTTTTCTTCTAGGATTCTTATAGTTTGAAGTCTTACATTTAAATCTTTAATTCATCTTGAGTTAATTTTTGTATATGGTAAGTAGGGATCCAATTTCATTTTTCTGCATATGTCTAGCCAGCTAACCCAGCACTATTTATTTAATAGGAAGTCCTTTCCCCATTGCTTATTTTTGTTGACCTTGTCAAAGATCAGATAGTTGTAGGTGTGTGGCTTTTTTTTTTTTGGAGTTCTCTATTCTGTTCCTTTGGTTTATATGTCTGTTTTTGTGCCAGAATCATGCTGTTTTGGTTACTGTAAGTTTGAAATTGGATCGTGTCATGCCTCCAGCTTTGTTATTTTTGTTTAGGATTTCTTTGGCTATTTAGGCTCTTTTTTTGGTTCCATATGAATTTTAGAATAGTTTTTTTTCTAATTCTATAAAAAAAAACATTGGTAATTTGATAGGAATAGCATTGAATCTGTTGATTGCTTTGGGCAGTGTGGCCATTTTAATGATACTGATTCTTTCAATCCATGAGCATGGAATATTTTTCCATTTGTTTGTATCATCTCTGACTTCTTTTAGCAGTATTTTGCAGTTCTCCTTGTAGAGATCTTTCAGCTTATTTAGATGTATTCCTAGGTCTTTTCTTTTGTGACTGTTGTAAATGGGAATATATTCTTGGTTTGCCTCTCAGCTTGAACATTATTAATGTATAGACATGCTATTAATTTTTGTACGTTAATTTTGTATCCTGAACCTTTACTGAAGTCATTTATCACTTCTAAGAGCCTTTTGGATGAGTCTTTAGGGTTTTCTAGGTATGGAATCATATCAGTGAAGAGAAATAGTTTGACTTCTTAGTTTTCCTATATGAATGACTGCTGGGAAAAAGCTGAGTGTTGGGAAAAAAGCTGAGGCAGGGCTTGCATGTTTGACATAATGTCCAGGGTTCAGGGCATAAAACCCCTCGTGGCCTCTGGAATGAGTCTAGACTTGCTGGCTCCTTGCTTCTACCTTAAACTGGAAGAACTGCTCCCCATGATCTCAAGTAGCAGAATATGTTCCATATGCTTCAAAGGAAATGCTAAACCATCACAGCTGTAGATCATGTGCTTGCCCTTTCGAGCCCCACATTCTCACCACCTGTTTCTTTGTTTGATCACCAATAAATAGTCTGAGCTTTCAGAGCTTGGGGCCTTCGCAGCCTCCATACTTGTGTTGGCCCCCTGGACCCACTTTCTCTCTCAAACTGTCTTTTCTCATTCCTTTGACTCTGCTGGACTTCGTCACCCCCATGACCTGGTGTTGGGTCTGATCACCCCAACAAATGACTTTTATTTCTTTCTGTTGCCTGAATGGTCTGGGTAGGACTTCCAGTACTATGTCAAATAGAAGTGAGAGTTGGCATCTTGTCTTATTCCAGTTCTTAGGGGAATGCTTTCATCTTTAGCCCATTCAGTATGATACTGGCTGTCAGTTTGGTTGTCATAGAGGGCTCTTACTATTTTGAGGTATGTTCCTTCGATGCCTAATTTGCTGAGGGTTTTTATCATAAAGGATTGTTGGATTTTATTAAAGGCTTTTTCTGCATCTATTGAGATAATAATTTTTGTTTTTAATGCTGTTTATGTGGCGAATCACATTTTTTGATTTGCACATGTTGAATAAATCTTGTATCCTAGGAATGAAGCCTATTGATCATGATGAATTAACTTTTTGATATGCTGCTGGATTCAGTTTCCTAGTAATTTTTTTAAGGATTTTTTTTGTCTATGTTCATCAGGAATATTGGACTGTGACTTTCTTGTTTTGTTGTACCTTTACCATATTTTAGTATTAGAGTGATGCTAGCTCTAATACTAGAAGGTAGCTTTGTAGAATGTATTAGTGGGGAGTCACTCCTCCTCAATTTTTTTGGAATAGTTTCAGTAGAATTGGTACCAGTTCTTTGTACATCTGGTAGAATTAGGCTATGCATCCATCTGGTCTGGGGCTCTTTTTGATTGGTAGGTTTTTTAAATGATGGATTAAATTTCAGAACTTGATATTGGTCTGTTCAGGGTTTCCGTTTCTTCCTGATCCAATCTTGGGAGGTTGTGTGTTTCCAGGAATTTATTCATTTCTAGATTTCTAGAAAAGTTTTTAGAAAATTTCTAGATTTGCTAGTTTGTGTGCACAGAGCTGTTCGTAATAGTCTCTGAGGATCCTTTGTATTTCTATGGGATCCATTGTAATGTCATCTTTGTTGTTTCTGATTGTGCTTATTTGGATCTTTTTTTTTTCTTTGTTAATCCAGCTAGCAGCCTATTAATCTTGTTTATCCTTTCAAAAAGCCACTTTTGGTTTCACTGATACTTGTGTGGACTTTGGCTCTCAATTTCATTCTGTTATGCTCTGATTTTAGTTATTTCTTTTTTTTCCTGCCGGTTTTGAGGTTAATTTTTTTCTGTTTTTCTAGTTCTAGGTGTGATACTAGATCATGCATTTTAGGTCTTTCTAACTCTTTGAGGTAGGCGTTTAGTGCCATAAACTTTTGTCTTAACACTGCTTTTGCTGCATTGCAAAGATTTTGGTATGTTGTGTCTCTGTTTTCATTAAGTTCAAAGGATTTTTTGATTTCTGCCTTTAGTTTTGTTGTTTACCCAAAAGTCATTCAGGAGCAAGTTGTTTAATTTTCATGTAATTATATGCTTTGGGTAGACCTTCCTGGTATTGATTTCTATTTTTGTTCCACTGTAGTTTAAGAGTATTCTTGGTATGATTTCAATTTTTTTAATTTATTGATACTTGCTTTATGGCTGAGCAAGTGGTCAATCTTGGAGTTATGTTCTGTAAGCAGATGGGAAGAATGTATATTCTGTGGTTGATGGGTAAAGTGTTTTGTAGATTTCTATTAGGTCAAATTGGTCAAGTGTTAAAACTAAGTCTAGAATTTCCTTGTTAGCTTTTTGCCTCAGTGATCTAATGCTGTCAGTGGGGTCTTGTGTGGCTGGCTGAATCTTTTTATAGATCTAGAAGTCATTGTTTTATGAACCCGGGTGCTCCAATATTAGGTGCGTATATATTGAGAATAGTTAAGTCTTTATTAGGTGCATATGTATTTAGAATAGTTAAGTCTTCTTGTTGAATTAAACACTTTATCACTATGTAAAGCCCTTCTTTGTTCTTTTTTACTGTTGCTCATTTAAAGTCTGTTTCATCTGATGTAAGAATACTAGCCCCTGTTCTTTTTTGTTTTCCATTTGAATGGTAGATCTTTCTTCAGCCTTTACTTGGAGCCTGTGGGTGTTATGTGTGAGACTCGTCTCTTAAAGACAGCAGATGGATGAATCTTTTATTTTTTTTAATCCAACTAGCAAGTCTGTGCCTTTTAAGCAGGACATTTACACCATTTACATGCATGGCTAATATTAATCTTTTGAGGTTTTCATTATATCATGAAGTTGTTAGCTCTTTGCTTTGTAGTTTTTATTGTGTGGTTGCTTTATAGGGTCTGTGGGATATGTACCTAAGAGTGTTTTTGTGGTAGCAGATATCGTTCTTTCGTTTCCATGTTTAGAACTCTCTTATAGATCCTTTGGAGGGCTGGTTTTATGGTAACGAATTCTCTAAGCTCTTAAATATCTGGAAATGATATTTCTCCTTTGCTTTATGAAGCTTAGTTTGATGAAATAGGAAATTCATGGTTGGAATTTATTTTCCTTAAGAATTCTAAAAATAGGTCTCCATTTTCTCCTGGCTTATAAATTTTCTGCTGAGAAGTCCACTGTTAGACTGATGGGGTTCCCTTTGTAAATGATCTGACCTTTTTCTTTAGCTGCCTTTAAGATTTCTGTTTAGTGTTGACCTTGGATAGTCTGGTGTCTATATGCCATGGTGATATTCATTTTGTATACTATCTCACAGTTGTCTTCTGGATTTCTTATATCTGGATGTCTATGTCTCTAGCAAGATTAGGAAATTTTTCTTGAATTATTTCCTTAAATATATTTTCCAGATTGTTTATATTTTTTCTTCTTCTCTCTCAGGAATACCAATCACTCACAGGTTTGGTTACCTTATGTAATCCCGTATTTCTTAAAGACTTTGTTGATTTTTAGAGATTCTTTTTTCTTTATTTTTATCTGATTCAAAAGACCAGTCTTCAAGCTCCAAAGTTCTTTCTTCTGCTTTGTCTAGTCTATTGATAAAGCTTTCAGTTGTATTTTGAAATTCCATAAGTGAGCTCTTCAATTCCAGATGATTGATTGATTTCTTTTCAAGATGTTTATTTGTTCCTTCATTTCCTGGATTAATTTAGAAGTTTCTCTGTGTTGATTTTCCACCTTATCTTGGATCTCATTGAGCTTCCTTGCAATCTGTGCTTTGAATTCTCTCTGTCATTTCTGAGTTTCTATTTTGGTTATGGACCATTGCTGGAGAGCTGATATGATCCTTTGGTAGTGTCACTACATTCAGATTTTTCTGTCTCTTCTTATCTGAAGATGCCAGTACTTCTAATTTTTGTAATTACTTTCATGCAGGCAGGATTTTTTTCTTTTTCTTTTTTTCCTTATAATATTATTGGTTTTTAAATTTCCGTTTCCCTCCCTATCCCCAGTCCTTAGGGGGTGTGACTGTAGAGAATGCTGGGTAGGGTCTTTTGGCTTTGTTTCTATGGCCCTATGCACATATTTTGGCAGGTTTTATATTGAGTGATGCAGTTTAACCTATAAGCTAATAGGTGATGCTTATGAGTAATAGCCAGTGTGGCTGGGTGTATACTTGATCCTTGCTTATAGGGAAAAGCTTTCTCTTGCCTCAGGCAATGGACTGCTCTCTGAAGTCCACAGTGGTCTGAGCTCTCTGTTCATCTCTGGCAGGTGGGCGGTGGGGGAGGGGGTGGTGGGTGGTGGTGAGTGTACACAATGGGACGGGCCAAACCTTGCAGGTCCACTTACAGGTTCCCTGATGGCAGGCAGCAGCACCAGAACTGAGGGAGAATCCAATGGACAGCCACCAGGTGCCCAAAGGTGTGCCTAGGCATGGTGCTGGGAAACCTCCTCAGCCCCTAGTTCTCTGCATGGGCAAGATGTTGGTCTAAATTCCCAATTCAGGAGAGAGTGTGTGCTCCAGATGCTTGTAGTACAGAGGACCCTGCTTCACCATAGTCTCTGCACAGGAAAGGTAGGGAGGCTCAGGCTGGTAATCCATGCATACAGGTTCTCCAACTGCTTGGAGATATATATGGGCATGGTCTGGAGAGGACCCTGCTTCACCACAATCTCTGCACAGGAAGGGTAGGGCAGCTTAGGCTGCTGATCTGGGTGAATAGGTGCTCTGACTGCCTAGAGATCTGCCTGGGTGGTATCTGAGAAGGCCCTACTGCACCACAATCTACGCACAGGAAGGATAGGCTGGCTCAGCCTGCTGGTCCAGGTGAGTGGGTACTCTGATGCCTAGACATATGCCTGGGGATGTGACAGAGAAGGCCCTATTGTATCATGATCTATACCCAGGAAGCATGGGACAGCTCAGGCTGCTAGTCCAGGCAAGCATGTGCTCTGAATGCCTGGAGTTCTGCCTGTGGGTGGAGTAGAGACAGCCCCACTGCACCGCAACCTCAGGGGAACAGGCTGAGGCACCCAGCAATAACATAGGGAGACTGGTTTCAGGTCACCAAGCAGGCCCTGACTGCAAGTCTCATCATCTAGGAGAAGATGCTACAGTAGCAGCTCTCCTCCTGCCCTGGGCCTGTGACAGGGAAGAGCATAATTCCAGTGACTACTACTGCTGAGGTGCTCTCCGCAATGCTGGCTACCCATTCCAGAACGAGAGATTCAGTCTCTAGCCTGAGACAAAAATGCCTGCATGGCCACACTACTGGGTTGCCAAAGAATGGCTGACTTTGTATGTTCTTGAATAAAAAATGACATCCTGCTTTCAGTCCTGGGTCTGGGAAAATGCCTGCAGCTTTTCCCAGTGTCTTTCTCTCTCAGCATCTCCAAGCCTCTCCCCAAGTTAGCTCCAGGGCTTGGGAGAAACAAAGTGTACTACTTCAACTTGGGTTACTTGGATCCCCGGTGGAAAGGTGGATCACAGAGGGAGGAGGTTCTGTGCCTCTCTCACATACTCTTTAATCACTTTTATCAGCTGGATGCCATCATGGGGGCTGTTTGCCTACGTTCTCCTCCCAGGGATTTGGCGTGTCGTTTGTGATTCCAGTGAATTCCCATTTTGTCTCTTGAATGATAGCTCACAGAATTGATCTTTATGCATTATTTTGCTATTTCCAAGTAACTGAGGTATGCTAAAATGCATCTAATCTGCCATCTTGGAAAAAAATACATTTTCTTTATCTGCTCATCTGTTGATGGACACTTAGGTTGCTTCCAAATCTTGGATATTGTGCATAGTGCTGCAATAAACTGATTCCTTCTTTCGAGTGTATACCTAGCCGTGGGATTGCTGGGTCATATGGCAGTTCTAGTTTTAGTTTTTCTGAGGAGCCTTCATACTGTTCTCCATAGTGGCTATGCTAATTTACATTCCCACTGTATTTGTCCATTCTCACATTGCTATAAAGAAATACTTAAGACTGGGTAATTTATAAAGAAAAGAGTTTTAATTGGTTTATGGTTCTGTAGGCTGTACAGGAAACATGATACTGGTATCTTCTTGGCTCTGGGGAGGCCTCTAGAAACTTATAGTCATGATGGAAGGCAAAGGGGCAGTGAGGTTTCTCGCATGGCGGGATTGGAAGCAAGAAACTATGAGGGGGAGGTGCTGCACATTTTTAAACAACCAGATCTCATAAGAACTCACTCATTATCAGGAGAACTGCATCAAGAGGATAGTGCTAAACCATTCATTAGAAATCCACCCCCATGATCTAATCACCTCCCACCAGGCCTCATCTCCAACACTGGGCACTACAACTACAATGAGATTTGGCGGGGACACAGATCCAAACCATATTACCCACAAACAGCATACAAGTTTCCCTTTTCTCCACATCTTTGTTAGCATTTGTATTGTGTGTCTTTTGGATAAAAGCCATTTTAACTAGGGTGAGATGATACTTCATTGTAGTTTTAATTTGCTTTTCTCTGATGATCAATGAGGTTGAGCACATTTTCATATACCTGTTTGCCATCTGTATGTCTTCCTTTTAAGAAAAGTCTATTTATATCTTGTGCCCATTTTTAATTGGATTATTTAAATATTTTTGTATAGAGCGGAGTTCCTTATATATTCTGGTTATTAATTCCTTGTGAGAGAGATACTTTGCAAATATTTTCTCCCATTCTGTGGGTGTCTCTTCACCTTGTTGATTGTATCTTTTGCTGTCAGAAGCTTTTTAATTTGATGTGATCCCATTTGTCCATTTTTGCTTTGGTTGCTTGTGTCTTTGGGGTATTTACTCAATAAATATTTGCTCATACCAATGTCCTAGGGAGTTTCTCCCAATGTTTTCTTTTAGTAGTTTCATAGTTTGAGGTCTTAAAGTCTTCCATGTACTTATTGTTTGAATTATGCTCTCCCTTGTCACAGGCCCAGGGCAGGAGGAGAGATGCTACTGCAGCATCTTCTCCTAGATGATGAGACTTGCAGTCAGGGCCAGCTTGGTGACCTGAAACCAGTCTGCCTATGTTATTGCTGGGTGCTCAGCCTGTTCCCCTGAGGTTGCTGTGCAGTGGGGCTGTGTCTACTCCACCCCTGGGCAGAACTCCAGGCATTCAGAGCACATGCTTGCCTGGAAGCTTTCATAGCTTCATTTCTTACTTGAGTTGTCCATATTATAGCTTCTAGTTTCATCTCTCCTTTCCCTGTCCAATCATCTTCAGATGGAAGGAGAAAAAGGAAGGGGATTATATTCATAGAAGTTTAAGGATGCTGCTTTAGCAGAGGAATTTACTTTCCATTTATTCCTTGATGCCTAAAATCGTTAAAGTTTTCTTCTTTCAATTGAATGGGTTGTCTCTGGATGGCAGTAGCATCAGGTTATTAGTGTAAAACAGCATTTCCCGATTCTCTCTCATAGTGCATCCAGGAAGCAGACACTGATTGAGAAGAGGTGAGGGAAAGCTGGATGCTTGTCAAGGGAGGGCTGGAAGTAAACTACTTCAGAAGGAAGACAGAAGTTGATAAGGGAGCTGGACAGTAGCTAACTGTGAGTGACCCTTCCTCCAGTCAAGCCTCCTTTCCTTCCGTCTCTGATGATACTGCCACCGAACACCTTCCTCATGATCTTCGATCCCAGTCTCTCCTTAGACACCAAGTGCCTTCCATTCTTTGATTTTACAATGGCTTTGGAGGGCTGTGTGAGCTCTTCAATACCTAAGAACCCTATGCTCTGCTACTCAGGGTTTGTAATGGCTCACCATTACTAACTAACCAGGAGGAATGTAGCTGGTGATTTGTGATCTTTTTTATTCACAACATTTGTTAACACCACTAGGGTGGGGAGATGGTTGGGATGTTTCTCCCAGCAGTGTGTTATCATTTGAGATGATTTTCTTTTGCTCTTCGGCTAAATGGATGTATCCTGTTTAGAGAGGATGCCTTAATACTATTTTTGACCCAAGTTCTGCCTTATGGAGCCTGAAGAAAATGTCACGCCTTTCTGGCTTGCATCACTGGTCATTTTGAAGAGTTCGTCTGTGGTTCTGGCTGTCTTTGGCTGGGGGAAGGGTTCAGAAAAATTCAGAACACATTCCTGCTTACTAATATCCCCTTTCTACCCATTTCCTCTCACATTTCTGTTTTGGTGAAATATTATTAAAATTAAAACTGAAGATAACCTGGAGAGAAAAAGAATATACCTCAAAAAGGTGTCAAACAACCCAGAAATCTGTGAAAGGAAAGGGAAGGAGATATTCTAGCACCCCAACGCACTTCTTGTTGCGATTGTGTGAACATGAGCACCTCAGGTCTTACTTTTTATGGTCAAGTCCTTACTATTTATTATTTTGTCTTGTCCCTGAAAACTCACAGAAGTTTCATATGACAATTTGGGTATTAGTCATAGTCTTATTTTGTATCAGAGAAGAATAAGAGTGAAAGCAGGGAGACCAGTTAAAAGCCCACCATAATAATCTAATTCTAGAGAGGATTGTGTCTGGTATCAGGGTGGTTGTAGTGGAGACCAAGGTAAGAAGATAAATTTAAATATTGTTTTAGATGTGAGAATCTTAAGGATTGCTCATGGATTTAATGTAAGAAAAGATGGAAAGGGATGAATCAGTGACAACTCCAATATTTTGGTTGAGCAACAACTTGTTGGGTACTAATTATTAAGATGAAGACAGACTTTTCAGGGTGATCCAGCATATACTATGGGTTCAGTATATAGAAATCAAGAGTTCTGTTTTAGCCATAAGTGTGAGATGTCTATTAGACATTAAATAAATGTGTGAAAATATCAAGTAGGCAGTTGGATACAGGATTTGATTCTCAGTGAAGATATCAGGACCAAAGACAGACATTTGAGAATCATTGATATGTAGATGGCATTTAAAGCCTTAGGAATGGATGTGATCATGCAGGGAGAAGGTGTAGTGGAAGAAGAAAAAAGAGCTTATGTCTGGCCTCCAGCATTGAGAGGTCAAGCAGAAGAAAAGAAAAGAGAGAGAACTCAGCCATGGAGAAAAATAAAAGACAACCTAGAACCCGGCATGTAATGGTGGGTACTGTTACAACCCTTACTACTGCCACTGTTTTATAATAGAGCTAAAATACATAAAATCTCTAATTTCACTTTGCCTTCTTAACATTATCTTTCATTATTCAGTGCCAGCATTTTCATGCATGTTCTTTAATTTTCTTATTTGCCCTCACAGTTGAAGGCACAGGAAGCTGGCTTCAGTCCAGTGAGCTTCCAACTGAGCCCAAAGATTCACTGTTTCCAGCACATCTAGTGGTTTCCAACTTTGTACCAATTATATTAACTTTATGAGAATTGTGCTTCCAATCTAATTACCTATTCAAACTAGTATTTGTACTTTCATTTTTACATTTTCCACTCATCTGATAAACCAATCAAGACAAAATGCAGTAGAAGTATTCACATAATTGCACAAATTGCTATATAAAGATGGTGACTGCCAAAATGAAATGGGCTGTGAGCAGGCAGTGCCATTGTGTGATAGATTTACATGTTTATTTCTCAAGTGAGGTATGAAAATGTGCATATAAAGGCAGTTTTGATGGGGTCTATGTATCATCTACAAATGTATTTTTTCCAGAAGTCGAATATGAAAGACAAGACCCAGTTGTATTTTTTCACTGCCAAGTGGACCATCTTCTCTTTCATATATCTCTCTAGCCCCTTTCTTCACAGAAGCCACAGACTAAGAAATATGGCCCCTTTTTATAGTACTGGGGCTTGATTCAGTAATCAATAGCTCAAAATATCATTTAGTTGAATAGTCATCTTTCTTAATAAGGAGTTAGAGATTAACAAAAGACTTCGCAGATGGTAAGCAACAGACTTGAAGGGAGTCATGCCAGCCACTAATTACTAAGACATATTTGGAGAGCATTGGTACTTGTCTTAACCCAAAAGCAAGAACTTTCATTGCTTCAGGCTTCCTTCCATTTCTACAACATTTGAGGCATGGTTTAAAACCAAATACTTTAGCAATTGGCTTGGCTTTCCAAGTATCAGGCCAATTTTAATTCTAAAAAAAGAACTCTTCTTATTTCACAAGAGATTAAAGAATTTCTTTAATTTCTCTAAGAACTCAATTCCTTCAACTTTGATTTACCTGCCAAATACATATACACAGATTTTCTCAGGCAGTGAGGGCTTACTGATGTATTGTTATTATCAATGCAGACTTTCTTTTAGATCCTTGTGGTATTCACACTGGCGAAAGAAGCCCTCAAATATACATTAGTGATCCGTTTGTGAAGGCTGATCATTCATGAGGATTATTTAATTTATATATTTGGCTAGATTTAGTAGTGTTTATTTATAGATAGTGGGTGTGAGGTGATGATATCTTGGTGCTTCAAAAACTTGTAAAGGAAAGTTTGTAAGACATGCATCAAAAAGTACACTATAAAGCACAGTACTAGGTGAACACTCATGAATCCACTCCCTAAGAGTGAGAACTTTACCAGTGATACTGAAATTTCCTGTGTGCACTTATTCATCTCATTCTCTGCCACCCAGAAGATGGTAGCCACTTCCTCGAATGTTGTGTGTTTCATTTCCTTGATTTTTCTTTTTAAATGTGAAAAACGTGTATTCCTAAGCATTATATTGTTCAGCATTGCTTTTCTGAGCATTATACAAAATAGCATCAAATTGAATGTAATCTTTCCAAAGTGTCTTTTCTACTCAATATTATGCTTCTCAGATTTGTTCATGTTGTAAGAGTGTAAGAGTCTTGTGGCTCTTGTTTCTAGCAAACACTAAAACTGTTAGACTTCTTCATTAAAAAAATTAAGTATAAACTGATAACTCATGGCTCTTAATTTTTATTCTCTCATTTACTTACATTAGGGCATACTTCAAAAAATCTATGGACCATTTATATTTACTTCTTGGAAACTCCTGTTTATTTCTTTTGTGTGTGTTTTTGTAAATATTGGACTTTTTGCCTTTAATTTGTTGTGCTTTAAAAATGCTAATTATTTGCCATTTATGGGTGCTGTAATGTCTTCTCCCATTTGTGGCTTATCTTTTCACTTTCTTTACGACATCTTTTG
The DNA here is from genome assembly GCF_009828535.3 of Hylobates moloch. NCBI lineage: Eukaryota > Metazoa > Chordata > Mammalia > Primates > Hylobatidae > Hylobates > Hylobates moloch. The sequence goes on along the minus strand of NW_026652310.1, from coordinate 1,364,588 downwards.
GTGAATTAAAGTTCTTAATCTTACCGCAGCTGAATTTATCTTTTATGGTTAGAGCTATTTTGTATCTTTTTGTAAAAGATTTTGTAAGAAATTCTTCTGTATACTGATATTATAAAGATACTTATATTTATTCTAAAAATGTTATGTTGCCTTTCACATTGAAGTCTTAAAACCATTCAGAATTGATTTTTTCCTCTGTGATATGAAGTATATGAAATTTGGCTCACATTTTTTTTCTTTCTATATGGAAATCTATTATACTGATCCGTCATGCTAATGGGGAGGCTGAGGTGGGTGGATCACTTGAGCCCAGGAGTTTGAGACTGCAGTGAGTTATGATTGAGTCATTGCACTGGGTTACAAAGTAGAAAAAAAATGCACAACCAGTTGGTTAATTCTAATCAGGATTCAAACAAGGCCTACATATTCCTTATAGTTAATATAGTTGTTAAGCTATTTTTTTTTTTTTTTTTTTTTTGAGACAGAGTCTCCCTCTGTTGCTCAGGCTGGAGTGCAATGGCACTATCTTGACTCACTGCAAGCTCTGCCTCCCAGGTGCATGCCATTCTCCTGCCTTGGCCTCCTGAGTAGCTGGGACTATAGGCACCCACCAGCACGCCCAGCTAATTTTTTGTATTTTTAGTAGAGACGGGATTTCACTGTGTTAGCCAGGATGGTCTCGATCTCCTGACCTCATGATCCGCCTGCCCCGGCCACCCAAAGTGCTGGGATTACAGGCACAAGCCACTGTGCCTGGCCCTTGTTAAGCTTCTTTTTAAGAAAAACTTTTATTTTAGGTTTAGGGGTACATGTGAAGGTTTGTTATATAGGTAAACTTACATCACAGGAGTTTGTTGTACAGATTCTTTTGTCACCCAGGTATTAAGCCTAGTACCCAATTGTTATTTTTTTCTGAACCTCTCCCTCCTCCCACCCTCCATCTTTAAGTAGACCTCAGTGTCTGTTGCCATGTGTTCTCACCATTTAGCTCCCACTTATAGGTGATAACATGTAGATTTGGTTCTCTGTTCCTGTGTTAGTTGCTAAGGATGATGGCCTACAGCTCCATCCATGGACATGATCTTATTCTGTTTTATGGCTACACAGTATTCTGTGGTGTATATATACCACATTTTCTTTATTTTTTTTATTATTAAACTTTTGTATTATTATACTTTAAGTTCTGGGGTACGTGTGTAGAACGTGCAGGTTTGTTACATAGGTATACACATGTCATGGTGGTTTGCTGCACCCATCATCTACATTAGGTATTTCTCCTAATGCTATCCCTCCCTTAGCCCCTCACCCCCAACAGGCCCCAGTGTGTGATGTTCCCCTCCCTGTCTGAAAAACAGTTCTCACTGTTCAACTCCCACTTATGAGTGAGAACATGTGGTGTTTGGTTTTCTGTTCCTGTGTTAGTTTGCTGAGAATTATGTTTTCCAGCTTCTTCCAATTCCCTGCAAAGGACATTAACTCATCCTTTTTTATGGCTGCATAGTATTCCATGTTGTATATGTGCCACATTTTCTTTATCCAGTCTATCATTGATGGGCATTTGGGTTGGTTCCAAGTCTTTGCTATTGTGAACAGTGTCGCAATGAACCATGTGTCTTTATAGTGGAATGATTTATAATCATTTGGGTATATACCATATTTTCTTTATCCAGTCTACCATTGATGGTCATTTAGGTTGGTTCCATGTTTTTGCTATTGTGAATAGTGCTACACCGAACATAGGCATGTGTGTGTCTTTATGGTAGAATGACTTATATTCCTCTGGGTATATACCCAGTAATGGGGTTGCTGGGTCAAATGGTAATTCTGTTTTTAGCTTTTTGAGGAATCACTACACTGCTTTCCACAATGGTTGAACTAATTTACACTGTCACCAACAGTGGATAAGTGTTCCCTTTTCTCTGCAACCTTGCCAGTATCTGTTATTTTTGACATTTAAAAAGTAGCCATTCTGATTGGTGTGAGATAGTATCTCATTGTTGTTTTGATTAGCGTTTCTCTAATGATTAGTGATGATGGGCAATTTTTCATCTGCTTGTTGGCTGCATGTATGTCTTTCGAAAAGTGTCTGTCCGTTGGTTTGCTGATGGTTTGCTGCACCCATCAACCCATCATCTACATTAGGTATTTCTCCTAATGCTAACCCTCCCCTAGCCCCCCACCCCTGAACAGGCCCCAGTGTGTGATGCTCCCCTCCCTGTGTCAATGTGTTCTCACTGTTTAACTCCTTTTCGTTGGCTGCATGTATGTCTTTTGAAAAGTGTCTGTCATGTCCTTTGCCCAATTTTTAATGGGGTTGTTTGTTTCTTGCAAATTTGTTTAAGTTCCTTATAGATACTGGATATTAGACGTTTGTCAGATGCATAGTTTGCAAATATATAGAACTGTTCCTTATTTTTCCCTGCATCCTCCGAATGTGGCTCATTCTGTAGTACACTTGTACTATATTCATCTATTCATCTGTTTGTCCCCTATGGTATCATTTAAATTGTTATTTCATTCTCCATACATTTGGTATGGTAAGAAGAATTTATTCTAAAGGCTTTACTAAGTTCAGGTCATTTTTTGAAAAGCAAATTTACTTCCTAGGTAATGCTAAGGTTGATTGGTGGTTTGAGGTGGTAACAGCCAGATTCCTCTCCTTACTGTTTTACCTAATGCTTTCATCCATTGATGATTTTGGTTTGAATCAATTATTTCATTTGAAATGTCAAAAGGGGGTTTTTTAAATCTTTTTTTTACATTTCCTTCTGTGGAACTAAAATATGGTTTGTGTAGGAAAGGAGAAAAAAACAATTCTTTCTTCTTGGTAATTTTCTGAGTATAGATTTGGTGCCCTTGTTCTCTCCTAAAATGACCAAGAGGATGCTGTTTCTAATTTTTTCTTCCTTTTTAATTCTCTTTTAAATGAGCACATGAACTTCTATACATTTAACATGTTTCAATCGGTTGCTGTCATAATTTTTTCTAGTGTCCAGTGGGAGTCTCTTCATGACAACTCATGTTCTTTGGGGTTACCATGGACATGACATTATTAGTCTTCGGTAGCTTATACATTTCCTACCCCAGACCTTTAATAAGCCTTTCCTCTAAGAAGTTATCATTCCTATTGATAGGAATAATACTTGATGATGGTAATCTAGACATTGGGAATTATCTTGGCTTCTAGTTCTTTGTGGTGGGCAGAACTAGGAAAGAGATATTTTAAAAAAGAAAAAAATTATGAATTCATACTGTTTACAATTCAAATTTAACCTTGAAATTTTTTTCTTATTTTGGTGTATGTGTGTATGTCTTCTCTTGAACATGAAACATTGGTTCCTAAAACCACTGACAAAAATTTAATCTAAAATATAAATAAAATAGTTTCTAAATATTAATGTCAATATTACTACTAACATGATGCCTACTGAATAAAGTTTAAAATTTGTTTGTATCTCTCTGTATCAGAATATATCTTATAATGGAGGTACCTTCCAATGACTATGTATTAAAGTCACTAGGAAGAATTGTGTTCTCTGTTTGGTTATGCTACCATCTTATTATACAGGTAGGTTCGTCTTTTTCACTCTGTGTTTCAATCTTGAAGACTTTAAATTTTGTATTTCACTTTTATATAAAATCATATAATTTATGTGATTCCAAAGTGGGAACTGTGTATTCAAGTATTTATTCTGGTCTTGTTTCCATCTCTGTTCCCTCAACTGTGTTCCCTCTCCATTTTCATACGTAACGGTTAAACATTGTTTTTTGGTTTATTCTTCCAATGTTTATTTAAAAATACAAATAAATATGTGCAGAAATTTATATCTCTTTTATGTGAAAAAGAACACACTGTATAAATGAAAAAGTAGCATACAGCATAGTGGCTATATATGCTTTTAAAAAAACTTCAATTACACAAGATCTTGTAGTATGTGGTTTGCTGTCCTTTTTGCTCTCTTTCTCCCTTTCTGTCTCCTCCTCGTATGTACTTAAGTATTTCGTTTTGAACTTCTGTATTTTTGTAAGTAATAGTGGTCACTTTTATAGAAATATGTTTATAGTACCATCTTCATTTATATACCGAGTATTGTTACTGAACATGAGCAATACTGCAATTCTCTGCTTACAGTTTCTTCCTCCACCTGCCTTTTCTGCACTATCAGGTTTACTTACTCTGGAGTTGTCTTGGTGTTAACTCTTAATTATGTGTAAGTTCTTAGTATATGATTTGCCAGCTCCAATACTTACAAAATGGTCAGTAATCTTATTCTGCTTTCTATTGACTCTTTCCCTTTCCTGCTAGCTTTGTTAGCTGTATCATTTTTACATTATCAGAGTATGTAATATTTTCATACTATCCTCATCTTTAATTTTAGTTATGTTGTTAAATATATTCTATGCTTAGTCCATTATTTATACCAAAGCTCTTGCAATAATTTCTTATTTGTCTGAAGCTCATTTTCTAGTAGAATACTCAAGAAGGACTCATGGAATTAATATCCCTAAATTTTTGCATACTTACCACTATTTGGCTGAACCATTTATCATAGATATAGATATATATATAAAATTTTTGCCTTATATTTTCCTTTCCCAGAGTATATTTTAAAATGTTCCATAGTTTTCTACCACTAAATGTTGCTGTTGAAAAGTCTGGTGTCAATTTGATTATATGACCCTGATATGTAACCTGGTCTTTTTGTTTAATACCCAAATGACTTTTTTCCTTTTCTTTAAAGTCCAGTAGTTTTACTAGTGTATATCTTGGTGATAACTATTGTGGGATAATTTTTCTAGGTATACTGTATGGCTTTTCTTAAATGAAGATTTGAATCTTCTTTTATTTCAGCAAGTTTTCTTGAATTGTTAAATGTTTTTCTGTTCATCTTTATTTTTTTTAGTTTCATTTAGTTTTTTTGGAACTCAAATTATATGCAGATTGAAATACGTTTTTGCCTGTATTTTCTTTTTCACGGGTTCTTTTAAAATTGCTTTTTCTAATTCCGTTTGATTTATTTTACATTTTCCTTTTTATTGCATATTTTGCTCCCTGAATTTTTATGGGGTCTATTTTCTCCTGTGTTCCTTTCATTTATTTATTTTCCAATTCTTTCTGAGTTCTGACAATTTTTAAATCTTATTCACCTCTTGTTTTACCATTTATTTATCATCTCATTTCTGACTTGTGACATTTTTCCAAAACTATTTTTTTATTTCTTTTAGCTCATTTTCAAATATTATATTTTTCTGGTTTGTTCTTATTGTCTGTTAAGATATTTTGAAGTTTATTTTTCTGTTTTTTTTTTGGCAATGATTTTGCATGAAATTATAGAATATATTCCTTTTTCCCTCCATTGTGTTTAAGTGAGATGGGTTTTCTTGGGCTATGAGGAGAAGATTTCTGAGGAGGAGGTAGAAATTGCCCAAAGTAGCTCTCATCCCTTCAGAGATTAAAGACTCCTTCTTGTGTTGTTAACGTGAGACACTTAATACATGGTTTCTCTGTTAATATTTCCAGTCTCAGGACAAACCCTAGTTTTGAAAGAAGTTTTTCCAATTCCAGCCCTGTTTTTCCTAGCGCTTTAGACATCTTGTCTTCAAAGTAAGTGTTCTTACCTTTACATGTAGTATTTTTGCTGTTGTAGTACTTCTTGGGTTCTGCTTCCTCTGAATTCTCTCTCACTGTGTGTTTGAAACTTCTTTCTACATTATCACTAGTGTCCTGCCTACCAAATTTGTTTATTTTATTCCAGCAATTTTTCCTTAGGTGAGGCTTTGTCTTTCTAGAAGATAATTTGCTGTAAATGCTTTGTCTTAAAGTCTCTCTCTCTTTTTTTACTGAATTAATATAGCTACCTCAGCTTTCTCTTCGTTAATACTTATATGACATATCTTATTCCATACTTTATTTCAATCTTTCTGTAGCCTTATCTTTTAGGTATGTATCTTGTTAACAAGATATATTAATAGATTAATTTTTCTGTTGCAATTAGACAACATCTGTTTTGTAACCAGCAAGTTAATTTTATTTATATTATTTTATTACTGATAATACCTGAAACTCTTTCGACCATCTTAGGGTTTATATGTGTATAGCTTCTACTTTGTCTATGCTATTTTTTCCTTCTACCTCTTTTTAAACTGCTTAGTTTGTTTTTCTTTTATAATTTTCCCCCTCCATGAGTTTGAGCTTATCTAGTATATTCTACTATTTTAATGTTTTTTCTTGAAATCTGACCATGCATGTTTAACAATCCAAAAAAGTCTGAGGTTTATTAGTATGTCAAGCCTCTGACAAAAATAAAACACACACATACACAGACATGCACGTGTATACAGTTATCTAAAAATACTCAGTGTGGTCACTCTTTTCCTGACTGGTTCACATGCAAACATTGTCTATTATAGAGTTCTTTCATTTTTGTTGTTAAAGCTGGACTTTATTTTCATGCTTTTGTTACTACAGTATAGGTTTGGATTTTGATTTCTGTTTCCACTTGTTTTGCTAAACATTCCTTCTTGCATCTTAGACCTTCCTTCCCAGGACTTTTTTTTTATGCAGCAAAAGATAACTTACACAATGTCTCTGATCAATTATGGAAAACTCTCAACCGTTATTTCTTGAAAAATTACTTCTACATCTTCTTCATTGTCTTTCTTAGGGATTCCAACTAAACATATTCTATGTAATCTCAATCTGTCCATTATGTCCTTTTTATTTTTTTGGTCACTATCTCCAAGTTGCATTCTGTAATGATAATTGATCAATTGTAAGTCATTAGTTTCAGCTGTATCATATATACTATATAGCTCCTCAACTGAGTTTTTAATTTCAAAAGTATGTTTTTTATTACTCAGTATTCTATTTTCAAATTTCCTTGGTCATTTTTGATAGTCTTTTGTCCTGTGCTCATTTTTTATACTAATTTTTAAGGCATTTTTATATGCAGGTATTTCGTATTTAGTGTCTGATATCTGCAACTTTGGAAGCTTTTGGAGACTGAAAAAATCTATTCATTCTTATTCATGAAGGTTTATTTTCTTCTGTGCTTGGTGGGTTTTGATTGTGAGCTCATGTATGACTGAATTTGTCCTGTGGAAGAACTGAGGGCCGAAATTTTATTATTTTTCTGGAGAGAAATTTGAGTTTGCATCTGCTGAAAACCAGGAGATCTTGCCAATCTTGGAATTTTTTTTTTTTTAAACGCTGTGAGATCACTTTTTATTGTGATGCACAATTTACTGGAGACAGCAAAGGTCATGTGGAGATGAGTAGCATTACATGGCATTTTAAGCGGATACTCAAAACATTTGAGCTTACCACAATAGCAACAGGAGGTGTCTGTGAAATTATTACAGGAGTACAGTGTGTACTACAGTTAATTTTATGCATTATGATTTAATATTGCGTCTTTACATTTGTTTACATTTTTCTCAACTGCAAATGATGCCATGTGTAGTCTGTGTTTGTGCTTAACGCGGGAATATCAGATTCAGCTCCTTCACTTTGCCGTGGGGCAAGATTCCAGATACCTTGTGGGCATTTATTCCAAGACATTTCTCTGACTTTGCTTCTCCATCTGTGTTTGCTTACTGGTACCATGCAAAACTCATTTCACCATTTTTGTTTCCCTTTCTTGGTTCTTGAGAATACCTCCTGACCCTGAAAATGCTTTATAAGATACGTTTTAAAATCTATGATTTAGTTATATTTAATAGGAGGGTCCTTCATAATATCTACTTTTAGTCCATCATACTGCTGGAAAAGGAAGTCAGGATTACTCACTTTTCACTGAAGAAAATAACTTATCCTGTATGTTGTACTTGAAATATGTAAAACTGAGGGCAAAGATATGATCTTTTCCATTAATAAACAAATACCTTAATATTAAGTCTTCAAGAAAAAGCATACCAGCTCATAACATTCTTTAATTTGTTCCTCTCTTCCAGCATTCCTCCAGGGAGTTAATTGAAAAATATGGTTTCACTGCAGTTTATTTATTAAGTAAACTTTTAAAAAATTAGATCTAGGCATGGTTCTATAAAACACCTGATTTCAAGATTTTTTGAAAATGTATTTTTAAATTTATTAATATAAAACCTGACATAAAATTAGGAAAAACTACCTGTAACTCTGCCTTTTTAACTTTGAGCCAAGACATTTGTACAGCACAGTTAGAGGTACAAGCCCTAATGCAAGGGTTCCCTCAATTACAAATTAGTCTGCTGGGTAAGAGCATGAGAATCTGTGAAGCCTTGCAGAAGAAAAATCTAGAAGGAGAAAAAGACCTTTTTCTTGACCCGTGGGGACCAAGAATGTCTGTTGAAGAATGTCCACTCCTGAACCTTTTCCCAGACCCACCAATTGGGATCTGAATTTTGAGAAACTCTCTGAGTGATGGGTTGTTCACAGGTGAAGTTTCACTACCATTGGCTTAACGGTTCTCACCAATTTCTTACTGAGCAGAAACTAGATGTTGATATCACACTCCCACCAGCTATGCCTTGGGGTGTTTTAATTATCTATGCTCAAGTTAATATGAGGTAGATGCTGTGTAGTTATTCTAGATTGTGGGTGCGGTCACCCTTAAAAACATTGTTTATTACACTAATAAGCTTTTTAAGTTCATAGACTCTTGATATAACTGTCATTTTTAACTCCAACATGATATTCTAATGAGAATAAATCACACTTTCTTTAGCCATTCCTTCATTGTTGTACATTTAAGCTATTTTCAACTTGCTGCTATAATATATAATACTGTAATAAACTTCTGTATGCATAGACTTTTTTCAGTTTTAGTATTTTCAGTTTAGTATTATTTCTTTGCACTTACTTAGATTTGGAATTACTGGAAAGTCTGAAGTGTAAACACACTTAAGACTTTTGACGAAGATTGCCAAATTGCTTTCCAAAAATTTATACTAATTCAAACTGCTGCCAGCAATGTAAGAATATATTTCAGAGCATCCTAGCCAGCGCTGGGCATTATCATTCATCTATTAGGCATTTAGTGTTCTTATTGATTTTTAATTTTCTGCTTTTGGATTCTACCAAGTCTACTTAACCAGTCATCAGAAAGTGCTGGGCTGAGTGAGGAGTGAAAAGATGTAGGGATGAGGGCATGTCAATTGTTTGGACATCCATCATATAATCTGTCTGTATCTGTGTCCTCTTGGTCTTCCAAAGTGCAGGCCATTTAGCTTCTTTCAACCTTTATTTCCTCATTCATGAAATGAAGGGACAAGGACAGCTAGCAAGGTCCTATTTGGCTTCAAGGTTCTGATACCTCTGTTAATGTGAGCCTAATCTTTCATATCTGCAAATTTCTCTGGTTGTCCTGTCAATAGTTGCAGAAGTTTGTCTATCATGCATATCACTTTTTCTTTGGTGTCTTCAGTAGAAAGTATTTTAGATCTTGCTCTTCCTATGCTCTTGCTCTCTCTTTTGAAATTTCTGATTTTAAAAAATGCAAATATGGTATATGAATATTTAAAAAGTGATTTCCATTTAACAAATTACACATGATCACATAATTCCCAATGTGACTTTGCATCAGAGAAGAAGTGAGAATATGTATTCTTATACTAAATGCATAGCATTTAAATACTTTAATACAAACAAACTGCATTTGAATGATATTAATCTCTCCTAAAAAGACCTTGCAAAGCACATTAAATATTTAAAACTTTTGCTTGCTACAAAGTTCTTGAACGACTTGACCATTTCTACTTTTCTCTGTTATTTGTAAGTTTGGAGAATCTTGGTATTTTTCTATGCATTATTGCGAATTTTGAATCTCCACTTGTGAAGATTTTCTCCCACAAGGATGGGGTGAACTGAAAAGCTAAGTGTCCCTCAGGGTAGAGCGTGTTAAACCCATAATGTTACATGCAGCAGTGAGGAGAGCCGAGTATGTGGTAACAGGAAGGAAGTTGTCCAATATATGAGGTCCTGCCTAAGAGCGGTGGAAACATAGATTCTTTGAATTGGCCATGATCTTTGAAATCATCACTTGAGCCACCTATTTAACAGAGAATCCAGGTACCACATCTCCTGGTGGTTGGTCAGCCAGTCACTTCTTGTATACTTTCAGTGTTTAGGAGCTCAGCATTTCACAAGCCGGCCCAATGTAGACTGTAGGTGGAAAGTATTCAATTTGGGAAAGTTCTTATTTATCCTGAGTTCAATTCTACTCTCTCTGAGCCATAACTTGAGGAATTACCTAATCCCATGAAATCACTCCTGGAACAATTACATGGATTAGGTAATTCCTAAAGTTACTTTGTATACAATGATTTTCTGTAGGCATGTTTGCCACTCTTAGCAATGATTAAAAATAAGTTTCACAAAAAGGAATGATTTTCCAAGTATGCATTGAGAGAAATGAATTAAATATAAGTTAGGAATTATCAATAGTGATATTGATGATAATAAGAACAAAACCTAGCATATAGTGTTTCTTCTGTGCCAGGCACTGCCTTAAGTGTTTTATATACATGAACTCATTTGATATAAGGCATCGTATGAGGTATGTACTATTATCCCCACTTTGCAGATGGGGAAACTGAGACAGAAAAATGTTGTATTAGTCAAGATTCTCCAGAGAAACATAATCAACAGGAGATATATATATATATATATATATATATATATATCTATATCTATATATATATATATATATATATATGGAGAGAGAGAGAGAGAGAGAGATTTATTATAAGGTTTTAGCTCATGTGATTATGGAGGCTGAGAAGTCCTACAACCTGCTGTCTGCAAGCCGGAGACTCAGGAGAGTGGTGGTGTAGTTTGAGGGCCTAAGAGCCAGAGTTGATGGTGTAGATCTCAATCCAAGTCTGAAGGCCTGAGAATAAGGGGCAACAAGGGCAGGAGATCAATGTCCCAACACAAGTAGTCAGGCAGAGTTAACTCAACCTTCCTCCACTTTTTTGTTCTATTCAAAAGATTGGGGGATGCCTGCCCACATTGAGAGGGTCATTGCTTTACTCAGTCTGGTAATTCCAATGCTAATCTCTTCTGGACACATCCTCACAGACACACCCAGAGATAATGTAGATATCTGGGCATCCCATGGCCCAGTCAAGTTGATACATGAAATTAACCATGACAGAAGTTAAATAAAATTTTCAGTTATTCCCACATAGCTAGTAAGTGACTGTTACTGGTTTTAAATCCAATAGTTTGCTCCAGAGTTTGGGCTCTTACAGATTATGCTATACCTAGAGTGAGCACATAATTTATCATTCAAACCAAGACACTTCCCCCCCCCCCCCCCCCCCGCCCCCCGGCCACCTTTTTTTGAGAGACAGTCTCTCTCTGTTGCCCAGGCTGCAGTGAAGTGACATGATCATAGCTCACTGCAGCCTTGATCTGGGCTCAAGCGATCCTGCCACCCCAGCCTCCCATGTAGCTGGGACTACAAGTGTGCCATCATACCTGGCTAATTTTTTTTAAGAGATGAGGTCTTGCCATATTGTCCAGGCTGGTCTTGAACTCCTGGCTTCAAGCAATTCTCCACCTTGGCCTCCCAAAGAACTGGGATTACAGGCGTGGGCCAACATATTTGCCAACACTTTTGAAAATGAAAAGCAGCACTAGTAATAATTAGTCCAGAACAACATCCAACATCCCAGCTACATGCTTCTCAGATAACAGGCTGATAAAAACATATTGAAAGGGCCCAATATTACCATGAAGGGCAGATCTAAGTTTTGTGGGCCCCAAATGTTATGCAATGTTGATGGCCCTCTTTCAGAAAAAGAACATGACGTTATGAATACATTCAATATCAAAGTTTTTTTTTTTTTTTTTTTTTTCAAATACAAGAAAAAAGTCACAACAAATTAATGGAAACTTGGGGATTCAAGTCCCTTTCTTCTGAGATCTATTTGAGAAACTTCCCAGACACCCTTGACTGTAACTTGTCTTCTCTCCCACTTGGAACATTCTAGAACTCCCAGATTTCACAGGGTGATGCATATCACAGGCCTTGAAGCTTAAGCTTCAGTAGATCTATTTCTTTTCACCTTTTTCAGGTGACTTAGAGCACCTAGTGTTTGTGGTACTCATTACTTGGTAAGATAAAGCAACACTTAAAAATACATGTCAAAGGATCACCACAGACATGTCAAAAGGGCCACTTTATAGTCTCCTGGTCCTTGTAAGGCATGGTTTAGATCTTCTGGGTCTACAAGAAAAGTTCCTGCCCAGGCAGGTGGTCTGGCAACTTACTGTGAATGGGTTCTAGGTTTCTGGTATGAATCCAGGATGAATATATTATATGAATTATATATTCATATAATATTGAAGCAAATATTACATTATGTTCTTTAAAATTAAAGCTACAGTAGGATTTAGGACTATGCCAACACAATACACTAGGGAGAGGGGGATCGAAGATTTCTTACCATTTTCTCAGAGACAATTCTTCATCACATTTTTAAAAAGATGTTTTACTGGCCAATGTGTGGTTTTGACATGACCTTATCTCTCTGCCCTAGTGACTTTTGATTCTCTCTCTCTCTCTCTCTCTCTCTGTCAAGTCAGCTATGACTTCATAATCTGGATTCCCAGCCTTAGAATACCTGTTTCTATAAAGAAAAAATTTGTCATTTTTTATCCTGCAAGGTCTGGTGCTTCTATCTAGGAATCTCATAGTGTCATATGCATTAGCAACATTAGATTATTACTAATAAAAGATAAGAAAGCTAAGTGCTTCCTGCAAAACGATCACTTATGTGTGGTTATGTATAATTTGAATGCTCTCAGAAATATAAATTAAGTTCTTGATAGTGTTCTATCGTGCAATGCCAACTTCATTCTCCTTCCTCTCTTCTCCTCTGCTGCAGTCCTCCCTCACCTGTTCTCTCCCCACTCTATCTCCCTTTTCCCTTAATCTTCTAAGACAGCAAACTCAGTTTTGGTTAGGAGAGGGTTAAATATCACTTCACTTTTTTTTTTTTAATTTTTATCAGTAGTAAAGGGATAATGGCATAATGGCACTCAGGTGCCTGCAAAAAAAAGAGAGAATTAGAAATAGGAACTGAAGACGTCTTCCTTACCATCCTAATGAAGATTTCCCAGGGAGTCTGAAATCTGAAGCTAGCACTACTGTCTGTCAGTCCAAGTTCATTATATTCCTGTTTGTCTTGTTTAGATTATATATCCCCTGGGCAAGAGGCTGGATGGTTTTTTCACAGTTCCCATGGCTCTGTCAACATCATCTAAATTAAAGCAAACACTCTTCTTGAATGGCAGCTTTTGATCATGTCTCCCTGTGCCCAGACTGCTTAGGACTGAGAGGTTTGAGTTAGCTATGACACCATTAGAATGAACTGAACCTAAAATGACTAGGATATTCTTGAGAAAATTCATTTTCTCATCCTGACATGGGCTGCAGAAGACACATTGAAGCTGTAAAACACAGCTTGGAAATGACTAGACTAATTTTAGAACTCGTTTACACAGCTGCTCCACTGGAAAGCAGACTTTCATTGTAGTTCTTGCTGTGGGATGGCTTGCCTTTTATTTAATTAAAAATGATTGGCAAGGCAGGCTTTTGATACAACCGGGTCCACAGTAAAACTGCAAGGCAAGTGTAGTTGCAGTAGCTCTCTGACATTCTGCTTTATTAGATGTCAGTTTATAATTAAAAGTTGAGTGGCAGAAGTCTGAGTACCCAGGAAAATGATCTTGAGGGTCTTAATTATTTCCAGCCATCTTCCTGGCAAATATGTGAGACTGTAAGATCCGATATAGAGGGAGTCATTTAGACCTTTGGCATTGGTCAAACATTCTCTTTGAAAAATGCAGAAATAGAGAATGCTCTGGGGTTTAAAACCTGGACAAGGGAAATTCATATTTTGAAATGCTATTGAAACCATCTCCTGCTAGGCGAAAGGGTTGCAGGTTTGAAGTAATAGATATTAGGAGTAAAACAAAAGGAGTCAAATATCCTAGGGAAAGACCTCGGTCTTAGGTATGAAGTTAATTTTTTTAAAAAGAGCTATTTCCTTCCAGTTATGCTTGTTATTTGATGATATTCATGATACTCATTGTATGAGAATACTTTTTAGAAATATCTAGATTTTATTTTACAAATGTTTTGAGGTATTTTTCCATTTGTGCAAACTAGTGCGATGATTCACTTAACTTCAGGAATCATCACATGCTCTTTTATTCTTTGACACTGGGTGCCCTGACTTGAATATATCATGATCATCAAATGTTTTTCTTGTAAAGGGTATTTATATTTCTGAAACATCACACCTTGAAAGTGAGCCAGTTAGAAATTTCTGGGGAGCCAACCCAATGAGTTTTTTCTTATTAGTAAATTGCATACTGTAATAGTCACAAAAACTTTGTATAATAGACTCAAGACTACTTTTAACTTTGGATTGTACCTTTAGTACATTTTAGAGATCAAGTCATGTTTAATAAGAATATCAACAAAGTGCTGTTGAATCTATGTCAAGGCTATTTTAATGGGTGAAAATTGAGGTTCAGGGACTTTATTACCTCTTTGTTATCTGATATTGTTTAATATACAGATTGATTAATTCATAAGGCAGAAATAATGTAAAGAGAAGTTATGTGTACTAAATGACAGTAGACCTGTACCATGGTTTGAGCTCTTTGTATTTCATCTTCTCAGAGGAAATGGTAGCAAGCAAAGAGAAAGCAGCCATTTTCTATTGCGATCACAGTAGCAAATGACTGAGATTTTTGCAAAATGAATTTGAAAGCCAAGTTCAGAAAATATTAAACTGTACTAATTTCCAAAAAGTACAAATTGGCACATTTTTAGAACTGTCTGGTAAATTCAAATGAGAGGTAAATTATGATTTTAAATGAAGTACATGTGGTGCTTGGAAATGACTTTTTTAAACATGCACGTTCCCCACTAATTAGCTCCCAGGAGGTGAATGAGACTTTTTGTTGTTTTTCTTCTAGGTTCAGCTTTAAACAAAGTGAACTAACAAAGTTAGTCACCTACTGGCATTCAGTTAAAGTATTATTTAAAATCCTCCTCCCACTCCCACCACCACAAAAAGAGACTATGTCACATAAGAGATAAACTAGCTTTGGTTTACAAAATATACAGCAAAAATACTATGTGTATTACATTATCTCCTCCTTATGGCTTTTAGAATCATAAAGTTAAATAACATATTTTCTTTAAAAAAATCTGGCATGAACATGGAAAATACTTTAAATGGAGAGTAAGTCCAAGTGGCACAGTGTTTTGGAAAATAAGCTCTGAGAGTCAGAGGAGGCGGCATTATAAAGGCTGAAGAGACTATTTAACACATTGAGGATAAACTCTCAGCTGGCTGTATGAGAACAATGTCCCTCATCAAGTCCTTATCCAAATTCCGTACTATACAAGCCAGTTTGGCTAAGTCTCTCTCATCAGGTTAATTAGTGATGCTGAGAAAAATAAAGGACTATTGGAGAACTTATTTATCTTCTACAGTGTGTGTATGAAAGACCAGATTTGGCTTTAAAATTCTTGGCACAAAATGATAATGCTCTGTACATTCCCCCACTCTTTCTTCTCTATCATTTTATTTTTCTTGATGCACAGTATGTATTTTTAAGTTTTCTTCACCTCCATAAAAATAAACCTCAAGTCCTACTGGGATAATTAAGTCATTTTTTCTTTTTCTAATTTTAATGAGTACACATTTTAATGTACCCACTTAAAGGGATTGGGCTGCATATTGATAAAAATCACTGTAGTAACATTGATCTGTTAATTAACAAATTCAACACAAATTTACTAAGATGCTACTACATGCTATGGATTTTTCAACGTTCTGGAAATAAGAGTGAATAAAGTACAGTTTCTGCCTCTTGTGGGTACAATGAAGCAGGGCAAGACCTGCAAATAGATAATGACCATGCAATGGAGAAGCGCCACAATGATAGCCAATACAGGAACTTACTATGCTCAAGAAACTACTGTAGGCACTGAACGTGTACTAATGTGAATGTAGTCCCCTGCAAACCCCTGTAAGGTGTATACTACTATTAACCCATTTTACAGCTGAAGAAACTGAAACAGAAGTGGTTAAGCAACTTTTCCAATGTTATACAACTAGCAAAGTAGTTGATCTAGGCAGCCTGGCCCATGAATTACCTAATTTCTGCTCAGTAGGATAATGCGTCCATTTTGAATCTCAGGATCTACTGTGCCTCAAATCTTTGCCTACTCCCCACCCCAATACATGCAACAGATCCTTGCTCTTAAAGGTGCATAGGAGGCATCGATGTTCCTATACTTCACAGCTTTTCTTGATGGGCCTCCCTTTTGGCCAGCTCCATACCTTTTTCTTTCCCCTGATTTTGTACTGTCTGAATTGATTTGATAGATTAAAGCCTTATAAAAAGTAAGCAAAATAAGTATGGGAAATCTACCTTCTTACACCTTCCGTATTACAGAAAGAAAAATAATGCATGCCAGTAATAAAATATCACTGAGTTCCAGGCTTACAAATGGTATTGGGGTACATGGTTTTGGAGAACTTTGAGATCTGAGACAATGGCTGAAGTTACTTATCTTTCTAACATTCCCAAGGTATGTAAACCATTTCTAATGTAAATTAGAAAACATATAGGCTTCAACAGTATGCTAGATTTAACATCATTCCTCATTATGGAAAAAGTATTTCCTGTTGTTTAGTTTTGTCTCACTAATGCTGTATATTTTCTGAAACCTAAATCTATATCTTGTATCTATACACGTATAACTATACTTTTTGAGGACTGATCAACCTCGCTGCACACACAGGGATCCATAACAGATTTTGGTGCTTCAGGGCAGAAGAGGATTCTAGGAAGGAATCATAGTTTATACACATAGCTTAGCATCATGGATTATATGGGGATATTGAGGGAATTTCTTATTCTCTGAAGAAATGGTCTGATGAGATACCACTAGAAAAATACACTAATCTCTAAGACAAGTGCTCAGGAGGATCAGATTTCAATACCTTTGCTATAATCCTTTCAAACAGAGATCCAATAGAATTATGGATATACATCAAATTCTAAAATACATATGGCCTGACTTTAATGATGCATTGCTGTCTCAATAATAAACTCATTTGTCTAATTATTCAGGTGGTTTCATAAAACAAAACAAAACAAAACACCACAACACATTGACAGCCTTCCTACTGTACTCCCTATCCCACCTCATCCATGTTTTTGTTTTCTTTATTTTTCAGGGAAGTATGCATGAATATTTGAGCATATTTCCTCCTTTACCACTATACGTTAACTTTCACCATGTTTTAGTATTAATATTAATGACTATAATATTTTCACTTTAATCATTAAAGACCAATGGAATTTCATTGGCATATGGCTGAGGTATAAAAAATTGTAATTAATGGTGGTATTGTTTGAAGTCATCTTGAATCTAATAAATAATTATTATCATTGGCCGGGTGCAGTGGCTCACACCTGTAATCCCAGCACTTTGGGAGGCTGAGGCGGGCAGATCACCTGAAGTCAGGAATTCGAGACCAGCCTGACCAACATGGTGAAACCCCATCTCTACTAAAAATACAAAATTAGCCAGGCATGGTGGCACCTACCTGTAATCCCAGCTACTCGGGAGGCTGAGGCAGGAGAATTGCTTGAACCTGGGAGGCGGAGGTTGCAATGAGCCAAGATCATGCCATTGCACTCCAGCCTGGACAACAAGAGTGAAACTCTGTCTCAACAACAACAACAAAAATTACTATTATTATTATAAGGCACAAGTGGCATAATGGAAAAAGCATGGACTTTAGAGTCAGGAAGACTGACATCCAATCGTAGATCTACTTCCTACCTGCGTGATCTTGGATGATTTATAAACTTCTCTGAGCTTCGTTCCCTCATTTTTATAATGGAGATGACATCTACCTTGGGAAAGTTTTACTTTGTTTTGTTTTTGAGAATTGTATGTATACGAAATTTCTAACAGAAGATCTAGAATGTAATAAGTGGTAGCTATTATTATTTTTTGAAATCTGAGTTAAAAAAATTTTAAGTTTATTTTTAATTTTTGTGGGTGTATAGTAGGTGTATATACTTAGGTAATTTGTGTGCTACATATACACTATACTATATATAGTGTACATACAGTGTATATGTGTATATATATTATATATAGTGAAGTGTATATGTAGCACACAATTAATATTGGATTTTTTTGAGTATTGTTTAAAATTTACTTTGATTATTGAACATATACCTCCTTACAGAGTCTTATGAAGATAGGGATCATGTTCCCAACCAATTTAGAAATCTCACTTTCAGAACTACCTCTTCAAAAACAAAAATGTGATTGGCCTGGGATCCACTCTCTCCAAGACCTTGCTTATCATATGTATTTTCTATTATCTTTGTGGGCCTTCTAGAAAATATAAAAAGAGATGCAGGTAATTCCAGGACCATAAACAATTCTTAACAATTGGCTCTAGATGGACTGTTCGGGTTGGGCTAGGCTTATCACTTGATAGAAACATAGGTTCCTAGAGAAACCAAGAAGAGTCTGGGTGCAGTGGTGCATGCATGTAGTCCCAACTACTCAGCAGGCTGGGTGGGAGAATCTCTTGAGCCCCAGGAATTCAAGGCTGTAACGAGCTAGGATTGCACTGCTGCACTCTAGCCTGGTGATATGGTTTGGCTGTGTCTCTACCAGAATCTCAACTTGAATTTTATCTCCCCGAATTCCCATGTGTTGTGGGAGGTACCCAGGGAGAGGTAATTGAATCATGGGGACCAGTCTTCCCCGTGCTGTTCTTGTGATAGTGAATAAGTCTCATGAGATCTGATGGGTTTATTAGGGGTTTCCACTATTGCTTCTTCCTAATTTTTCTCTTGCTGCTGCCATGTAAGAAGTGCCTTTTGCCTCCCGCCATGATTCTGAGGCCTCCCCAGCCATGTGGAACTATAAGTCCAGTTAAACCTCTTTTTGTTCCCACTTTTGGGTATGTCTTTTTCAGCAGTGTGAAAATGGACTAATATAGTAAATTGGTACCAGTAGAGTGGGGTGTTACTGAAAAGATATCCAAAAATGTGGAAGCGACTTTGAAACTGGGTTACAGGCAGAGGTTGGAGCAGTTTGGAGGGCTCAGAAGACAAGAACATGTGGGAAGGTTTGGGATCTCCTAGAGACTTGTTGAATGGTTTTGACAGAAATGCTGATAATTATATGAACAATAAGGTCCAGGCTGAGGTGGTCTCAGATGGAGATGAGGAACTTGTTGGGAACTGCAGCAAAGGTGACTCTTGTTGTGTTTTAGCAAAGAGACTGGTGGCATTTTGCCCCTGCCCTAGAGACTTGTGAAACTTTGAACTTGGGAGAGATGATTTAGGGTATCTGGTGGAAGAAATTTCTATGCAGCAAAGCATTCAAAATATGACTTGGGTGCTGTTAAAAACATTCAATTTTAAAAGGGAAATAGAGCATAAAAGTTCAGGAAATTTGCAGCCTGATGATGTAGTAGAGAAGAAAAACCCATGTTTTGAGGAGAAATTTAAGCCAGCTGCAGAAATTTGCATAAGTAGCAAGGAGCCTAATGTTAATCCCCAAGACCAAGGGGAAAATGTCTCCAGGCCATGTCAGATATCTCATGGCAGGCCCTCCCATGGCAGGCCTGGAGGCCCAGGAGGAAAAAGTGGTTTCATAGGCTGGGCCCAGGGTCCCGTCCTGTGTGCAGCCCAGAGACTTGTGTGCCCTGTGTCCCAGCTGCTCCAGCCATGGCTGAGAGGAGCCAATTTAGAGCTCAGTGTGGCTTCAGAGGGTGGAAGCCCCAAGCCTTGGCAGCTTCCATGTGGTGTTGAGCCTGTGGGTGCACAGAAGTCAAGAACTGAGGCTTGGGAACCTCCACCTAGCTTTCAGAAGATGTATGGAAATGCCTGCATGTCCAGGCAAAAGTTTGCTGCAAGTGTGGGGCCCTCATGGAGAACCTCTGCTAGGGCAGTGCAGAAGGGAATATGGGGTCGGAGCCCCCACACAGAGTCCCTACTGGGGCACTGCCTAGTGGAGCTGTGAGAAGGTCCTCCAGACTCCATAATGGTAGATCTACTGACAGCTTGCACCATGCACCTGGAAAAGCCACAGACACTCAATGCCAGCCCATGAAAACAGCCAGGAGGGATGCCATACCTGAAAAGCCACAAGAGCAGTGCTTCCCAAGAGCATGAGAACTCATTTCTTGCATTGGCATGACCTGAATTTGAGACCTGGAGTCAAAGGAGATCATTTTGGAGCTTTAAAATTTGAGTGCCCTGCTGGATTTCAGACTTGCATGGGCCCTGTAACCCCTTTGTTTTGGCCAATTTCTCCCATTTGGAATGGCCTTATTTACCCAATACCTGTACCCCCATTGTATCTAGCTTGCTTTCTGTTTTACACGTTCATAGACGGAAGGGAGTTGCCTCAGATGAGACTTTGGACTATGAACTTTTGAGTTAATGCCGAAATGAGTTAAGACCTTGGGGGACTGTTGCGAAGGCATGATTGGTTTTGAAATGTGAGGACATGAGATTTGGAGGAATCAGGAGCAGAATGATATGGTTTGACTATGTTACCACCCAAATCTTAACTTGAATTCTGTCTCCCAGAATTCCCATGTGTTGTGGGAGGGACCCAGGGAGAGGTAATTGAATCATGGGGGCCAGTCTTTCCCATGCTATTCTCATGATAGTGAATAAGCCTCACGAGATCTGATGAGTTTATCAGGGGTTTCTGCTTTTGCTTCTTCCTCATTTTTCTCTTGCTGCCACCATGTAAGAAGTGCCTTTCACCTCCTGCCATGATTCTGAGGCCTCCCCAGCCATGTGGAACTGTAAGTCCAATTAAACCTCTTTTTGTTCCCAGTTTCAGGTATGTCTTTATCAGCAGCAAGAAAATGAACTAATACACCTGGGCAACATAGTGAGACCCCATCTGTAAAAAATTTCAACCAACTAACCAAACAAACAAAACAACAAAGAAGAGGAAAAAACCAATATGGCTATTCTGACTCAGTTTTGGCTTTAAATTCAGGATTCTTTTTGGGTTCAGAAACATCCATATAAGAAGCAAGGATCCCTTTATTTATTCAATTAACATTAATGAGACATACATGTTGCTTTTCCTGTCTTTGGGCAATGTACTATTTATCTTGGAAAGCAAGACATGTACACATTAATTCAATAATAAAACAAATTCCAGGAGTTACATTAACAACTAAATAGAACAGATTGTGTGTCAAAAAATTGTTCTAACATTGGAGGCCAAATTTTTATTATTGGCTTATAGAATGTTAGAATGAGAAAGAACTTCGGGAATAATTTTATTCACTGTTTCTCAACTTGAAGTCAGTTGATATTACTTTTTCAAGATGTTTCTTATATTTATGTAGTTAACACCTATATATTATTTAGCTAATATTTTTCTTCTTTTTAGTTAAATAAACCAGATTATACCATAAATGAAAAGAAACCAGTCTTACATGCTATAAATATAAAATCAGATACAATAAAGATAAAATAGTAGTTAAATTCTAGCTAGAGACTTTGCCTTTGGAAGGCCCTAAACTTGAAGTCTGCCCTCTCTACATTAATAAAGGAGATTTGCTGCCATTAGGGATGTGTAAAAGCTATACCAGCACCAAACTGAAACTTTCTTTTCGACCTTCATAGAAAAGTTAAAAAGAACATTGATAAGAAAATAATTTTCTTACTTTGAAATTCAGTCGTATTTAATACTTTTTGCCAACTTATCTACTACTTCTGCTAATATAGATCTCAAACTTTGGGACACATTAATTTAATCTCTTTAGTTTTCAAACTAGAAAACCTAGATTCACAGAGATCAGTGTTGGACATGACAGCACTAAAACCTGGGTCTCCTGATCCCAAATCTCTTCCCTGTGCCCTCTCTCTGTAATTAAAAACACACAAAAGTAGGATGCTTTTTAGACATAACCTGTCAATTTAGAATACGGCATATCTGAACTCTCGTGTACAGATATGTGGAATACGCCCTTGGTAATAGAGTGATCTCTGCATTCCTGTCTTTGGTTTAAGTGGATTTACTATTCCCTTTACATATCTGCTTGCTCATTTGTATGTCTTATTTGTAGTTAAACATAATATATGAATTTGAATTTGAATTTTGGAGGTTCTTGAAATTAAGAGACTGAATTAAACTCAACTTCAGCAAATCAATGATAACCATAAGTACCATTCCCCTCCCTCTCCCCCTGACACTGCATATGATGAAGTGATGAACAGCTGGAGTTTTGCTATTACCCTGGGAACAGTTTATTTTGACCTTGTCGCTGTCTACCTGCTTGCTATTCCTAGTACAGTACCTCTTCTCATCAGAGAACTTGAAGCAACTATTATTTTATGCTGTTTAAAATTAAAGCCACAGTAAGGTTTAGGACTATACCAAAGCAGTACACTAGAAAGATATCATTTTTCTCAGAGACAATTCATCACATTTTAAAAAAGATGTTTTACACTTTACCTCATTGTGAATGAAAAAGAGGCACACAGTAGCCCAACGAGGGCAGATTTAAAATCACACACATGCTTTTCGGTTTTAGTTCAGTGTTTTTTTTTTTTTGCCCCTGGAAATCAGAACCATATTATCCTATTTGAATCTTCTTGTTATTTTTTTATTACTCTTGTTTTTGGTTCACTTGTTTTATTGATGTTACAAACTATTCTTTCTAATTGTACAGTTTTATTTCCTTTTTTTGTAAGTGAATTTGTGATTAATGTCAAATAAATAGTGGTCTGAAGCCTTTAAAATGTTTGGCCTTTGTATTCATTTTTCCTTTCCTTTTTTTTTTTTTTTTTTTTTGAGACCAAGTCTCACTCTGTTGCTCAGGCTGTAGTGCAGTGGTGCAGTCTTGGCTCACTGCAACCACCTCCACCTCCCGGGTTCAAGCGATTCTCCTGCCTCAGCCTCCCAAGTAGCTGGAATTACAGGCATGCACCACCATGCCTGGCAAATTTTTGTATTTTTAGTAGAGATGGGGTTTCACCATGTTGGCCAGGCTGGTCTCAAACTCCTGACCTCAGTTGATTCAACCGCCTTGGCCTCTCAAAGTGCTGGGATTACAGGCATGAGCCACATCACCTGGTCTGTATTCATTTTCTGTTGCTGCTATAAAGTTACCACAGACTTAATGTCTTAGAACAATACAAATTTATTATGGTATATTTCTGGAGGTCATACATCCAACACAGGTCTCACTGGCTGAAATCAAGATGTCCTTAGGGCTGCATTCCTTTCTAGAGGCTCTAGGGGAGAGTCTGTTTTCAGCTTCCAGAGGCTGCCCACATTCTGTGGCTGGTGGCCCTTCTCCATCTTCAAAGCCAGCAATGGCTGGTCGAGTCTTCCTTACATCACAGCACTGTGACACAAATTCTTCCTCCCTCTTCCACTTTTAGGAGCCCTTGTAATTACACTAGGCTCACCTGGATTTTCCAGAAAAACTCCTTATCTTGAAGTCAGTCAATTAGAGCACTTAATTCCAGCTACAACCTTATTTCTCCTTTGCCATTTAATGCAAGATATTCAGTTTCCAGAGATTAGGATGTGGACATCTTTGCGGGGGGTCATTATTGTGCCTACTTCATTCTTTTCTTCAAAGCCAACTCTTTAGTAGGTGGAGTTTATCAGGTCTGGTTGTGATGTGCTTTTCAAATCACTGGTCTTTCCTGCTCTCCTCCAGTCTATTCTTTCTACCCGATCCCTGTATTTCCTCCTACCCAAAGCTTTTCAGCATGTAATTATGGACAAAAGTCAACCTCAACACTTCCAACAGAGGCGAGAGCTTCAGTTATTGAGATAAGATTATATTCTACCTTGGTCTGACCTAATTTTAATTTGAGGTGGCCTAATCTGAAAGATTCACAGATGATGAATCATTCATTGCACTGACAGATAATACAAGTTGTCGCCTACTCTGTGCAAAAGTGCTTTTCAAAGAAGTTATAATGTATATTTTATATGGTTTCTGTTCTCAGTGTTAGGAAGGCAAGATGAAGAAATTAAAGCAACATAAAAATAATGTATTAATACAGATTGACAAGACAAGAAATGTCACAGGCAGCACATGATCAATGATTAATTAGCAAATCAGTGCAACAGGACATAAGAGTAATGAGTTCTGAGAAAGAACTCTTTGTGTTGTGTATACCCCTTGCCCCTATATTATCCATTACTACTTAACTAACTCCATCAAGCATGGCTCCAAATCTATGGCAATTCTCCATATCATCCTTAACCTGTCCTTGTAAAAGGAAAAATCTGATACCAGATGTAAATAGGGCTTAGAAGCTCATGGCCAGATTTGGAGAAATTATGACTATTCTCAGATATCAATGTTAATAGGGCCATTTTCAGGTCAGCATAAAGTACTCACAGTGAGTCAGTAAATAGTTATGAAATGATACTGACTCGGCTTTTATTATTTTTTCCAAGTTAATAGACACTTTCCTAACATTTTGCTATATATTATTCAAATATTTTCATGATTTTTATTTGTTTTGGGAAGGGGTTTTAAGTTGTTATCTGCATTACTCAATTTAAAATCAATAGTGAATTTAATTGATATGTTTTCTAATCATTAATGAGTATTAAAACCCAGTCTAATAGCATTTTAAGTAACATTTTCTGTCAAAGAAGTATCTGAACCATTTTCTTTCACTTGAAACCTTGATTTAATTATGATACTAGTATTATTGTACATGTTCACATAGGATGGGCTCATTTGACTATAATTATATAACTTCAGTCCCATCTTAAGAAATTTACAACTTTAGAAGGCTATTTTTAAAAAGGCTTTTTTTTTTTGGCTTGTTAGTTTAGGATGAAAGGGTAGAATTTTTAAACCACATACTTTGTTCATTAGAGACTATTTACATCCCGACCTATTCTCTAGTAATCCTGTTCTTCTTAGATGTGTATTGCTTTTGAAAGTTTTAATTAAACTGTTTTTGATATCTAAAAAGACTTCCCATAGAGTAATCCAATTCCATTGTCTGACTCTAATTTCTTGCCTCTCTAACACTGATATTTTCTTTCCATTATTTATAATTTAATTTTGTAACAACTATGATGCCTCAATTTTATTTTTGCATATGTAATCTCCCTATGAGTCTCATAACAATCTTGCTAATGTAAAAAGCTGAGATGAGGAAATTCAGAGAGCAACTGGTTATTGAGTTACAGCTAGATCTTGTGAACCTATGGAGGCAGGTGAAGTAGGGGCTGTGATATGATTTTTCTGTCTATGCGCGCTTCCCCTCTCATCACACTGTCTCCTGTTTGAGTCTGCATCAATACCTTCATTTCATCATATCTGTTTCACCATTACTCCCATTTTGGTAACATTAAACTTCTTGACCAATGGAATTGTTTTGGCTGGCAGCAGATAATTAGGGATTCTCTATTTCTGGTCTCATTTTGTCACTGTTACTAGTGCCAGTTATCATTAACACTGCCACTTTATAGGCAGTTTTGTTGTGATGCATATGTGTATTGCAAAGCAAGAAAACACAGGGCTAGCAGGAAGAGGGCTGGCCTGGTAGAGACTGGCTAGCTGCTTACTAAATTCCTTTTTCTCATCTTTTGGCGGGACTGTATTTCCCAGGCTCCACTGTGGCAGGGGGTGGCCACATGACTAAATTATGGACAATGAGTGTGAACAGAAGTGATGTGACCCTACAATCCACCAGTCTGGCCCTTTTACAAACCTCCTATATGTGATCCTCCATAATCTGTCCCTATCAGAAACAAGAGATTGACAATGTGAGCCTGGGAGACACATGTTGAAGATGGCAGACATAATATGGAAGGAGCCTGGGTCCTTGAATCACTGTTTGGAGGAGAGTCCTGTGGTGCCCTGGGGCACTGGTATAATAATTTACCTCAACAAGACATGTACTTCTCTTAAGTTTGAGTCATTGTTAATTCTGTGACAGCAGCTAAGTTTAACTTAATTGATATGCTTGGGTCTGCCAAAGATATTTCTGCAGGCCTCAATTTCTTCTTTCATAAAATGAAGGAATTTGCCACATGGGCCTTTTTGCTGTTCCCCACATACACTAGACAGTCAGGACTTCCGCACTTGCTGTTTCCTCTACCTGAAAAATCCTTCTTCAGAAACTCACATGGACTGCACCCTCAACCCTCAGTCCTCAGCCTGAATGTGACCTTATCAGTGAGACCTCCTGTGGCCACCCTTAGGTATAATAACATTTCTCCCTTCCTCATCATTCCCTCTTCCTCTTAGCTTGCTCCAGTTTTTAAAAAATGTATATAACACAATCGCTAAACAACTTACCTATGTATGTATTTGGCACTTGGTTAAATATTTGTTGAACAATTGCATGAGTGAAGTGCTCTCTAAGGTGGCAAGCAGCTGTAAAGGATTATGTTTCCTAATTTCAAGACGTTGTAATCTAAGGAGAAATATAAAACAGATTACAAAAGACAAATCTTAAATACACAAATGACATGAACTTTGTTAACATATTTCTAAATATATAAGTAAAAGAGAGATTCTAATAATTACTGGCCACTTACAAGTGTTAAACATTAAATTTTTCAAAATGTCATTTCGTTTGAGGACTCTACAAAGTCAGTATTATTGTACCCATTTTATAGATAAAGAGGTTTACAGGACTGGAATGGAAGCTTCATGAAAGCAGGATCACATCTATCTTTTTTACTATAGTATCACTGGCATCTAGCAAGGTTCTGACAAGGTAGCAAGAAATAAAGAATATTAAAAATAAAAAAGAGTGGGTTAAATAGCTTGTCCATGGTGGGACATTTGGCATTAGAACATACATTTGCCTGAAGCTAAAGTCTGTGCCTTTTTTTTTTAACTATCTGAGAATGGCAAATATGCAGCGCTGTGATCCCCTTTATGATTCTGGGCTGTTGCTTTTTTCTGTTGTTCCTGGTGAAAGGCTGTCCTCTTAATGTCCTTATGTCTGGGATGTTTCCATTCTTCAGGCATCAGTCCAGTCGTGACCTCAGTGGAATGGCTTTCCCTGACCTCTTGGTTGTAAGATTGGAAGTAGCTTTCTCTGGTTACTCTCTGTGCATCACCTGTTTATTGCCGACGTCACCTTCATAACACCTACCACTGTATAAAATTATCTTGTTTGCTTTTCAGTTGTCCCTCTACCTACTATAATTTAAGCTCTGCAAGGATAGTGACTTTTTCTGCCTCTACTCTATGCATACTGTGTGACGCATTGTTAATCAATAGGTGTGTGTTGAATAAATCAGTGAATCACTGAATAATTTGATCGATGTTGGCATTCACTCTTCCTGTGCTCGTGACAGGCATTACTAATCAATCATGACGCTCTCTACTACTAAATCCAAACTCATACTCAGAAAAATTTGTAGTATAGCTCTCTAGGCACTTGAAATTTGAAGTGTGGCCCGCTGATCAATAACATCAACGTCACCTGAGAACTTATTGGAAATGCTTGTTCTCAGGCCCACCCAGCTCTACTGTATCAGAATATGCATTTTAACAGGATCCCAGATGATTCCTGTGCACATCAAAAGTGTGTGCAACATGACTCTAGGAATACATAATACTAGTCAATGGGTTTGGCAAATAAGAGGAACCCCCCTTACCATCTCTGTGTTCTCCTCCATTTCACTTGTACAAAGATAGAACCCCAACCTTTATTGTGTGTTATCTGGAGTGATTAGGTCTTAGTGGGGTTAATATAGAAATACTTTATAGAGAAGATGAGCATCAAGTGTTTAAAAAATTGGTTTCCCCAGTTTGAGAGCTGCTAACTGTGGAAATAGATGAACATTTTTGTGTAAAGTTGAAAGAATCCCTGGTGCAAAGAATGGATGTAGGAGGAAGGGAAAGAAAAGTAGGTGCAGAGGAAATGCTAGGTTAGTGCAAAAGTAATTGCCATTACTTTTTATGGCAAAGACCACGAGATTGGTGCAAAAGTAATTGTGGTCTTTGCCATTAAAAGTAATGGCAATTACTTTTGCACCAATCTAATAGGATTAGGATCAAGGGCACATATGCAAAGAGCAAGGCTAGATAAAGTCTAGTTGGAGAATGATATTAGCAGTTAAAAGTGAAAAAAACTTCTCAAATTAAACGGGCAAATAAATTTGATATGAAGAAAGTTAGGTGCTCTTAGTGAAAATAGTTTTACTACATGGTAAAGATTATAATCTGAGAATGACAAAAATCAAGGCTTTAACAAAAAAGTTAATGGATAAATAGAACAATGGATATAGATTATTTGCTCATCAAGTTTTACCATTAAGGGAATCACAGCGGGGAAAGAGTTCCCCTGGAAGGGTGTTGGGTTCAGTAAGTACCTCCTTAGACCCAGGCAACCAGGGTCCCTGCCCTGCTCTGACTCTGTATCTTAGAGGGCCTGGCTTGTGGCTTTCTCTGGTCAGTGCCCTTCCTTATGATATGAAGGATTCAAGGAACCAAGAGGACATGCCCACTTGGAGTCTTTGGCCCCCTTTTTAGTGCGTGGTCCCCTAACTCAGACTCAGAAGTCCCTATGTAAGTGACTCTCAGGTTGTTTCCAAGGCCTGTGAAGACCTCTCTCCTATGGCCCAGGTCTAAAATCCTGAGGATGTGAGTACATAACTAGTGTCCACATATCCAGGCCCACAGGGTGTGCAATGAGGGTGTTTGTGGGCATTGGATGGTGGTGTGAAGAGTAGCAGACTTGTCTTCTGGATTGTCCACACACATGCCTGTGAGGCTCCAGCTATTGCAGGATGGAGGTGGGGACATGAAGAGGAGGGTGCTAGGCTAAGGGGGAGTGGTGGGAGGCTCCATCATTGCCCTAGGGCGAATATTGGACTCAGTGATGTTCTCAGTCCATTCTGTACTCCATGACTATTTTTTCCCCTTAGGGGGAAGATATTTTCATAACTTATGAATTTAATTAATTTTGCTTGGATCTTCAATTAAAGAAGTTGAATGATACACAACTGAATGCAGTATATTTACTGATTCTTCAAACATTCAGAAGGCACCACTATGGTATTAATAAATATTTGCACTCCCACTGCAGATGTGGGACAAATCAGAGTGCTATAGGGGAAGATATGAATTTGACTCAGTCCTTTTTTTTAATTAACTTCCATTTTTAGAAAATGTCTTTTATCATGAGAGCCATTCATAATGTACTAAAATTAACCACCATGTGATTGTAGCATTTACAGTAACATCATGCTTGCGCCTGGCATTTGTGTTTGTCTCCTTGTTAATTCCTCAACCTTTCCATTTATTTTTCATGTTCACAAAGGTTAATTGACATCGACTACTGTTTATATGAGGAATTCCTTGGTGAGTCTTAGTGGTGGCCACTTTGTAAGGTTTCAGTTCAGCTGAGCAGGAACTTTGATAGTCAGTCTGCAAGGCTTTCTGTAAGCCTAGCACTTAATTGAAGTGTACTACCCCTGACTGGGCTGCATTGTCAGGCATGGGGGATGTTTGATGTTTTTGCTTTCTTTTTCATATGGCTTAATCCTCCACACACAGAGTCCCTCTTAGGGTTCTTATAGGCACTTTCCTTTCTGCTAGGACATTATGCTGATAAAACAGTAGTGATTTATTGGTGATGCTCTGATGCCTTGGGCTGAGGTTGGGCAGTATGGATACAATATATCTGTATACTGCTTTTCACTTGGTATGCAAATTGGCATACATAATGTGGTTTTTACACAACAACACTAAAGCAGGCAGAGCACTACTTCTTCCTACACTGGTCCCTCTGTAGTGATGGGAGACTTAAGGCTCTTGTCACAGTGGTAGGTGATGGAACAACAACCGAGATCCTTCTGACCAGTGCTTATCCCCTACACCAGTGGCACATGGATCCATTTCCCTTGTCATGAGGGTCAGTTGTGCCTGCTGTGGAAGCCCCCAGTGCTCTGTACAATTTGAGAATCAGTGACCCACACAGATGTTACTTTTTGATTCTGAGCTGGTAATTGGCCCCTAGTTACTCACTTCCCATGCCTTAGGTGTCTGTGGGTGGTGTTTGCACATTGCTCTCATTTATGTCCACTGGCTTGCCTTTTGAGGCTTAAAAGTATTGTCATCTGTTATTGTCACTTAAAGACAAAAATATATTTGTCTTATAGCAAAAGGTATAGCCATATATATAGAATGACACATATGTGTGTGTATGTACTATATTTTCTTGTGATTTTGTATTTATTATCACCAGCTAAAATTGATGTAAAAAGATAGGCTAGTAACAGTTTAGCCTACTTGTTCATGCTTTGCTGGGGGGAAAGGGAATCAGATCCATTTTCCCTTAGATGAATAAGTGTTTAGGGTTGAGATATCTGTTTAGCGTGGTGCTATCACACTCTCATAAAATCACCTTTTTATCCTTTGTCCTTTGGATCTAGAGAAATAACATCCATAATGTCAGGGAAATAGGATTCACTACCTCCATCTAGCTTCCTGTTCCAAGTCCATGGCCGCACCTTGGCTGAAGCTTCTCAGCAGATCCATGGTGGTCTGCCCCTCAGCCGTCTGTGCCTGGGAAACATCTGTAATTGGTGGCCCCAAGGCAGTGCGAAAGCCTCTGGGGATGGGTGGACACTAGAAACGTCCAAGTTTCCAACTCTTCTGCCTGACATGACCTGCCAGCTTCTAACAGAATTCCCTCTAATGCCTCTGCTCCCAATATCAAGGGACTCCCAGATGAGCCTAAAATGGACATGAGCATACCTCTGCCCATGCTGACATGAGCGTAGGCTTTTCAGGTTAATGGAAGAAACTGGGTGGCTTTGGAGTTCGCTTTGTACAGCCCCTGACTGGTTTGATGAGCGGGGATTATCAACAATTTGCCAAGCAGCAAGCATGAGCTTATAAAAAACAAAACCCATAGGTGGAACAATCTTGCCAGACTGCCAGCTATGATATTCTGGGTTTCATTTAATTTTAAATCCATTTACCTCCAGGTGCAAGTGGCATGGAATTACAGTATCCCCTGTGGTCCCTCCCTGGATTTAGGTGTGTGGTAGACATCTGCTGATCAGTACTTGTAGAAGCTGAATTCTTATCTAATGCTGTTTGCTGAGAGTCTTGTAGCCAAAGCCTTTTAAATCAAAGGGAATTATCAGAGAGAACAAAAAGTAATCCCCTACCCTTAAGAGAAAGGCCCTTATGCTGTTCCACTAACTATCTGCCTTAAACATCTGAATGGTTTAAATAACTAGAGTGCATTTGTCTCCCTGTTTCTGTCGTCATTAGGCAGGATAAGTTTAAACACACAAGTACAGATACACACACATGCATACACGCTTCTGTGGGGATACAGCCCATGTCACTATTTGTCATTCATCACAGTATATGAGATCTCTGTTATGAAATGTTCTGTCTCCAAAAACAGATATTGCTTCTCTTTTAGAAAAATATCCTTGGCTGGATCCCTGGAACTTTAATTAAAATCCTTGTTGCTCTTTAAAAAATGTTATTGCATTTCAGACAGCTTGGATGTAAAACAGTGAAGTCAGGAACCAGAACGTTTTGCTGGTGGGATAAGGGACTCTGAACAGATCAAAGGGTTGCCTGGCCTAGCCTGAGAGGTCTCAGGAGGCAGCTCCTGGGAGAGACCTGCCACTTTAATGTGGGACAGACCATCAGCCCCCCAGGTTTAAAGGTAATTGTCTGAAGCAGTCACAAATTTTCTTCCATTTGTGCCCTTGACATTGTCAGGGTTGTTTTCAATAAAAAACTAAGAAGATTATTATTAACTAATTCGATAATTCATTTATGATTTTTGGTCATTTATGGCACTACTTAACATTGATCTCTTCAAAAGACTGTGAACCACATGAGGACAGGAGCTATACCTGTTTGTTCACTGCCATGTCTCTGGCACATAACTCAGAATGTGGTAGTGAAAGTAGGTAGCTAATAAACATTTTTGGAATGGATGTAGAGGCCCATGATGTTCTGGATATGAAGGATGGGATATGAAGGTGGCTGAGACATAGTCCTTGTCCTCATGGAGCTTTCAGGCTATTGGGAATATCAAAGGTAATTAGAACTTTTGGTTATTAGGAGTTACTATTTCTTTAGTGACTTATGATGTGCCAAGTACTTTTCAGACTTTTAACTCTCAAAGGAACTTCATAAGATAGGGGTTTTTTTTTTTCTTTTACAGAGCATGAAACAGTATGAGAAAATTTAAATGGTTTACCCAAAGACACATGGCTACTAAATAGAGAATGCTGTCTTTCAACTTGGACCTATCTGTCTCTAATAATCTTGATGGTGCTACCATCTTTGAACATTTATCTCTTGGTGTTTCAGTGTCAGGATTTTCTGCTTGTTCTTAATGGAGAACTAGAGGAGATTGAAAAACACATTTTTTTAAAATAAAGTTACTAAATGGTTTGCATTACATTTATTTGGTCAGATGAGCTTTGTCTTCATAAAATAGGAATGGGAATATCTATCCTATGCTTGCCCCACCATTGTAGTTTGGAAGTAGACAGCTCGTTTGATTTCATAGGCTCATGGCTGGAAATAATTTGCCTCATGATGTGTTGTGCCTTGAGTCTCACCTGTATTTGATTTAGATGAGTCTCTGGACTTTAGATGAGACTGGTGCTGAAATGAGTTAAGACTTTGGAGCATTTGGGATGGGATGAATGTATTTTTCACTGTGAGAAGAACATAAATTTGGGGGGCTAGGGGTGAAATACTATGATTTGAATGTGTCCCTCAAAAAGCATGTGTTGGAAACCTAATCCCCAATGCAACAGTTTTGGAAGGTGGGGCCTAACACGAGATGATTAGACCATGAAGGCGCTGCCCTCATGAATGGATTAATGCTGTTATCACCAGAGTGCAGTCATAAAAGAGTGAGTTCAGTTCTCTCTCTCTCACTGTCTCTTGCCCTTCATCCTTCCACCATGTTATGATCAGGAAGAAGGCCCTCACCAGGTGTTAGCCACTTGATGTTGGACTTCTGAGCCTTTGGACCATGAGCTCATAAATATCTGTTCATTATAAATTATCCAGTCTCAGGTGTTTTGTTATGCCAGCACAAAACAGACTAAGACAGTACCTGTGAAGGTTAGACTCTTCCTGAGTGGGCGAAGGTGGTGCTGAGTGCAGGGCAGTCAGGTGGAGTGGGGGAAGCAGAGTGAGCCCTCTGCTCTGAGCTATTCTGAGCTTTTCTTATTTTTACTGTGGGTGAGCTTGCAGGATGTAGATCAGCCGGTGCTGACAGTTTGGGCAGGGGGCAGGCAGACCAGCTGTGGAGGATGCCATGGCCATATTCTTCTCTTATGTTTCTGAGGAGAGATATGGGACACTCTGCCACCACCAGAGATTTAGGAATAGAGCTGGTGGTGGGGGGTGCTCTTCTTGTGTGCACTGAACCCCCTCCTCAGGTTCTTACACTCATTTGAAGAGGATCTGTTGTGGTGGAGCCGGGCGGTAACCGGGCTTCTGGCAGCACGTGACCCCTTGCTTGAAGACGCCAGGATCTACCACTCACTAGGAGGTCCTTTGGGTCTGGAGCTGAGGCAGATGCTGAGGCAAAGGATGAAGGGAATTGACAGATAATGTGCTTTCTCATGCAAATTCCTCAGTGGTCCTCCCATGAAGAAGGGTAGAAGAATGCTGGGACTCTCGCTCCTCAGGCAGAAGGGACCAGATTTGACTTGCTGCCTGGGTGCCTTTAAGTCAGAAATTCTGAGTTCTTGTCTCAGGTGTGCTCTTGCATAGAGCCAGGATGCCACAGACCTGGCTTCCTCTTATGTTTTGGCAGAGGATATATGGACTCAAAGCCTGCCCTGGCCTCTCATTCTACAGATTAAAATCAAACCAAAACAAAACAGAGGCCCAGAGAGGTTATACAAATGAACCAAAAGATTTGGGGTTTCTTTTGCCTTCAGCTTTGGCTTCCAAATCCATTTTCAGCCTTGTGCACTCAGGCTCTGGGTGAACCAAGGAAGTCCAGACCTTCCTGTGGTAGAGGGATCCACAAGAGCAGAAGTGCAGGTCAGCTTGAGCAGCTGTGTTACTTGAGTCTGGAGGCAGTGGTGGATGGGATGCCTTCCTCCCTGAATGACTCCAAGGCTCTGTAACAGCAGTCTTGAATTGCAGTTGCTGTTATGGGTGAGAGGGAGGACTTCATCAGAATCGCCTGGAGAGGGTTTCAAAACACACGTCCGAACTCTGCTTGCCTCATGCTACCTAGTGTAATCCACAGTGCAAGAGATGGCAGTGAGCATGAGTTTTGTAAGTAATTCTGTTGTGTCCATCCTCTGCTGAGTCCCTTGTGGTACTATTTGACAATGGTAAGCCCCTTGAGGGAGTTCTCATCTTAAGGGTCATTGTGTTCTCCACAGGATCTGATGTGTAATTCAGTGGATATTTGTTGAACGAATGGATGAAGCAAATGGCAGTGGAGAGATAAGAACGGAATCTAGGCAAACAGGCCTGAGCACTGGAATGTGAGGGGGACTGGCGGTGCCTCGGTCAATACGTATTAATCGAGCATGCTTAAAGGTGAGTCTGGCCTTCTGCAGCAGTCTGACCATTGACTCTTTATCAATAAACATAAATACTGTTCTGCCCTTGACCTCAAGAGTTAAAATAATAAATAGCTTAATTGGTCATCATTAATTCCACTTCAAATTTACTATAGGCATGTGTGGCCTTGAACACAATGACTCCCATGCTCAGCCCAGGCATTTTATCCCCGAACCTCCCAAAGGAGTGTCCTTGGTAAAACAAATAAAATCAGCCTCCCACCTCCTCCCACCCATCAATAGCACGTTTGCTATTGAGTCCAGGCAAATGGCCATTTGCAAGGCTGGATGAGTAGTTAAGCCACACAGGCACAATGTAATATGACAACATTCTTCACGGTAATATCGTCCTCCTCCTCATTACATTTGAATATAGATTGCCACTGTGCAATGCCTTCGACCTCGCTCTCTATTTGTGAGGTTTAGGAGTTCTTCAGACAAGGTGATGTCCACTTGTGCTCCTCAGAAATTATTAGCCTATTTGTAAACCTAAACAAAATAACAGCTATTGTCTCTAAGAACTTAATTTGCCAAATCCCTTTTCTTCCTATCCTTAATTATGTATAAATTTATAGACTTAAGCCACCTGCCTGCTCAATGCTTGTATATAATCTTACCTCTTAGCTACCACTTAATGGCTCAGGGCTCTTCCTTTATACACTCTTTGCTTCAAACTGTACATTTAAATATCAGTACTCAGCTCAGCTTCTGAGTATTAAACATTTTTTTTTCTCCACTTCCTTGAAAAGCTGTGAACAAGCCTTTTAGCATTGTATCTGGACCAAACAGTAGTGGTTTTACACGAGAAACGAGAACTCTGCAAGTAAATCTATGTGTTTATATGTCTAAAGTGCATTATAAAAAGAAGCAATAAATCTAGTTTTCTACATAAAAGGAATTAGATTTTCCAGTTTACCTCTGCACTGGGATTAATAAAATGTGCAACAAATAGCTGATAGAATGATCCATTTCAAGTTTGTAAAGGTATCTAGGGAAGCTGGCTGGAGTAGCGTTTTCATTTTTTCAAAAGCAGGATGCCTCTTAATTTTTTGATTCAGTCTTGTTTCTGAATGACTGTTTTAAAATGAGCTGAGAGGCTGTTACCTGCCTATTTCTGCATGGCTGAGCAAATTCACCCGTAAATCCAAGTTTCTCTTCATTTCCATCACTATACGTCTCCAAATTACAGAGAATTCATTCCTGAGCTGGAGAGGTGCCAGAAGTTTCTCATCTAGCTGTCTGTGGGCTGCCTTTTTCTTTCCCCTCTTTGAGGCTTTCTGATGCCTAGAGTGAGCTCAGCTCAAAGGTTTCCAGCCTCACACTCGCCTCACATTCCCCCACAGTCACATTGAGCTCTGTGATTCTGAGGAATACAGTGTGCCAGCATCCGATCCAGTCTCCTTTCACCTGCAGGTGTTCCAGAAACTTCAAAATGCGTCTGGTAATGTATTTGCTTTTCTAAACATGCCACTTTGATGTGCATTATATGCAGCTGCTTATTATTTTTAAAAATTCTGTCTTCTGAATTAACATGCATGCAAAAAATGTCAAAAAGCGTATAGAACAGTGTGGGCTTAATTATTGGTCTAGGTGTGTGTGCATGTGTCCTTGTTAATGTAGGCATGTGTGCATAAATATGTATTATTTATGTATACATGTGTCTGTGCAGACAGATTTCACTAAAGGAATCTCATTGAAACCAACACTTTTTATGAACATCCAGATTTTCTAGTCAGATCTGTAAATATCTTAACAACAGCAAGTAGAGGAAAAATACATTTTTCACACCCATGCAAATGGTATGTTTTAACACTTATTTAAAAAGCCCTCCTTTCTTGTGTGTGTGTATGTGTGTGTGTGTGTGTGTGTGTGCGCGTGTGTATGGGGAGGAGGTGTTGATTTTTGAAAATTGGGAGAGAAGAGTTATATTGCTGCTGCACAAGAATTTCTACCCCATGTTACCTGCCTTCTTAAAACTCAGTAAGCACTGAGGGGAAGAGATGTGGTTCTGCTTTGGAGAATCCCAGGGGGACGTTGATCTGCAGTGTTCAGCAGGCATTTTAGGTATTCTAAATACTAGTGCTTGAATAATAAGTAGATGGGGTAGATTTGCTATAGCCAAATCCTTCTATGTTTTCTGGCTTGTAGGAATCACATTCACACTGTACATTTAGGATCTGCATGTGTTTATTGAACTCTAGTAAAGTAGCGTGAGAGTGCAGGCTCATAAATCACATTATTTATTTGCTAGTGTTGGGTGCTAGATTCTAAAATTAAGAGATTACTTAGCAATTAATAATACATTCAGCATCCCTTGTCTCACTGTGTGAGATTTACATCCTTGGGACTTGCTCTTCTAGTTATAAAGACGAATTATTCAAGGTTCATACTTAATTGCTATTTCAAATTCTTAAGCTAGAAAGATACTTGCAACACTATATTTAAAAGAGTCATTTTGGAAAATGTGTATATATTTCTAACTGGCGGTGAGCTAATTATGACTACAATGTGCTATATGCTTAAAAATAACTGATCTTGAGTATTGCTTACTTTTGTAATAGAAACTTATTTTCTGGTCTTCAGATTATAATAATTCTTTCACTTTGCATTATGCTCTTTTTGAGATCAGTATTAACTAATTGTTGTAAAGAAGAGAAAATGAGGTAGCAAGTCAAATAGCATTCACAAAGTAGGTTTTCTTTGAACTAGTAGTTTTCTAAGAAATTAAAATAGTTTTTCACAAGTAGGTTTTCTAAATGTACAGTGGGTAGTGATACTTGAAAATGGAAGCATCTTAAATATTAACTTGTTAAGTGGAGCAGATTAGGATGGTATTAATGCCATCTTGTAGTTTCTTAATATATTTAAGATGAGGTAGTAAATAGGTTAATTATTTCATATTGGCTATTATTTTTGCTTCATGATAATGATCATAAAAGCAGCAATTGCTTTTGATTTACTTTGCATTGTGGACAATTGTAAACTTTGGTAAAAGAGTTGACTGAGTTGTAACAATAAAAATGAACATTATTAAGGTCAGTGTAAAAGCTACTTTCACTTTTTACATCCAAGATCTAATATTTTATCACATATAGAGCTGTGTACTTATAGAGGATTATGTATATTTTTAAAAATTTAAATAACTCTAAATGCTGATTTTATCAACCATGTTCAATTTATAATTAAAGTATAATAGTACAGTAAAAATGCATTTCAGTATGTAGAAATGGCCCCTTGAAACAGCATATTATATTAGGAGCCATTAAAAAATCTGTGTAGGCTATTAATGTTATACTCATATATTGCTCTGTGTGTAACTGATTTCTATTTTAGGTCCTATTCATTTCCAATGTTATAAATGAACCTA
The DNA here is from genome assembly GCF_009828535.3 of Hylobates moloch. Taxonomy (NCBI): domain Eukaryota; kingdom Metazoa; phylum Chordata; class Mammalia; order Primates; family Hylobatidae; genus Hylobates; species Hylobates moloch. The sequence continues at coordinate 1,326,599 of NW_026652310.1, read as the reverse complement.
AGATTGAGCTTTATTCAATGTAGGAATCTTGCCTTGAATGTAAATATCTTAATGAAGGTTTTGAATTGAATGAATAGGATGGCTGAAGATCTACTAGCACCTTTTTTCATGTGTATTGCAATATGCATAAATACATATATAGAAATATTAAGCTGTGTAAAAATATTCTTGCCTTCAATCACATTACAAAATACTCTCACTTTACTTTTGAAGTCAATTATTTTGTTTGAGGTTTCATAGGTGTAAAAAGAGGTTTTGTTTTTCAGAGGTTATGTAGTACTGTGTGGTAACAGAAAAACATTCAGTGCCATTTTGTAGTGAATATCATGTGTACTAAAAAGTGAGAGGAAAGAATGCTGCATTTGCCATCTGTCTCTAAGTATGACCTCCTACTGGCTTTAGACATATTGTAGACCAGGCCTTTATTTTATGAGACAAATTTGTATTACCCCAAAATACCTAAAATGATTGCAAAACACTTACTTCCCCCCATACAGTAGTTTCCCTATTATGTGACCGGGACTGTTTTAACAAACATTTTATTTTTAAGGCTCACATATAGAATGAAGACATACAAAATATAATTTGTAGGCTGACCATGCATCCATAGCTGAAAATATTCATCCTTTAAGTAAGCATTTATTAAGCATCACATTGCCAAGCTGGCTTCTAGCTTTGGGACAAAAGGAGGTGTCAAGGAGGGAAGCTCCTGTTTAAAGATACCATTCCTGCTATTTCATTATTAACCATTATTTATGTAGGCAAGACACCTTCAATATGGTTTGAGAATTGCATTGAATTTTTTGTTTTTTGTACTACTTAGTTTCAAAAGGACAAAATCCTTGGGAGCATTTGCCAATAGCGAAGAACAATCACAGTTAGGGTGGGGAGGGCATGCTGGTCAAGAAAGACTCTCTGGAGAAGATGAGTTCTCAACCAAGTGGGGGAGGAGGTTATTAGCAAAAATTGATAGAAAGGAGAGGAATAGGAGAATTTGGCGTGCATGGAAAAGAAAGGAGAAGTAAATCACGGGAGGAGACAAGAAGGTGATGACATTGTATGGAGAGAGGAGCCATATTGGAAGTAAGAGGAAATCAAATTTAAAAAAATTACAAAGTTGGGCTTTAAATTTTTCAAAATTAATATTCACTAACCTTATTAGAGTCTGTGGAAAATTATTTGATTAAGTAAACATTTTTCCTATTTTGTTATGCCAAACAACCTCTGTAAATGCATTTTAAAGTCTACATAATAATTTTAATTCATATTTATTGAGTATTTACTATGGGCCAGCTATGGGCCAGGCACTGCACTAAATACTTTAAATGCACTATCTTATATAGTCCTCATTTACTATTAATATCCGTATTCTACTGGTGAAGAAACTGAGGTACGGAGAAGTTTAATTAACTTGTCTGAGTTTGTATAAGGTCAGAAATGGAGGATTTGAACGCAGATTCTAGATCCCAGCCTTCTAGCCACTACACAAAAAAATCACAGTTAGCTTATTTCATCTCTAGTTCCAGGTCCAGATTGATATGGCTGGTTGTTCATTGGGTGTGTCATTTAGGTTCTCTGGGAAGAGATTCTGAGACAGAATTAGTAGTGCAAGTGGTTTATTTGAGAGTAAAGACAAATGGGGAAGGAAGCAAAATTGGGCAGGGAGAGCCTTCTGACCACACAATGCAGATCTGACAAAATCTCACCCAACCCAGTGGCAACCTCTGGAGGGAAGATTGCCGATTAAAGGAGTCTCACAGTGGGCAGAAATGACCAGGCCTAGTACCCCTGCTATGCTCAGTCACTGGCTGGGGGTTCCCTGAAAGAGCATGGCTGTGGCTTAAAAGTTGAGGAAGATCCTGAAAGTCCCGTAGCTGGATGTCGTCAGCTAACTGCACTTCTTGGAGCTGAATAGCAAGTTCTTTCTTGAAGGGAGATCTGAGCAGTGTACCTCCCTGGCTGCCAAGGTGATATCCCTACAAAATGTATCATAGGAACTTAGCGGTAAGGAGAGCTAGGAGCCTAGGGTGAAGAATTTAAGGAAGTACGTATGCTTTGGGTCATTCAAGTGCTGAGTGGGCACCTCAGAGTAAGTGTCTTCTTAAGTTTTGCACTCTCAGGCACCCTGCCTGTCTCACCCTAGTCCCCAGAACCTCACATTCAACATACTTAGAATTGATCTCATCATAGTCCCTCCAAATGTACTCTTTCAGTCTTATCTGTCAGGAAAATTCAAGAACTGCTCAGTGCATCCTCCCACTAGTCTCCTTGCTCCCATCCAATTCAGTCTCTCCACTGCCACAGCATCATCTATGTTAAATACAACGCTGATTTATAATTCCAATGCATAATACTCTTCACTGGTTCCCTGTAGCCTAAAGAATGAATTCCAAGGTTCTTTCTGTGGCATGTAAAGACCCTGTATGATCTGACTGCATGGACAATCTGGACTGAGGGCTGAAGCAATTTCAATGCTTATATCTAAGGAACATTAGAATTGTTTATTTTTCAATATAGAATAGGTCATATTTAATTCTGGGGTTGAAGGATGTGTGGGAATTTGTAGAGTTAAGAAGATTTCCCATACGGAGGAAGCAGAATCAGATGATTTGGAGGTGATTAGAAGGAATGGGGGTAGTTTGACTGAAATTTGGAGAATATATGGAAATTAATGGGAGATATACCTGCAAAAGTAAATTGGAGCTGACCAAAGAACTGCGGTCATGGAGTTTAACTTTTCTTTTGAAGGTATCTTATCAGAGAAGTAACATGATCAAAATAGGCTTGTGTGAAGGTGAATGAGGCTGTGATGTGGAGGCTCCACTGAATGGAGAGCAATCAGGAGTCAGGGATACCAGTAAGAAGGCTGTGTTGCTATTCCAGGTGAGAAGAAATGAAGTCTCGAGTTAGGAATGTAAAAAATAAAAAAGACATGAAAAAATATGAAGTAAGGATAAATAGGATTTTAAGTCTTATTAAAAGAAGACGTGAGGGGAAGATAGTACTCAAAAGGGACTTAAACGTTTGAATTGAGTGATGGGAGACTTATGTATGGGAACCAGAAACGGACAGGAGGAGGATCTTGTTGAGGAAAGATGACAAGGGTCTAAGAGGTGTCTGCAGATGAACCATCTCATTTATTTCCCCAAATGAATATTACACAAATCTTTCATTTTTCTTTCATCTCAGGCACTGCTCATTCAACTCCTCAAATTTTGCCTGATTTTCAATTTACTGTCATTTAGAGATTTTCACGATAATCCTTTAAACAAAAGATTAAGGCATCAAAGACAAAAGTTATGTTTACAGACACCAACCATTCTAACAAAATTTAGGTTCTTTTTTCTAGATTCAACTGTAAAAACACCTTTTTGGGATCCACACAATTTCTTACAGCCAGTTTGAGTAACGAATTATTATTATATTTTATTTTTTAAGAAGTTGTTTGGCTTCATATAGACCTGATCCCACCCAGCAGAGGCTGACAAGACTGGCCTATCTAATTAAAGGTCTTTGTTCCTGGGGTAGATAGAAGAGCCAAAACTGTTATCATGAGTTGCAGACATCTTCTCATAGAGGAAATCTGAAACTGCTGCCTCCCACTGCCCAACTAACAAAGGGACAAAGGTAATTGATTTAACATGAACAGAAAAAAGACTTTGCAAATAAAGATTCACATTATATATGATTGTGACACATAATTTAAAAACTCAATTTTCAATAAAATGGAAATAATGGCAAAGACTTGATGCTAAATAAGCTTTAGGTACAGAAATGAATAGTAAGTTTTATAGGAATTTGCAATGCAATATGAGAAGCTCAAAGCCAATATTTAATTGCCCTGAAAACTGAACAACATAACAGTCACATTTGCATATTCTTCCAGGCTGACTTGTTTTACTGTAGAGTGCAGGAAAACCCTTGTAGGAATATTACATTAACATCTATGGTGTACAAAAAAAATTTTTTTAAGAGATAATCAAATTAACCTCCAAATCTGACTGAATAACTGCCTACACTGAGTTGTGCCTTACAAGCTGTGACAATCAAAAGATAAGCTGGTAACATGTTTTTTTTGTGACAGTGATAACAGAGATCTAATGCCTCATTCGTAACTAGGGCTGCCAGACATAGAAATACAGGATTTGCATATTCTGACCTCCAGAGCATGGAGCTATCGTAAGCCAATAAGTATAAATTCCCTTTTTTGTCTCAGACTTAGATATAGGACAGTATGTTTTCCTGATTTCATTAAAAAAATGAATAAGACACTGAAACATAAAAGGGAGGGGTCTGTGTATGTAGACATTTGTAATTCTGTGCTCTAACTCAAAACTTTAGGGAAGCGATGCGTATGGACGATGTTTAATCTTCATGGCAGATGAATGAGGCAGGCACTGTTGGTTACTGCCTATCACAGATGAGGAAAACTGCTAGAGAGGCTTGATAACCTGTTAAAGGTAACACAGTGGTCAAGTAGCAGAGTGGATTTGGACCCAGGGCCTGAGCTCTTAGACATTGAGCTGGGCATGGAGGGTGTGAGCAGAAGCAGTGATTGGCTGGTGGGGTTTGCCCACCCAGAAGGCTCTTCTCTGAAGCTCTCCATCCTTGGGCTGCTCTTCTTACCTTTCCTGGGCTCTCAAACTTTCCTATATACTGTAAAGAAATACAGTTGTAAATTCAGGAACCAGCACCAAACCTATTTTTTTGATGGACTGATAATGAATTTCTCACTGAGCTTAAAAATATGTTGCTACCATATTCTAGTGATGTATGTCTCTGCAGTGTGGGAGTCCATCTGCTCATCCTCACCTAACTATATCACTCTTTTAAAAATGGGCTTTGTTGATACTTGAATTGGGAGACTTTAATGCTGCCTTCAATTTTAGTCCACATTGGCCAATTTGAGCTCATACTTTATGGGAGATAGCAAATTGCCACTATATGCTACTCTATGACCATGTATATGTAATTAAATATACATGAATATTCCAACTATATAGCAGTCTGATGAAGGAAGAACTAGATGTGATGGAGCTCCCTGGTAGGCTCTGTTTGTTAGCAAGGATGACCCCATTTAAAACCCCTTATATGTCTCATTCTGAAGTCTTGATTTTCTTATCTGTAAAATGAATATTATGACAACTAGTTCCTAAAAAGACGCACGGTGTAGTGGAATAAATACAGGCTTTGGAATCAGACATGCCCCGGTGCACATCCCCTTGCTGTCACTTTGGAAAGCCACTTTAATATCTCTGGAACAGGAATAATACTTCTTAGTATTGCTGTGAGGATAAGATGGTGCATATATCAGTCCTGGCATAGGGTAGGTATTCAATAAATGTGTTTAGTATATCATTAGGAGCACAGAGACAAAATGCATAAGTGATTAAAAGCACCTGACCCTGGACCCAAACTTCCTAGGCTCAAATCTAAGCATTATCATTTATCAGCCAAGTGACCTTGGGGAATTAACTTCTCTGTGCCTTAGTTTTTTTGTCTGTAAAATGGAAATGACTAAAGCACCTTTTTAATAGGGTTGTTGGGAATTACAGGAGACTTAAGGTGTATAAAGTACTTAGAACAGTGCCTGGCATGCAATAAACACTCCATGAGTGTTAAGCCCCTCTTTTGAGATTTATTTCATTTCAACGTGATTTCTTCTCAGAGCTCAAGGCCTGGAGATTCACAGTACATCTAGGAGCAGGCATTTCCAGTTTCTTGTTATCTAAGACCTAAAAAAATACTTGTTTTAATCCAGTGTCCACTGAAAATTAATAGTATCCATCTTAGTTAAATAGGTTCTCGTATCATCTACACCCATTGTTGGCAAAGGCGGGGCTCTCAATAGCACGGGTGGGGGAAAAGCAAATTAGTACAACCAGCTTTAGATGGTAATTTGCATTTAAAAAATCTATCACCACTTGATTAGCACCTCCGTTTTGACCTATCAATTTTACTTATAAGAATTTTTCTACAGATGAACTCACATAACTGAGCAAAGACATGTGGTGAAGTTTTGGTTGCAGCATTGTTTGTGTTATTAAAAATCCATAAACAACTAAGTATTCACCCAGAGAAAAGTATTGAAATAATTTATTATACCCCTGCAATGGAATACTGCAGAGGAGAGAGCTTAAAACTGTTTGAGCAATACATGAGAATATTAAAAACTATACAAACATACTTTTAGGAAAAAAGCATTTTGGGGGCAGTCTATAGCATGAATGATACTGTGTTAAAAATAGTTACATATTTACATCCATTTGCTTGTATAATCATGGAAAAATTCTCAAAGCATGTATGAGAAACTAGTGTTTACCACTGGAAGTAGAATGTATGTGGAGTGAGTACTTTTCCATTTCACTTTATGTACCCTCTTTGAATTTTAAAACATGGGCATATATTGCTTTTACAACTTAAAAAAGGTTATTTTTTAAAATAGTCAATAAAAAATTCTTTTGTTCCCTTTACCGCCATATATTAGTTTTTTAAAAAATTAGTCCTTCTTGCAAATGTAATCCTAAGCCTTGGTATAATATTTTTGAGTAATTGAGCCAACTATCATCTTTAGTTAAAACAGAGTGTGTATCAACTCACGGCCAAAGGTCTAATTTGCTCCCAGGGAGCACAGACCAAAATGACTAAGGAGATACCCTAACATCAAGTCACAGGAGACTCTTAAGTCCTGTGGCAAAATTTCCTGCATTTCAAAAATTCATGCACTTAGAGAGGAAACATTAAATCAAAAGCATTAGATGGGGGCAGGGAGCATTGAGTCAATGATTTTTCCTCAGGACTTCCTAATGCTAAACATGGGGAAACATTACACAGGGGACTTTTTTACATTAAGGTTTCTCTGTGTTTCTAAAACCCCTCACTCGGTCTTTTGCAAAATGCTGTATAAAAGTTACATTGCTTTTGGGTTTTGAGGGCGGAAGTAATTTGCATGAGGAGTAATCAAGATTCCTTCCCCTTTGTACTTTCAAAAGTGCCTACACACATTGTCTTATTTGATACAAACAAGGTATTTAGGACAAGAATAAAGCTCATTTTCTACATAGGGATCTGAGGTTTGGAAAAGTTAAGTGACAAGCAAGTCAGCGTGGAGCTGAACACAGAAGGACTCTTGGCTGTGTCTTGGCCACCCTCCCCTATTATTATTATTATTTTTTTTTATTTTTTTTTTTGCCACCAGCAGTCAAGGGCATGGCTATACAGCAGAATCACTCTTATGGTTGTGAAATGTGAAGTGGTTTGGTATTTTCTTGGAATTACTTTTAACTCTGGTCTAGAAAGACCCAGGAATGGCAAATTGAACTTTCTCCCCAAAGTGAATTATAAACATCCTAATTTAATTGGTTAAGGAACCTCTAATAAAATCCAGGTAGATCTAGTTTCTCATTTTGCCTCTAGTCCTTACTAGCCATATAATCTTGGGAAAACTGTTTCCTCATCTATAAAATGAGGATAATCTTAGCTTTAACCTTCCATGGCTGCTGTTAAGATTTTAAATGAAATAATGTGTGAAAAGTGCTTGGCAAAGTGCATGGTAGATAGCAGAGGGTCAATAAACACCCATGGCAATAATAATTATTAATAATATAACTAAATCAGGGACCAGGTCAGCATGGCAGGCAGGGTTCTGATAGAGGCCAGAACTTTTGTCTACTTGGAGGTAGACACCCAGAGTGGGTGCCAATCAGCTTCTTCTCTTTCGAAGGATCCTTCCCTGGAAACACAAAGAACCAACTAAGCATGGGCGGGAAAGCTACTTTAAACTTCCCTGTATGTCATTGTAGGGGCTTGGGCATTTCTGACTGAAGAGAATACCCCCAGTTTAAAACAGAGTTCACCACCTTCCAGTTTATGATCAACAGTAAGACGAGGGAGCGGTCACCTCCCCTAAAAGGGCAACCTGATGATCTTCTTGCTCTGGGGAGCTGGACTTCAGCCTCCTAAAATTCAACTTTAAAAATCAGATTTTTGGCTGAAATCTGAGAAGCCAGAGTTCAGAATCTAGATAATAAACAATGAAAGGTCTATTTGCTAGCTATTTAGCTTAAAAGTATTTTACTAATTTCTCATTTGAGTTTTCAAAAATTATTTTTCTTTATTACAAAGTTTATACTTACTGAAAAAAATATGCAGAATCAAGATGAAAATAAAAATCCTTAGAAGCATTTCATATTCGTTTTGGTATATAGCCATTGAAACTTTAAAAAATAAATATGTTTTAATGAAAACTCTAAAGCACTAAGTGTACAGTTTATGACCTCTCAAACTCTAGGAATATATCATGTATCTCTTTCTATGTCAATACATTTTTTCCCTATGATTTCATTTTCAATGGTTGCATAGTATTTGATTGGGTAGACATTCCATAATTTAATCTTTGGATCTTGAATGCTTAGATTGTTTTCTTCCTGCAGAAAAAATTATTGCACAAATCTTTATTTCTTTATAAAAAATTAATTCCTAAAAGTGGAATTTTTAGGTCAAAGAGTAAATGCATTTTAAAGGGTTTTGATGTCAAATTGTCTTCCAGTTAAATGTGCCAATTTTACCCTCATTATTAGTACAAGCATGTGATTAATGACTATTTGGGTAAACATGACTTCTATTTATTTATTGCAAAAGTTGAATACCTTTACAATAGCCTGTATTACTACACCAGAAATAAAGAGGATTTCTTGCTGACACCAACTCCTACTTTTGTTTTTATAATCCAAACACAAGATATCTTAAGACACTGTGTTAATTAATTGTATTCAGGGGCTTGGTAATCATGATCAGTAGAATAAAATTTGCTTTTGGTGGAATATAATGGAAAATGTAGAAATAATTTGGGGGAAAAGTTACTACAAGCACACTTCCCTGGAGCCCATTAATTCCACCCACATACCTTTTTTAAGGTGTGAGAATAAAACAATCAAGGGCGTATAAACTCTTCCACTGTGGTTATCGTCACATTAATTTTCTCTATGGTTGGAAGTAACCCTGCCTGATCCCTTCTACACCACACTAGGCTTCACAGTAGAAACGTGAAGCTTGGAACCTTTTCAGCAGAAATTACTCTTGATGACAGCAGCCCCGCTGTCAGAGTAATTCCTGCTGGAAAGAAGGCATCTGAATTAATGGTCTAATAAACCGAGTTAGTGTTTCATCTTGGCAAAGGATTAATTAGGGGAAGAGAAACTAACATTTATTTGGGTTCCTATTTGACAGGCCCTTTATTATTACATTATTGCGTTTAATACACCCTATCAACCTATGAGGTAGGTATTGCTGTAGGCATTTTACAATGAAGGAACTGAAATTCAGTCAAATAAAGTGTCTTGCCTAAGGCCACACAGCTGGTGAGCTGCAAAGATGAGATTTGAACCTGGGCTCCCTGCTTCGGGAGTCTGTGTCCTTTATACTGTTCCTTCTCAATGGTTGTACAAGTCTGACTGTCTCTCCTCTAGAACAGTCATTGTCAGTATTTAACCAACTAAACTGCAGGTTTCCTCTTAAAATCAGTATGTCAGGTTTTCTTAGAGCACTCAGAATGCTGAGTCTGTTTAGAAACTTTTGTAGGCCAGAAACAGAACATCTGCTAAACTGCCAAGACAATAAAGAGTTTATTATCTTAGGTAATGATATCCCGAGACAGAGGGACTCCTGCCTCTTTTCAGAGGCTCAGTGATTACATTATGGACTCAAGTCCCCCACCTTGCTGCTCTGCCATTCTCAGTGCTGTCTTGTAGGTGTCTTTTATTGTGTGGTGACTTCAGAAGCTCTGAGTGCAACATCTTCATGAATACTACAATGTTCAGAGACAGGAAAATGAAATGGCTCCTCCTCACCCATCCGTTTTCTTTTGTAAGAGCAAGACAAACTTCCCAGTAGACTCTCTCTTGTGCCTCATTGCCCAGGACTGTGCCATAGGCCCCTTCCTAAACCAAACATTGGCATTGGGAATGACTTAGGCCAAGATTCATCTGAGGTTGGGGAGGGTGAATGCTGACATCAGAATCAGGCTTTGTGGCAGGAGGAACCACCAAAAATACTGCCAATACAGCATTCGAGAGATTTTGAGATTTCTTTTTGTAGTTAATTGTGTATATATTCTGGGATTCTTTAGTGATATAAAAGTATACTGTTGCTTTTCTAGATAGTTTTATTTTTATATAACTACCAACTACAAATGAGCATGTCATTTTATCAGTGTGGTTGACTAAATCCTTCCCATTTCCATCACCTTCTCCAATATGATTTATATTCTTCTTTTTTACCCAAATGTTCACCTATTCTAACTCTTCTTCACAATCTTTCTGAATACAACTTCTTCCAAGAATGTGGGGAAAGTATGATTTTAATGCAAAATGAAGAAGAACCCAATATTCTCTGTCTATTAGAGTTAGTGTAATTTTTGCCCTTAAACAAAAAAGAGTATTGTCTTATTGGAGAGACTTAAGTAGAATAAACCTACTTTTCTGTCATTAATAAATAATCTGATCATCTTTCATTTCAGTAATTCATTTAACCCTCATGCTTGTATTCAAACAAAACAAAGATTGAAGTGGAGGGATGTCTATTAATTGCCAAAATAATTAGTTCAATAAAACAACTTGTTGATTCAAGGGGAAAGTTCAGTTTTTTTTTCATTGTTTTGGCTTATTAAATTTGAACAGTCAATTTAGTTCAAATGTTCATCAAAATCTATGATGTACTAACATTGTGGGAAAGTAAGAGAAGCTATAGAAAATCTTATACAACCTGGTAGAGAAGAAGAATAAATAATCAACTTAGAAAAAGTATCTATAATAAACTATTACATAAGATACAAAAAAGGTATATGAAAATTATAACATCAGTAACAAATATATTGAGCACTGATTATGGCCTAGGTTGTGCTTCTATTTGCTTTACAGGTATTAACTCATTTAGTTCCCAAACAACTCTAAGTTTTTTTTGTTGTTGTTGTTGTTAGCCCTATTTTACAGATGAAAAAACAGAGGCAGTAAAGAAGCATAAGGAGAGTTTCATGGGAATTTGGATGAGGATGCAATTCTTCCTGGGAAGTTAGGGGAGCAAGTGTTTTAGGGGAAAGATACGTGAAAAAGGTGACCTTCCAGCTAGTGTTGAGGCGAGAGGCCCAGGAAAAAACAATGGCTTTGTAGTGGGGAAAAATGGCATCTGCAAAGCATCTGTGAAAGACCTTTGTGTGTCCTGTGTAGCTGAAGCACTGTGCAAATATGTGGAGATTAAGGAAAGGGAAGCTGTGGTTAGGTTGTCTAAATGGTGTATGCCCAGCTAAAGGGCTAGAGGTCTGTCATCATGAGTCAACACCCATCTAAGATGTTTATGCAGGAGAGTGACATGATGAAATGTGGCTTTAAGAAAATGATTCTGGGACAGATGGAGACAACCAGACTGGATGGGGGAGGAAATGAAAAGGAAGAGGGAGACCCAAAGGCTCTATAACCCCTCTGTGAATAGCAATGTCATTTTTCAAAACGTGAGAGAAATCTGATATCCTTCAGCAAGAACACGAACCTTGACCACATGCCTTATACAAAAATTACCTCATAACGGACCACAGACTTGAATGTAAAATGGAAAACTATAAAAAGTTTAGAAAAAAATAGAAAAATTTGGAAACCTCAGATGAGGTAGAGCCTTCTTAAACTTGTCACCAAAAGCACTATTCATGAAAGAAGAAAACAGTCAAATTGGACGTTACCAACATTGAAAACTTTTGTTCTGTGAAAGACCTTGTCAAGAGAAAGAAAAGACAAGCTATGGACTGGGGGACAGTATTTGCAAATGGCATATCTAACAAAGGAATTGTATCTAGAATATATACAACGAATTCTTTCAACAATAAATAACCCAAACAATCCTTTTGGAAAATGGACAAAATACATGTATATACATTTCACTTGAAGAGGATATATAGATGGCAAATAAGCACATGAAACGATGTCCAACATCATTAGCCATTGGTGAAGTGCAAATTAAAATGACAATGGGATATCACTATGTATCAAATCAGAATGGCTAAAATTAAAAGTAGTGATAACATCAAATGCTGATGAGGATGCAGAAAAACTGGACCACTCAGACACTGGTGAGAATATAATGTGGTACAACCACTCTAGAGTAAAAGATGGCAATTTCTTACAGAACTAAAATGTGCTTACCATGCAACACTATAACTGCACTGTTGGACATTTATCTCACAAAAATGAAAACTGTATTCATGTAAACAATGGTACACAAATGTATATAGCAGCTTTAGTCTTAATAGCCTCAAACTGGAAACAACTCCAGTATACTTTAATTTGTGACTGCTTAGTCAAACTGTGGTGTGTCATAAACTGGAATACCATTCCGTGGTATTCTCCATTGAGTGAAGAAAAGCAGTATCAAAAAATTATACATTGTATGATTCCATTTATATAACATTCTTGGAGTGACAAAATTATATAGATGGGGAACAGATTCGTTGTTGCCACAAGTTGGGAAAAGAAGAGGGAAGGAGGCGGGTGGGCTGTAAAAGGGTAAAAGGAGGGATCCTTGTGATGGAACTGTTCTGTATATGGACTGTGGTAGTCATTACATGAACCCATATATGTGGTAAAATTATATAGAACTAAAACCACATGCACACATATACAGTGCATGTAAAACTGGTGAAACTTAATTAAGCTTGGTGGATTGTATCAATATCAATTTCCTGGTTGTGATATTATACTATATTTATGTAAGATGTCATCATTGGGGGAAACTAGAGAAAGAGTATACAAGATTTTTCTCTATTATTTCCTACAACGAAAATTGTATGAATCTACAATTATCTAAAAATAAGTAAAAAAAAAAAAATAGCGAGGGAGAAAAATGAGTGTACTAAAAGAAGATAAATTCGGTTTGGAAATGTTGAGTTTGAGAAGCTAGAAAAGTCTAGTAGGATGTTCGCAGGACAGTTTTGGAGTGGAAGAATGGAAGACTAATTTGAAGATACTGGTAAATCTGGGAGTTGTTTGCATAAAAATAGGAAAGTCTTTGATGAGATTGCCCAGCAAGTGAGAATAAAGCCATAATCATAATAAGAGCTCATATAATTGACCTATCACTGTGAGACATTGTGCATCCTGTAGACATGTTCCTTATTCACTCTTCACAACAATCCTATGATGTAGCTACTATTATTATTATATCCACTTTACAGATGAGGAAACCAAAGCCTAGAAGGGTTAAGCAACTTGCCAGGGTCACACAGCTGGTAATCAGAGAAGCTAGTCTATCTGACTCCAGAGGTTACCTTCCCTCCAGCATGAAAGAAAAGCACTGAATAAAAGCCCAGGAATATGATCATTTCAAGTTTTGGCGGAAACTAGAAAAACTCATGAAAATGACAGAGGAGGTAACCCCATTAAGACCCAGGTTTTATATCCTGAGCCTTGATGGGGATTTACTCTAGCCCTGTCTTTCAGGTCTTGGAGGCACATCCTAGTTACTTGTTATCAAGGGGAATGCATAAGTTCTGTTTGTACAAGACTGTTGGATGCTGGGTCAGTTCTGAGAAGCACATGGTCCATAGAGTTGGTGGGTGGGGCTGGTCTGGGTCTATTCATGGAGTCAGCAGACCATGGGAGGGAAGTCAGACTTGTCCGGGGCTGAAAACTCAGAGGCACATATGGGTGTGTCATATTGGAGGAACTGGGGGAAGGGAATGAAATGAAGGTCAGCTGTGAGGAAGCTGAGGTGAGAGTAGGAGAAATGAGCTGAATCCAGGCCTGTGGAGAGTGTACAGCGGCCTCCCTTTCCACAAGGTCTGGGACAGCCAGGCCTCTCCCTTGAAGGGCAGAGCTGGGACTCACAGCCCATTTGCCTGACCTAGACTTGGGCTTCCCACCTTTTCTTTTCACAAAATTAATCAATTGGAAGGAATCGACAAAATTGATCAGTTGTCTGGTTTCATGTGGACATAACGTAAAAGCCTTACCAGCTTTCAGGAATAAGGGATAAAATGTGGTTTTGTTCTTTCTTAATTTCCCCAGTTGATTTGTATCATGATTCCTGCAGATGTAGCTAAAAACTAAATCCCTAAAATACAGTGGAAAGCAATAATTGAGGAAGTTTCAAAATGATATTGATATAATTAATGTTGACCTATGGAAATCCTAACTTGAATTTTTCTTAGGGCATTTTTTTTTTTTTAGAATTATAGTACTGTCATCTTCATAATTCATCAACTTTTGCTACAATAACATTGATTAGAAAGAATGCTCGTGGATGAAATGTCTGAATACAAGTGTAGGGCAGAGACAGTATCTTAGTCTATTCAGGCAGTTAACAAATAACATAGACTGGGTGGCTTATTAACAACAAAAATTATTTCTCTTGATTCTGTAGGCTGGAAGTCCAAGATCAGGGTGCCAGCATGGTTGGGCTCTTGTGAGGACCCTCTTCTAGGCTGCCTGTTGCTGACTTCTCAACTTCTTCTTGTATTCTCACCTTGTGGAAAGAGTTATAGAGAGCTCTTTGGGGTCCCTAATGGGATTAATGGCACTAATCCCATTCATAAGGGCCCCACCTTCATGACCCAATCACCTCCCAAAGACTGCACTTTCTAATATCATCACCTTGGGGATTAGAATTTCAACAGATGAATTTGAGAGGGACACAAACATTCAGACCATAGCAGTGAGTCTGCAGTGTCAGAAATTAAGACAGTTACCAAAACCTAAAAGGGTGTTTACACATGCACACACGGCAGCTTGAAGGACTCCCTTTGGCTAAAATTTGGGACAATTTCAATATCAGAATGATAATGGCACTAAAATATTATAACTTTTTAATAAAAAATTTAAAAGCCCATGGGTTCATGGTGATACTAAAAAGAAAAAGGAGGAAAGAGTGGTGCAGAAAGCTATGCTTCATAGAATTTCAGTTAATAAATGTAGAAGGAATAATCGAATTAGATAATAACTATTTTGAAATTTCTAGTAAATTAAGCAAAGAATGTCAATGGATGCTAAAGTCATTTTAGGGATTCAGAATATTCTCATATTCTCAAAGTCTCACCCCTCAGATGACTTAAATTACCACAAGGGGGAAATGTGCCTCTACAGTGGAAAGATCTGGAGGACATCACCTTCCTCAATCTAACATCACCAAGAGGGGGTCCACTTGACATTATCTGCTCCTTGATGAGTTGCAGTAAGATGAATACAACATCACCTATGTAGTACTCTTGGCAAAAATGTTAAATCAGAATATAATCACAAGGATACAGTCAGACAAATCCAGAATGTGGACATTTTGTAAGACAAGTGACTGGTATCTTTGGGACTGTTCTAGCTATGGAAAGACCAAATAGAAACATAGCATCCAAATGCACTATGTGGACCTTGATTGGATCCTGGATTCCCCTCTCTACCCTGTACAAAGACCATAAAAGACATTTTAGGCCGGGTGCGGTGGCTCATGCCTGTAATCCCAGCACTTTGGGAGGCCAAGATGCCTGTAATCCCAGCACTTTGGGAGGCCAAGGTGGGCGGATCACAAGATCAGGAGATCCAGACCATCCTGGCTAACACGGTGAAACCCCGTCTCTACTAAAATACAAAAAATTAGCCGGGTGTGATGGCATGAGCCTGTAGTCCCAGCTACTTCGGAGGCTGAGGCAGGAGAATGGTGTGAACCCAGGAGGCGGAGCTTGCAGTGAGCCAAGATTGCGCCACTGCACTCCAGCCTGGGTGACAGAGCGAGACTCCATCTCAAAAAAAAAAAAAAAAAACCAAAAAAAAACACATTTTAGAAACAACAGGGGGAATGTCAATGTAAACTGTTTATAAGATAATATTTCTGAATTAACTTTTTTTTTTTTTTATCCAGAATAGTATATTGTGGTCATGTAACAGAATATTCTTATTCTTAGGAGACATGTGCTGAGGTATTTAGGGGTGAAGTTTCATGATCTCTACAATGTACTTTCAAATAGCTAAATTTTCAGTGGACTTATGAGCTGATACAATTGGTTTAGACCGTGAATTTACTGGTGACTTATTTGGACTTTCCTTATTTCTCAAAGTTATGACAGTTCATTTTAAATCCCTCGGTGGTAGTTCAAACTTTGACTCCCATTTTTATCTGCTTTTTGATTCCTTTTCACCTCCATACCTTCTTAGCAACGATGAAGTAAATGCCTGGATTTGTATTAGTCTTCTGTGTCCTTCAGAATCTTCTACTCACATGTCAGTCAGCAGGTGTAGGTTAACATATAAACCTGCAGGATTCTTACCATTTTATTAGATTCTCGTGACAATTTGGCAAGAAGCATTTAGTGTTTTCCTTGTTTCCAGCTAGCCTTTGCCTGAAAATGAATCTACCTCAGTTTCCTAGAGATTGATCATTTACAAAGAGAAAAGTCAGGGGCTTTTATATCACCACTTCCAACTCCTTTTGCTAACTAATTCTTCGATAATAGATGATATTCTCTGTATAAAGGTTTTACATCTTTTTGTCAAGATTTGGCTCCCACATTTCCAATAAAATGCTCCACCTTTGAGTGATGACCTCAGTTAGCTGCATCGTGCCCTGCCCCCGAAACTGACATCACCATAACCTTGGGAGCCTGGTAGGACAGGGTCTACCTTCATTTTCATGATGAGGAGGTAGAGGCTGGGAAAGTCGGTGTATTAGTCTGTTTGCATGCTGCTATAAATAACTGCCTGAGATTGGATAGTTTATAAAGGAAAGAGGTTTAATTGACTCACAGTTCCGCATGGCTGGGGAGGCCTCAGTAAACTTACTAATACAATCATGGCGAAAGGGGAAGCAAACACATCCTTCTTCACATGGCAGCAGGAGAGAGAAGTGCAGAGCAAAGGGAGGAAAAGCCCTTTATAGAACCATCAGATCTCCTGAGAACTTGCTCACTATCACAAGAACAGCATGGGGGAACCTCCCCCATGACCTAATTACCTCCCATGAGGTCCCTCCCCAAACACGTGGGGATTACAATTCAGATTACATTTCAAGATGAGATTTTGGGTGGGGCACAGCCAAATCATATCAGCCAGGAAGGAGCCTTTGTCAGTCATACAGGTAATTAGTTGGTTAGTGATAGGAACAGGATCTGGGCCTCCTGGCTCTTTGACTAGAGCTTTTTCTCCTTTGCATGTTTTCTCTTGGCAATGTCCAAAATCTATGCTCCTAGCTATCTTCAAAGTGACATTTCCTTCATTCACAATAACGGATTGAGAAGCTGCTATAGGTCCAGACCACGACAGACACTGGGGACAAAGACAAATATTGGCCTCAAGGTTCTTATGTTTGGTTCAAAAGAACTAGATATTAGATATTACAGATATTGTACAAATTAGATATTAGATAGCAGAGATTTGATATTATAGAAAAGGAAGGTGGAAAATTTGTTCAGAGGCACCTCAGTGGTCTTCAGGATTTTTTTGTTTTAATTCTCTGCAGTTTTTTGGACAGGATCTGCTTTTTTTTTTTTTTTTTTAACTATTGGAAGTTTTAAATATATGTCCATGATAATTTCTTTAATTCTAGAGCCAGCATAGGTCTGGGGAAGTTTTAGGAGGACAGATCTCAGACCCTACCTTATACGATTCCATCCCTTGATGTTGTCTTTCTTTGTACATCTACAAAACGGAGAGAGCCAATGTGTCACCCTGGGATGGGTTCACTGAGAAGCAGAGAATACAGGGAATCCTTGTGAATCCATCCCCTAGAATCCCTAGAACAGAAAAATGAGATTAGAATTACTAAAAGATGTGTGATCTCTATCAGGTCTTAACTTCACCGGACTTTTGTTTTGGGAAATAGAACTTGACCTTGGATGGGTCAAATAATGAATGATATTTTAGAGGCATCTTCTTTATTATCCATGTTGGTTGATGTAACTTCATTCTCCTCATAAGCAAGTTGATATTTACCTAATATGTACCTGTATCAGTAGTTACAGTATTGAAGTTATTCCACATCAGGTGTTAATAACTGCTGCCTCATGAGAACATTCACCTCTGCTCTCTCAGCATCTTCCCTGGGACAGGTTTCCCCATTCCCACTTCCAAATCCAGCAACCCAAGGATTAGTGCTTGGTGCAGCAAGGACACTGGTTGTCATATATTTTGAATATCTCTTTTTCTCTAGTTATTATTATACTATAGTTCTTAATTTCTTGCCAATCAATTGCACAATTCTTACTCTAAAATACCCTTATACCTTAGAAGTTGGCAAACCAACTATTAAGCTATATTTCAAAACCATGACATCAAGTGAAAAATCACAATCTTAATTTTTAAATTTAAAATAGTAAATGTGTATAGACAGTGTTCTTATTCCTGTATGCTTGATAGAGGAGCTGCTTATTTTTGGATTATAGAGACCACAGATCAAGAGGAAAATTTAAATGGAATCAAGCATAAGGGAGCCTGGCATACCTGAGGTGCTCTGTGAACACTGGTGGTTGGTCCTGTTGAAGGCAAGGTTGCTTCATGGGTAGGGGAGAGCCACTCAGTGGGCATCAGCTATCATCCCCATGTGTTTCATTATAATGGCAACCTTCTTTGATCATTGACATCTTCTCTGCACCTCATCTTTGCCAACAGTACTCTGGGTAGTGATCTCACAGGAGCTGGCTTTAGCTATCCTTGACAGTGCTCCTTTTTGGACACGGACTCAAGCCATCTATGGTGTTCCTGACTGATCTTCTTTGTGTTCAGGTTTCACCAGATACAACCCCATGTCTTTCTGAGATCAATACTTTCTTAATGTCAAGATCCCAGACCTTAGTTCATGCTCAGTTAACATGGTTTTTCTTAACTGTCGGAAAGACTAGACTCATTAAATTATTTTATAGTTGAATTAAAAACATTTCTATCCAATCTCCATGAGCATATACTTCAGTATACAATTTATGTATCTACTACTTACACGCAGCAGCTGCACACTTTTAGCTACTGCACATTTTTAGCAGCTTCAGAAAAAAGTAATCACATCTGGTGTGAGACATGCAGAATGGCAGTCCTTGTATTTTCTCTTGCTCTTTCGCTATAATGAATGTCATACTAGTAGCCAGTCAAAAGCATGTTCACCTAAAATGGTTCCTTTTACAAACAAGAAACAGGACTTTGAGTGCTGTACATCAGTTGTCAGGCTAATAAGATAATCTGCTTTTCATTTCAAAGTCCGTACTGTAATCTGAAAGCAGAAATCTTCTCTCTTCTCTTTGCAATAGTCACTGGATAAAGATTCTGTTATCACAATCCTATTAAGATGTATTCACTTTTGCAGTACACCTTGGTAATAGTATTTATTGTTCTAAGCACCTAGGGAGAAGAGTGATAGAAGACAGATCTATTCAAAATTTCAGGAAAAAATAGTTGCAGAGATTGGGTATGGTAAAAGCTTAGAAATGAATAGCAACTAATATCTGTAACAGGAAAGAGTAAATATTAATTCATGAATTAGGCTCCTATTTAGGCTCTGATTGGGAAAGGTGGTAATTTTCCTACTGAAATGTCCATACCAGTCACATGGGTCTGCATGGGTGGATGCTGGCTAAACTGAATTTCTTGAGCACCGATATTCAGCTGTGGCATTTCTAATACATTACTGTTTATTGGCACTAATAGCTTTGAAGTTGCAACACCATTTAAAAAAATAAATAATTAGCTTTGATAGGAGATGTGCAATCAGAACCATAATTAATGAATTGACTGCTGAGAACAGTAGCTAGTGCCCAAACTTTTAGTTGGTGTAGATATTGTGTTTCTTCTCTTCATTTTGTATGAGCAATTAAAATTCCTGGTGACTTCTGACATTTTTGCCTTGAGTGAGGGGATCTCCAACTTCCCCACTCAGATGAACCAGGGGTGGTAGATTTTATTCTTGATATGATCATCCTGTATTGATCTAACTTCATTGATATAAAAGCTACATAAAATGATTTGCCATTTCCACAGGTCTTCCTCTACACATTTTTGCTTCAAATCAAAGTGCATTTTCAAGCATCTCTGTATCTTACACTAGCCTCTAGCACTAGGCTTTTCATTTATTTCTATATAGGTCTGTCTATTGTGAATTAATGGTATATTTCAGTTATGTCTCTGCTTCACATCATGGAAAATTATCCACTTTCATTCACAAAGATTTCACCTGAAGATTAATTAGTATAAACATAATGTTTAATGTTATTAAATGTCCTCTCAGTTGTAAGACGTATACACAGTATTTGTATATTTGCAAGAAATCTGTGGATTTCCTGTCTTTTACATTTTAAAAACCTGGAGAATTACTTCTTTTGTAGGTAAATTGACTTGACTTATGCTTTCCCCTTTTAGGCACTGTCATATGATTTGATAGACATTTATAAAGCTTCCTAGGATATGTCATACTCCACTCTTGAGGTACTTGGTGACTAAATTAAACACAAAATGGAGTTGTAATAGCTTATGGCTTGAATTAAGGGTATTTTAGGATCAACATTCTCCTCATCTAAAGAGCAAACATGTTTTACAGGACAATTTAGGACAAAAAGCCCAAACTAAAGCTCACCATTTTGAAATAAAATATTTATGAAACAAGTTTTGTATTTTCCTTTTCTGGGCTAAGTCTAAAATTCCATAATGTGGGTATTTCTCATAGAAACTTGCCGGGAATCATTCCAATGCTGACATTTAATCACCCACTTGTCCATGGTGTTTCACATCTAAGTTGCTCGTTTGCTGGGACAGAAGCAGCACTCTCTTCTCTTTACATCAGAAAGAAACACTTTAAATGCCCAGCAACTGCTGAAGCTTAAATCTGGAATAGGTACATTGTTTTGAGAAGTAATAATGCTAGGTAGTTTTCTCCACTTTGAAATGGAAATACTGCATTGATTTAATTTAATGTATATTCAAATTGCATACACCTATGTGGGTTTCTTTGCTTCATTTCATTTTTGGGGCCCCATCTAGTGAGGAAGAGAGAGCCTTCATCCAGTCTCTGCTTCCAGGCCTATAGGCCTCAGCAGGGCCGGTTGGTCGGGAGTGGATAGTTTAGAAATGAGCAAAGCAGATATGGGCTGTTGCCTCATGGGGATATCAAGCCATAAAGGACCATTTACTCTTCCCCAAATGTCCTATAAATATTCTTTCCTAGGACTGCTGGTGATCTAGTCTCTGGCCTTCTCCCACTTCACCCCTCTTGTTGTTCCTTCTCTTCGGACCTGGATTTAGAAGTGAGCTAACCCACTCCTTAGTTCTCTGGACACTTTCACTGACAGTCCCTGCAAGGTCCCTCTCTTGTGAATTTATTTTCTTCTTAGTTCCTAATGATCACACTCATCCCTCTTCCCCAAATCATCCACTAGAATGTGTTCAGTATGAGTACAGTGATGTGTGATTCTTTATAAAATATGTAGTCACTGTGTGTAAGTGTAATTGTATGTGTTAATGTGCTATAGTTCTTACTCTTTCTTACCTTTCCCCTTTAATACATTTTAAATATCTATTCAGGTATGTATAGCTAGTTCATTGCTTCTACTACTGCATAGTTGTTTTGGAATAAATCCCCCATGCATTATTTACCTGTTCTCCTGGAGCTCCTGCCCAACTTAGTGGCCTCTTCGCCCACCATTTTTCCACACCCTGCCATTGTAGCCATGGAATGTCTTCTCTACATTCCTCTCAATTTAGAGGAATGTCTTCTCTACATTCCTCTCAATTTAGAGGAATGTCTTCTCTACATTCCTCTCAATTTAGAGGAATGTCTTCTCTATATTCCTCTAAAGAAGCAGAAGATCTTTGCAACTCCTGTTTGCCCTTGTGAGCACCACCTAAGTAGCATTTATTATTATACATCCTTAGATTTCTCTTTAAATGTAATTTATTTCAGGAAACCTTTTCTGATCTCCCCTTCAGAATATGTTTAATCCTCTGTTCTGTGCTTATTATACCCTGTACTTCCCTTATTGAAATCAAGATCACACATGTTATAATGCTGTACTACTCAATAAGCTCCCAAGGGCCTGGCTCATGTCTGCCTTCCTCACTGTTGAATGGTTGACTTCTCAGTAATTAGCCCAATGTCTGGAACATAGTAGATACTCGATTGAATAAACAAATGTGTGAATGAAATCAAGACATGGCCACTGCATCCAAGAAGTTCTTAGTGCACCCAATGACACAAACAGTAAGTAATAGCATTTCCATCTTACTGAGAAGGAAACTGAAGCTCTGAAAGATAAAATAAATTGTTAAAGTCACATATACATAAGTTATGGAGTTGGGATTTGAATACATGTTTATCTGAGTCTGTATGGTCATATTTTAGACTCAGAAACCTTTGAAGACTCAAGTATGGCTTTTTCTCATGGATGAATTTGTTACAATTACCACCCTCCTACCTGTGGATGTCTACCATTGCTTAGCCCACCTCTTCTGGAGCTGTAGGCTGAAGGGGAAAATAACAGACTAATTCATTAAGACAATTTTATTGAGCATCTACTACATTCTGGGTACTATCTTAGGACACAATAGTAGGGGTAACAGGCAAAATCTCTGTCTCAATGGAGCTTACACTCTCATGGGGGGACACAAGGAGTAAGTAAATGTAGAGTTGCGGATGACCTTAAGAGGCTTGAGAGTGAGCTTCTGCTGGTAGTGGATATTTAGACTAGTTGGTCAGGACATTTGAATAAAGATGTGAATGAGGAGGAGCCAGCTATGAAAAAATCCAAGGCAAGAGTGATCCAGAGAAAACACTGGGGCTGGGGTGGAGGGTGGGAAAACACGTCTGGTGGTATAAGGAAGAATAAAGAGGCCCCTGAGATTGCAGGTTGGTGAACACGTGTGGGAGTAGAGGAGATAAGGTGGATAGATAGGGGGGTGACACATCACACACAACCGTATAGGACATGATGAGGACTTTGGATATCATCGTGAGTGTAGCAGGAAGCCATCTGAAGGTTTTTAAGCCAGGGAGTTACGTGATTTATGTTTTCAAAAAGATCAGTTTGGCTGATAAGGGAAAAAAGGGTAGAAAGAGAGTGACCAATTAGGAGATTATTGCAACAGCCTGAAGTTGTGGCTGTGAGAATGGTGAGAAGTTGTCAGATCTGGATACATTTCAAAAGTAGAGCAAATAACATTTGCTAGTTCATGGAATGTGTGTATGGAAGAGAGGAGGAGAATGGAAATGGGGAGGTGAGAGAAAGGAACTAAGGTGAATTGACTATAGGGGAATGAGAGGGAAAGGCTGACAATGGAGCAGGTTTCAAGTGGAAGGCTGGGAGCTCTGTTTTGGACATGCTTGGTTTGAGATATCTGCTAGACATTCAGAGACCTTGTCAAGTAGGAAGTTAGAATAATAGCCCAGGGCTCAGAGGAGAGATTAGATCTTGAGATATAAACATGAGAGTCCTCTGTATATAGATGGTGCTAAAGCCAGACCCCTGGAGGAGATCATTCAAGGAGTGAGGGAAGCTAGAGAAGAGAGGGGAGGGCTTAGCCTCAGAATACCTCACCACTTAGTCAGGAATTTGAGGAGCAACCAGCAAGAGAGATTGAAGGAATGGCCGTTGAGGTAGGAGGGTGGGGTGGGGTGCGGGAAGCGGGGAGAGAGAGAGATATTTACTACTATTAGAATCTTTATTTCGCTCACTGAACACCAAATGTTTGGGGTTTTTCCTTACACCAACAAACCTGTAATTCTCCAGACACTAACTAGGTGTCCTACAATTAAATTCAATTATAACACTATCTATGTGGAGTTAGTGTCATACCCCACAAGTTAGGGGCTCACTTACATAAGACTGCCCCCATTTTCGACACCAGTCACAAGTTTAGGCCACCCATATTTCTGACTGACCAGCTATAAATTAGGGTTCCCATGACCCCTTCTTTGGGTTTAATAATTTGTTAATGGCTCACAGAACTATTCTATTTCACAGAAAATAGTTTACTTAAAGCTAATGTATATGCTTTTTTCATTTGCTGTTTATAGTTTTATAAATCAAATCTGCTTTATAGGAGCCACAGGTCCTATTACTTTGACTTTACATATAGGATTATGGGTTTGTGAAGTCAAATATTCTGTTGATCTGCAAATTATGACCCCTACTTTTTTTTCTTCGAGTTGTTATTCATATTCAAGGTGTCCTTTCTTTCTCAAGTAAAACTCTCATTCCTTTATCTGCCCCACCTGCTATGGTTTAAATTTTTGTGTCTCCTCTACCCCAAACTTCATAAGTTAAAAATCCTAACTCCCAAGGCTGTAGTATTAGGAGGTAGGGCCTTTGGAAAGGTGATTAAATGATCGGGGCAGGGCCCTTATGAATGGGCTTAGTGCCCTTATAAAAAAGACCCCAGAGAGCTAGCTAGTCCCTTTTGCCATTTGTGGACACAGCTAGAAGATACCTTCCAGTAACCAAGAGGTGGGCCTCACCAGACAGCAAATCTGCTGACACCTTAATCTTGGACATTCCGGTTCCAAAACTGTGAAAAAAAATTTTTTTATCAGCTCTCCAGTTTATAGTATTTTGTTATACGAGCCCAAACTGACTGAGACACTACCTAACTGCTTAAGGGGCTTAAAGCCTTTAAATTTATTTTCTGAGAAGTGACAGTCTACCAGATAATGAAGCTTCTGTCCAATTCATTTAAGAATGGTGTGGCTTAGTCTGATAATACTATTAATAATAATTTATTTAGCATTTACCATTTGCCAGGCATTGCTCTATGTGCTTTACATTTATTAACTAATCCTAAGGGCAACCAATGAGCTAAGTTCAGTTGGTATTCCATTTTATGGATGAAGAAACTGATGTACAGAGAGGGTCAGCACATTACCAAAAATCAAGCATCCAGTAAGTGGGGGACCTGAGCACCCAAAGCCTGAGCTTTCTAACCAACAGGATTGTCTTTATTTGTTCACTGGATGTCCTGGACAAGTTGAGCATTGGGGACAGACAGGCATAACAGGCAGCTTCTCCCCTGAAGAACTCACTGCCACGCTCTGCTCCTGCTTAGAGTCTTCCTTACCCTAGCTGTGCAAATTGAGATTGTGCATGTTGGACCTATGGTTTTCCAAAAAAAAAAAAAAAAAAATTCTAGAAAATGACCAATGGCCATGAAAAGAACTTTAATATAGGGTTGGCAGAGAGGATATTACTCCCTAGTTCAAGTTAGTGAAAAGATAATTTGCACAATGTTAGTGGCCTGCCAGAGGTCCCAAGAAGCTACCATTGTGATTGCTATTTTATTTAGAGATTGTAAATATTGACAAATTGCAATTAAATTTCCCAGCTCTCCTTTTATGTCAGCAATAACGACACTGAAGATCTGGTTAAAATTAGTTCATTTGCATGTATTTTGTTAATCATTCATTCCTTATAAACTGGAATATTTTCTCATCTCAGCAAATAAAACAAAGATAGCGTCAACACTAAAAGAGATAAAAGCTTCAGTCTATACTAGTTTCCACTTATTCAAAAGTAAAGGCAGTGTTTTGTCATCGTAGGTATTTAATTTCTTGGATTGAAGGGGAGTTTCCTCTTCCTTACAAAAAAATAGTTGATGAGAAAAGAAAAGAAAAAATTATTTTTGGTTTGTTTGTAAAAATACCTTATACTCTATCAGTTACTTACATTGAGCCTTTCTTTAGAAAAAGATTCTCAGTTATTTGCATAGATGTATTAGCTGTGAAACTAATGTAATGATTCACATACCTGTATTAGCTGTGAAACTCTGCGGCAATAATTTATTGGTAAATTTCATCACCTAAGACTGGGCTCAGCAGTAAATTCCCATCATCTTGATACTTTCATATGCCTACCACTTGGTCACAGAAGCAACTATCTGAAATCACCAAAAACATCAAAAGATTATGTCATCAACTCCTTGTGCTTTGTTGTTTTTGTCTTCAGCTGTCTAAGAAACTACTGTAATATAAAGTGGCACTCACGATCAGATGGTAGAGGAGGGAGTAGGGTTTGTGTGGGAAAGAGGATGGGGCCAACCAGGATCAAATGCCTCCTGGGTCCCAGGACTGTACTAGACACTTTAAACACATTATCTAATTTAATTCTTCCAACAACATATAGAGGTAGGTATAATTGCTCTCAATTTACCAGTGACAAGCCATGAACTGAAAGCTCTAGACATGAGATCTCCAGGCTTATGGCAGCTTGAGCTGAGTGGAAGCCAGGTTGAATAAATCTTGCACCCAGTACTTACTGAGTAGGTTGATGGAAAGTTGTTTCCATGTGTGCCATTTTGTTATGGTTTTCCTTTTGTAGTGAAGAAGGGATTAGCTCCCATAAAAGACCTTTCTCCAATTGTGGTAATTTGAATGTGTAAATCCACCTTTCTGTCAGGCTTACTTGAGGAGGGCAAGACATTTATAAAGAAATGATCACACAGCCCACGAGAGTTAGTTGGAGCCTTAAGGAGCCTTAAGTTAATGATCTCACATTCTCTTGACTTGGGAGACAACTGCATTTTAACTCACAAATAGCCACATTTAAAAAAACAGCAAATAAAATTTCTCAAAAGCTAAGAAAGCACATAAGGCTGTAGAGTATTCTTACTTGTATTAACTAAAAAAAATAAAATCTGTTGTCATTTTGTTTTGCTTTGCCAATTAAATGCTCCACTTGTCCAGCAAGAAATAATCATCATCTTTACTTGTTTCTAGAGACAGCCTTGGGATTTTCTTTGGTGTGTGTGTGTGTGTGTGTGTGTGTGTGTGTGTGGCCTGCAACTTCACGTGCAAATCCTTCTGTGTGTGTCGTGATTTCCAAACATGGGATTGGGACACATGGACTGCAAAAGGATTTTGTCTGATTTTTGAATTTATTTACAGGTGAACATCTTAAGATGTTCCACTCCAGTATTTAAAATGATAAATAAACACACAAAGTCCTGTTCTGACAAGAATGAAATCAGGGATTGGTACAGCAAGGGTCACTAATACCTATATACACTAACGTGTGGTTTGTGTATGGAGCATCACTCCTAACCTTTGTGACACTGGAGGTTTTACTATATTTAATAGTCACTCAGATCAGTGTTGATAAAAATGTAGTATTTTAGCAATCAGATGTGTTTTTTCTCTCTGCCTTCAACTTCATGCTTTAGCAATATCAGACTATTTATAGCTTCCTATAGCTTTTTGAACACTAGAGTGGAGAGGTGGACAATGTAGGCTGCAAAAACCTCATTCCTGGTTTGGCCTGAACTCTATGGCTTAATAGCTATAGGATCTTGGGCAGATTAATTTATCTAAGGTTTACATTTCTCATCAATAAAATGGGGATGAATCTCTTGTGAAGATTGAATGAAACAGTGCACCCAAAGTGCTTATTTTTAGCACAGTGCCTGGCACACAGAACCACTCAATGAAGGTTAGCTATTATGATTATCATCAGCATCATCAACACCTGATACTGTTTTATACTTTCTATCTTTGCATCTGTTTCCTCTGCATCTTTCCCCACTTGGTCTTCCTTCCAGCAAACTCCTTCTCATTTATTTAAAGAATGTCACTTCCTCCAGGAAGGCTTTCTTCATGTCCACCCCAGACACAATGATTTGTTCCTCTTTAGTGCTCCTTCTTCACCTTTTACTTGATTCTTCTGCGGCCTTACACACCCTGCCATGATAGTTGTTTATGGGACCAGTCTCCTCGTGTAGACTGTGACTGTTAGGAGGGGCCGTCTTTCTTACTCATCACTGTATCCGCAGCACCCAGCGCAGTACCTGGCAGACAGGGTGCTCCATGGATGATTACTCCATTGAATTTCTAACAGACACAAGCTGTTCTGCATCTGGCATAAATGGGCCCAAGGATTCTGAATGTGAGAATCGGGGATGTTTAACAATAAACATGTCCTTCTCTCCACCTGCTGCATCAAGTTGAGATCCGTTATGCTTAAAAAACAAAAGCAAACAAAACAAAATCCAATCTGAAATTGTGGTTAAAGGGATTTTAGTGCAACATTGTAGATAATAGATATGAAAAGAAAATGACCTGCATATGGCTAGATCCTTTATGATAACAGAAGAGGCTTTCAGCAAACCTTATTGATGTGGCTTTGCCAGTAATAGTTTCAGATGTTTGCCCTGGGCCTCACTGCTCTGGCTGCAGGCCTCCTGCTGCTGATGCTCCCACATTTTATGTAACTGTCACAAAGTTTTGATGTACATTTATAATTTTAATATTCTCAGAAAACTCTAGAACAAAACCTTTATGAATACAGAGGGTGTCTTCTGATCTTTTACCAGGAAATGGATGAAAAACATTTGTTGTAGACAAAGGAGTTCCAGTATCGAAATGATTCTCTAATTTGAAGTGATACAAAACTATCCAGTAAAAACTCTTTTGTCTTGAATCATATCATATTGAACATATTTATATTTGAACTAGCTCTCTTCTCTTTGATTATATGATTTTAAATTGAAAATGATGAAAAAACTTGAAATAATAAGTTGACTGGTATTTCTCAAACTGATCTGGGGCTATATTCTTGGGGTTACATGTGTGTTCTGGGAGAATCTTGAAGGTTAGGGCTTTTGTTCTGATGATAGTTTGCAGCTAATCTAAGCATCTTCGGGACCATCTTGTAACTGAATACTGGGCTTGCATTCTGCTCCTGTGGGTTCCAAATCATCACAACTTCCTAGTCTAAGGAGAAAGACCGGAAGGGGCCAAATGACATCACTCCTCACACAGTGGAATGCATCTGCTTGACCCCAAAGAACCTGCACCTTAGCAGTCAGCACTGCATTCACATTCCCAGAGGTGATTCAGTTTCAGCAAGAGCACATAAATTGGTCACATTTAAGTAATACTATTAGTTGGATTTTACTGGTTTTGTAGTTTTATTTGCATTTAATTTTAAAATTTGTTTTAGTGTGATGCTTGCTTAAAAGAGCAATAAGCATATGGGTTTAGTTTTACATTTATACATACTTAAATAACATAACTTTTAATGTAATGTGACATTGTGTCTTGGGTTTTTTTCCCCCTCAATTGTCTGAAAGCTAATCATATAACCAGTCAATTTTGAGAAATGCTGCAATGGGTTCCATTTATGATGCTGACTTTTCTGGAAAAGTTTGTCAGTGACCAAATAGCCTCTTGTATGGCACACTGTATGCCATAGGCACTCAATAAATCCTCATGATATGAGGACAGCCCTTGGGTCTTGCCCTCATTCTGCCATTGTGAGCAAGTCTCTGGTTGATATGACCAAGTAAGGGCTTGGATTTAAGGATCTCTTTAGATCCTTCCATATCTAAAATTTGAGTCAAGAAACCCCAGGGATTTCTGCCGTTTGTTTATTTTTCTACCTCACTATGCCACCTATCCTGACCCATAAAATTGGATTTTTTTTTCAACTTCTTAGACATCAGCAACAACAATGCCATATTTGAGTACATTCAATCAGTTTTCTTGAAACACAAACTCACATTTCTTGTTGGAAGTTGTAGTCTTTTTATTTTCCTTGAAAGAAAATAAATAAAAGGAAAGCACTTAACCTAGACCTTTGGACATATAGAACTAATACATCCCTTTGGAAAGAACCTTAATATCTCTGACAAAGGCTGCTGGACAGAGGCTGCAGCATGTTAACAGTCCCCTCCCTGTCTCTGATCCTGAGGCCGTTAGTTCTCTTGGTGGGAAATCACCCCTGCAGTGTGACAGACCTGGATGCTGACCGTAGCCTTGCACACCATTTCATTGGGGCTTTGGGGAGCAGGAACTGCTCAGCTATGGGAGACACAAGCTGGGGTGCCTCAGGACAGTCCTTATGCTTAATGAATCAGTGAGCTTGTTTGAACAGTTTTAATGTAGCCCAGATTACTAGCTTCCTTAGTTTCTTTGAGTGGGATCAACAGACCCGGAGAAAAATGGAAAGAAATGGAGAGAAGGTGCTTTCCCAATGGAGTAGAGACTACCAGCCTCTGACATGGTCAACTAGTCCCAACTAGAGGCCTAAATCAACTTCAGAAGTTCCCAAAGAAACAGTACATTTAAGAAGATTTCTCTCTTATGTGTGATTAATTCAGGCTGCTCTGTGCTGGGTGGCATGTTGGAAAAGGGGAATGTAATCTTATAATAACTTTTTGGTTGATGGGCTGTAGGTGAACTCAGGTTTGATTTGAAGTGAAAAACCATGCCATGAAGAAAAATGTTTATGGTTGCCATTTGGTTTAAAGAGCCCTGGGGCTCCTATCTTTATTGTGAAATATAGTCTTAGAATAAAAATATTTAGCTGTGCTTCTGTAAATTAAAATCTAGTTTCTCCTTAGGTTTATGATTTGAAGTCAAGTTTCTGACTTAAGTGAGATAATTAAAAGAAAAACAGAAGCAAGAGGATGATAGATGTGACCTGCAACCTTGGCACACACAAAAGCCCTGGCCGTTTTTCTTCTGCTCAGCATAGACTGTAGATTTATCATCAGGACAGCAAACGTATTTAGGAGGAGGAAAAGAAAGAGAAGTTACATATGAGCCTTGTGACAGCATCTGTCACAGAGAAGCAAATGAATATTCTTACAGGGACATTCCATTTAAAGAATTGCTTTTTATTGTCCTTTGAGTTGCTTTATGTTCATTTAATAAGCAATACTGAGTTCAAAGATAGCTCTGCCCTTACAACACTTACAATGGGAAGTGATATTCTTGGCACCTTAGTGTAACGTGCTGAGATAGTAATTACATCATCGGTACCTGTCAGATGCTGGGGCAGGCAAGTGCAGAGGCAGAGTGGAGAGAGCATTTAGTGATGGAAAACCCATAACTCTAATTAACTACTGCTTACTCAATGATCTCTGACCATATAAATTGTGCAAACTCTATGGAGCCTAAAATAGTGAATAAGATGAATGATACCATAATAAGGGGAAACACCCCAAAACATTTCTTTTTATACATTGAAAAATGAGGAGGCAGTGATCGTTTAAGAACAGATGCAAGTATTTGAGAACCTCAGACAATAGAAAGTCAAAGAACAGTTCTAGTGGATTATTCCTTTCAGCTCTATACTTGTCTGCCAAGGGTGATTTTGTTATTATTTTCTTCTCTTTCTCCCCCCTCCCTAAGCAAAGAAGAAATTAGCCAGAGGTAATTTCTGGTAATTTAGTGTAAAATTGGCACTTGCTAATTTGCTGACCTGATTTTTCTGAGTTGCAGAAGGATGGAAGTTGACCTTGCATTGTCTGCATGCACTGGGTGTCTGGGCAATCTTCCCATAGGAACAGTACACTGTATTTTCTAGGTTCCTTTGGTGTGTGAATAATCTTTTGTATCTCACACTTATCAGTGACATAGGTTTAATTTCGCGCAAGACTTCTTGTTTCTAAATTTTTTTTTTTTTTGAGACGTAGTCTTGCTATGTTGCCCAGGCTGGAGTGCAGTGGCATGATCTCAGCTCACTGCAACCTCTGTCTCCCAGGTTCAAGCGATCCTCCTGCCTCAGCCCCCCTCATAGCTGGGACTACAGGCATGTGCCACCATGCCTGGCTAATTTTTGGATTTTTAGTAGAGAAGGGGTTTCGCCATGTTGGCCAGGCTGGTCTCGAACCCCTGACCTCCAGTGATCCAACCACCTCGGCCTTCCAAAATGCTGGGATTATAGATGTGAGCCACCGCACCCAGTCCTAAAAGGTTTTAAGTGGTCTCTTTGGGCTAAATTCGGAACTCCCTTTGCACTCTCAACCTAATGAAAATGGAACTGGTAAGCTGGAGAGCCACAGCCTCTGCTCTGGAGTGCTCTGTGCATCTGCCACAAGAAGCCTGAGACTTCAAAGCTGCTCCTGGTGTTCAAACTGCCAAAACAATACCACCTTCTCTTAGCTTTACCATTTCCTCTCTTCTATTTCTCTTGATCTGCTCCAGAAGCTCAAATAAAGCTGAAGAGATTTGTCAGTAAAATCATGCAAATTTTAGTAGTCAGGTTTCCTGCCCCCCTGCCCCCTGGGCTAGTGAGGAATGGCTAGTGTGTAATTCATGCTTTAAAAATAGCACGTCAAATCTGGAATAGTTAGCTCAAGTAGTACTTCAAGATTTTCCATATTTCTAGTCCCTTAACTAGAAAGCACATAATATGGTTCATCCTATCTAGAAAGGGCTTTTCAACCACCTTCATGAGGTAGCATATGAGTTTGAGTAGGAAAGTTGCTTGTTGACAAGCAATCCCCAAATCTCTGTGGTTTCATATAATAAAAGTTTATTTCTTGTCTACTCTCTGTTTTGGATTTGTGAAGGAGTGGAGGCAGAGGCTTCCTCTCCTCCATGGCTCTGTCATCTTTTAGGCTAGGCCTCATCCTTTCAACACCCCCATTAACACATGGATGGTGAAAAAGGTGAGAGAATGGAGGATTGCATGGGCGAATTTAGAGGCAAGTCTTAGAAGTGGTTTATCTAATTTCTGCCCAATTTCCATGGGTCAAAATTTGGTTTGGGAGCCTCAACTAACTGCAGGGAAGGCTGGGAGCCTAGCTGTGCACCTAGAAAGAGTGTAAGTTGTAGTGAACATGTAACACTTTCTCTGCCACAAATAGTAAAATTTGTCTTCTGTCTTACTCATTCTAGTGAGGGAGATTAGGGGCGACTGGAAGCCATGGTGAAAAATACTTCATTTGCCTTTTGTCTGATCAACATAGCAAGTTCTTTGTCTTGTTTAGTTCTTCCAGAATTAATTTTTCTGCAGTTGATGTTTGTCTCATGCAATTGTCTTGTATTTGGGGATCCTAGAAGAGGTAGTTTTAGCCTGGGAAACATAGGGAGACCCCATCTGTAAAAAAATGTTTTCTTAAAAAAATAGCCGGCATTCTCAGCAAACTAACACAAGAACAGAAAACCAAACACCACATGTTCTCACTCATAAGTGGGAGCTGAACAATGAGAATACATGGACACTGCTTGGGGCAGGGGGCATGGGTATCACACACTGGGGCCTGTCAGGGATGGGAGTGCTAGGGGAGGGATAGCATTAGGAGAAATACCTAATGTAGATGATGGGTTGATGGGTGCAGCAAACCACCATGGCATGTGTATACCTATGTAACAAACCTGCATGTTCTGCAAGTGTATCCCAGAACTTAAAGTATAATAATTAAAAATAAATAAATACTGGGCATGGGTGGGGCACAACTGTGGTCCCAGCTACTCAGGAGGCTGAGATTGGAGGATCCCTTAAGCCTGGGAGATCAGGCTGTAGTAAGCCATGTTAGTGCCACTGCACTCCAGCCTGGACAACAGAGAAAGACTCTGTCTCAAAAAAGAAGAAGGAGAAGGATAAGAGGAACAAGAGGAAGAATAAGAGGAAAAAGAAGAGGAAGACAAAGAAGAAAAATAATCTTTCAAAATTCTCGCTGGTATCTGGTTCAGGGATATATGGAAGTCTTTGTTCACTTTCTCCAACACTGTCCCTTTTTAGAAATCTTTGGAAGAAATTTAATCTTCTCCTCAGCAGTGGCTGTATTTTCAGTTCAAGAAGATTGTGGATCTCTTAAGTTAGTCTGTTACCCTTTGCACTATTGCCATTTTGAAGTTGAGTTAACATTCCACCTCAGGCCACCTGTAGCATCTGTTAACATGCATTTCTATGAAAGAGCTATACCTCTTGTTCTATTTTAGCATCCTGCTCTTATACCCTTCATCTATATGAAGGGTATATATATATATACCCTTCATCTAGATTTTCTCATCTGCTCTCTTTTATTTTATTTTGAACATCTTGAACATTTGCATATCTAAACATCTCTGTAATCCTTCACAGATCTTTTGTGCAATTGAAAAAGGGTAAAAATAAGAACCAAACCACACAAGCACACCACTTGGAAATAATCTGAGTCTTAAAAGTCTCTTCTTGAGCTTTCTGTTTAAGTTGAGATGTTCCTGAGAAGGATCACTGTTTGTTATCAGCCCTTGATAAAGGATGAGCAGAAATAGGAGACCTGGGGTGAATGGAGGTAGGGAAGAAAGAAGAATAGATGTTTCAGCAGCCTGAAAATACTTTAGTTAACATTAAGGAATTATTTCTTGCTAATTAATTACATTTTTGTTCTACTACTCTTCTGTAAAACATTTTGAAAGAGTAGTGTCTACTTGCTGCCTTTGCTACCTTGCTTTCCCCTAATTCCTTAATCCTTAGCACAACCCCCAACTAAAGCCCACATGAATGTCACTAATCTCCTTAGTCACTGCATTCTGTAGCCTTTTCCTCCTAAACCTACAGATTGTTGAAGCTCTCTTCTTCTTTGCTCTGTCCACATTCTCCTCCACTATTTCCGTTGTTGAAGATGGCTTAGGAGGAAGCCGGGCAACTACTAGTTGTGATGGCATGGGGAGAATTCATGTGTTAGGAAAGGGCTGTGCTTCTAACCCAGGAACTTTTGGATCCTTTCCAATTCCAGGCTCTAGATTCTGTGGTTCTCTGCCTAATCCTTTTTGGCCTTATTTCCCGTTTAGTCCTTTCACTTATTTAATCATTTAATAACATGTTGAGTTCATTGCATGTACAAAGCATATGCTAGGAACTCCGGGCATAGCAAAGTGATTAAAATTTTGTAAAAGCTGAATTAGTAAAGAGTCATAGAACATAGTGGAAAGAGCTCTTGGCTCAGGTTCTGGTTCTGGTTCTGGATCTTCCACTGATAAACTGTGGGACACCAGGAAGCCACTCAACAGTTCATTCACTCAACAAATAGATATTGAGTGTCTTCTATGTGATAGGTACCCTGCTAGGCCTGGAGACACAGTGCTGAATAGAAGAGACAGTTTCTGCTCTCAGGGAGCTTACAGTCTATCAGAGAAGACACAATAATGTTGCCAGCTTATTTAAAAGAATGAAACAGTTTTTACACATTTGTAACTTACCTGGCATCAGATTTACTAGCTACTGTGCTAGGAGCTTCCACATGCATCATTCCACTTAATTTTCATAATTACTCCATGATGCACCTTACCCCCAGCTCTGCCTTAAGATGATCAAGCTGAGGTGCAAAGTAGTTTAAAAAATAATTCCATAAAAATGGTAAAGAGTAATTTTATTCATTCACTCAAAATATATTTGAAAGCACTGCTAAAGTGTATTAATTTTTTCCTGAGGCAAAATAGTAAACCTTCTATGTCTTTAGCTTCATAACAGCAACAATTATAAAAAGGAATTTTAAGGTACTAAACTCAAATGATGTAGGTGTTAGCTTAAAAGAGAGAAATGGGGAAGTGATACGGCTTGTTGGAGGGGAGAAGGGAGATAGCTTGCAAGGCTCCCTGCAGAAGAACAGGAAGAAATCCTGGGCACAACAGAAAGCAGAACTAGTTGGTAGATGCTCCCAGCAGACTTCCCCTTGATCTAGAAGGAATCTATTGAAGGCTTTCTGACCTCTGTCTCCAGAGAACTACTCAAATAATGGCAAAAACGGCCATGACCCCAATCAATAT
Source organism: Hylobates moloch (assembly GCF_009828535.3). Lineage (NCBI taxonomy): Eukaryota > Metazoa > Chordata > Mammalia > Primates > Hylobatidae > Hylobates > Hylobates moloch. Next base: position 1,291,139 of record NW_026652310.1, on the reverse strand, counting down.
TTATGAATGCTTACGACCTTCCAGATACTTTTATAAACATCTTACATGTATCAGCTCATAAAATCTCCAAAAACCTAAAGAGGTAAAAGTTATCAGTCACATTTCATAGTTTGGAAAACAAGTGTCAGGGATGTGAAGTGACTAGCTCAAGGTTACAGCTAGTCGGTGGCAGATCCAGGATTTGAATTCAACCAGTTGGCTTCCAAGCCTAGGTTTTTAATAATGAGCTATACTGCTCTTACCCTGACCTCAGCTTCTGTGTAGGTCTGTGAATATAAACCATACTCATACTGAACACCATTTCTATGGTCTCAACTTAGGTAATCCTGGCATATCTTGTTAGTAACATCTTTGGCATGTTCTCCTTATGTTGGAAACCCCTTGAAATCAGAGTCTATGCCTAATCTACAATACTGAAGGAATGTTCGTTCATAGCTCTTGATAAAATGATCATTATCAGGAAAAGCGACCAGACAACAGCCTTTCTTCTCACTAACCACTCTGGAGCATGTTCTTAGAATGGAGTTTGAGGTTGAGGAGGAGAGATGAATTGCAGAAAGTTTCCAGGATATCAGAGACTTGATGGCTATATTTACTCATGCTTTCGGTAAAAACAGGTCACAACTCCGAGAACCGAGCCTTGGCAATCTGTTTTGGCTATATCCAAGGGCTTTCCATGGGAGCCCATTCCTACTTACACCTGGGTATGCTCTTGTTTGCTGCTGTGGAAGAGTATTGGCTACCCTACTGCAACGTCCCCTGGTTCCAGAAGCTCAGCATTTCAAAATCAAGACCTTAGAATAACCAGTTAGCCTAGGAGGCTACTCAAAGTGGACATAACTCCTTGTAAATGGTAGAGGACATTTTAGTTGGGTGCTGAGGATCAGTTCTGAACTGTGTGCATTGCCATCTTCAGTCTTGTAAAACTAATCACTTTTCCCTGCTCCCTGAACATGCGGCAGAGTACCAAAACTTAAAATCAAAGATGCAGAATAAGTCTCAGTTTAAATGGTCCACAAATGTTGAATGTGATATTAGGTCCATGCCTTTTTTAAGATTAAAAATTATATAAATTTCTTGCTTGTTCACAGAACATTTGAAGTTGTTTACTAGTAAAACATCAGAAGAAACATTCCATGAAGTAGTAAAGTTGTATATAGACAGCACTTTGGAAAATTAAAGCCAAGAGAAAGGAGACTAGAGATATGTCAACTGTAAGGATCTTCAGAATGTTGTCAACATTGTTTTGCTCCACAGATTCTATAAAGTGTGATTTTTTAAAAGTAAGCAACGTACCTCCTTTTTGATCAAAATCTCATGCAGAATTTCAACACTGAGCCTCTCCTTTCCCCATGTATCCCCATTCCGTATGGGTTGGGGAAGAGATGAGTGGGGCTTTGGGCTTCCCCACCTTCATTGACCAGAGAAGTACTACCATCACCTGTTTTCTGTATTCACCTTATATGGAAATTCTCATTTGAAGAATAAGTTTTGCGGCTTAAAAAATCTAAAAAACCCTTCTCTAGTATGAGATCCATTATTTTTTAGAATTGTATATTTCATTAGTAAAAAATTTTTGTGTATGCCTTCAATATATTTACTTGTTATATACATGTAGTACTTTATTAATATGTGCATTACTGCGTAGTCAAAAATTAGTTAAATTAGTTAAAAATGCGGTTAAATAGAAGTTGTAGTCTTTTCTCCCTGTACCCCAGGGGATCATCATGCATACCCCCAGCAGTGCTGGCCCTCCACTTTGGAGAGGGTCCTAGGGCTATATTTGTAGTAGGCTGGCTACTGTAACAGCAACCTCAAAATGTTGCTTGCTTAACATACTAAACATTTCTTCTTGTGTGTATCCCTATCTAGTTCTAGCTGTTGCAGAACTCTGCTCCATAGTTCAGGGACCTAGGCTTCTCCTTTTGTATGGTTTTGTTGCTTTCCAGAAGTTTTCTTCCTACACAATCAGCTGGAAGATGGGAAATAAACTAGTGTGGTGAATCTGGGGGGAGGGTTTTATGCATCAAACCTGAAAATAGCATACATAACTTCCTTCTCTTTTCCACTGGCTAGAACTCAGCCATTATAGCCATATCTGGGGAAAGCTGGAAGCCCAGGAGTTTAGGAAAACAGGACTTGGTGAACATATAGCATCCTTTCTGCCACATAAATCGATGCTGTACTGAAGAAGAGACTGTCTTCCTTCCAGTATCACTGGACTTGAAGTTTGTTGAATGTGGCATTTAGAGAGGTGGGTATATGACTGTTTACAGGTAGGGAGTATGTTCTGCTGATTATAACAAAAACTCATCTAAAGTGGCTGACAGTAAAGGGTTTTTGTTTTCTTATATCATAGGGAGTATGGCGGTAGGCAGTCTAGAACTGTCGGAGCTGCTAGAGGCATCAAGCACCCAAGCTCCTTCTAGCTCCCTTTTCATTGTGCCTGTTTCTCGGTTTATATTCATTGTCCCCAGATGGCTGCTCTTTCTCCAGACATTTTTTTTTTTTCAAATAAGATGAAGGGTGAACAGAAAAAGCAAAATGCAAATGCAAATGTTAGTTGAGCCTGTCCCATTTAACAAGTAGCTCTGAAGTCCCTTCTGGTAGACCTTCACTCCAATCTCCTTGGCCATAACTATCCCAAGACAAACATACCCAGCCTATGCTAGCAGCAAGGGAGTCTTTAAGTTGAGCATTTTTCTTTTTTCTTTTTTTTTAATTAGGGTCTTGCACTGTTGCCCAGGCTGAAGTTCAGTGGCATGATCATGGCTCACTGCAGCCTCAATCTCCTGGGCTCAAGCGATCTTCTCACCCCAGCTTCCTGAATAGCTGGGACCACAGGCATGCACTACCATGCCTGGCTAATTAAAAAAATTATTTTTAGAGACTGGGTCTTGCCATGTTGCCCAGGTTGATCTCCAACTCCTAGGCTCAAGCAATTTCCCACCTCAGCCTCCCAAAGTGTTAGGATTACAGGTATGAGCTGCTGCGCCCAACTTAAGCTGGGCATATTATCAACTTGAACAAAGCAGAGGGAAAGAAGGGGGAAATTATGGTCTGCAGCCATTTGATAATTCAGAAATTTCAGTCTCTTCCTAAGTCCATCCTGGTGAAAGGAGGTTGGTATGTATGCCTTTTCAATTTTTTTGTCTGAGCTCCAGTTGGCTGCTGGGATCTTTTATAACGGGCCTAAAAATTAAGCCATATTTTCTTTGAGGTTGGCATTGTTTACATGTTATTTCCTCTTAGTTAACTATCATAGAAGCCTTTTGAAACACATTTTCGAAGTAAACATGAGAGCTAGCATTTAAAGCTCAGTCTTGTATTGGTTACCAAACGCACCTGGGGCAACTGATGTTTGAAGGGAGCAGAAAGGATATACTGACTTCCATATTCTGGATTCCCTAATATTGAACCCTGCAACAATCTGGTTCTTCGAAAACAATGTACTTGACATTAGCTTATTATCCACAAATAACATTTCTTATTATATATTTAGACTATGTCTTACTCAGTTCAGGCTGCTATCACAGAGTTCCATAGACTGGATGGCTTATAAACAACAGAAATTTATTTCTCCCAGCTTTGGAGTCTGGAGGTCCAAGATCAGGGTGCCAGCATGGTTGGGTTCTGGTGAGGACTCTCTTCTGGGTTGGCCAGGCTTCCAATTTATTGGCTTTTTACTGGTTCATTGTGCTGTGGTAAGATAGAGGGTTATCTGGGGTCCCTGTTATAAAGGGCATTAATTCCATTCATGAGGGCTCCATTCTCATGACCTAATTACCTTTCAAAGGCCTCACATCCCAATAGCATCACATTGAAGGTTAGGATTTCAGCATATAAGTTTAGTGGGGGGACAGAAATATTCAGTTCATAACAGATTACATGCAGATTAAATGAAGACTTTTTGTAACATTCAACATTGCCACTTGGAGGAACCGTTTGATATGAGACTTCGTTGACAAGGGAAGACATATCTCTTTCAAAGAACTGAGAAATGCTCCTTAGAAGGCTTTGAGAGGTACTTGACTCCCCTCACACATTTTTTTTCTTTGTCTTGGCTGCTGGGAAACTCAGAGCCAATTTAGTGCTCAAATGAATAAGACATTTCTTATTTCAGATTCCTGATAATATTATTTCCTTTTTTCTTCAAAAAGTTTCCTTTTTTCACTTTTAACTATATTCTGTTGTATATGATTTTTGTCTTAAGCTGTCTTTTGAAATATAGAATAAAAATGATATGTGAATAAAGTGAAAATAAAAGAAAAATCCAGATTGTTTATTAATGTCTTATTCTACAAAAGCCATTTCTTTTGGTAGGAAGTAATTTATGCTGTCAGATTTGTGTTAGAGTCTTTGGGTGGCAAAATGGCACTTTCACTTTGGAAGTAAATAAATAAGCTACATTCTTCAATCTGTTCATCTTTCTGCATTTTAACTAGAGTTTAAATCTTGAGAGGGGTTGGCATGAATGGGTAATTACTACCGAGATGAATCGTGATGATGTTATTATTATGATGGTTTTTCTCTTATTTGAACTTTCAGAGGGAAGCAGCATTTATCTCGGTCAGTCTTTGAATTTGGAGTGGTAGGGGAACTAGATTTTTCCCTTCTTTCAAAATAGCAAATTTTAAATGTGACAGGCAGTAAATATAAGTTATGCTTGAGGTAACACAACAACGGTGTTAATGTAATTGAAATAAAATAAGCAGCGGGTTGGACACCTTTCTATTTCAGTATAATTCTACTCAATGGCAGTATATTTGACTTCATATCCAAAATATGAATGACCCACATCTCTATTCAAAATAACCACCTAAAGTCAGTTCTGCCCTTAGATCTGGGTAGTGTGGGCTCTCTGTCTCCTCATCTAGAAAGCCTGCTCAGACCCTGCTACAGTCATGGCCTTCCCCATAGGAGAAGAATTCACACTGCCCACCTGACATACACGCTCCTCTTAGAAACCTCGATGCAGATGTTTAGGATCCTGGACACCCCCTGCCCAGTCAGCTTCTGAGATCTGTGTGGAGGTGGCCAAGGGACAGCTGTTTTTCCTAAGGGTGATGATGGTGGGTGGTTTGGAGCTTGACTGGGTGGGTTGGGGTGTCTACTGACTTGCACTTGAGGCCCCTCATGGCACAGAATGGGTTATGGGGTGGGAACAGAAGGGGTGGGCAGGACAGGGGCTGGGGGCTAGGTGCTAAGGGCCGAATCACTCTACACCTCCATATTTAAGTATGAAACTCCATAAGGTCTTAGAATTCTACATTTTGATTTTCCAGCTCCAAGCTCTTAAAGAACCTAAGGAAACAATGCTGTCAAGAGTGAGGACCTTGGGCCTCTGTGAAGATAGAGGTTGCCTGTCTGTGCTTTAGTGGGGTGAGGAAAAGCTTCACGACACATGGAATTAGGAACTTCATCTAGATTTTTGCCCTGAGCTATGGGAATATTAGAGACAGACCCGCTTAAATGTTTCTCTCCTTCCTAGGTTCTACTGTATAAAGTCCAAACTCTCAGTAGTTTTCAGGGTCCATCACTGCTTAACCTCAACCTCTTTACACTCTTGCAACATCCCTTCATGCACCTTGTGTCTCACACTATGTGTCTTATTTCAGTGCCCCACTTGCCTTAAATATCACCACCTGCCATCTAATCACTCCAAGGCAGAAAAGCAGAGTCATCCTTCCTAGTTCCAGCTCCCTCTGCCCTCATTTGCAGTCAGCCACTAGGTGCTCTGGACTCCTTCCACTTCTTCTTTCTTCCTGGTCACCTGTCTGGTACAGGCTATCATCATCTCCACATGGATTTACTGCAGGAGCTTTTGGTCTTCCCACATCTACTCTGACCTCATCCGATGCAGATCCACTTTGTGGCCACAGTAATGTTTTTAAAACCAATATTGAATCAGGCCACTCCTTGCTTGGCTGCAATGGTTACTATGAATAAATACCAAAAATGTGCCCCCCAGGCTCAGATCACTCTCCTCCTCACCCTCTGCACCCTGTTGTACTGCCCTCCTCATAGTTGTTTCCTTAGTCATGTGCTCCCAAGGGCCCCATTCTTCAGCTGTCAGCTCAACTCTCACCTCTTCAGGGAAGAAATAACCAGGTTCCCCTGACACATGCCATCATAGCACCCTGTGACTTTACTGCACTCCTCACTGTTTGGATGTATATGTTCATTTGCATGATTATCTCTTTAATATTTCTCTCTTCTTATAGACCTTACTATGTTCTATAAGGTCCGCTGCTGTATTTATTTTTGCAACCATTGCAACACCAGGATTTAGCACGGCACCTGGCATGGAATAGATGCTCAAAACATGTTTGTTGAATGAATGAATGAATAAATGTATGAATGACTCAATGTGATTTTCCACAAAGAAGATATTATATAAGGTAAATGACAATAAGAGTGGTTAATACTTATGGTTTATGCTGTTCCAGACACTATGCTAAGTGCTTTACATTGATTACCTCAAGAATCACAACATACTCTCAAGGTACATTCTATTCTTATCCCCAACTTTGTATATGGGAAAGTTAAGGCACAAAAAGGCAAGGTACCCACTCCTTTAGTGTGGGATGCACATAGTGACTTCTTTCCAAATATTGTGGTATGAAGAGGGGGAAAAATAATTTGATAGTGTAGAAACCTGACAAACACCACCTTAGCCAGGTGATCAAGGTGATTATGTTGATAGTGCATATCCTTGACATGATGTGATGAAAATGATGCGTTACCTCTGTGATCTTCCTCTCCAAAACACTAATCACAAGAGAAATATCAAATCCCAATTCAGAGACATTCTACAAAATACCTGACCAGCACTTCTCAAAACTATCAAGGTCATCCAAAACAAGCAAAGTCTGAGAACTATCATGGCCAAGAGGAACCTAAGGAGACATGATGGCTTCATGGAATGTGGCATGCCAGATGGGATCTTAGAGCAGAAAATGGACGTTAGGTAAAGACTAAGGAAATCTGAATAAAGCATGGGCTTTTGTTGATACGAATGTCTCAATATCGGTTTGCAATAAAATGCAACAAATGAACCATACTAATGTAAGTTGCCAGTAAGATGGGAAACTGGATGTGGGGTATATGGGAAGTCTCTGTACTATGTTTGTATTTTTCCTGGTACATCTAAAACTGTCCTAAACACTGAAATTTATTTTTTTAAAAAGGCAAGGTCATAGAGCTGGTAATGGATATAGTTAAAATTCACTGCCCTGTCATCTGACCAGATTCCTTGCTCTTAACTGGTGAGGTTTTCCCTAGGGCTGTCCTTGGAAGATATGACAACATTCCAAATTTCAAGTTCAAATTCAGCCTAATCAATCCAAATATGGAACTGATTCATGGCAGCCTTGACCCCTACAGGGGATCAACCTGGGGCACCTCCAGTAGGAGCAGAGTCACAGGTGTGCTGTGGGATCCGTATTCCAACCAGGTTGGAGAAGGTTGTAAGCAATGGCTAATCAGAAGTGAAGACAATCCCTACACTCAGACTTGGGCTGGTCTGAGGTGGCAAGTACAGCAGCTTCTCCTAGAAAGTTATGCTGAGAGCAGGGCGGGGCACATTGCTGGCATCTGGATGGATTTTCCTTAAACTCCTTCTATTGAAATTCCATGTATAAGCTCCAATATCCCTATCATTTATGAAACTTTCTCTGATCCTCCCAGAAAAAGTGAACTCTGGCAGTGTGAAGTCAGAGTGGAGGAGCATGTGCTTTAAAATGGATGGGTGAGCATCTTGCCTCTGCCAGTCCTGGGCATGTGACCCCAGGCTAGCTATTCAACCTCTTAGAGCCTCAATTTGCTCCTCTAAAAAACAGGGATAGAAATTCTTAGCTCTTAGGGCTGTGAAGAACGACAGAGAAAGGTGAATATTTAAGTACCCAGCTCAGCACAAAATGAATGCTAAGTAAGAGTTAGTTCTGTGTATCTCTTTCCCAATTTCCTTTCTCTGGAGTCAGCACATTGCTCATGCCATTATTAAGTACTGGCTTCAGTCTTTCCTATTAGTCATAAACATAACTGTGTCCCCACAAGACCACAAACTTCTTGAAGGAACAGGCTATGTTTAATTCATCTTTGTATTTCCAGTGCTTGAAACAGAACAGGGTAGGTTCTGAATAAATCATCAATTTAACTGAACTGAATTAAGCGGAATTGAAAAAGCTGGGTGTTTTTCAAACAATGTTTCCTCTTAGGGAATTTGACAGAAGTGGATAAGAGCACATCCAATGACTTCTGAGAGCACCCTAAGCTTTCTGTCAGTGTTGGTGGAAGCAATCTTTCCAGGAGCACACTGACATTTTTTTTTTTTTTTTCATTTGTTGATAAAGGACTTTGGTCATCAGCTGTTGATACAGTGCTTCCAAGTTAAATGAAATCAACTCACCACTACAGTGCACCTGTTTTCAGCCTCAGCTGATCTTGGTTGAAGGGCAGAAAATGAGGGCAAGCCAAAGACCAATGACTGACATAGGTGGGTCAGCCGGTGGTTGACATCCCCTTGCTGGAAGGCTTGGGCAGATTTGCTTGGTCATTAGCCACAGTGGGCCCTGTCACTGCTTTTGGCTCCTGTGTGGCACAGATTAGGGAGCACAGAGGTGAAACAAATGGGCATGATGCTGACAGGTTTCTATTAATTAAATTCTATTAATTTAATTAATTAAAGTCTATTAATTAAATTCTATTAACTTCGTAACAATTGCAAGGAATTCCATGCAATTAACAAACACGTTTTGAAGGTTGATTGTTGGCAGAGCACCATCATAGCCAAGTGAATGTGATATTAACCAAGCCATAGTTCAAGGAGCCCATTACTGCCTTCTTCATTTCTCATTTGTCATTGAGAGGACAAAGTTTCCACCAGGCAGAGGGAGTTGGGGAGGCAGGGTTTGGCAAGGGCACAGGCTTTGGGATTCTGGCTCCACTGACCAACTGTGGAAACTTGGGCCAGAAACCTAATCTTCCTGCCTCCAAGTTTACACCCCTGTATGTTGTATTTGATTCTTACTTGCAGTGAGTGCTCATGAAATGCTGATAATGTATCCTGCTACAAAATAAGAGCTCAGGAAACTCTAGTTGTTTTTAATCCTGGCAGCACTTATTTTTTAGCCATAAAGCATCTATTTGTGTTTCCAGATTGAACCTTCTAGTTGTATATTATTCTCAAGATGCACATCAATTTCACATGATTTATGTTTATTAAGGCTCTAGAAATGACTGTTCCTGGACACAGAAAGCATAGTGCATTTAGTCGTGTTGACTGAGAAGAAGTGGCAATTAGAGAATTTTATCAAATCTATTATCAGTAATTACAAAATACAGCGTGAACTATTATTATCAAAACTTTGAAGAAAGTCATATTATTGATAGTATGCTTATTAACTCAGTGGGAATGACACTTAATTAAAAATCAGTGGGGTCCGCCTTTGGGTTTTTTTATACAACATGTACCAAAGATTTTGCTGCAGTGCAGAAGTGTAATAAATGCTTCTCATTTAATCTGGGAGTTCTGTTACTCCACAGTGCTTATTTATGTGATAAATGATTATCATTGATCTTTCATAAGTTACTGCTGCTGTCTATTTAAAAAGAGGCCTCGGTCACTTTTATTATAGTGTGTTTGAAAGACTGTAGAGAGAAATATCTGAAATCACCACTTCCTAGTTACCATCTTCATAATACTGTAAAGCAACACAGAATTTTTTTATTTCATTTTGTTTGAATAAACCACAGTCTAACAAGATGCTTCTGTTTTATTATCAGGCAAAAGTACATGTAAAAATTCATGGGACAATGGGCTGAGATTACCAGAGAATACATTCATAAGAGAAATTTGGGAGGCTGTGAATTTCAAGTACGTTCTAGGGCTGAAAGTAATAACTAGAATTGGTTGTGGATATGTCTATATATGAGCCAGAGGAATGGATAGAAATCCAGACATTAAGAATTAATTTCAGACTGGCTGTGTCATTTCACTTGTGCAGACAAGAATCTTCTCATCCATCTGGTGATGGAATCAATGTTAGAAATATACCTTTTCCTCTGTCATTATCTGAAGATACACAAGCAGAATTCACAAATATTTTTCTAGGAATGTCTGTTGGGATACCCATTCTCAATCTTGGCGTCTCATCTACAAATCCCACACTTTTTGTAGTGCTGATGCCCATGCCCCTCGTTTCTAGACTGTCCTCCCCTCTGTGTAAAATCTTGTGTGGACTCTGTCAGCCTCTCTCATCTTCCAGCTAACTAACATTCCAGTCCATCCTGCCTGCGTGGCCAGATTAGTCTCCCTAAAGATCTGCTCCCAACACATCACCCTTCCCTTTCCCAAAGTTTATAAAGCAGCCTTTCTTCCTACTGTGCTTTGAGAACAAACTTCTCCTTCACAATATAGTCTGACTCATCTTTTTCTACCCATGTCTTTCACAATTCTTAAATACTTCCTCATATTCTATCCAAATGATGTAGCCCCTTGTTTTCAGAACTCACATGCCCTTTGTTTTCCTGTTTCTGTCTTTGCTCATCCTGTTTCTTCAGAACTCTGTTTCTTTTTTTATCCCTATCTCTGTTTGCTAAAATCTTATCCATTGCTAAAAACGACCACGCATACCAACTCATCACACGTTCAACAACAACAACAACAAAATTTTTCAACTTTTATGAAAAATTACTATAGCAATATTATTGATAATTTGGAAAATAGAGGAGAAAACAATCACAAGTCTCTGATGTATTAATAATTATTAGTATTTCCATCTTGTAGATAAGGAAACAGAGACCCTAAGAGATTAAATAATTTGCCTGGGCCACACATCCTGTAACTAGCAGAAAGTTGGGATGATAACAAGTCTACACCAAAACTGCTGATTTGTGAAATAGGAAAAAATTTTCATTTCTGTCTCTTGTTTTCACTTAATAGTTTGAGAAGCTCAGGGCTAGTCCTATAGAGCTAGCCATTTCCCCCTAAGTAACATCTGCAAATCTAATTGCACCTGAAAATATATTCCGTTATTTGTAACCTCATTGCCTTCTAAGCTTGTGGCACAAGTTGACTAGAGGTAGGGTTCTTTGTTTGCTCAGCACCATCATAAACTTGGTGAGCATTTGTAGTGGTAGAAGCTCAAAAAGGCCAAATTTCTCTGTGTAATAGAGGGGAAAGAGTTGTAAAGTTCTCAGAAGAAAAGTTCAGGGGAGAGGAATGAGAACTAAAGGGAAATCATTTGTATGGAAGGAAGGGTGTGGTCTAAAAGAAAAACCTCATAATAAAGAGCAGCTTTAGCATATAGAAACATTTAAAAATTGTTTCATTTTGAACTAATATACATTATCCCCAATGTAGATTCATACACAGCAGTAAGAAATAATACAGAGATATCCCCTAGGCATGTCACCCAGTTTCCCCCAGTGGTATTATCTTGGATAAGTACAGTTCAATATCACAACCAGGCAACTGACATCGATAAAATCCACTGACCTTATTCAGATTTCACCAGTTTTACATGCACTTGTGTGTGTGTGCACAAGTGGGTGTGTGCAGATGCTGATGTGTATTTGGCTTTATGCAATTTTATCACAAGTGTAGATTGGTGTGATCAACACCACAGTCAAGGGAAAGAACAGTTCCACCATAGGATTTCTAGTGTTGCACTCCTGTAGCAAACCACCTCCCTCCCCTCCCCATCCCTAACCTCTGGGAACCTCTAATCTTTTCTCCAGCTCTATAATTGTATCATTTCAAGAATGTTATGTAAATAGAATCATACAGTAAACTTTTAATATAAAATTTTCAGTTATTTGTTGGGAAGTTTTGTGATATAAGCACCTCATCTGTCTTTTTAATGTCATCTTGAAAATAGTCTATGCTGCTTGCTGTTGCTTTACAACTTGGGCCACGGGGAGGCAGTATGTGATGGAATGCAAGTTCCTAGGAATTGAGAGATGTTGTAGGTAGAGCTTTGACTTTCAAAGACCACAGAATTGGAACTGTGAGCCCATAGTACCTAGATCTCTAAAGGGCAAAAGAGGTACATGTGACATTGCATTAGATAATATTTGACCTAGAGCAACTAGAGATGTGAGTGCATTCTGGCCACATCATCTGCTAACTGTGTAAGATGTTTCCTCATCTGTAAAATGAGGATGATAATGATATCAACCTCATAAGATTGAGGAGAAGATGAAATAAAATACATTGTGTACCTTGCCTGGCACGTACAGTTTGAAACATTGTAGCTTCTCAGGTATAGATTTATTTCACAAATATTTATAGAGCATTTCCTGTATGTCAGGAAGCACCAGGGTCAGATATAAAGGTGAGCAAGGGTAGATTAATCTGCAAGAAATACATACTTCTTTTAGTTAAGTGGAGTATGGTTATAGAAAGCATACAGAAGCAGAAATAAAGCATAATTTAGTCTGATTTACTTTTCTATAGAAATATAGTTTTTTTGTTTGTTTTAGCAGAATCATACTTCTGGTTAAGTTCTTTTTGGTTTGTTTTTATTTTATTTGTTTTTGAGACAGCATCTCACTCTTGCCCAGGTTGGGGTGCAGTGGCACGATCTCAGCTCACTGCAACCTCTGCCTCCTAGGTTCAAGCAATTTTCCTGCCTCAGCCTCCCATGTAGCTGGGATTACAGACACCCACCACCACACCCAACTTATTTTTGTATTTTTAGTAGAGATGGGGTTTCACCGTGTTGGCCAGGCTGGTCTCGAACTCCTGACCTCAGGTGACCCACCCACCTTGGCCCCCCAAAGTGCTGAGATTACAGGCGTGAGCAGCTGCACCCGGCCAATTTCTTTTTTATAAATTAAATTTATCTTTCCTTTGTTACAATTTAACAACCCTTTCGATTTTGTTAAATAACAAAGATTGCAAGCCCATGCTCCTACCATGCTGGAGCAAAGGAAAAGGTTTGGCATCACACCTTTGAGATCAAGTCTGTACTGGGTGATTTTTTGTTTTTTTTTTTTAGAAGTTTCACCATTCAATAGCCACACTCAATTAGCTAGATGTTAATTCTTGTCTTTGTTTATACATTCTTAGGGAAAAATAAAATTTAGACTAATGATGAAAGACATATGGAAACTTATTGAGAATTACAATAAATACTCTTAGTGCCTTTCTCATTTTAAATTTAAAATGTCATCAAATCTGTGCTTAATCTTTTTTATTTTGCTGACTTATGTGCCAGGCAGACCCCACCCTTTATTGCCTGTTCCCTTCTGCTATTGATCCAAGCTGTTAATTATCACCTACCTTTCAGAAGAAAAGTGTTAATTGCTTCTTTAATCCTTAACTCCTTCATCTGTAAAATAAAACTTTATTTTTCTTACCTCTCAGGATTATTTTAGGGAAAGAATTTGGGAAGAACAGAGAAGGCAAAATATATAAAAGAATTGGTAAAGAGCAAAGAGCTTGTGAATGTGAGGTACCACAAGAGCAGCATGGAGGAATGAGCACATACCTGGAGGTAGAAGTCCTGGGTTCAAATCCTGTATCAGCCACATGGTGCTAGTTGTGTGACTCGGAGCAAGTAATTCAACTACTTGGGGCTTCAGTTTCTTGACATGTCAAATAAGAATGACATCCCACATAAGTATGTCTCTCTCTTAACGTTGTGCTCTGGGCACTACACACCACCCCCCGCCTCACCCCCACCCCAGTCCCTCTCTGCTTTTCTCCTTTTCTCTGTGCTCTGGGTGCCTGATCCCTCTGAATGCCTCACCCAACTCCCTGGCCAGTTAGCTGTCAATTAAATTTGGCCAATGAGAGGCACTGGCAAATCAGAAAGTTATGGGAAAGAAGCTCGGGCACTTCTTTGCTCTCTCTGCTTCTGTGCTTAGTCTCTGGCAAGGATTGTGCCCCTCCTTGAACTCAGTCTCCGGGTAAGCCCTCCTAGATGGTGCAATTCTCATTGGGCTTTAGTAACATTATATTTTCCTGGAGGTTGATAACAGATGTCTACTGTTGTAAGTCTCTGGATGCCTCACCATCCCTTACTAGTTCACTTTTTCCTCTCTGCACCTCTGCACTCCTTTCATTAAGGTCTGTTCCTTTGAACCAGCTGAGCTAATTATTATTCCTGCCAAGATCCCAACTGGTACAGGTGGGAGGGGACTAAATTTAAATATAAATGAACATTATTTAGCCTTGGATCTGGCACACAATAATAAACAGGGATTCTCAGGCTCTCAAATGTCTACATGATTTTGCCTAGTTTTTGTGCAGAGAGTAACTTCTTTTTATTCCTTATGGCTTACATCAAATCCACTCTTTCACACTAAGTACACACACACACAAAAAATAGAGCAAGCCTGGTTTCCCCATCTAGAGATTATGCTGCCATGAATTTGCCTCTGTCAGCCCTTCCAGCTGACCCATAGATCCTCACCCTCTGTTTGGAAACTATCTATATTTATGTACTAAATGCTAAAGAAAGATCATGTGCAAGTTAGCAGAGCTTCTCCTGGAATTTTTACAGCCTGCTGTTTTCAGTTGAGAAGGTCTTGGAGTTTTTTGTTTGTTTGTTTTTTAAGATTTAGGCTCAGAATTGGAAGTTACCTTGGGATTGTCTCCTTCAGCTTCTTTTTCATACATAACCCAATCCTTTTAAGCTCTAAGTAACTAAGAAGTGTGATTTGGAGAAAAATTAAAAGAAACCCCTGCTCTTCTCCCACGATATCCAGGCATGGATTAAGATGCTGTCATTTGAAGATCTTTCTGGCTGGATTTTTCTTCCCCTAAATGATTGAGTTAACACAATTAATTTTATAGTGTCTCCTCTCGTAGTCACAAATGATTTTTTATTATATAATTTCCAGTAGGAGAAAGATGGGTGAGTAATGAAGTTGTGTGACCAGAGACAAATAATGTGATTGCCAATATTCAGAGTCTAATTCAATCCGTTTCCTGCCTTTGGATGCTTTAGACTCCTGGGATTTTAGGAATGGAAAGAGCCTTACTGATCACCAATCAATTCCTCTTACTAACAGATAAGGCCACTGTGTGAGGCTCAAATTTAGGAACTTACTTGCTCATTTAGGAAGATGTCGTATCTAGTTTTTATGGCTAATGAATTCAAAAGCATAATCTAAGTGTTGCTATTGATCTCAGAACCTTGAGTAGAGAAAGCTTACCATTTCCATTGACTGTTTCGGAAAGAAAAGCAAAAATGTGAGAACACTGATCTACATGACCCTCCGTTTAAAATTAAGAAGGAAATCTGCCTCCCTGGGCGCATGCTTGCTTTCTTGCTTTCTTTCTTTCTTTGCTTTCTTTTCCTTCTTTCTTTCTTTGTTTTAAGCTAACAAACTCTGAGAACTATAATACTTGGTTTCAGTTTTTCTACATGTGTATGTCTGAATTCTACGTTTCTTTTTCTTTTCTCTTTCTTTGAACCATGCATGGCATTTGCTTGTGTGAAAAAATCATAAATTTAATAAGAAAAGAGGTATGTAAGAAAAGCAGGGCCCTTTATTCATCAGGTATTATTGGCACAGAGCCCAGGACACATGTGGTTCTCGGGAAAACCAGAACGGATTAAGACCTGAATAAGAAATCATTGGTTCCAAAATTCTTAGAAAATCCTTCACAAATGAAATTAATAAATATTTAAACATCTCCTAAAAATAACATTATGTCAGCTTCATTCCTCGTTCAATTTAGTATTTATAAAAATTTCATTGTCGTAGAAAACACGTGAAGGTTAGATGTGCTTTCACAGATTCCCAAGTCTGCATGATAATTGCCAAGAAATCATTGACATTCTAAATTAAATGAGTTTTTGAGCCAACTAATTTTCAAAGCAAAATTGTAAATAAAAACCTTTCATTTTAATTTCCCTGCAGAGAAAATGATATTTAATGTGTGATGCGGGTACACATTATATTATTTATGTCATATGGACTGAGGACTCCAAGAACAAAATACATGGGATCTTTGAGGGGCTTAAACATGTGCAGAGGATGACAGGAGAAGTGGGAGGAACATTTTATGGTTCACTAGAATGGGGTTCTGTACCAGTGCCCCACTAATGTTACATGAATAACATTGCATGAATAATATTACAAGAGCAACCTTAGTAGAGTGGAAGGCACTGATGGTCACTGTTTCTGTTAATAGAATGTACTTATTATCTATTACTATGTAACAAATTACCACATACTTAGCAGCTTTAAACAACAATTTGTTATCTCATTATTTTTGCGAGTCAAGAGTCAAAGCTCTGCTTAAACGGGTCTTCTGCTTGGGCCCTCCCAGTATGCAATCAAGGTATCCACCAGGCTGTTTTCTCCTCCAAAGGCTCAACTGGGGAAAATTCACTTCTGAGCTCATTTGGATTTGCAGGCAGAATTATTTTTCTTGCACTCTTAAAAGCAGAAGAAGACTGAGGGTCTCACCTTTGTTAGGTCACAGCTAGAGGCTGCTCTTTGTTCTCAGAGGCTGTCTGGCATTCCTAGAGTCTGCCTGTGGTTCCTAGAGGCTGCCTGCAGCTCCATGCCATGCTGGCTTTTCTCCTGTAGCTGATCACTTTATCAAGTCAACAAGAAGTCTCTAGAGTAAGTCTGATAGCAAGATGGAGTCTAATATACTAAAACACAATTATGGGAATAATAGCCCATCACCTTTGCCACATTCTGTAAGTTAGAAGCAAGTCGTAGGTCTCTTCCACCTTCAAGAATAGATGGTTACATACACAACAGCGTGAACATCAGTAAGTGGGGATCACAGGGGAGCCACCTGTAAGCCTGTCCAACATTCATGGAATCTAAGGGCATGAATTAACTCAGTTTTTATGATTACACATTTAGAATAGTTTTGCTTGTAGAGAGAGGGCCATGGAACAACCCAAGGGTGACCAGAACCACATTTATACAAAGAAGAGTATACATCATTTATAGAAAGAAGCTTGTACATCTTTCTTTCAGTGGCCTTTTCTGTCCTCCTGGGACTCTCAGCAGATGGCTTTCTAGCACTCAGATGACTAGCATTTCTCTAAAAAGTGACATACCCAAACTTATCTTTCTTGGTAGCTGTCCATACAGAAGACCAGCCCCACTTCCACCATGAACAATTACCTGTAATGTGTTCCATTCCCTTGGACCCTATAAGCAGTTGGAAAACTGCTCTTATGTAGAAATACAAACTTATAAATTCAGGGTGAATAATGACCTTATTTATTATCCAACATGAATTGCGTTTTCATGATAATAAAACATGCAACACTATGTCAGCTCAGGGTTGTAAGAATTACGGGAATTTTAGTCCCTGAGGCAAGTCTACTTGGGAAAATGGGCACATTATACTAAAAATGTCAGACCTAGAAAATTATATACCAGGACAGTTTGTGCTGATGGGAATAGGAAGGCTGGCCAACAGAGGGAGGCCGTCCTCTAGAAATTATCTGAAGCCAGTTGGACTCATGTGCTTGTTCTTATGATTTTGACAGCTGTGATGACTGTGGCCATCTTTCAACTCATAGTTTCTCCTAGATTTTTGTGCTTAAGCTTGTGGATTTTACATTTCTTGCAAGGCTTACTTGGTATCTACCTCTGTCCTACCCATAACTCTGCCTTCTTTTCTGGGTAAGGCTTTTCTATGTCATCCATGCTTTCCTGGCATCTAATCCCAGCCCAACCACAATTTTGACCCAGCCATCTCCTCTAGGCACTGAAGGTTGTAGTGACTTTACCTCAGTATGAAGCCTCAAGTAAGAAATACTGGACTGTGTTGTTAAGACAGCATCACTAGCTGCTGTAACAAAACCTCAGAGGCTTAATAAGCAGTCAGAGTTTATTGCTTATAGACACCTGAGGATAAGGCAGATGTTCCTGGTCAGGCAACTCTCTCAAAATACAGTGATGCTGGGACCCAGGCTCCTTCTACCTGTGGCTCTGCCATCTTTAACACATGACTTCCTCTATCACTGTGTACACCTATATCAAGACATAAAGAGGGAAAGATAATGGAAGAGTGTACATGGAAGGTTTTATGGGTTAAGCGTGGAGTAATACCCATCACTTCTTTCGCTGGCCATACCAAATGCAAGGGAGTCTGGGAAATGTAGTATAATTATGTGGCCAGGAAGAAGGGGAAACTTAACAGCAGTTTCTGCCACATGGAACCTTTAGGCAGTCATGAAGTTATACCCACATTCATACTTGGTGGGCAGCACCTTTAAGGAAAGGGACAATAATCAATTATTTATGTATTAAACAAGTATGCAGAACTTAATATGTTAAAGATACTACTCTAAGTGCTTTTTAAATAATAATTCATTTAATCCTTATATCACCCAATAAAGTAAGTACTGTCACTATCCTCATTTACAGAAGGGATCATGATGGCACAGAGTGCTTAAGTAGATAGTTCAAGACAACAGCTCCAGTAAATGGCTGGAGTGAGAATTTGAATCCGGGCATCCTGACTTCAGAGTATGTGTTTCATAGCTATGCTGACTCTTTATCAGTACTTGACTCTTTTATCAGAATAAAACCTTTTTATTCATAAGAAAATTGGATATTTTAGTACAGCCCCCTGAGAAATAACAGTATTATCCTCATTTTATAGATTATGTAGTAAAGTTCACAGAAGTTAATGGACCTCCCCCAATCACACAACCAGAAGCAGTAAATTGCCATGGCCTTTGGGAAGAATTCCACTTTGAATTGAATTCGATGTTCCTCCGGCCACATCTGGTTTTTCTGGATGGTGATTTGAGTGTGTTCCCCTTAGAGACCGTTTTGGTGCTACTTTTATGGGCAAAAATGTGAGTATTATATCTAAGGCAAAAGATTCATGTCTTAGTTCATTTGGGCTGCTATAACAATGCCATAAACTGGGTGGCTTATGAGCAGTAGAAATTTATTTCTCAGAGTTCTGGAGGCTGGAAAGTCCAAGATTAAGGTGCCCACATATTCAGTGTCTGATGATGGCCCACTTCCCTGACAGCTGGGTTCTCACTGGTGGAAGGAGCGAGGGTCTTTCTGAGGTCTCTTTTATAAGGCCGCTAAAATTATTGAACAAGGGCTTTGCTCTCATGACCTGCTAATCTCCTGAAGGTCTCACCTCCTAATACCATCACCCTGGAAGTTAGGATTTCAACATATGACTTTTGCAGAGACACAAACATTCAGACTATAGCAACTCATTTAATCCAAGAAGGGAAGAGTAGATATTGTTACCTTCAGGGTGTCATGAAGTCTTAAGTATGGTGTAAATTGACAGCACAAATACAAAGAATGTTTCTGTGTCGGGTGATGCCAGTGACCACTGGTATTAAGAAGTATAGTAAACTGGCTAGGCGCAGTGACTCACGCCTGTAATCCCAGCACTTTGGGAGGCTGAAGCAGGTGGATCACTAGGTCAGGAGTTGTAGATGAGCCTGGCCAACATGATGAAGCCCCATCTCTACTAAAAATACAAAAATTAGCTGGATGCAGTGGTGGGCACCTGTAATCCCAGCTACTCGGGAGGCTGGGGCAGGAGAATTGCTTGAACCCGGGAGGCGGAGGTTGCAGTGAGCAAAGATTGCGCCACTACACTCCAGCCTGGGCAACAGAGTGAGACTCCATCTTGGAAAAAAAAATAAAGAAATACAGTAAGCTTTAGAAAATCCTTCACATGATTCACGTTTACTTATTGTTGAAAAATAATACATGAAGCTATTGATGTGACCTTCACACTTCTTTGAGTGAAGGTTACAGAGTATTAAAGAATTATATCACAGTGATTTGACCTTTATACTTCATGTTTCAGTTTATGAAAAATACTTAAAGATCTGCCTTTTAAACCCTTCCCTTGAATTTTCAGATTTTTATCAGATTCATCATAAGGCAATGATCCTTTAAAAACTTAAAACAAAAAAATTGGGACAGTATCTCTGTTTCAGCCTTTTAATTACATTTAGCAAATAGCTGTATAACTTTATTCTTTATTTTTGATTTATTGACCTTCTTATTTAAGTATCATGACCATATACCTGATCTCTTTGGATTACACCATGAGCTTATTAGTGCCTATTTTATGAATGTCATGATTCTAGCATCAATAACAAATGACTCTGCTTTAAGAAACCTATTTTTCATCTCTAATGCTCTCACTATGAAAAGTGCAATGAATCTTTAAAAAAAGAAAACCCCAAGGGTTTTGTTAAACTTAGATTTGTAAAATAGAATTTTAAAAGCAAAACAAATAGGAAAGGGATTTTTACCATTCCAACATAACCCTTTAGATTTCTGTATATCTGTATAGCTCCCTTTTGTCTTTATATATAAAATGCAAATTACAATGTTTATAGATTACTTGGAAATTTATAGATGAATTTCCTTTACATATGTTATGTAATATATTAACCACATTTCTTGGAAGTAAATGTAACTACGTTTACTTGTCTTCAGTTTACACATAAAGGAACAGAGGCCCTGAGATGCACAGTGATGTGTTCCTGCCCCACAGCTCAGATGGGACAGTTGGAGGCCTGTTCTTTTCACAAAGACTGACAATCTGGTTTTTCCTGACTCCTTCTGCTGACCAAACATTAATAGGAATATTTCCACTAAAACACTGGCAGTCAGAGTCCGTTAAGGAAGAGCCTTCTACAGGTTCCCAGAAATCTGCTGGGCACTTGACCTTCTTCCTAAACACTTCATTCTCATAATAGTCCTTTGGAGTTCATGTTACTATCCTCCTTTTTATAGCTAAAAAAAAAACCCATAAAATTTTGAGAGACTATGAGACTTATCCAGGAGTTCATGGTTAATACCATAAAATTTGAATTCAAGCCTCTGTTTTTCTAGATCACAATTCTGTGCTTTTAAAACATTTATTTCAAAGTAAAACGTTATTTCTAAATACTCTGTGTGTGTTTAGACATACCTGTATTATGCTAAACAGTGAATCTTAAGTAAACACCTGTACTGGTTTGGACAATACATAAAGTGAGGAGAAATTGGTCATCACTCTGGGCCTTGTGTGGTGGTTGTGTGTATTATTGATTGAGTGAATATGTTCGTGTTAATGGTCATGTTCACGTTCAGTCTTTCTTCACTCTTGGTATCTGAGCTCACCTGGTAAGTATGTTCTAGTGCTTTCGGATGAGACTATTCCCTTTTGTATTTGGGGTTGATGCACTTAACCTGGTATTTCATACTTAGTTTTCTATACATATTTATTTGTGGAGCTCTGTAATGAGAGACAATTTGAGGATTTTGTCATAAGGTAGTGATTGACTTTTATATGAAAAACAGTTATTTGCCTACAACAGTGAAATCCTAAGGACAAGACCTAGGGACAATTTGTCACTCAGCCTGAAATCGAACAATTTTCTTTTCTCTGGTGCTTGGAAACAAACGACTTTATTTCCTAAAGAAGCCAAACTAACATTTAAGTAAGTCTATGCCTTCATATTCATATTTTTATAAAATGGATTTACCTGAGTGAGAGAAAGATGAAATCAAGGACCTTTTTTTTTCTTTCTTGGATTCTGTGTTGTAAGGATGTTAGATTTTATTTACATCTGTGCATTGACCTAGTGATGAAAAGTGAATCCTAAGTTCTGTCAACAATTTGGTCCTGAAGTAACAAAATTTAAAAGAAAATGAATTGGTTATTTCTATTTTTTTTTCTTAATAGAACTATATTTGAAAACAACTTTAATTGGAAAAATGTATTCTGTGTGACAGCATATTGTTAGCCTGTTTGCTGTGAGACTGTGTGACTTGGATACACCCCAACTTCTCACTCCTGGTCATGGTTGGTTTTTTCTCCCTGGTATTATTTACACATATATTTACTGTCAAGTCACCAAATGGTCCTCTCTCATGAGGTCCGGCTCACTGCACTTTCCCCCAGCTGAAGTCTACTTGCCAAAGTTCTGCCTGGCTAGGCTGACCCTGTTCAGCAGGCAGAGGTGGTAACAAGTTGCCAACTGTTGGGGCTGTTACTGTGAAGACCAGCAGGAGAAATGCCCTGTGGGCTTGCTAAGGATCCCAGGAGCAATGGGCTGGGACACCTGCCAGGGTGCTGCTTAACAGATTCTCTTCATGCATTCACCTCTATTTGAAGCAACGGGCAAGGAGGTGGGCCGTGAGCAAACAGTTATTGAGAACTGTGCATCTCTCCAAGGCCCTGCACTCAGTGTTTCTGAGTGAGGATTAGATATAAGATGTGGTATTATGCCCATTTACCTAATAAAGAAACGTTGCTAAATGTTCTACATTTAGCCATGGACAGGGCCAGGATCCAAACCCAGGTCTTCTGACTGAGCACTCTAAAGTCATTAAAAGATAGGATATAATTTTTTAAAAAAAATTTAAATAGATAATTTTTTATAGAAGTTTTAGGTTCACAGCAAAATGGAGCAGAAAGTAAAGAGTTCCTATGTTTCCCCTGCTCACCCCCATGTGTAGCCCGTTATCAACATCCCATACCTGAGTGGTACATTTGCTAGTTAATGAAGCTACACTGACACATCATTAGCACACAAAGTCCATAGTTTACATTAGGGTTCACGATTGGTGTTGTACAGTCTATGTGTTTTGACAAATGTATAATGACATGTACCTACCATTATAGATCATACAGAATAGTTGCACTAAATTTTTAAATAGCAGTGAAAAAGGCCTTCTGACTCCAAATCTAGTGACTCTTCCATGTGACTTCAGCTGCCCCAGTAACCCCTGGAGAAGGAAAGGAAGGTCCAGAGATGAGCAGTTGTGGATGGAGCACAATAGAGAGGATGTGTGTTCAGGTCTGTGGGTCACACCGGTCTGGTTGCAAGCCTCTAGTATCTTCCAGTTTTTGAATAGCACTATGTGTAAAATATCACATGTTATAAATTTTGTGCTAGTCCACAGTGTGAAGTCATTAGATAGTTTTCACAGGGATACCCAAGAGCAAACATGGAACATGAAAGAAAGAGTATGACACAGAGGCAGGATAAAATAGGAGTTCTGAGTGCAGGGTCTGGAATGAAAGTGATTCAGTTTGTCTCGTGAATTTGCTACACAGCAACTGTGAATCATTAGGCATGTTGTTCTATTGCTCTGTCCCTCCATTTCTTCATCTGTAAAATGAGAATGATGGTACCTACCTATATCAGTTTGTTAAGGCTGCCACAACAAATGAGGCTGCCAAACTAGGCTGCTTAAAACTGCAGAAATGTATTGTCTCACAGATGCATGCTACACACCCAGTGGGTTTGTGCCAGAACTGAGAAAATCAGGGTAAAGAGCCCTGCACTTTTCATAGCAAGCAGTAAGAAACTTGCTTTCTGTCCATAATATACTACTTCACTTCTCAAGACTGCTATTCAGTATAAACAATCCTGAGAAATGGCCTGGTTAAACAGTGAAAAGGGTAAACAGGACCCTGCAATGTTGACCTATTCAGCAAGACACATAGGAGAACAAGAGGCCAGGAACAACTGTTTCCCAAGAAGGACTAGATCTCATATGGAGGTTCCAGAAAGGCTTCCTTGAGGAAATTGTATTGGAGAGTGCATTTAAAAAAGGTGAATAGAAGTTATCCAGGCAAGAGGAATTTGGAAGAGAAGATCATATGCAGAGGTGAAAACGTGAGCATTGTCAGGCTAGGAAATCTTGAGGTCCAGGGAGGCTGGCGGGCATTAAATGAGGAGGTGGAGGTGAATGATAAGATTGAACAGGTAAGCAGGGATGGATCACACAGGACCCAGTAGGCTGTATTAAGTGTTTTAATGAGTATACTCAGATTTGTGGGAAGCCATTGGAGAGTTTTAAGCAGTAAGGGTGAGACTTTATTAGAATAATAACAATCTCTTTAGAATTTTGACAATCAAGAAGAATTTTCCACCTGTAACCATGACTACAAATAAGGCAAAAGCAGCTTACATCATTTACAATACAGTCCATGTTTGTGATAAGTTTCTGATTAGCTAAGAGAGTAGTAGAAATTCTCTTCAAATATTGTTAATACAATACAAATCTTCTGTTAATTAATATCTATAATTAGTATTTGAATAAATTATCTTTACAAGTTATATGTATGATTTTGATAAGTAAATTACTTACCAAAGCCATATTTTTCTTCCAAATTATGTGAGCACTTACTATATGCCAGGTACTCCGATAAATCCTGCTAGAATCATTTTGAGACATCCCATACACTTGAGCATTAATTATATTGTCTTATTTATCTACTTTTATGGAACAAATTATTTATGATAACATATTAGAATATCATCCATTGCCCAATGATTACTGTACTTGCAACTTCATCAGCTACAGTTGTACCTTTTTGTTGTTGCTAAAGGAAATGAAGATAAAAGATTAGCGTTAGTCTGTCTGTCTTTAAGTTGGTTTGAATACCTTGAGGCATGGAGTAATCACTTACCCTGCATTTCTCAGAGCCCTCACTAGTCCTGCCCTAGACTAATTACATTACTGTTCTGTTTCCTACATTTGAACAGCTAGTTGTCACAGTTCCTTGAAATGGAGCATAAATATCTGATTTGATTTTGTTTTTTAGTCTGCAGTCACAGTCAAAAACCTGTTACTGTGTCCTGAACTGATCATGGTAAATCTATTTCCTGAGCATTCCCAAGGATTGTTCAGAGGCAAAAAACTGCTTGACGTGTGTACCCAAAGAGAATATAAGATCTTGTGTTCTTCATAGCTGGTCTCCAAGGCCCCACGGGCTTTGTCCGTGAGAAGCTGTGTTGTTCAGATATCCACGATGGTAAGTGCACTGAGGAGCAGGTCTTTTTTTCCCCCGCCTAGATGGAGTCTCGCTCTGTCACCAGGCTGGAGTGCAGTGGTGCAATCTTGGCTCACCACAACGTCCACCTCCCAGGTTCAAGCGATTCTCCTGCCTCAGCCTCTCGAGTTGCTCGGATTACAGGCACCTGCCACCACGCCCAGCTAATTTTTTATATTTTTAGTAGAGACGGGGTTTCACCATGTTGGCCAGGCTGGTTTCGAACTCCTGACGTCAGGTGATCCACCTGCCTCAGCCTCCCAAAGTGCTGGAATTACGGGCATCAGCCACCGTGCCCAGCCCGGGGGCAGGTCTTTTATTTTATTTTATTTTTTATTTTTGGAATGTAATGCCAAATTATGGCCCAAAATACGTAATATTGGCTTTCTCACATCCCACTGAGTCTTTTTATAGTGTTAATAATTTGATTATTATAATTTTTTAAGTGATAGAGAAACAGCCTGAGAGGGTGCTATAATTGATATATATGTAAGCCTTTGGCATATATTCCTGTAATTAATATATATTAGGTCTTGATAATGGCCGTTTTTCATTATCATGCCCAAAATAATTTCTGTGGAAACACAAAATTCAGTCACATTTGGGCAAACTGCTTTGTGTATGTTGCTGCGTTTTTTAACCATCAAGTGTGTACAGTCATATCCATACATCAGCTCTTAAGAAAGAAAATTCATGTTTTTGGAACAAAACACTGAAGTCACCATCTCAGCATCACGTAGCCAATGACGAAGTGTGAGGAAGTCACAGCATCTTTGGTAGCAATGCTTATAAAACTCACATAGTCCACAGCAGGACCACATTTAAAGATTCAGGGCCTAAATCACATCTTTATTAGTATTTCTCTTAAGTAGGGTCCAAGTACTGTTCCATACAAATTCTCAGGGTTCTTTCTGTTCTTGAAGAACTTGAACCTCTCAATAGTTCCTTACCCCACTACCCTAGAAGAATCTTTTTTCTCATTTCTGTTGACCTTTTTCTTTATCATTTAGTTCCTTGTCCCTTCATTGCTCTTTTCTTCATGGTCACGTACCACATTATATTCTCTCTTCACCACAAAAGCTCCATGGACACTGTATTATTCTCCTGTTGCCTTCAACCCAGAACATGGGTCATTGTTCTTCTCAGAGAAGCAGACAAGGATTGGGCAGGAGAAGTTAAACATTGGTTTCCTGAGTGGTCTTGACAGGTTGGAGGAAGGAGAGAAGGTCATGAATCTCCATGTGTCAGTAATTATCTCTAAAATAAATGGCAGTGTTTACTTCAAAATTATAGCCAGTCAACTTTTTCTGTGCTTCACGAGAGTATTGGAGCCAGGAGGTACATCTTAGTCCACTTGTGCTGTTGTAACAAAAAACCTGAGATTAGGCAATTTATAAAGAACATAAATTTATTTCTCATGGTTCTGGAGGCTACAAGACCAAGATCAAAGCACTGGCAAGTTTGGTGTCTCTTGAGGGCCTGGTCTCAGCTTCCAAGATGGCATTTGGGATGCTGTATCCTCCTGAGGGGTTCAATGTTGTATCTTCACATGGTAGAAGGCAAAAGGGAAAAACACTGTGCCCTCAAATCCTTTTATAAGCGTACTAATCGATCATGAGGGTGGAGCCCTTATGCTATAATCACTTTCCAAAGGGACCTGTTTGTTAATTCTGTTGAACTTGGAATTAAGTTTCAACATGAATTGTGGAGGGGGCACGAACATTCAAACCACAGCAAAGTGTACTAAAACCAAAAAGGAAATTGATGTTCTGATAGATGAAGTGACCCAAACAAGCTTGAACATTTATTCAGTTGCAGATCCAGGACTGAACCCAAGCCTCTTGAACCTTTGTTCTTACTATCCTTATGCAATGTAGTTGTCTGAAGAGTCTTCAGTTGTGTGCAGGAACACTAGACTTGAAGGTTTTGTGTGTTCAAGCACAGATAGCTGGCACATCTTTGGCATGATTTAGGGATCATAAGTATCTCTGATACCAACCCTAGGCTGAACAAACATGTAGCTGACAATTCCTTTCTCACCAGTCCTCACAAACCCTCTAAAGTGAACAGATAGATGAGAATCAGCAATGTTAAGTGATCTGTTCCTGGCAACATTGCTGGCTGAAGGATTGAGCCACAACAAATTCCCAGATCACCTGACTTCTGGTCTGTTTTTCAGTCTTATTGCCATATTCTATTTAGACACACACACACACACACACACACACACACACACACACACACACACAGTTCCTGCTGCATTTCAAATCATTGTGTAACATAGGGAATTGTAAGATCTTGGTATCTTCTTTGGGTAGAAAAGACAACATCAGTACCTGAAGGAGGAAATAAAGCAATGATTCATCATTAAATGAAATTTTTTATCCTTAAAGAATCAGATACGAAGAAATTGCCTCATTTCTAATAAAGAACATTTTCATCCTCTATTAATTTGCTTGAATTGTTTCCACCTTTTCTTCTAGTACTGCTCACAGATGGTTAAAAGTCTCCTCAGAAGGAAAGCAAGCATCTGAGTGATCATATTCTTCTTTTTCCTTTTCTTTTTTTTGCTGCTGTATCACTGAGCTTGAAGCAATGAGATCACCTCTGTTTCCTTTCATTGGTGTTATTCAGGTTAGCAGAAAATTCTGCCTCCTTCATCTGTCAGGAGTTTCAGTCTTTTGCTTTCTTTGAAATCTGACCTCTGAACAAGGCTGTAACATCCAGAAAATAGTAGCTGAATTGATTTATTTCAGATTGTTGCTATGGTGATTTCCCTACTGATATAGACAGAAAATGAGGGAGAGAAAAGAGTGTGTTGAAAAGAATGGTGGAGAAAGAGTCAAACCAGGAAAAAGACATGAACTGTGGAAGGCATTTCTGACCCATCTACCCATGCATAGAGTCAAAAGTCTTCTTCTGTTTACTGTTAATTCATCCATAGTGATCACAAACAATCTATTTGCATTTTAAGAAGCAATGAAATGCTTTTATCACATAGGCAGCTAACTGTATCATAAGTAGCCTTAAAATTTCCAGAGATTTTTTTTCACAGGAATAATGAGTGTGAGTTGTAAAAAAAGTTTGTGACCAGAAGCATTTTGATTCTTGAAATAGTTTCCCTTGATTATGCTTTTTTTTTCCTAAATATATTTCTTGACATCATAGGAGAGACTTTTCCGGAGAAAAAGTGAATGTATCCATAAATTTTAATCAATCACTTATTTTTTCATCTCTCCAACTTTGTCCATTCTTCCATTCAAAAAATATTTACTGATCCTATATTCCAGGCTCCAGCTATACATTGATACATTCAATGAATATTACTAAATTTAACAAATATGTTTTTGGCATTAAACATGCAAGAAAACATATAGGTCAAAGTGAGATGCAGAACTGAGTAGAGTCTTTGTCCTCAAAGTGATCATAACCTGGAATAGGATGGAAAATTTAGACCCACATACATCGAAATGAAGGACTATTATTATTGTACCGTAATTATTGGAGCCAACAAGTAGCTATTTCTTTAAAGGCTACATGAAGTAGATTTTGGGGAGAAAACTAAAGGACATACAGGATTTTGATAGGTACATTGAAGTAGAATGGAGAGGAAGAGAACCTGTGGGAAGTGCATTCAACTGTGATTGGAAAGGGGCAGTTACATTGGCCTCCTTTACACATTGAAGATTAACGACATGAGTAGAGACCATCCCACTATTCACTCACATCATTGGCCTTTGAAAGGCAGGAGCTGAACTTGGGACATGGCGTTAGCTCTAGTTTGAAGATGTGGCAAATTGATGCCATTTGTTTGAGTGAAGGTGAGGGTAAGAAGGCTTTGGAAATAAACATTTGGAGCTGCTCTAAATCCAAGTTAAAAAAAAAGGAGGCAGTGTAAATACAACAGAATGGAAACCAAGTGGAGTGCAGTCACAGGCACTATTTTCTGGGCCTTTCTTGCCTCCTGTGTCCCTTTGAAGCTTACTTTAGATTTCAGCCACATAAAAGAAGGAGAGGGGTATTCCATTCCTTCACTTCAGAATGCCAGCTTCTTTTAACCCTGTCTTTACACGGGATTGGTTGCATAGATGGTGAGGGGCAAGAATCAAGGGTGTGTTCATGTCTCAAGCCTGGCCTTGACACTGTGTTTAACTTCAGACAAGTCATCTAACTTCCAGGAACCTTAGATTTCCCATCTGTCAGGGCAAAACAACTTATAAGCTGAAACATTCCATAAGACCAAAATATTAGAATTGGAAAGGACCATAATAATTTAACATATATTTTCAAATATGTAAATAAAAGCTTCAGACATAAAGGAAATATGATAATTCTCACTTTATTAATTCATCAGCTGTATCTCCTCACTGATGAGAACTTTGTGATTCCATCACATATTTCAGCCAAGATTAAATAGTCAAGGGCTGTCAGGTGGGCTCAGCTTCCTAAGACTTCATTACTATTAAAAATACACTTTGAAGAATTATAAATAATTAAAATCAATGTCAGTTATTAAAATAAATGAACAATGGCTGTATCCCTGTTTTTTACACAGAGATTTTCAGCATCTATGAATTAAGTCACACTGCTCATTCTCTGCCAGGATTTAGCCTTGAGAACATTCTATTCATTTTTCACATTTGTGTAATTTCCCTTTAATACGCCAATGTAGAATTTATGCTAATTTTTACTAAAGTCATGCTTTCATATCAAAATGAGGTTCCATTTGAGTTCCTTTAATTTAAGGATGGGAGAATAGACAGA
The DNA here is from genome assembly GCF_009828535.3 of Hylobates moloch. Lineage (NCBI taxonomy): Eukaryota > Metazoa > Chordata > Mammalia > Primates > Hylobatidae > Hylobates > Hylobates moloch. Next base: position 1,261,609 of record NW_026652310.1, on the reverse strand, counting down.
AGCATTTGTTTAGTGCAAAGGGAAATGATTTATTTATTTGTTCCTGGAATTCAGGCTGAGATTAAAATATTCATTCAGGCATAAAGACTATCATTTTCAGCAGGTCGTAAGAAATGTGACCAGCTGATGCTGAGCACTTCCCTTTTCAATCACAGCCTTCACTTCTCCTCTTCCTCATAATTTCTATCATGAAACAGAACAATAGGTTATGTTTTCACATTAAGACAGAAAATATGAGACCTCTGAAGAACAAATATCAACTTCTGTGGATATCTGTCTTCTTTCTCAGAACTTTATACTCTCAGTAGCGGACTGAGCTTGACCTAGATCCTGAAACATCCTGTGAACTGATTGTGACCTTAAGCAAATCTCAGTGGGACCAGCAATTTTCTTTCTTTCTGAAGAAGGTTAGGTTGGGGGAGGGGAATTAAGAAGATGGAAGTCACAAAATAATTAATATTACAAAGCAATTACTGTTACCAAACTTTTTTATCAATCATCTCAGTTTATTCCAAGATAACCAATATATGAACTCTGCATGATCATCTTGTCAACATAATTCATGGTTATCTTGTCTACATAATTTTACATCTGAATCTCTCTTTGAAATTTACTAAAAGAAGAATGACAAAGTTTTCAAGGATACTAACTACAGCAAGAGAATCGTGGAATCGTGAATTTGTTTATACATCTTTCTGCTAAGAAATTCATTTATAAAAGTAGTTCTCAATGTGTGGTCCCCAGACCAGCAGCATCAATAGCGCCTAGGCATATGTGCAAAATGCAAATCCTTGGGCCCCACCCCAGAACTGCTGAATCAGAATCTCTAGGGGTGGAACCCAATAAGCTACACATTTTAGTATGTCCATTGTTGAACTCAAATTGGATAGCCCCTTACATTAGGAAAGTAGATTGCCTGCCTGTACTGATATACGTACTTTATTCCTCACTTACTGTTTTTGTTTCCTATGGATTCTGTGTCTCTTATAACTAATTGTGTTTTCCTCTTTAATTTTGGCTGCTAGGAATCTCACAGCCAAATTTGAAGGCTTATACAGATCTTCTAGCCTCCTTCCTATGTCTGTTTTTGTTTTCTGCCCTATTTTCCCTTTGCCCTAATTTCCCCACTTAATTATCTTATGTGAACTATTTTGAAAGATGATATATTAAGTAAGCAAACTTGTTCATTGGCATGAGTAGTAAGTGAATATCCCTGACAGGATTTCCTGTTGTCAGTTCTCAATATGTTTATTTTATTCACAAAGCAAAAACTTCATTTGGGATATTCTCGAAAGAATCTATAAGATATATGCTTAAATATCCAGGCTCATTTTATCTGATAGCTCCCACATACTGACATCTTTCTAGTACGAAGTGATCCATTAACTTAAATACATTGAAACTGAGAAGTCCTATTTACCTCTTATAGGTACCATCTTTTCCTAATGGCATTTTTCATCAAAGATTCCCTTGCCATCAAAGTCATTCCTTTTGAAATTGCAAAATCACCTCTGCCTAATGGTTTTACTAACATATTGACAGCCAAATGTGATTGTAAAAGATGGATTTTTAAACAAGTGCTTTCATTTAAGATGGATAAGGTCAAAGGTTATATAAAATTTCAGCTTTCAGGGAAATTCAAACGTGTAGCATCCACTCCTTCAGGTACCTCTGACACATTTTGGCAACAATACCATAATTAAGAAAGTCAGGATGAAGCATAACATCAACAGTATGATCTGGGCCACTATGGATGGTGCCTCTATCACCTTTTAATTGTGTCAGATCTGTGCAGCAAGCAGAAATATTTAGAGGAAGATTCATCCTCCTGTATGTTTTGTAATGAAGCTTGTGAGCCCACTAAATAATTAAAATAAATGAAGACTAATTTTCTTACTTTTAATTTTTATCCAATCTACATTAATAATTTACAAGGTAAAAATGAATAGTAGATAAAAATGACTTTTCTTCTGGTGCTCACATGGGCACAATCGTGGACAGATTCTGCCTTATTGACTGCTCATTTGTAGTAGAAATAACCCCAGAGAAAACAGTGTTCAATGTGAACCAGGCTTTAATAAAAGGAGCGGCAGACTCTGGAGGTTTTTTCTATTTCCATATAATCCCAGGATCATTTGTCTGGAGCTGTTTTTGAATTATTCATATGAACGGTAGCTCTTTCAGATATTGGATGTGAACAGCTTCTATCGTACGGTTTCACAGGCAGTGTCTTTTTTGCTAGCGTTTTAAAAATAGAGCATTTTTTTCCTGTTCCAAATTGCTCTTGGGTAGTTCTGAGTGGGACTGTATTAGCAAAATGTTAAACATTAAGAGGCTGTTTGGGGGCTACTGCTAAGACTTCTCCAGATAGAAGAGAATGGAGAAATATAATAGGAATGTAATATTCCTGGGAAAGCCTTCATTTTGAAGCAGCTTTTGAAAATCTCAGCATAGTCTCCTGGTGTAAGCATTGTTTAGGAGACTCAGTTAACATTTATTCTCATTCACTGCGATCTAAACTACAAGTAAATTGGATGTGAAGGATTTACTCGGTTAAGCCTATTGTTCTTATTGCCCCATTTGACACCAAGCATTGAATCTGTTCTCAGCCTTCAGGAGAAAAACAAGGATCTTTAGGGAGACTTCCAAGGGCAGGGAGGTGTGTTCCCTCCATCTCTCCCCTGACTCATCTCTCCCTGCCTCCTTCACTCACTTTGCTTGCCAGCATGCCAAGGTCCTTTAAGTTTTCCCGTCCACCAGGAAGATTCTTTGTCTCTTCTTTGCACTGTCTCTTTTGCCTAAAATGCCTAGCACTTCCCACCCACCAACACCCTATTTTCCCTGCTTTTATCTACTTCTTTATCCTTTAAACTTAGATTAGTGCTCATCTCCCCAACTCCCAAGATGGTTGTTGATTGCCTGGGCTGGAGGGTTTCCCCAGAAACCAACCCAGAACAGGGATTTGAATGCAAGTTGTCTCTTGGAAAGTGATTCCAGGAAATACTGGTAGGGTAGTGGGTAAGTGAGAGAGGGAAGGGATGGAAACCGATAGAAAGTATATTGTATCATAAGCAGTTGCCACTGTGAGCAACTGAGGCTCACGCTGCAGGGGACCTCTGGGAGACAGTGTAGAGTTAGGCCATCCAGGGAGAAACAAACTGAAGTATGTCTTCCAGTTCCCATTTGCCACTGGCTGAGGGCTGAGGAGTGCTCCTGGAAGTACTGAATGAATCCCTGTGAGTCTGGCCTGTGCTATGCTGTGAAAAGAAGACTGGTGGAGAATTGCAGATGGGCTCAGCAGGACGCATAGGCATAAACTGGAGGAGTGAGAGCCTTGGAGGGTGTGTATCAGGCACCAATAGCATATGTTGCATTGTCCTCCACACACACACACACATACACACACACACACAGATATTCTGGGGGCTGTGCTTCTGTAGGTTGAAGGTAAGAAACTGCTTGTCCATTTCTGTACCCTTTGTGTCCTAATGTAGTACTCAGCACACAGTAACTATTCAGTGAATATTTGTTGAAGTAGCGAGTGTAGAATGATTGAGTGCCTCTGTTAGACTGCCCCACCCTGAGTTTTGATTTCCAGTGCTTCCTCATAAGCACATTCTGCCAATCACTGAGGCACCTTCATCCGCCTACTCAGCTCTCATGGTTCAGAGCGTCATATCCATGTTTCTGAATGACTACCCTGGTGTTTTGATTTTCCATGAATGGATAAATATTGCAGCCCGTGCCATCCCCTGGTCCTGCACGCTGCTGTGTCAGGCAGGCCTTTTCAGATGGAGGTAGCCAATGTTGGGAGCTGTGTGGGGCTGCAGGTGGGAAGGTGGTGGGGATAGAATCAAGCTTTTAGCCCCTGTGTCACCTTCCACCTTCCTTCCAGCACACTGGATTGGGTGGCAGATGTCCCCAGAGCCCGGCTCTTTGGAAGGAACAGAACATCTCTTCCACCAGGAAGCTTCCCAAATCCAAGATAATGGGTAGAGAGCCATTTCCTGGAAACAATAATCTTAGCCTGGTGGTGTGGGGAGCCACTGTGTTCTCTCAGCCCACACCGTCCTTTTGTGTTCCCTCCCTGAATGCCAGCCAGCCCTGTGCTTTGGAGGCCAGCACTTCCTGCCAGAGCATCTAGGATCCAGCCTACTTAGCCTGTGTCTTCCAGTTTGGCTGACTGGCTCGGCTCTGTCCTCAGCACTGCTGTTCTCTCCAACTGAGTTCTTCAGCATGCTGGGCAGCCTGTCTTTCTTTCCAAACTTCCACCTGCTGCTCTGGCCTGCTGTCTCCCCAGCCTGTTCTCTGTGGAGCTGCCCCTCCTGTGGCTGTGGCCGTAGGAGAGCTCAGTCAAGTTACTTACCTGCACTGGTCTCAGTTTCCTTCCCAAAAAACAAAAACAAAAAAACAAAATTTAAGGAGAGTCAGACTAGATTTTTTTTTTTTGAGATGGAGTCTCACTGTGTTGCCCAGGCTGGAATACAGTGGCGCTATCTCGGCTCACTGCAAGCTCTGCCTCCCTGGTTCACACCATTCTCCTGCCTCAGCCTCCCAAGTAGTTGGGACCACAGGTGCCTGCCGCCATGCTTGCCTAATTTTTTGTATTTTTGGTAGATACGGGGTTTCACTGTGTTAGTCAGGATGGTCTCAATCTCCTAATCTCATGATCTGCCCACCTTGGCCTCTCAAAGTGATGGGATTACATGCGTGAGCCACTGCGCCCAGCCCAGACTAGATTATTTTTAAGACTCCTTCTAAATATCAGATTCAAATCCTGTGACCCAAGGTTGTTGCCACTACCCTTCCCAGCCACAGATACCTAATTTCTAGGTTTGCAATCCATGCTCAATTGGTAAATTCCGAATGTTACAAAGCCCTCTATTGGATGGGGCAGTGGTGGGGGCTGTGAGATGGGCACAGCAATGATTGCCACCTCCAGGACCCACCATCTGATTGGGGGAAAATGGTCATCAAGTAGGTCCCCATGCTAGAAGTGAGTGAAGAACTTCCTGAGAGCTATTCTGTAAGGTAACGATGGCTGTGAAATCGGGTCACTGTGGCGTCAGGGGGAGTTTCTTTTGTGCTTGGAAGTAAATATTGAGCTGAAAAAGGCTGTTAATTCTGGCTACATGAGGTCGTGGTTTCCCTTCTCTGAGATCCTAGCATCCACCATCGTGTTCTCTGGGGCTCTTTCATGGCATGAGGGAGGTGGTATGTGGCTCCTCAGGACCCTCCAACGTACATTACCATGTGTCTGGACTATGAGAGACCATGGGTTAATAAAGTCAGACTAAAGACCTGGGGTTAAATACTAGCTCAGCAACTCACTAAATGTGTGATTTTTACCTCTCTGCAGCTTACTTTTGTCACCTGGAACAAGTAGGTAGCCCTTGCTTTGGTGTATTTTTTGAGAATTAATTCTATGAACAATCATTGAGTACTTACTATGCCTAGGTTATTGTGTTAAACTTGGTTGGGGGGGGGTGCCACACAGAAAAATTAGACATTATCTTTGCTCCTATCTCTAATTCACATTGTAGTAAGGGAGAGAGAAAAATTTATTACAAAATAATCTGATAAATGTAACAATAGAATCAGTGAATTAATAATTTCCTCAGAAACAGGATATGCAATTTTCAATAGAATTTATTTTGCTTCTCCTACCTAAGTAGCAAAGAATCTGCAAAAGGATGAGATAAGGTAGTACGCCATAGGTGACCCACCTCTGGAGAGCTGTCAGGGCCATTTTGCAGAAAGCCCAATGTCACTCATACTTCATAACTGAAAAAATTATTATTATTATTATTCTTTTTTGAGACGGAGTCTTGCTCTTTCACCCAGGCCGGAGTGCAGTGGTGCTATCTTGGCTCACTGCAAGCTCCGCCTCCCAGGTTCACGCCATTCTCCTGCCTCAGCCTCCTGAGTAGCTGCGACTACAGGCGCCCACCACCACGCCTGGCTAATTTTTTGTATTTTTAGTAGAGATGGGGTTTCACTGTGTTAGCCAGGATTGTCTCGATCTCCTGACCTCGTGATCCACCCGCCTCAGCCTCCCAAAGTGCTGGGATCACAGGCGTGAGCCACCGTGCCTGGCCAAAAAAATTATTTTGAGTTCCTTAATAAGTCATAGGATAATCCTGAGTCATTTAGGAAAGGTTAAGTAATGTTTAAGGGTCAGAGAAGTATGTAATATATTTAGGACAGTTTATATCTCAAAACATTAAACTTTTTAATTTTTATTTTTAAGATAATATTTGGCATACTGACGGAGTTATAAAAATGATGTAGAATTATATTAATATATAAACTTGAAGAAATGAAATCAAAATTTTACCATGCATCCTTACAATGCATTCTTTAATGGCAGTTTAAGAAACTTTCCTGTAGGAGCCCTGTTAGCCAACTTTCCCTGAACTCCCCCAAATAACGGAAACCCTCCAGTTCCTCTAAACAATATTCTAATGGATACCCACAGCACAATGGAGGCTCTGGGTTATAGCATCTATGAATGTCTTCTGCAAGCAGTGGAGTTGTGTGCTTGTCAAGAGTGCTGGTTATCATAGCTGTTAATTCCAGTTCATTTCTTCATTCAACAAGTATTATTTTCATACTTTGTTAGATATTGCTTTAGATATTAGAGATATGGCAATGACCAATGCTCCTTGTATTCTAGTTGTATTTACTTTTGCAATTATGTAAATTGAATATTCCATCAATCAATGAAGAATAAATGTGAAAGGCCAACTGCTGATTTTCATGACGATTAAGTGAAAACCTATAGTGGACATCTGTCCTTTGTGACTACCCAAGATCTTTTAAATTTCTTCTCTGTCTCAAGTTTCCATTTCCCTTGTGACATAAGTTCTACCAATCAGATGCCTCTGTAACTAATGTACATGGGGCTGAGTATACCTGTTTTGCTAACTAGGTGGTAGCAGAGAAAATCCTAGTGCTGTTGTTGTGGAGTTGGCTGTGGTTGTAGAGTTGGCTATGGCGTCAGTTCCCTCAGAAGACTGGTTCCATGGTATAACTCTTGGAAGCTTAGTCTGGGCCTGCATCTACATCTTCCTTCCCAAATTCTGTAAGTCTCAAATAGTTCTTTTTTTTTTTTGAGACGGAGTCTCGCTCTGTCACCCAGGCTGGAGTGCAGTGGCGCAATCTCAGCTCACTGCAAGCTCCGCCTCCTGGGTTCACGCCATTCTCCTGCCTCAGCCTCTCTGAGTAGCTAGGACTACAGGCGCCCACCACCACGCCCGGCTAATTTTTTGTATTTTTAGTAGAGACGGGGTTTCACCGTGGTCTCGATCTCCTGACCTCGTGATCCACCAGCCTAGGCCCCCCAAAGTGCTGGGATTACAAGCGTGAGCCACCGCGCCTGGCCTCAAATAGTTCTTAATAAATTCCTTTTCTTAACGAATTAGCCGTAATACATCCTGTTGTTTGCCACTAGGAAGCCCAACTATTAAAAATCCTCTGGAAAGACCGTGAAGGTTCCTTTAAAAAGTTCCCAAAAAATCCAAACCCCCAAATTGTCAAGTTTTGTGTGGACAAAACAATTGTGCACACTGAGGGGACAATAAAAATCATTAGAAAGATTTCACACTTAGATTTCTTCATAATTTTTTTTACATTAGTTTTTGCTCCACTTTAAAGAAATCCAAACTGGAAATCAGCACTGTGGCACTGTAGGCATGGACACAGAATGATGAAGTCCCAATCCATGGACCCAAACACAAACAGAGGCCTTAATTTATCATCAAGAGATGAGAGGATGAATGCACATTGATATGTTTTTATTTAGAATAAAATATTTAAAGTATTTATGAATCATTTTTTAAGATTCTTAATTGTAATCACTTTGGTTCACCAACTTTGTATCAGCTCTGCCTTCTTTTGGGTGAAGAGACTTCTCAAATACTATGTGAGTCCTTTGAACCTGGCAGGCACCTCTACAAGGGGGCCTTCTCCCCATGCCTACCTACCCTTGGCTTCTCTGGGTTTCCTCTACCTCAGGTAGGTCTAGAGGTTTGGTCTACTCACTTCTTCAAGCAAAGCCTTTTCAGACTCAAAGATGTCCTTTCAAGCCTGCTGCCTCTGGGAGCTCCAAGCAAAGCTCTTTGGTTGGAATCTCTCTGAGGTTACTGTGAATTCGGGCTGTCTGTAATCAGTGTTATTGAGCACTGCAGTCACAATGTCTGGTGTCACCCCTGTAGCCAATGGCCAAGCTCAACACTACTGTCTTCTAATACATCAACTACTTTTCATATTTCCTCATAGCTTTTCCTTCTCTTGTTCCTGCCTCTTCTTTCTCTCCCTCCCCTTTACTCCCTGTCTTCCATCTTATTCTTTCTCCTTCACATTTGTATTTCCCACCCCTGCTTTCATCCTCTCCATCCTTCGCCATCCCCATTTCTATCTTTCTTCCAGGCCCAGGGAAACTGAGACCCTGGTATGAAATGAAGAAGAAATTGCCTACACTGAGCACAGGCTCCCCTTTCTTTGGTGATCTTTGTTAAATAAGGTTTCTGGCTGATCTTTAATGAAGGGCAGCAACCAGTTTGTTTGTTTGTTTGTTTGTTTATTTATTTATTTATTTGAGACAGAGTTTTGCTCTGTCACCAAGGCTGGAGTGCAGTGGCATGATCTCAGCTCATTGCAACCTCTACCTCTTGGGTCCAAGAGATTCTCCTGCCTCAGTCTCCTGAGTAGCTGGGACTACAGGCACACGCCATCACACCTGACTAACTTTTGTATTTTTGGTAGAGATGGGGTTTCACCATGTTGGCCAGGCTGGTCTCAAACTCCTGACCTCAAGTGATCCACTCGCCTCAGCCTCCCAAAGTGTTGGGATTACAGGCATGAGCCACTGTGCCTGGCCTCAGTCATTTACTTTTGCCTAACAGTTAGCTAACATGGATTCCACTTGTGTAACCTTAAGAGCTTTACAGAAGACTATACAATATGCTTCTAAAATATTAAGTCATTATCTAGTCTTTTATAATATCAAACAAAAATATATTTGATTACAGGAAAACTTTAAACAAAGTAATTTTTACTTCAACTTCTGAAATGAGAAGACAAATACCAATGATGAATTTCCAGTCACTCAGGATGATTTTAGTATGCCAATTTCAATTAGCCTTTTTAAAGCATTGTAGAAACTAAATGTCATAGGGATTAAAAATGTACATACAAATCACTTGAAATTCTAGAAAAAAAGGTAATATTTTTGGGAAAATAAAGCAATCCTGGACTTGTGGCTTTTAAACATAATGCATATTATCATGTTATGTAGCAAACCAATGACATAGCAGACAGCAGATGGGCGCTTAGTGTACATTTATTAAGTGGTTGCAGATCATTTCTGAGATAGTGAAATTTGGCTTTTCCTGCTAGTGTTAAAATTAACCAACGTATTTTGAAAATTGAACTGTAGTTATAACATATATACCTGAAAGGAATGGCAGAGACACTAAACACATGCCATCTCACTTCTAAATATATACACGTTTAGCACTCTGTATGCATTTTACATAGCCTCCCGATTTTATCTAATCCCTACATGTTTTCCTCAAATATTTCTTAAGCCTTGCTATGTGCTATGCTAGATCTTGGAGACGAGAGAAATTTAAGACAAAACTAGATCCAGTTCTGGAGGAGTTTCTAATTTTACTGGGAAGATTGAATATATTTAGAAAGAGGTGAATAAAATGCAGTGTGGAGAAGCAAGAGATAACTAGGAAGACTTCCTGAAGGAGGTGAGCATTGATGGGGGCCCTGTGTTGGGTTTAGAAGGCCATGTACGACTCCTGAGGAGTAGAGGGGAGGCACTTGGGCCTTCTGGGTGCAGAATAAGCAGAATAGAAAGAAGAGGCTACTGTATGGCATGTTCCAAGAGCGATAAACAGACAAGTTTTGCTGTAGTGGAGTGTTCCTGTAGAAGAGAATGGTTGGTGAAATGAGCAGATGAGATTCTGATTCTAAAGAGCCTTGAATGTGAGCCTAAGCAGATTAAACCTGATCGGTGTTTTCCAAAAGCTTCTTTCAACACTAAGGCATTTCTGGAGATGACTTTGGTCATATCTTGGGGAAGGAGTGCAGGTAGTAGAGGTGTAAATAGAGGCCAGGTGTTCCACTTTTGCATACCCTTAAGTTCATGCATAAAATTTTCTTTAGAAGAAGGGTTCTAGTACTAAAATAAATGTGCAAAAACCAGTGCCCCAATAAATAAAAAGGGTTTAAAGATATTTGAGCCTATCCAATGATTAATGACATATAAAGATTCATCTTCCAATTCAGCTATGAGAAGGAGGCCAGCCAGGGGACTTACTAGACTATTTTCAGTTTTTTAAGTCCTTATAACCTACACCTGGCTGTTTTTACCAATGGACCTGGCATTTCAAAGCAGCAGATAATCCAAAAGTCAGTTATATTTGAGTCTGTGTTGTGTGGCCTGATCTTTCCACTGGCAGATTTACCTTCTTAATTGTGTTTTTCTTAGTCTAATATTGAAATTAATTTGCATTTCCCAAGTACACAATGGCTGGATAGTTGTGGAGAGGAGGAGGAGACTGAGAAGAACAAATAAGGGAGAAGGGTTGTTGTCCAGGGAAGCTGGCTCAGGCTTTGGCATTCGTCACACATCTTTGGTCTGTGAACATCTTCTCACAGGTAATTACAACCAACTATGGTATGGCCAATTGACCAGAATCACTTTTCAACTTGCGGTCAGTCTGCTAAAATAAATGTATTTATAAGTGGCTCCCTTTTCTTTTCTCGCCTCTTCCCTCCATATCCTTTTTTCTCATGATTGTCTTTATCTTCTTAACAAAAACAAACATTTGAAAATGTTTCTGGTCAGTGGAAGCCTTAAGCAATGTTGATGGATAAGCAAACATTTATATGATGAGTTGTGAACTCATTGTAGCCTACAATTAGGTCTAAGGTAAAACGTTTTTTTAAAAAATGTTTTGAATAGGTGTTACATTTATATGGTCTCAGTTTAATATATGCCTATAGGTATAGATACAGATATAGGAATGTGTGAAGGTAAAAGTGAACAATTTCCCTCCTGCCGTTGTCTAACATCTACATGATTCTCATGGCCCGGCATACAAATAACCACTATTATTAGAATAATTTCTCGTATATCCTTCCACTTTATGCACATACAAATATATATTCATTTCCTCTTATTTACACATGAGGTTGCATACTACGCCTACATTATTGTGCATGTTATTTTCTCATATGACATATCTTAAAAACATTTCCACTTCAGTGCAGAGGGAGCTTCCTTATTCTTTGTGTAGATCCAAATAATATTCCCATATGGTTGGGCAGCAGTTTATTTAACCAGTTCCCCAGTGAGAGACATTTGGGCTGTTTCCAATCCTTTTCTATCGCAAACAATGCAACAATGAATGTTTTTTTGTGCACCTGTGCAAGTAGGGATGTATATAAATTTCCGGAAGTAGAATTACTGGGTCAAAGAGAATATTTATTTGTAATTTTAATATAAATTGCCTTATATTTATATGTGCAATTTGCTTTTAAACCAGTTTTTCTGTTATAGAATGTTTTAAAGGTACTGTTTTGTGGAAAAACTACAAATCTTTTTAAGATTAATTTTGAGATGTTCCCTTACAAGCAGCAGTTCTAGAAGCTGCAGGGCTGATGTCTCTTACAGAGCCATTGTATTAGAGGCCAGTGACAGCTGCAGTGATGATGCTGGAAGCCCTGTAGGAGGCAGAACAATACTTCCTTGAGAAAGTGGAAAATGTCTCCCTTCTGATGAAGAACAATTACTCAGAAGTTTTGTGAGTTCAGGTGGTGAAGCTTCTTAGTGGTGTCATTGGTCTTCCTTCCCTGGTGGTTGATTGAAAGGGGTTTCCGGAATTCTCAGAACCCAATTTTGGAGAGCTGCCAGCATTATGATTAGTACAATGCTAGTTATATTTGTCTGCAGGAGCTCTTAACCTGGGATTCATGGACTGTTGAAGTCAAGGATTGGTGAACTTGGGTGGGAAAAAATACATTTTTGTTTTTACTAACCTCTATGTGAAATGAAACATTTTCTTCGATAACAACTGTAAGTAAAACCAGAGTAGAATTGGCAGTACCTGTGACTTCGTCACTAAAATAAATGAAGGATGTAGCCATGTCACACTATAGTCATTGCAAATATTCTAAAACATCATTTACATTCATCATCATGTCAAATGGTGAAGTTATTAGAGCCACTCCTAGTGTCCTAAAATTTATACTTGGAATCTGTTTTAATCAGGTATGGTAAGATAGCAGACACAGACATGATTTTCATGAAGGAAGAGGTTTATACCCACAGGTCTCTAGAAACTGGAGGTCCAGTAGGCCACACACAGCCACATGGGAAGCACTGGGGTTGGTCAGGAGGCAGGAGAGGAAGAGGGGAGAGCATGGCCCATTAAAGGAAAACCCCTTTGTTGTAGTTTTAATAGGAAGAAAGAGGTGAAGCAGCTTGGGTGTACTGAGTAAGCTAAGATTAGATAGTCTGAATTATTTTGGTGGACTCTGGGCTATAGAGGTGGTCCTCCTTATCTGGTACCTGGCTATGGGGTAATTCAGGACAGGGAGAATATTGGCTGAGTGAGTGAGAGCTTGATAAAGGAGAGGGTTGTGGCTGTGGGCTCTGAATTGATTGTAATCAATCAATTCAAGTATATCAAGTATATTCAAGTATATCAAAGGTGTGTTTGCAGGAGGGTAATTTGCTCTTTCTAGGAATTAGCTAGCTCTGGGAGGTACAGTCTCTCCATGATCAAGGCTTCAAAAGCCAGCGCATCAAACACACAGAAAATTTTAAAAATCGTCAATACAGCTAGATAGTTATTTTACGTGTTGATAAATAAGCACAGGTACTACATAATCATAGTTGTGCTTTAAAAGTATTTTAATAACTATATTCCAATCTTATTAGCTTCCTTTGTAAACTCATGTAATTTATTTTCTGTCTTCAAAAACATTATCCTGTAAAGGATACTGCTATGGTTTGGATGTTTTGTTCCCTCCAAATTTCATGTTGAAATGTGACCTCCAATGTTGGCTGTGAGCCTAGAGGAGGTGTTTGGCTCATGAGGGTGGATCCCTCGTAAATGGCTTGGTGCCATCCCCATGGTTATGAGTGAGTTCTTGCTCTAGTAGTTCACACAAGAGCTGGTTGTTTGAAAGAGCCTACAACTTTCCCTCTGTCTTTCTCTCTTTCTGTCTCTCTCTCTCTGTCTCTCTCTCTCTCTCATTATGTGACACACTGCTCCTCCTCACCTTCCACCATGATTGTAAACTTCCTGAGGCCCTCACTAGAAGTAGATGCCGACCCTATGCTTCATATACAGCCTGCAGAACTATGAGCCAAATAAACCTCTTTTCATTATAAATTACCCATCCTCAGGTATTCCTTTGCAAATCTGACTAACAGAGATACCATGGTCTTCATCAAATGGCTCAAATGATATAAAGCTGTCACTCTTCTGTATTTTCTATTTTTCTTTCTTGTGGACTGAGGTTCAACAAAACTTAGGACAGAAGCAAGATATTGGAAGAGATGCTGCCCTGTTTCCATCACCAACACTCACACCTTCATCCAGGGGAGGAGGCACTCATTATGGCTGTAATTTTTTGAGCACTTACCACATATCCAACATAATTCTATTCTTTTTTTTTCTTTTTTTGAGATCGAGTCTTGCTCTGTCACCCAGGCTGGAGTGCAGTGGTGTGATCTCGGCTCACTGCAACCTCTGCCTCCGTGGTTCAAGCCATTCTTCTGCCTCAGCCTCCTGAGTAGCTGGGATTACAGATGTGTGCCATCATGCCCAGCTAATTTTTGTATTTTTAGTAGAGACGGGGTTTCACCATGTTGGCCGGGCTGGTCTTGAACTTCTGAGCTCAGGTAAGCCTCCCACGTAGGCCTCCCGAAGTGCTGGGATTACAGACTTGAGCCACCACGCCCAGCCTCATTTTTCATGTATTATCTCACTTGATCCTTGTAACAATCCTAGAAAGTAGGATGCGATTATCACTCCCCTTTTACAAGAAGAAACTGAGGCGAAGAGGGTTTATTATCTGCCCAAGGTCACACACTAGTGGCAGAACCATACTGGAGGTTGCGAAGTCTGGCTTCAAAGCCCACACCTGAACACTGCATACACTATGCTTGAGGTATGAGCACATCAGGCCTCATTCTCTGCATATGTGTACCAGGCAGACAGCATTCTCTTTCACCATAATTACATGGTGATTAACTGCCTTAACTTACAAAAGCTTAGAAATCCATCTAAGTGCAAATCTGGGAATCTTTAATCTTTAGGTTAAATATGCAAAGTAATTCAGAAAAAAAATCAAGAAATGAATTCAAAGTATAATTGTGCTATATTTGTTAATAGCTTGGCAAGTTAAATTCACCCAAGTGGTAACCCCTTTAAACTTACGTTATAAAACTTCTAAGGGATCATAAAACCCAAAAGTAAATGAGTCATGTCAAAAGCGTATCCTTGGGTTCTCTGCCAGACCCGTGATCACTCCTGGCCTTTTTGCTACAGTAAGAAAGTCTCAGGTTATACTTCCTGCTTCCCCACTGACCTGCCTTTTACAGTACTAGGTATGTACAAATCAGATGTTCACAAAGTAGGGAGTGGCCATATTTTCTTTGCTACTGAGTCTCAGGTATATTGCTTTGTCTTACTGTCTTTAAAAGTATTTTAAAAATGCTTACTAAACTCTCAGTCAAGCTTTGCTTTATTGTGTAAGACTACTATAGTTAGAATTAGGTTCAGCTGGCCGGGCGCGGTGGCTAACACCTATAATCCCAGCACTTTGTAAGGCCGAGGTGGGCGGATTGCCTGAGGTCAGGAGTTCGAGACCAGCCGAGTCAACATGGTGAAACCCTGTCTCTAGTAAAAATATAAAAATTAGCTGGGCATGGTGGCACATGCATGTAATCCCAGCTACTTGGGAGGCTGAGGCAGGAGAATCGCTTGAACCTGGGAGGCAGTGGCTGTGGTGAGCCGAGATCGTGCCATTGCATTCCAGCCTGGGTAACAGAGAGAGACTCCGTCCCCTCCCCCCCAAAAAAGAGGTTCAGCTGCATGTGACAGAAAGCCCCAAAAAACAGTGCATTAAATATCATAAAGTCTTATTTTTCTCTAGAGCTCTTTTTGGAAGGTATACCATGATTAAGCATTTTCTAGATCTTAGTTCCACTATTCTCACATTTCATTCTTGACTTCGTGGTCTAACGTGGCTGCTAGAGCTCCACAACCACACCTTTATTTTAGGCGGCTTGGTGCTATAGAGTACTTGTATTTACATCTTATTCACCAAAATTAGGCACATGGTTACATGTAGGCAAGGGAAACTGAAAAATGTACCAAACTAAGAAGTAGGAATTTTACTGCTATGAAAGAAAGGTGAAATGGATGTAGGCCTGTAGTTAGCAGCCTTTGCTACACAAACTACTTAGTTACCTTAATTATGATTGAAGCATCACTGGGGACACATACCCTAAGCTCAATTGCCTCATGAGGCAAATAAATGTCTTGAATGTTCTATTTGCATGTCCAAATATATACTGTGATGATAGCACATATCACAAGGTGTTAAGGTGTTAGCCTGTCCAGATGGCACATCATGTTAACAAGGTCTTCTGAATACAAATGCTCAACTCAGGGACTGACTCCAAGAGTGGTAACTTCAGGTACTGTGTGCCAGAGAAAGACACATGTGGGGGATGGCAGGACTTTGGTTTATCCCTCAGATTATATTACACAGGCAATTGTGTATTCTCTGTGGACATAAAGCTATGTCTGTATTTTCAATTACAACAGAAACTATACTGAAACGAGCCTCATTTTGTGAAGCTGGGGCTATTGTTAAATTCTGTTAAAGTACATTTTAGAAAATGTTAAAGCATCTGTTTTTTGTTTTTTTTTTTTTTTTTGAGAGATCCTTGCTCTGTTGCCAGGCTGAAGTGCAGTGGCTCGATCTCGGCTCACTGCAACCTCTGCCTCCCGGGTTCAAGCAATTCTCCTGCCTCAGCCTCCCGGATAGCTGGGACTACAGGTGTGTGCCACCATGCCCAGCTAATTTTTGTATTTTTTTTTTTTTTTTTTTTTTTTTTAGTAAAGACAGGGTTTCACCATGTTGGCCTGGGTGGTCTCCATCTCTTGACCTTGTGATCTCCCCACCTAGGCCTCCCAAAGTGCTGGGATTACAGGCATGAGCCACCACGCCCGGCCAAAGTATCTGTTTTTTTGTTTTGAAGTAAATACATATGTGTCTTTGGAAGTCTTTGGCATCTTGCAAATGCATCATGCATTTGAGTCACTGGCTCATTTTCCTACTTTTCTGATTTTCAAAGAAATAATTTTATTGATGTTTTTCTCCAGCAGGTGGAAATCCTAACAGATTCATGCAGTGCAGGAAGGAGTTGCTAAGCAACCGTTTTCACTGTTTAAAAAAAAAATCCAAACAAACCTTCCTTTGAAATACCAGCAGCATGTGAAAAATTAGATAACTCTTCATCCAACTTTGAGCAAACTTATATAATTTACAAAAATTATATCATCCATTTCTGTTTCCTGCTCTTTTGTAACTTTCATCAACAATGGCATGATCTTCAAAGATGCAGTTTTAGATCTGGGTCAAGCTAACCGTGGAGCATAACACATACAGTTAGAAATCCTGCTGTACTCTCAATTATGGCTTTGCCAACCTGACATCCATTGACATGAGAATTCTTATAATCTGTCTTTGATGTCCTTGGAGTTAAAATTATGTTGGGAGAAGTCTTGGGTCCTTCAGAAAAGTGGATTCTTTGTGGGCACTGGATTGTAATTAAACTTTAACACTAGCTCCTTTTCTCCCCCAAATAAATTAAGTGATTTAATATAAAACAACTAGCTGAAGAATCTGGGGATATTACCCTTTCTAGCACCAAGTGCAGCAATGTGCAATCAGGAGCATTTAAATATATTTATCAGATTTTCTTCTGTGTGGAGGCTGGAGGATGGTTTCCTCAGGTTACAGGAGTACTTTATGCAAAGGAAAAATTGAAGTATCTCTCTAATCAGCCAGTAGCTGATTTCAAGACAAAGCCTCAGAATTCTTCCTAGAGGAAATATTAAAGAATATTTTAGTATTTGAGGTGTGCTCCTTCAGCAAGTCTTCCAAGAGGCTGTTGGGAGTGACCGCTGGTAAGCTGGGGTAGATCCTGTTGTTATGGGGCATGTGTGTAATGTATCTGCAAATACTAGGGATACTGGAAACTTAATCCTGCCTATATCATAAAATTAAATTCTGTAGGAGGCAACCCTGGTATTTCCTAGTCTGACTGGTGGACTTGCATATACAAGGCTGCCATTGATCAAACTAAAAATTGGCAAGGTTTGCCTTTGACCCCTATATATTTATTCTGCTGGGGACTCACCCAACATTCCTGTTGCCCGTAAATCAATCCCAGCACAGGTATTTCTTGCCATTTGAACATGCAAATCTACTGGATTCAGTACAAGTGAAATTCTTGTACTTCTATAACTCATGTTATAACATGAGTTTTCATAGTCCTTATCTCATTTGCTTCCTATAGCAACACTATCAATAAAGCAAAGCAGAATAATTGATTTCCATTTTCTGAAAATTAACATCGGTCATCCACGTCATGGAGCTGAAATTGGAACCGAGAACTTTCTACTTTCAGTTTAGGCCTCTAGTCATAACATTGCAGCTCATAATTTCTGTTTTGCCTGTCTTTTTTAGTGCACCCTGCTAAACGATTGATTAATAATACATTAAAATAAAGTGAGTTAAATTCTCATTGGGTCATCTTAGCTTAAAGAGTTGTCCTTTACAGATAACATTTGAATCTCAATCCTGGAATATAATGCCATATTTAAGTGGGCATTTAAAGCGTCATGAATTGTTTTGAAGATGGAAGAAAGTATTTTCAGGCAGAATTCTTGAATTAATTAATTAGTAAGTCAATATTGAAGGAATTTCTACCAGGTTACCAGCCCTGGTGTTACAGAAGGAAACACTTCTTTTCAGAGAAGTTTTGCACCACCTAGATGGGCCCGCAGAGGCAGGGAAGGTAAGGAAGATTGGTAGATGCTGGCAGTAAAATTCTTGCCCAGGTGAGCTGGCCTTTTCCCCCCAATTCTAGGACCATCTGTGGCCTCAGAGAGGGGTCCACAGTGTGTGGTGAGAGGGCACTGATGGTGTTGAGTAGACTGGATGCGAGAACAACCAGTCCTGTTTCAAAGTACATCTGCAGAAGTTCTCACTGCTAGGGATCCGGCCTTTACCAGTCTCCTTTCGCTGGGAGCTAAGTGCTTGAAGGCCAGTGGGGAGGCCCTAGAAAGGGACTAGGCTGGGGATGAACTTGAGTCTCCTAGTGACTGAAGAAGCTTCTTGAAAAAAATCTTTTAAAACAGGAATGCTTAACAGGCAGAGACTGTTCTCCTGCAGCAAAAATACTGTGTAAATCTCGTGATTTCAAAAATTACTAGTGATCAATGGTTTTAAAACATTTTGTCAGTTATACCTGTAATATAAATTTTTATATTAAAAATTCAGTCAAATATAATTGTGGTTCCTCCTCTACCATAACCACTTCAGTGAAGTGATCTTATAAATGGTACCAATGGTCATACCTGATTAGACACTCATGTTACAAAATCAACTACTGTATTTGAGTAGGCATGTAAGTGACCGACTTTTTCACTGACTCCAGTGTATGTCATTCCATCCATGAGATTAGTAGTTAAGGACTCTGCATGTCAACCCCCCATTGTTAATGAAACAGCTTATTTCTAACAGTGATGATGAGTACTAGTATAGCTAATAGTTGATTTATCTTCATGAAATATTCCGTAACATTCATTGGTTACTACTCTTGAAACAAAACACTTTTAAGCCATATGTCAAAAAAAAATAAATAAATAAAACCCAAAGAACAAAACTTAGTTTAACACAGAGTCAATGGACCCACATATCTGAAGTTACTCTTCCATGGGAATTGTTCTCTCTGTTGGCCTGGCAACTGTACTCTCTGAAGGACACTGTGGCACCATTCTGTGGCACCATTCTGATCTCTTTTTTATACATTATCTCATTTAATTGTCATTTTGACTCTATAAAGGAGATACTATTGGTATTCCTTTCTTACAACTGAAGAAACCAATGCTCAGATGGTTAAGTAACTTGTCATAACTTGCCGAAGAATGTATAATTTGGAAATAAATGTTGAAGGTGAGTTTAAATGACTACAAAGTCCATGTTCTTTTTTTTTCCTTTTCTCTCCCCTCCCCTCCCCTTCCCTTCCCTGTAGTCTCGAACTACTGACCTCAGGTAATCCACCCGCCTCGGCCTCCCAAAGTGCTGGGATTACAGGCATGAGCCACCGCACCCTGCCAAAGCCCATGTTCCTAATCACAGCATAGCTCTAGCAAGTTACCAGAATAAAAATGAAAAAGAGGGGCATTTGAGAACTGTGGGCTTGTTGCTTCACCCACCTTCGGAGTTCCTGACTCCAGCTTAGATCAGTTGGACCCAACTGTACTCCTTGAACTTGAGGGTAATTTTGAAGGTCAGATTCTGGGTGTGTGTGGAGGCAGCACTGCAAGAGGGTGGGAAGAGTCCTGAGGACTTTACCTTCCTTTGACTGTAGTTCCTGGGTGGTTTAGAGGGGTGAAGTTTGAAAACCCAGACCTGACTTGTACCCTTCCAACTTCAGACTTCCACCCCTCATCACTCCAGTTCAGAACTTGCAAGCAGATTGTCTTCCACCCGTTTCTAGAACTGACCTTTTGTTTGTACTCTGGTGACTCAGTCCTAGAAGGAAGTTTACTTTCCCTTAGTAAGTGGTTAGTAAACTTTCTTGCTGCACAGATGTCTTAGATCATCTGATAGAAGCTGTGATCTCACTCCGAAAAAGATGCACAACACACTTGCATACAACTCATTATTTATAATTTTAAAGGATTTGGAGACTTCCTAAAGCCCATCCGTGCTTCCACTGAGAGGTCAAGGAACTCAAATTAGGAAGAAATCTTCGGGGATGTTCAGTGTCATAGACAAATGTTTTTCAGTATTTTTTTCAAGATTATAAAGCATATTGAAAGCAAGGAAGGAAGGGAGAGAGAGAGGAAGGGAAGAAAAGAAGACATGAAATGTCAAACAATATCAACACCCCCCATCCACTTCTCCTCCAGCTAGAATAACAATTTATGTAAATAATTTTTGAAGATTTGTCTAATTGGGGTAGTTCTAAAAAGTAGGATGGACACTAACATTCAATTTTGGCTGGTTTGCTATTTTGAAAGGAGACTGCAGCCAACAAGCCCTTAATGAACATTTTTTATACTAAACTAAACTTTAGTAACTTTAAGATCTTTAGAAAATAAGAAGCTACACATTCCTCCTGACTCAGCCTATGGTTCTTTCAGCCATTTCCAGCTCCTCACCCTTTTTTTTTTTCTTGTTTTCGCTTGGCTTTGTGATGGTCAGAGTCAAAGATTACCTTAGCTGGAGTAATGTGCTATGGCTAGTCCTTGCCACGGGCAACAAAGGTGGGAAATTTCAGCTCCTCAAACATCCCATGTGTGGTGGCAAACAGCCCTAAAGCCTCAGCTGTGGATTCCTTTCTCATAGCCCAAGTTAAAAAAGAACAGTGAAGTCATCTGTCATTTTAGTTTCATCTAATATTAGCTTTCCATTCCCAGCTAATTAAGGTGCAATATTTTCTTTAGTCATTCTCCTAGGCATGATTGTATTTAAATAACTTCTCCAGTTTCTTCATGTACTTGTGGAAAATTTTCTCCTTTTCTCTTTATAAGCTAGTAATTTAGTAATCTGCCAGTTCTTTAAAAATTGCATGGACTAAAACATCCAAACCCCATCTTTAAAGTCATTCTCAGAAACCAGTAGGTAAACAAATATGGCCAGTGTTTAGTTGCACTAGTTATTAAAAAAAAAAAAAAAAAAAAATCAGCAACAAGGTACTATTAAACAGCACTCCCCCATGAAATTAGCCAACATCTCTCTCTATCTAAATCTATATTTATCTGTCCACATCAGTGTTATCGATGTACTTTTCTGTTTGTTTACATACATGAATGGAGGAGTATAGAATGCAGGTATACATATTTAGACATTATAGATAGCAGGGTATATAGGCATTTGTGCATCAGAGACACTGTCCTTATCCAAAGAGCCCATGAGTGCTTCTCAAAGATTAGCCAGATATCAGCTTGTTAAACACAGGTTCCTGGAACCCACCCTAAAGATTCTGGGGTAGGGCCTGAGAATTTGTGCTTCTAACAGGCTCCCAGGTAATGCTGATGCTGCAGATTCAAGAATCATGTGTCAATCAGCCCTGCTTCAGACTAGTGGTTCTCAGGCCTGCTGCACATTAGAATCACCAGAGGAGACCTTTAAAAAAATACTGATACCTTTTGTTGCACTCTAGACAATTAAATCAGCACTTCTGAGACTATTTCTCAGGCTTCAGTAGGTTTTAGAAGCTCCACAGGTGATTCTTAAGTACAGTTAAAGTTGAAAGCCATTGCTTTTAGACCAGTGATTCTCAGACTTGGGTGTGAATGAGAATCTCCTGGAGGGTTTGCTCAACAGAAATTTCTGGGCCCCACCCCCAGAGGGTCTGATTTAGTAGATATGTGATTGATCAGAGACCTTTCACTTCTAACAAGTTCCCAGATGATGTTGATACTTCTGGTACAAGGACAACATTTTGAGAGATGCTGCTTTAAAATTTAGACTCTCATGATGTGTGATGGCTGACTGAATCATAACACTTCCATGGTGTCACTGCAAATTGTCACATTTGGGGAAAATATTATAGTAATATATATATTAAGAATCATAAACACCTTCATGCCTGTTGATCTAGTAATTCTGCTTTGGGGAATCTATCTGAAGAAAATAGATACGGAAAACAGCTATAAGCTTGATGTTCACAGAATTGATTTTTATAATGGTCAAAATATTATAAAGCTTAAAATGTCCGTAAGTAGGTGATTGGTTTAATAAATCATGGGATATCCCTGTAATGGAAGTCATTAAAAATGATAGCTGTGAAAGTTAGCAACATGGAAAAACATTTGTGATTTAAATCTGAATAAAAAATGTATAAATGTTGTGACTTACAACCGTGAAAAAGTATACATAGAAAAAATATCAGAAGGAAAGAAACTAAAGCAATAAAAGTCATGCTAAGATGATGGAATTTTTTTTCCTTCCAAATTTTCTTTGACTGTGTTTATCAATTTTATAACTATAATTGCAACTGTATAACGGCACCATATATGATATATAACATATATAGTTGGCATCAAATTACTCATTACCATTTCTCTTTGTGATAATGTGGTTTTATCTTGGTTTGAAATAAAATTCCTAAGAATCCTGCATTTGCCTGTAGATCCTAATTGCAACTTTTCCTGAGTGACAGCACATGCCCTCTCTACTATGGCTCCTGCCATCAGATATTTTCTGAGTGATGCTAATTACCCAGAGGTGACACAGAAAGAGCTTAAAGGTTCCTATTAGGCAGGAAGCAGCCAAAGGCGGGCGGTGGGGCAGGGTGGGGGAGATGTTGATTTTTTGGTTTTATGATGAATGATAGAGCATACAATGAAACTCATCTCTATTCACTATGCCTTCAATATCTAAAGGATTTATAAGAAACTCCATTTATATCCTCATTCTGTACTGTTTCACCAGAGGTTTTGAGAGTTACTTTCCTAAGTCACTGCATAAGTTAATATATAACAGATCAAATCCCAATGATTGGAAATCAAATGACTGGAAATATTATTTCAGGAGATTGCTCACTGTAAGTAAAATAGATCTAAGACTTAGATGGCCTGGGGCAATCTTTTTTTTTTTTTTATACTTTAGGGTTTTAGGGTACATGTGCACAATGTGCAGGTTTGTTACATATGTATCCATGTGCCATGTTGATTTCCTGCACCCATTAACTCGTCATTTAGCATTAGGTGTATCTCCTAATGCTGTCCCTCCCCCCTCCCCAAACCCCACAACAGTCCCCGGAGTGTGATGTTCCCCTTCCTGTGTCCATGAATTCTCATTGTTCAATTCCCACCTATGAGTGAGAACATGCGGTGTTTGGTTTTTTGTCCTTGGGATAGTTTACTGAGAATGATGTTTTCCAGTTTCATCCATGTCCCTACAAAGGACACGAACTCATCATTTTTTATGGCTACATAGTATTCCATGGTGTATATGTGCCACATTTTCTTAATCCAGTCTATCGTTGTTGGACATTTGGGTTGGTTCCAAGTCTTTGCTATTGTGAATAGTGCCGCAATAAACATACGTGTGCATGTGTCTTTATAGCAGCATGATTTATAGTCCTTTGGGTATATACCCAGTAATGGGATGGCTGGGTCAAATGGTATTTCTAGTTCTAGATCCCTGAGGAATCGCCACACTGACTTCCACAATGGTTGAACTAGTTTACAGTCCCACCAACAGTGTAAAAGTGTTCCTATTTCTCCACATCCTCTCCAGCACCTGTTGTTTCCTGATTTTTTAATGATGGCCATTCTAACTGGTGTGAGATGGTATCTCACTGTGGTTTTGATTTGCATTTCTCTGATGGCCAGTGATGATGAGCATTTCTTCATGTGTTTTTTGGCTGCATAAATGTCTTCTTTTGAGAAGTGTCTGTTCATGTCCTTTGCCCACTTTTTGATGGGGTTGTTTGTTTTTTTTCTGTTCTGGCCAGAGCAATCAGGCAGGAGAAGGAAATAAAGGGTATTCAATTAGGAAAAGAGGAAGTCAAATTGTCCCTGTTTGCAGATGACATGATTGTATATCTAGAAAACCCCATTGTCTCAGTGCAAAATCTCCTTAAGCTGATTAGCAACTTCAGCAAAGTCTCAGGATACAAAATTAATGTACAAAAATCACAAGCATTCTTGTACACCAATAACAGACAAACAGAGAGCCAAATCATGAGTGAACTCCCATTCACAATTGCTTCAAAGAGAATAAAATACCTAGGAATCCAACTTACAAGGGATGTGAAAGACCTCTTCAAGGAGAACTACAAACCACTGCTCAATGAAATCAAAGAGGATACAAACAAATGGAAGAACATTCCATGCTCATGGGTTGGAAGAATCAATATCGTGAAAATGGCCATACTGCCCAAGGTCATTTATAGATTCAATGCCATCCCCATCAAGCTACCAATGACTTTCTTCACAGAATTGGAAAAAACTACTTTAAAGTTCATATGGAACCAAAAAAGAGCCCGCATCGCCAAGTCAATCCTAAGCCAAAAGAACAAAGCTGGAGGCATCACGCTACCTGACTTTAAACTATACTACAAGGCTACAGTAACCAAAACAGCATGGTACTGGTATCACAACAGAGACATAGATCAATGGAACAGAACAGAGCCCTCAGAAATGATGCTGCATATCTACAACTATCTGATCTTTGACAAACCTGACAAAAACAAGCAATGGGAAAAGGATTCCCTATTTAATAAATGGTGCTGGGAAAACTGGCTAGCCATATGTAGAAAGCTGAAACTGGATCCCTTCCTTACACCTTATACAAAAATTAATTCAAGATGGATTAAAGACTTATATGTTAGACCTAAAACCATTAAAATCCTACAAGAAAACCTAGGCAATACCATTCAGGACATAGGCGTGGGCAAGGACTTCATGTCTAAAACACCAAAAGCAATGGCAACAAAAGCCAAAATTGACAAATGGGATCTCATTAAACTAAAGAGCTTCTGCACAGCAAAAGAAACTACCATCAGAGTGAACAGGCAACCTACAGAATGGGAGAAAATTTTTGCAACCTACTCATCTGACAAAGGGCTAATATCCAGAATCTACAATGAACTCAAACAAATTTACAAGAAAAAAACAAACAACCCCATCAAAAAGTGGGCCTGGGGCAATCTTGCTTTGCAGACCTTTTTATTACTAGATTGCCTGTAATAAACACCCTCTTCAGCTTTGGCCACACCATCTTTAGGAGTAGACTGTGAGCAGACCTTGAATATCGCACAGAGCTTAAATTGTCAAAAATGTATATAATACCACACTTGGTCTTTAAGCTTTCCTTAATGCTAGGTTCTTTTCATTGTACCAATCATTTTTATTGTTTATTTTCTAAGCTATTGATACTGATACAATGTTCAGAAATAGGTTGTCCTTGGAACTCAGATGGTTTTTATATATCTTCAAAGTGTTTTATATATTTTGGAGGGTATATTTTCTATTATTTTTAATAGAAACATGTGTTTGATTTATAAACAAATTTTCCGAATTTACTTGCTGACTGTTGTTTCTTTTATTCCACTCCTACATCGCAGGATAATTTTACGTTACCCTTTCAGAATAATTTCTCTTCTTGCCAAAGATATCTGTGGATATTAATTCTCTTATGCACCTACAAATGTCATTATTTCCACCCTTTCTAATTAATTAGGGTAGAGAATTCTAGATTTTCCCTTCATACTTTGAAGATATTCTCTACTGTCTTTTGACTCCCTCGCTGCTGCTGCGAAGTTTGCTGCCAACTGATTGTCATTCCTTATGGATAATCTTTTCTTTCCTTCTACAGAAAGGAAAGAAAAGCAAATCTCTTTTTTCTTGATATTCTTCAATTTTACTACAGAATGTATGAAAGCATATTACATTTTATCTTTTTTTCTTGTTGCATGTCCTTTTCCATCTGAAGACTTAGGTTTTTCTCAATTCTAAAAAAATCCTTAGCTGTTATTCCTTCTGAAAGTTCTATTAGACATATCTGGAAACTTCTCATTAAATCCTATATGTATCTTAATTCTTTCATAATTTTCCTCCATTTATATTTCTTTACTCCGTGATCTGAGAGTTTCTCAATTATAGCTTTTAACTCATTAAAATGTTATCATAACATTTATGTTCAATCAACTCCTCTGAGAATTTTTTAAAAATTTCAGTGACTATCCTTTTTCATTTTTAAAACTTATAATTCTTGTTTTTTAATATTGGCCAGTTCTAGTTTTGTATTCTCTTGTTCCTGTTTCATAAGCTCCTATGCTTGTTTTATGGTTGCCATCTTCCAGATTTCTCTAAAGATTTTAAGCAATTTTCTGATTGCTCAAATATTTCTCTACCCTTGAATGTAACATTTCCTTTTGGTTAGAGTTTTTAACCTATATTATATGATTAAAAATAGCTTTTAAAATTATTCTCTCAAGGTGCAAATGGGTGGATTAAAAACATTATTCTCCACTTAAAAAATTAATGTACACAGGAGCACAGAGATAAATACAAGTATTCATCTTTCCGTCACTAAAAATAATATTAAAATTTTGTCATAAATATTTCAAATCATTTTTAGAGAGGTGGATCATTAAGAATATATCTAAAATATACTTTTATTTATCTTTAACTTCATTCTTTTTGCTTCAAATATTTGATCAATCAAAAAATTGTTTAAATTCTCTAACGAAATCAAGAAGATAGCAACTTTCTTAGAAAGGCTGATCTTTATCCTAAAGTTGGGGATAATATTTCTTATCCACATTTATCCATATTTGTGCACATATATTACACAGAAATTTATTCATAATTTTTTTCTTAAAATTTACAAATGTGATTTATGGTATGCATTATTTTGTAGTATTTCTTTTTTTCTTAGCCATGTTATTGAGATCAATGATAATGCATGTAAGTCATACATTCTTGTACATATCTCACCATAAATATGTCTGAGACTGTCTCAAGACAACATGTTTGAAATAGAATTGCTGAATCATAAGCTGTGAACATTGTCAACTTTACTAGATATTGGCAAGTTGTTAGCCAAGTGATTGCTCCAATTTATACCCTCTTCCACCAGCAATATAGAATTGCTATTATTTATGTTGTCATTCATACTTACATTGCTGATTTTAATTTTATCAGCTTTATTGAGGAGCAATTTACATACAATAAAATTCACTGATTTTAATGTACGATTCGATGAGTTTTAACAAATGCATACAGTCATGTAACCACCACCACAATTAAGATAGAAAACAGGCCAGGTGCAGTGACTCATGCCCGTAATCCCAGCACTTTAGGAGGCGAAGGCTGAAGCAGGTGGATCAGTTGAGCCCAGGCATTCAAGACCAGCCTGGCAACATGGCGAAATCCCGTCTCTACAAAAACAAAAGCAAAAAAAATTTGTCAGGTGTGGTGGCGCGTGCTTGTAGTCCCAGCTACTCTGGAAGCTGAAGTGGGAGGATCACTTGAGCCCAGGAAGTCAAGGCTGCAGTGAGCTGTGATTACAAAACTTCACTCCAGCCTTGGCAACAGAGCAAAACTCTGTCTCAAACAAAACAAAACAAACAGAACATTTTCTATCACTCCAGTTAAGTTCCCCTCATCCCTTTTCGTGGTCAGTTCCCTTTCCCATTCCTGGACCCTAGCAAGCACTGGTCTGCTTGAGTCATCAGAGTTTTCCCTTTGTTGGAATTTTGCTTAGCTTAATGCTCTTGAGATTCATTCAGGCTGTTTCATATATCAATAGTTCATTTCTTTTTATTACTAATTAGTATTTCATATAGATACTCTACAATATGCTTATCGATCAACATTGATGGAAATTTGGTTTGGTTCCCATTTGGGGCTATTATGAATAGCGCTTCTATTTACCTTACAAGTCCTTGTATGGACTAGATAAATGTTTAGAGCTGGAACTACTAAGTTGCATGGTAAGTATTTAGTGTATCAGAAACTGACAAGCTGTTTGCTATTACGGCTCTACGATTTTACATTCCTACCATCAATGTATGGGGGTTCCAGTTGTTCCACATCTTTGTCAACACTTGAAATTGTCAGTCTTCTTAATTTTAGCGATTTTAGTTGGTGTATGTATTTCCCTAACAAATGATGATGTTAAACATCTTTTCATGTGCTCATTTGCCTTTAATATAAGCTCTCTGGTGAAGTTTCTTTTCAAATCTTTTGTCCATGTTTAACCAAACTGCTTGTTTTCTTAATATTCAGTTGTAGAAGTTCTTTATATATTATACATAAAAGTCTTTAATAAGATACATGTTTTGCAAATATCTTCTCCCAGTCTCTGGTTTGCTTTTTTCACTTGTTTACAGTACCTTTTTAAAAAGCTAAAGTTGTTTTTAATTTTTCTAGTTTTAGTTTGTTATTATTTTACTGTTGTCTATTTTATTTTTTAAAATATCTTTTCCCTTAGAAATTGATATACACACTTTAGAAAACTGATATAGAATGAACAGGTTTTTAAAACCTAATATTTAATTATTAAATACATATCTTATTACACTTAACAGTGATATATATTTAAAAGCAACACTAGATTTCAAAATGGCTTGTGGGTCTTGGAGGTGAAAGTGAAATTTAACTCTTCAGTAATAGCACTATTTTCTAGGACAGTGTTTTCTAGTAGAAATAGAATGCAAGCCACACATATAATTTTAAATTTCCTAGTAGCTACATTAAAAAATTAAACAGGTAAAATTGATTTTAGTAATATATTTTATTTAACATGACATATAAAAAATGCTATGCTTTCAACATGTACTCAATGTAAAAATTAATGAGATACTTTATTTCTTTGATATACTCCAGTTAAAAAATTTTTAATGTGGCACTAGCTGCATTTCAAGTGTTCAGTAGCACATGTAGCTGGGGGAGGGTACCATATTGGTCAGGGAAGTTCTAGAGAAAAAGCAAACTTTATTTCAATTGGATAAGATCTTACAGCATCCACAATACTGTACAAAGTGATGATAAAATATATGAGATTCAACTGTATAGCCAGGAGAATATAAAGAGCTAATTTCATCTTTGAAGATTTCCTGGAAACACTATTGGGTAGTTCAGTAAAGCTGTATTTGATTGTCACATGCTAGAAAGTGGATGTTGATCCCAAAAGATCCTGCTAGTGACAGTAACACTTTTATCATTAAATAGAAAGCAGTGAGGAGGCTTTGGGCTGGAAACTCCACATCCAAGTTTCTTTTTCCAGGCCAAAGAATTAATAGTTGAGCAATATTATTTTTTAATAATCCATATCAATTGGGCTCTTTTTGAATTGCCTTCATTGGTTTGATTATCACAAAATTCCCACACAATATAAGAAACTTGAGCCCAGGAAGTCAAGGCTGCAGTGAGCTGTGATTCAAACGCTAATCATTGCCCTCATGTCATTTGATTTTTTAATATGCAGTTCGGATGCTAGACATGGAACCAGGGACAGTAGGATGGTAGCTCCCTCGTCTTCTGCGTTTAAGAGGTTAATAGTTTGGGACTATTTAATGGTTCCATTTAATAGTTTGGAACTGTTGCCCTCTTCTTTCCTCACCCTGCTCAACAATCCTTATATAAAGATTTCCTGGGTGACTGAATGCCTATTAGAATGACTGACAACAAACAGTAACTGACAATGCCATGTGCTGACAAGGACTTGAAGCAACTGAGACTCTTTGCTGGTGGAAATAGAAAATGGCACAGCCACTCTGGAAAAGCGTGGCAGTTTCTTATAAAGAAACAAAGTTAAAAAGTTAGTTTGTTAAACATATATTTATGACATGACCCAGCAATCCCACTCTTAGGTATTTCCTGAGGTGAGATGGAAACCGAAATTCACACAGCTCAGGGATTGCTAAGGACTGGAGCTGGAGGGAAGCATTGACTATGAGGAAGCACAGGGGAATTTTTTGAGGTGGTAGGACTCTACCTTGATTGCACTGGTGGTTGCATGATTGTAGCATTCGTCAAAATGCATACATCTGTACACTGAAAAGAATAACTGTTATTGTAGATGTTATTCAATTTTTAAAGAAGTTTTAAAAATGTATTGGGTAATTAGTGAATGCTAGGACCAAAAGAGGGGAGGGAGAAAGTATGAAAATAAATACAGTACCAATTTATACAAGTAATGGGATTTGACCTGAAAATCAGTGTTGCCTCAATTTAGTTCAACCCAATAAATTCACATTTGGGTGCCTACCCTGTGTCAGGGATAGATAGTGAATAAGACACAGCTGGCTGCTAACTTCAAGAAGCAATGTTCATTTTTGTGAGACATATGCAGGCATATGATGAACACATTTATAACTCACTCTCCTCTGAAGCAAAGCAAATATAGTTCTAAGAATGTTTGCTGCCTGAAAGCAAATCCAAGAATGTTGTTCAGAAGGATACCATATAGTAGAAACTTTTAAAGATTTCTTTATTTCTATACTTTCTCATATCTGGGATGCCATTATTCTCAGAGTGAATTCCCTGAAAGGTAGGTGACATGAAGTAAAAGAATGGCTTGCTACTAGCAGCAATAGAAAGGAAACTATCATGGGATGAGGACGTGCTAAGATATACTGCACATTTTCGTGTTGATGGTTCCGCATAGGCTTCGACTTGACTGACA
This sequence comes from Hylobates moloch, assembly GCF_009828535.3. NCBI lineage: Eukaryota > Metazoa > Chordata > Mammalia > Primates > Hylobatidae > Hylobates > Hylobates moloch. The sequence goes on along the minus strand of NW_026652310.1, from coordinate 1,231,123 downwards.
ACCACTTAATCTTGGGTGAATGACTTGTTACCCAGTAATGAAACCACTTACTCTGACAACTGAAGACATTGCAGTCCTTCAATCAGCCCAGAAGTCATTCCTGATGGGAATACAGTGGGAGTCTTGGTATAGGTGAATATTCAGACAGCTGCAAAAGTGTTATTTTCTCAGAATGCAACATCCTCTGTGTAGCTTGAGCTTATACACATACACACTATACCAACACTGTTTTTCTTTCCATGCCCCTCATGTTGCACCCTTGCGCTGTATGCTTTCTCACCTTTTCACTGTGTTCTGCTCTATTGGAAGGAAGTGGGCTTGTTAGATAGCCAGGTAGATAACAGCAGCTATGTTTGCATAGCATTTAATAGCTTTAGAGTACATTAACCCTCAAACAGCTCTATACAGTGGACAGGGGAAGTGTTATTATCTCAGTTGTGGGAGAAAACAGGAGGTCCAGAGGGGTCATAAGTTGTCCAAGTTGCCCAACAGGAAAAAGATACAATCAATTCTCAAGTTTGAGTCTTCTGGTCAGGGCACTTACCCCTGTACGATGATGCCTCATTATTGATTTTGATTTTGATTTCAGATGCTGTGGGTGCTGACATATCTTTGTGTGTGTGTGTGCACATGAATATAATTATGCTAGAAAAAATATATTTTGCTAATGAACCTGCATGTTATCTGTCCTCCACACTGGAGGACAGGCAACAGACACCACATTCTCTAGCACAATGTCTGTGAACAGGAGTTATGCAAACTGGTGTTAAATAAAGGAATCCTTCCTTCTTTTATTCAAACGCTAATCATTGCCCTCATGTCATTTGATTTTTTAATATGCAGTTCAGATGCTAGACATGGAACCAGGGACAGTAGGATGGTAGCTCCCTGGTCTTCTGCGTTTAAGAGGTTAATAGTTTGGGACTATTTAATGGTTCCATTTAATAGTTTGGAACTATTGGTTTTGAACTGTTTTTCATGGTCAGAGGTTCTCACCTCTGCATCTACTTACAGCAGCAGTGACCCTGGAAGCTTTATATCCGCCCTGATTCTTCTTGATTTCAAGGACTTTCCAGGAACCTATCAAACTGGTAAAGGGTTGAAGGACTGGTAGCAATACTGATCTTTCCAACATAAGTAGTAGTTACCATGATGCAGTTACTTCAGGGAAAATAAAAAGGCTCTCAAAAGTGTGAATCATCTTCTCACTGGAATCTATTATGTCTCATATTTTTTCTTCTGGATTAAAATATCTATCATAGATGTGGGGAGAAATTATGTGAGACATTAGGCCAGTATCAGTTTTACTTAAGCACATTTCTATGAAAAGAGACTGACAATAGCTATAAAAATAAGTACCATTTATTAAGCATTTAATAAGAATCAACCTTTAATACATTATTTTCTTTACTCCACAACAACCTTCTGAGGAAGTTTTGAATGAGAGACTGAGACGTAGAGGTGAAATAACATTCAATCAAAAAGTGGAAGAGCCCAATTCAAATTCAGACCTGCCATGGCCATGACTCTGTGACCAAGACACAGACCTTTTTCTCAAGTAGATTAAGATATACAAGGGGCCCTGAGAAAAGACTAAGTATGTGGAGAAATAGCAGTTCATGGCAGGTGAAATGAGAGCCACAAGGGGAGGGTGAGCAGATGTGCTTTTAGATTTGAGAAGAAGCAAAGCTTTCAGTTGGTAAAAGGTCCTAGGGCAGAAGAGGCTTTGTGAAGGCCGTGGGACCTGAGGTGGGGTTGGAAGGAAAGGCAGGTTTCCTGTAATAGACAGGCATGTTTATCTGTAGCCTATAAATATAAATATGCTTAAATGGAACATTGATCCTGCATTATCAGTAGAGAATAACACATGCAAATTTTGGCTCTTAAGGTTTTATTTGAAATCATTTCTTGACTCATGGGTAAAAACTCAGGACAATTCTCTCTCTTTCTCTCTCTCACACACATATACACACTCCTAGTGATTGTGTGCACACATAGACAAATAGTATAATTAATATGATTTTTAAAATTATCCCTCTCAGGATGTCTTTTTTCTTAGAAACACTAAAAAGCAAAGTGGCATGATATCTGCCATTTAAAAATGATTAAGCAGAAAGTGTATATTTATATATGTTTTATATTAAACATTATATATAGACTGCTCTTTAAAAAGTATAGTCAATGGATGAATGGATAGATGATTGATAAATAGGTGAATAATTGGATGGAGAGAGATAGGGCAGGAGAGAGAGTGAAAAAAAAACATGCAGTATGTTAACTAATAAGTATAGATTCTAAATGAAGGATATATGGGTGTTCATTATACTATGTTTTAATTTTTCTTTGTTTAAAATTTTCCATTAAAAAGTTGAGAGAAACATGGGAAATTCGGAAATGGCAAAATAAGTAAATAAAAACCACCCATAACTCTATCTGATATAGCCACATTAATACACTACAACATTTGGATGCATTTCCTTCTAGTCTTTTTTCTAGATATATGTTTTTAAAATTTACAACATTTTGTCATCAAGTTATATGTCCAGCTCTGTAACCTGCTATTTTTCACTTAGCACTGCGACCCAAGCATTTTATCACATCAATAAAAGCCCTCAGTGAAAAATATATTGTTGATTAAATACACATGTCTTCTCCTCTTCCCTTCATAGCTAAGTATCTTCAAGAGTAGCCGCTACTTTCTCAACTTCCATTCACTTTCCTACCCACTAAGATCTGCGTCATCCCCACTTCTCCATGGAACCTGCCTGGGCAATGGAAACCAACACCATGTCTGGTGGACATGTTTCAGCCCACCTCTCACTGTTGCCTTGATTTTCCTTCTTGAGATTTCCTGCCTTCTTGGCACCACTCTCTCCTGCTGCCTTTCCTGCCTCGGTAGGATTCTTTTAAGCAATTTCACAGACCCCTCTTCCTCCCCATTTCTTAAGCACTATGCTCCTCAGTGCTCTGTTCTTGGTTTGTGCTCTACTTTTGCTGGCATTCTCACTGGGCAGGAAGTCTAGCCGCTCACTTGGTTTTAAGTTGTTAATTTGTTAAAACCAAGTGAGTGGCTAGACTTCCTGCCCAGTGAGAATGACTTCTGAATCTACCTCTTTATCCCTGAGTTCTCACCTGAACTGAACTTTGGGCTCAGAATCTCATGGCTGACTGGGAAATCCACCAGGGATTTCCACAGTCCTCTCAAGGCAAAATGTGTAAACTGAACTCATCATTGCCATCTCCTTCCCAGTTTCCCCATTCCACTCAGGCACCCTTGCTTTCCCGAGTTACCTATCACAGTGAATTGCTTCATCTACCCAGATTCCTGAGCTGGAAGCATAGAGTCCTTCTAGAATCTTTCCACGTCCAATAAAAACCAAGTTCTGTTGACTTTCTCTTTTCCACCTCTCTAATCTGTCCAATTCTGTGTTACTATTGCAACTGCCCTGGCTTAGGCTCCATCAACTGTTTCTGAATTCTTGCACCATCTCCAAACTGATGTTCCTTACTTCTGCCTTGTCCATTGTCATGCAGCCACTAGAGTGAACAATTTAATAAGAATTCAATAATGCCATTCCCCTCTTAAATTCCTTTAAAGTGTCTCTCTTATCTTTCCTATAAGACAAAGTCCCAGCCTCTTAACATGCATCACCAAGCTTTACGTGACTTGACCCCTGCACACTGGCCTTGTTTCCTCTACACTTGCTTTAACTGTACCCCTCATTATGTACATGCATGTAGCTCAACAAATGCCTTACCTCAGTTTCCTTGCTGTTTTTTCCTTTTTAAAAATACTCTTTCCCTACTTCTTGGCTTGGCTATTCCTACTAATTCTTACCAACAAAATTATACTTTTTTAAAAAAAAAAACAGGAAAGCCTCTCTATACCCCCAATGACAGCTGTGCCCCAACAGCACTCTTTACTCACCATGGTGGGTGGAAGTGATTTGTTTTCAAGCCTGTCTCTTCCTCCACATGGGAGCTCTGAAACTAAGAAATCTATCTCATTCACCTTTGCATGTGGAGTTCTGCACCTTACTTGGTCCATGGCAAGAACTCAACAAATATTTAATGAATTAAATGTCTGTCTAAGTAGTGTGGCAGGACAAGCTGCAGACAAAACTCTTCAGACACCAAGTTAAAGAAGGAAGGGGTTTATTCATCCAGGGGCATCAACAAGACTCCTGTCTCAAGAGCCGAGCTCCCAGAGTGAGCAATTCCTGTCCTTTTTAAGGGCTCACAACTCTAAGGGGGTGCACGTGAGAGGGTCATGATCGATTGAGCAAGCAGGGGGTATGTGACTGGGGGCTGCATGCACCAGTAAGTAGATCGGAACAAAACAGGATAGGGATTTTCACAGTGCTTTTCTATACAATGTCTGCAATCTATAGATAACATAACCGATTAGGTTGGGGTCAATCTTTAACTACCAGGCCCAGGGTGTGGTGCCGGGCTGACTGCTTGTGGATTTCATTTCTGCCTTTTAGTTTTTCTTTCTTTGGAGGCAGAAATTGGGCATAAGACAATATGAGGGGTGGTCTCCTCCCTTAGTAGTAACAATGGAGGTCTCTGAGTGTTTGGTATGTACAGAAAGTGTGTTACGAAGGTGATAGGAGTAGGGAAAGTTCTAGTTCATGTCTGGAGGAGTAGGTATTCATAGGACTCCTTTGATTTGGCACAGGATAGCCATCAGATACAGCCACTGCAGGGCAAAGTCAAAGTCAAGAGGAGGTGGTTCAGAGTTAGAAAAGGATGAAAGGACATTGCAGGGAAATATTTATTTTTCTATTGCATATGTCTCATTCACATATCTGGTTCATTTTGAGATTGTTTTAAATAATTATGATGAGTATTTGCATAGCTCTTCATACTTTATATAGGTTTTTATTTCATTATGAAGTCTTTTTTGACTGATTTCCCAGCATCTTACCACTATACCTAGGAGTGATGTCTCCCTTCTTTATGCCCCCTCTATACTTTGTCTGTTATGCTCCTTTCTCTCTATGTGATCTTATTTCAGGCCCAAATTTTAAATTCCACATATTTGCCAATGACTTCCACATTTTGTTTCTCCAGACAAGACCTTTCTTCTGAGCTCCCGACTCTCATAGCCAACTGTCAAGGTTAGCTAGGCTTGACAGTAGCAAATAAGCCTTGAAATATCAAAGACTTGTTACAATAAAGTTTTATTTCTTGATCATGTCTCAGTCCAATGCTAGTTGAGTAGCTCTCCTTCAAGAAGTAACTTAAGGATCCAAGCTTCCTCCATCTTTTTATACTGTCACAATACACATAAAAGGCAGTGTGGAGGATCAAGTGAGACATAACACTGCTGTCTGTTGAGTTGCTTCATCAGATATCTCACAGTAATCTTTGATTTATCACCATCTCCATATCCACTATCCCCTGCCATTAGCTCTCCTTCCAAAATGTTTCTTGAATCCATCTATGTATTGTCATCCCTATTCCTGTTTAATTCAAGACCCTACCATTGCTTGCCCAAATGACCATAGAGTTTCCCGCCTTTTCTCTTGCCTCTCTACAATCTAGTTGCCCATGCAGCAGCCAGAGATCTTCGTAAAACCTAAATCAGGCCCTTTCCCACCCTTACTTAAAATACTTCAGTGATTTTTCATTAAACTTTGAATAAAATAAAAACTCTTTGCTATGTTCTACAAAAGTTTGTGTGATTCACCCCCACTCACCTCTCCATCTTCATCTTACATCATTCTCCCCCTAACTTACTATACTTAGGTTATGTTTGCCTTCTTTATATTACTAAAATAAGATACCCTTGATTCTACCTTGGGCCCTTTAAACTCATTCTTTATCCTACCTGAAACACTCTTTCTCCAGATCTTCCTGTTGTTGGTCCCATCATGTTATTTGGGTCTCAGCTTAAATGTCACCTCCTCAGAAAAGCCTTCTCTGATTATTCATTCTAAAGTGGCCCCTGAATCATTTCCTGATAACTTATAGCTCTTCTCAATGTATAAACTTATTGAGGTATTTATTTGCTTGTCTGTTTATTGACTCTCTCTCCCTCTATCAATTAAAATGTGAACTTTAGAAGAACAGTGTCTTTTTGTTTGCTTGTTTACTTTTTAGCTGGTGTATTCCCCAAACCTACAATAGTCCAACACACAGGAGACTTACTAAATGTCCATGAATGTGAATAAACAACATCCACAACTATTTTTGCACATTTCTTACATGTCTACTCCTGTTACATTCCATGGTTCTTGACGACTGAGTCCATCATTTTATTTACTTTTTAAATCAAGTAGACATATTTGGATGAATCCTAAAATTGATCTGGTATATTGATCCAGTTTCTGTTGTAGAGAACAGAAGCTAGTCTAGCTAGTATAATTAGAAGGGAGCTTATTAAAGTGTAGTACAGGTTTACTAAATTTAAGAGGGCTGAGGAAATAGGCTCTGGATTGAATGTGCAAGAGCGTCTCCAAAATTTCCAGTCTGGAGCCATGTCACCAAAAGAACCACTAATTTTTGTATGACAAGAAGTTACTTATTGAATTCAGAAGCTTCCACTTTAGCTGCTGGTTTCAAAATCATGGCCCCATAGCCACAAGCAGGAAGCATCCAACATCAGTAACCTTTCATAATCTTAAGTCCTTTGCCCCTACTTCTGTCGGCTCCAGAGCCATATCAGGCCCATTACAATCCATAACAGGAAAATGAATACTCTGAATCCTGATTCTTGGTAATCAGAAAACTAGGATGCTGGGACTTCTGTCAGAGCTGCCACAAAACAACCCTCTACAAATGTGCCTACTAATGGAGGCAACAGAAATAAGACTTTCCTTGCCTGCCCCTTCTGTATCTCACAGGAGGGCATTCTGATTGGTGGAATCTAAAAACTCTTGGAATCCTAGCTACAAGGGAGTTTCTAAAATGTAGTAATAGTGTGTTTTTCAGCATTCTAGTCTCTGTGGCATGGTGGGCACTCTAAAAGAAGGATAGAAAGGATCCTGAGTGCCAATCCACTATATTCATCAAAGCTATGGTTGTTAGACCATTGTCCTATTAGTTTTCTATTACTGCATAACAAATTATTTTAAAACTTAACAATTCAAAACAGAAAACTTATTATCTCATAGTTTCTCAGGGCCAGAAACTCAATAGTGTGCTAGCCAGTGGTTCTGGCTCAGCATCCCCAATGAAATTGCTTGACTGAGGCTCGAAGATCCACTTTCAAAATGACACTCATGTGATTATTTGCAGGAGGCCTCAATTCCTTTCTGGCTTTTAGCAAGAGGCTTCAGTTCTTCACTTGCTGGGGTGCTTCAATTCTTCATCTTTATAGGCCTCTCCATGAAGCTGTTTGATTGTCCTCAAAACATGGTATCTGGCTTCCCCAGAGCAGGAGTTCTAAGAGAGAGAACCAGGAGGAGGCCACAAGCATTTTAAAACCTCATCTTGGGGAAGTCACAGACTCAATTCTGCTATATTTTATTTGCTAGAAGGAAGTCACTAACTCTAGACCATTTTTAACAGAAGGGGAATTAGACTCCAACTTTTGAAGAGAAGAGTATTACAGAATTTGTGGACATGTTTAAAAACCACCACGGTTACCTTTACCTATGAAGGGTTGACAGGGCAGGGCGATAGGGACTAGGATGGAAATTTTAATGGAGAAGGGGAGAGAGACAATAAACAGATAAGCAAATAAATGCTACAGTGAAGATTGACTTAGTGAGGGATGAACTTTAGGGTATGGGGTGAGTCTGATTATCCTATGTCAGCCAGAGTAATTGTATATCCCCAGCACCTAACATGACATAAATGCTACACCATTTAGTGGACATTAAGACTAGTGAATGAATAAAGGAAGGAATGAAGGACTTTTTGAATAGGCAGGTGATGGCTGGATGAATACATTCTAATTTTTAGGATCCTAAATCATAATTAAATTAATCCTTCAAATATGGTGTTTCACATGGCCCATCTGGTTACATTTAGTTCTGTGAGTTGTTTCCTTAACAATAAGACAAGCATTTCAAACACTTCACAAAATCCAAACATTGTGGAAGACTAATTTGAACCCTTTATGCATCTGTTTTTCAGAATCAGCAAGTAGGAGCCCCAGTCAAGCACAGGTCAATCACCCCACATGCTCTAGATGTTATTAAGGAGACAGCCATTACTTTTGAGCAGCAGAAAATGTGCTCATGCTCTTGGCTCAGCAAATTCAGATGGGAGGAAAGGTGACTGTTACTGTTCTATCTTACTTTCTTTCTTCAACAGACTGAATTGCTATTTCTGAAAAGTTGCTTCCTGTCTAGCAAGATGCAGTTAATGACAGCGCAAATTTCTCACTCATCAATCTGAACTAGCAGGTCTAAACCAGCACGGCACCTTTGAACATGCTGCTGGTGAGGGAAAACGGGATGTCAGACTGGTTATCTTTGAAAGGCTTTCTTGAATCACATGGCTAGGTTTCTGAAGAGTGAAAAACAAGCCTCGAGGTGAGGGCACTGTAGCTCAGGTGATGAGTTTTGAGAACTTTATTGAGCTCCCCATTAAAATGTTGGCATTGGGCATCCAGTCTTGTGATTTTCCTCAAAGTTTCTGCTTTGAAGACACTGGATTAGACAAGCTATTTTAACAGAATTTTTAAAAATCTAGATAATATATTCTACAGTTAAAGCATTTTCAGCATTTATTTTATTCAGCATGTATTTACTGAGCTCTTACTAGAAACTTGCTGATGTGCTAAGCCCTAAGAATGAATATAGGGTGAACAGAGAGAAAGGGCTATTGCCTCTGTGGCCCATGAAGGGCCACCTTTTTATTCCTGGCTGAAAACCCAATACAGAACCCAAATAAGACCTTGGACTTTTGACCTCTACTTGGTCTGGCCCAGAACTGGAAGATAACTTGCTTTTGATAGACTCTTTGGAATGAAACCAAGGGGCCTATTGCCTAACACTACCTCATTCGACTTGTTGCTCTGCTTTCAAATTCACAAGCAAGCACTATGAAAGCTGTGACTACATGTCCTTTTCAATGAACTTGTCTCTGCTACAGGTTCTGTGACCAACATGGCAGGGCTTCGCTCCTGGTGCGCCATGCTCCGTGCGGTCAGGCGGCCACAGGCCATGCTGTAACTGTCAGTCCATAGGATGAGTTGGAATTGTCCATGCTGTAGGTGGCGGGAACCTAGAGGTCGCTCTGTTCTTAACGGCAGACGTTATCAGGGAAGCTCAAAGGATGGCACTAGGGTCCGTTTCTCAGCATTGTTCCCTTTGGATGTGAGCTCTGTCTCACAGTGTCTGTTGGTGTCCTTCTCTTCATGGTCACAAGGGAGCTGTAGCATCTGATGCCTCATAATTCTCACATTCTTGTCCTGAGAGTGAAAGCTTTTCCTCCCTAACGCTTCAGCAAGCAGGGCCTGGAATCCCGCTGCTCTGATTGGCTGCATGCTCTGTTTTAAGCCAATCACTGTGGCCGGGTAGGTGGGACACTATTAGGCTTAAGCCAATGAGAACTCTTCCACCAGAGCTGGGCATGGGTCAGTCCACCCAAGCTACCGACCTGAGAGGTGATTTTTTTTAAAGGAAATTTGCGCGCTATTTGAACAGGAATCGTTATGGATGCCTCTGCCACCATCATTGGTGCTCTCAGCCTTTTTCTTTCTTTCTCTTTAAAAAATACTTTGACCAGGCGCTGTGGCTTATGCCTGTAATCCTAGCACTTTGGGAGGTCCAGGCGGGTGGATCACCTAAGGTCAGGAGTTCGAGATCAGCCTTGCCAACATGGTGAAACCCCATCTCTACTAAAAATACAAAATTAGCCGGGTGTGGCCGCGCATGCTTGTAATCCCAGCTACTTGGAAGGCTGAGACAGGAGAATTGCTTTAACCTGGGAGGTGGAGATTGCGGTGAGCCGAGATCACGCCATTACACTCCAGCCTGGGCAACAAGAGTGAAACTCTATCTCAAAACAAAAACAAAAACAATAACAACAAAAACAAAAATTATTCTTAAGAACAGCTTTAGATTTATATAAATGATTGGTAAGAGCACAGAGAGTTCCCATATTTCCCGTATTCCCAGTCCCAATTTCCCCTATTATTAACATTTTACATTTTATGGTACTTTTGTTACAATTACTGAACCAATATTAAGACATTATTATTAAGTACGGCCTGTACTCTAAGATTTTATTTTTGCCTAATGTCTTTTTCTTTTTGAGGCTTCCATTCAGGATACTTTATTACATCTAGTCATCCTGTCTTGGCTGTGGCAGTTCTCTTACTTGCCTCGGTATCTCCCCCTTCTCCTTGTGACTTAAAATCTAGGGTTAACTTTACCAAATCCATGTGCTCAGCTCATAGTAGGAGTTGGGGAAATTATTCATTGAATAATAAAAGCTGACTTTTATATTCTCAGTTCATTTAATGGTTTTAGGAATGTTCCCTTCATGGGGATTTACACCTTAAACTAGAATCTGATCGAAGCCAGAGGGGACAATACTCTGAGCATGAAATTACAGGTTCAGTTGTGGGGTAGGATGTAGTGATGGGGTTGGGAGAGGGAATATTGTATTTAGCCTTTGGGGACTTCATGGCACATCTGAATTTATACTATAGATGCAAGCCTCTGTAAGGTTCCACATTATGGGGCAGAACTTTGACATGATAGAGGATAGGATGCAGAAGATAGCCATCTACGGTGGTATGTTTGGGAGGGAAAATTACTAGCCAAAGAAATAACAGTGACTATGGGTAACTTGCTTCATCCTGTCAAAGGAAAGGTAAATTTAGAAAGAGAGGGTACGGTTCACATACATGAGAAAAAGTTATACAGATATATTTGCATTTTTCATAGTCTTTGAGGCTGGGGACAAGGGGACAAGGATTGCTAATATTTTTTATTTCGGTTTAGCTGTCTATAATTGACAAATCAACGTTTAGTCCTTTACAGTTTGCTAACAGCTCCTATAACCTTTAGCACTGGAACATTCAAGACCAGTATTGTTCTAGCAAATTTTGACTCTTTCATCATTTTACTCTGCACAAACTTCATCCTCTGGCACTAGAGGGAGATGGGGACAGGTGATTCCTGAAACTGATTGGAGTAGACAATGAAGCTCTAGAAACTAATTGTGTGTATTTTGCTGCCCTAGGGTCGTTTTAGTGGCCGATATACTCTCACCCACCACAGCATCTTTGCCAAAGAACATTAGTCTTTGCCAAGAGTAGGAATTTTTAGTCCTCTTTCAAGAAGACTCAGGTTTGGATAAGGCAGAGAGACTGTCACTAGTCGTTCCCCTTCTAAAAAGAGGTGTCTGATCTTCTGTGGATCCAATCTCAGGCTCAGACAAACCATGAGCACACCTGTGAAGCAGGCAAACCTGGACTTCCAAGTCCTAACTGTTCTTTCCCCTCATTGCCGAATTCTGATCTCTCTATCCTCGAGTCTGCACTTGTGCTAGGGTTCTTCAAAACTCACTCAGGAAAGGGCCTAACAAACCCATTTGTATCAAGATATGAATGCCTGAATATATTCACCCTTTGTCAAGAAGTGAACCCTTAATCATAAAGACTCAGGCCTCACTGGACTGTGTCTAGGGCATGGAGTATAGACACAGTTTTAGGCAGGATCCCTTCCATCCCAGTGTTCCTGATATGTGGCTGGCCCTAAGTACCAGTTACCTGTGTGTGACCAGAGGATTAGCACCCTGCTCAGCTGCAGTGGGTGGAAAAACCTCTCCTTTCTCAACAAAGACTCTTCTGGATTTGTGCCATCATTTGATCCTGAGATCTTGCAGTTCTCTCAGCATATAATCAAGAAAAACAGCCATCTGTCTCACTGCCCTGTGTTTCAAATGCAAGTTTTCAATTCAGCAAACATTTCCTGAGCACCCACTTCTGCCAGGGCATGTTTAAGGCTCTGGGCTAGATTTGGTAGTGCTGACTTCCGAGACTTAGAGTCTCATTAGGGAATGCATTCCTCTCTGGTAATGGAAGGACACATGAGTGTTAAGGTGAAGCTGAGGAGAGGGGCATGGATTGTAAGTAGGAAGGACTGCTTCAGAGGCAGCTGGAAGTTTAGCAGTGCCTTGTTGGATTTGACAGGAGTTGATGGATGAAAAGAAAGTCATTCCAGGCAGTCAGACAGCCAAGAGGTGCATGCTTGGGTGAAGCTATAGCTGAAGGGAGGTCATTGGAGTCAGCATCCTGGGGTCATTAAGGATGCAGCACTGAACTGAGATGGACCTGTGTCCCGGTTCTAGCTTCACTGCTACCTTGGACATTTTGCTGAACTTTTCCATGCCTCATATTCCAATATGAGAAATGTGGATAATAATAGTAGCTACCCTATAGGCTTAATGTCAGGAGTAAAAGATATTTAGGTTAAGTTCTTGGAAAAGTTCCTAGCACATAACAGTGGCTCAAAAGGTGTTCTTGTATAGTTAGGGGGGAACATTAGACATTGTACCAAATAAACCTCCACATTGCAATGCTTAACACAATAAATATCTATTTTTACTCATATTTCAGTCTTATGCAGATGTTCCTATTCTCAGGGATTCTTGAATTCAATGACTTTACTGCCCCCAGGAATCTCAGTGCCCTTGACATGTAGTCAACAGATTGGAGTGAGGAAAACGCAACTCCTCTTAGCCTTTACACAGGCCTGAAAATAACATTTCTTTTTTTGGTGGAAATCGGTCCCACCCCTAGCTGGATGCAGTAGATAGTGAGAAACACAGTTCCTGGCTAGACGGTGTCTTCCCGGCACCAACTCTAGGCTCAGGATGGAGGAGCATGGGTTTAGGTGTACATTTAGCCATCCCTGCCTCAGTTAAGATGATGAAGATGTGGAGGAGGAGGCTGGGGTTGGATCATGGAGCATCTTGGTTTACAGACTGAGGATCTAAGATGATTTTGTCTAAAGACATTAGGGTTTGGGGGACAGAAATGGTATATCTCATTAGACACCATCTGAAATTCATTGCTCAGTTTTTATTTTTCCTCAGGGTGGGAGTGTGATACTTCCTGAGGCCAACAGAACAAGTGGTCATCGTGTTTTCCCTGTCATTGCTGAAATGAAGTGGGCAATGGGATTTATAGCCTGTATAAAGCTTTGAGTCAGTTTATTAGACTGAGTTAATGCAGAGGGTTAGCCAAATAGCCCTCCAAGTTGAGAAATAATAACACTGCAGCTTTATCTCTGCTTTTATCTGAGGAGCTATGAAGTACTTTACAAAGCCTGACAGCATCCCCCTAAGGTGACTAACATTATAGCTATTTTAGCAGGGAGATTTTATCTGTGGTACAGGTTAGTATAAAGCCATTCTGCAAATACTCTGGCCAAGGTTAAAAATTCTATTTGAGAAACAGAGGCAGTTGGACACAAGCTCTGTTTCCCATTCTTCACATTAGGGACTATATAGAAATCTATATTTTATCATTATGATGATTTTCTTGTTGGTATCTTTGGTACATTCCTCCATAAAGGAGACCAGTGAAGCCATTGAAACGCTCCCATACATTTCCATCAGAAAATGATTTCCCTTATGAAACTGACCTGTCCTCCTCAGAGAAGTGACAGTCCTGTAAGTTCTAGAGGTGAGAGCAAAATCTGTGCTCTTAGAAAATTTCATGCATGACTTTATGCCAAAAGCTTTAGTGGGACTTTGCTGTCCAAGGTGTCTTTGTAGATGATCTTGTTGGTAAAATCAGAATTTTGGCTCCTTTAGGCATACCCTGCCTGGCATCTCTCTCTGTTTAAATGTTATTGATAATTTATGTGCTTTGGAGACAGACCTCTTTTTAGAATCCAGGCATTACCTTTCCCATCAAGGGCAATTTGGGGTGGAGGGCAGTTTCTCGTGTTCATAACATACAAAACTTGTATCCTGGTGCTGTAGGTCCAGTCCCTCAGACTCTGAGATGGATATTTGCATGCAGGGAACTTCTTGGGGAGTGGTATTATGAACCACATACATAAGAGAGTGAAGGAAGCAGAGTTGTGGAGAGGTAGAAATTGAACTGTGAAGCAATTGTGACAAAGACCTCAGCTAGTCCTACTGGGAACTCTGGAGCTAGCATGGCCCTTCAGAGTTATTTGGAGTTGAGACAAAAGGACCTGGTTTTTGATCAGCCATTGCAGTTGATTGCCTGTAGAAGGGGTCAGAACCCTAGGCAAGGAGGCCCTCTTCAGCCAAGAACAATTCCTTAGAGAAATTATATTGTGCATTATCAGTGGCCAGTGCCTGGCGTCTGGGGAAATGTGTGTCTTGGTCCTGAAGGTTGGCCTGGACAACACACCACAGCATGCGCTACAGGTTATTCCTTGCATGCTCGGGTTCACTGTCTTGAAATATTAAGTTACCTCATCTGGGAACAGGTCCTCAAGAATTCTGGTTAGCCTCTCTCAAGGGGAAGCTTACAAGAAGAAGGTTAAAAGAAGAACCTCAGCCCTGCAGTGCAGCTGGTCTTAGGGTCACAGCTGACTCTCACCATTTACCTCTAAGATCCATTCTAGTTTCCTCTCATCCTCAGCTGGCACTGTTGCAAGTGAAAGTGGCTTATCTTGTGAGGCAACCCAGACTGTCATCTCTAAGGGGTCTTAAACACTGGTCACCGTCCTTTTCAGTCTGTAACTGCTACATTTGACCCTCAAAATTGGGTAGAAGAGTACTGACAGATACCCTAGGAGACACATGGTCAGAGGAAAATATCTCTCTCTGCAAACCAAGACCTACAGACCTAAAGAGCTTAGAGTTGTGAAGATGGGACACAATTTCTCCAAGTGGGTTACTAACAGTGATGATAGTGGGACAACTTCTCCATCTACCTAACGATTCTAGATCCATATATTCTAAGTATTGGTGGTGTACTGGCCTTGAAAGTTGTTATTTCCAAGCTGATACCTCAGGGAGTCTTCCAAAGGTCAGCTGAGTCCAGCAGCTTCTGGGATGTTTGATATGTGATAGGAGCAGTGGTCCCATACTCATCTGAGTATACCTATATGAGCATGCCCGCTGCTGCTGAGTATTTCTACCTCTCCCCAACTCTGCTTCACTCTAAAGTGGTTTACTTGGTTTAATGTGATGTTACGTGTGATTCCATGTTGGTGGATCAAAGATTCTGTAAGAATCTTGTATGGTAGTACAGGCTAAGAACTTATGAGCAAATGAAGAAAATCTATACCCCAAATATGTGTTAATTCCAGCCAAAATGATTCACTACCCCTTTCTATTAGAATGTAATCAACTTGCCACCAATTGGATATTTGGTCTTCTCAAGGGATGGTGCTATATGGAGGATCACTGGTCCTTTTCACTGGCGGGCGGGACATTGATCAGCAGTGAAAGCTAGATAAGACTTAGTACAAGGGACCTCATGATGTCTGGCTCATGTGTACTCTCCAACTCTACCACCATGGGCATTTTGTTTTGTGACTGTTGTGCCAAAGCTAGTATGGCTGATGACAGATGCTGGCTTATATCAAATCCTGTCTACTTGATTTTCAAGGGGTATAGATGTCCAGAAACTCTTCAGACATTTTGATATTCCTCTTCCCTTTGTGTATGGTTACTTGAGTAAATGGTCATAGGTCTTTTGGGGGAAGAACTGAGGAAGTCATTACCATAAACACTTGCTGTGGTGTTACAAAATCCTTTTGCTCAGTAACTCAGCCTCTTCTTCAGTCAATGGGCTCTAGTCTGAAAACTTGCTTAGATATGAAATTGATGAAAATTGTGTGAGAGATTTTTATTGAAGAATTACCCTTGACCTCCTGGTAATCCATCCTTAACTTCTCTTGATTACTTGGCTATCAATATCCTGGTTGGCTGCCTGTCTATCTTGCCCTGGAGACACTGCATTCTATTAACCATGTAGATAGCTCTCTGTATGTTAAGTGCCACTGGTAGCCATTCTGACTTCGCCATTTGCTATGATAATTGTACCCACCTTGTTTCTGATGATTCAGTGGCACCACCCTGTCTCTATGTTGGGATCCTGTCAGATCCATTGCTGTAAGGGAACCCAACACTGTTGTTCTATAACAACATCTCCTACAATTAGCCCTAGACTAGAGAAGGTGGCCACTGTCAAGCTTCTTGATGTGCTTGTAGCTTGATTAGCAGCGCCTTTCTTATCGTTTTAGATGCTCAGAGTATCCTCTAATCCCTCTGGGTTCACTGAACATAGTTGACTGATGGGTTTTCTAGCCTTGCATAGTATATCTGTTTTAGCATCCTACGTCTTTGAGCCATTTGATCTTTCTTCCATCTTCTGCCATGGCAATTATGGCATGACTTATTGTGAACCATGTAAGCTTCCTAGAGTCATCCTACAAGGATATTATTACCATCCCCCAAAGTCCTTGGCAGGATTTAAATTCTGTATCATGACCAGGCATGGTGGCTCACGCCTGTAATCCCAGCACTTTGGGAGGCTGAAGTGGGCAGCCCATGAGGTTAGGAGTTTGAGACCAGCCTGGCCAACATGGTGAAACCCCATCTCTTCTAAAACTACAAAAATTAGCCAGGCATAGTGGCATGCGCCTGTAATCCCAGCTACTCAGGAGGCTGAGGCATGAGAATTGTTTGAACCCGGGAGGTGGAGGTTGCAGTGAGCTGAAATTGCGCCATTGCACTCTAGCCTGGGTGACAGAGCAAGACTCTGTCTCAAAACAAAAACAAAAAAAAAAAAAAAAAATTCTGTATCACTGGAGCACATTTCCATAACTATAAACTCTTCCTTAATTCAACCTCATTTGTACTCCTTGATCCAGCACCCTGAGGATCCAATCCTACATACTGTGCTGACTCTGCTGGCATGTATTGCTAGGTCCTGTGCTCCTTCAGGGCACAGTGACTTTCTTCTCTTAGGAGACCCAGCACTTCCCCAGCTGGTTATGTTAGAGCTTGACCCTGGTTATTGGTTTGGTGGCCAAGAGAGGAGATGGGGGTAGACATTGAGGAAGCACATATTGTTTTTCAAATAAATAGTCTGCAGTATTATGGTCAAGCAATGGAGGAATGGTAGCCTTAAACAGGGAGGACTGGGCCTCTTCTATAAGCTCAGATGGTTCACTGTGATCTGGATTTCCAAGAGTTTCAAATGTGCCAGACCTGATGTCCCTCTTACAAGTCTCAGGGTCTTATTTCTTCCCAAACAGGACCTTACTCTTCTGTTGTGGACTTGCTAGGGTAGTGAATTCAGCCTTCTCTGAACACAGCTATCCTTACGATTAAGTACTCAGCCTGATTCTTCAGCATCCTGGTGCAGACCAGCTTAATCTTCCTAGTTGGGCCTGAAACATAAAAGCTATCACCCCCATAGTGCAATTGAGACTTGAAGGTCTATCAGACCATCTCTTGAGAAGAAAAAGGAAAATTAGTCTTTATTTTTGTTGATAGGTCCTCAGTAGCAGAAAGACAAGACACCAATAATATCTCAGTAATTCACCCTGTTGCTTATTAAGTGGACAGTACAGTGTCTTGCATAGGATAAATACCTAATGGTGACAATCAGGATAATAAGAGCAAGCCTTTTTTAAGTGTTTTCTCTGTGCCAAACACTGTTCTAAGTTATTTTCACACATTAGTGTACTTACCCTACAATTAGCCCTGTGTGGCAAATAGTGATATAATCCCCATTTTTTAGATGAGGAAAGTAAAATACATCAACATAATGTAAGTAAATTTCCCAAATCCACACAGCTAAGTAAGTAGTGGAGCTTTGATTTGAACCTATGCCTAATTTCAGAGCCCATGCTCATAATCAGTACAGTATTTTCACTCCAATTGCTAGCAAATGGTAGCTATTATTTTTATTATATCTTCTAACAAGTCTCTGATATATAATAATGTTTAAAAAAAGGACTTTGTTAGAATTTACATTTGAATGGATGGAGCCCATTTTAAAATGAGAAATCCTAGGTCTTTAGTGTCTTTCTTTAGGGATATGGCTCCCAAAGTTGCTATTAGAATCGCCTGGGTACCTTTTAAAACTCCCAACACTTGGGCCACATGCCAGAACAATTCAGTCAGAATCTCTCAGAGTAAGACCCAAACATCAATATTTTTTGGAAGTTCTCCAGGTGATTACAATATGCAGCCAGGTTTGAGAACTGATGTTCTGGGCCCCATCTGCCACTCTGCCTCACAGCTGGGCTCTGCACTTGGCTTTCTTCCCTCTCCACAGGGTCTACCTAAGGGAGCACATTCATTGTCTACACCTGTAACGGCTCATGTCTCTTTCTTAGTTCCCAGTCTTATTACTGCCCTACCCCTATGAAGTAGATACATTATTAATTCCCATGTTTCAGAGAAATCAAGGCACTGAGGTGTTATGTAACTTACCCAATGTCACAGAGCTAGGAACTAGCAGAGCTAGGATTCGAACCTAGGCATTCTGATTCTAGTCCATGTGACTGACCATTAAACAATACCACTACTTACTAGACATAGATATCTCCATCCATTGCTTGAATTTTATGTGCCAAACTAAACTCCTAGTTTCCCTTATCTCCAGCCTTCTGTGTCCCACCCACCCCCCAAAGATGAAAACAAATGTTGATCATTTTCTGTACTCTTTGTCTTCATTAAAGGCACCTGGTTGGTCTTTCCACCTAAAATTTAAGATTGATCCTGAATTCTTCTACTTCCTTTGCCACTTGTATGTAAGCAATCTATCAGAACATTAGGCAGATATAAAAATATGAGCTGACAGGAGGAACCAAGGCTTTTCTGAATGAGCAGAGGAGTCTGACTAAAGTGAGGAAGTGGGTGTAGAAAGTCCAGTAAGAGCTTCATGGAGGAAGTGAAGAGTAATTAAATACTAAAATCCAATTAGTTGTTACCTCCTATTGATTCTGCTTCTTCAAAATTTCCCACATCTGTCATTTCTCCATTGTCACTACCATTGCCCTAATTCAAACCTCCATTCCTTCTCTTCTAAGCTATTGCTCTTGTTTTTAACTATTCTCTCCTCCCTTCAATCTGTCTTTGATCCAGTTAAAGCTGGCTGAAACACAGGTCTGGCCATGGCATCCGAGCCTTCCCTGGATCAGCTGGTGAGAGGAACATTTCCAAATGTAGGGATAATTTGCATAGAATATTAGAAAACATAGAAAATAATGTGCATTGATCCAACAGATTTTCCCCTGAAGGAATAGAGACTATGTAAATAAAAATCTAGTTATACCTTGCAGATCATAGGATCCAGAACAAAGGGTCACAAACTCAATTGCTTACAGGGCCAAGCAGGAAAGTATGGGGGTTAAGGGAGATGGGGGAACTGAGACAAACTGCAGAATTACAGCCGTGTGCAAAGGGAGCAGCTATTCTATTGTTACCTTGTGGTACTGTGGACCCAATGTGGTCAGCTTTTCCCATTTTTTTATCAGAAGCAAGAAATTCAAATTTAATATGATACCTTTTGGTTTTTAAATGTTGGAAACCAAATCAAAAAAATTTTTTTTACTATTATAGCACACACAAACAAACCATGCCCATGGGCTGATGTGTTCTGCGGCCTCTAGTTTGCAACCAGTGGTCTAAGGAAGATTGTTTTCTCCTCCATGTACTCTGACTCTCTGGTTGAATTATAATTACCCTGAGGCCATGAATTTTAAAAGTAGGTCCTAATGAAAAGTGCTTTCTAGCAATCTCTGAAATGAGCCTTTATCCTATTAAACAAAGAATATGTGGCAGAAATTGAGAAGTTTCCTCAATGGTTGTAGGGTAAGTAGATGGACTGTGAAATTTTAATCAAGTAGGAAAGCATGTGTACTATGCTTTTTTCTCTACCACCATTTCCTTGCAGAGGCAAGTTTCTCTGATTCTGAACAACTGGAAAAGAAGAAGGGAGAAAATAATAATGGTACCTAACATTACTGAGCATCTAGTATATACAAAGCATGCTGGTTGGTAGAATAAATATGGTTTTTAGAAATGTACCTGAGGGAGCATTTACTTCCTGAGTGTATTCTTCATATAAGCAATAGGCTGACATGAGGATGTGAAGACAATGATGAAAAGCTATTATCTTTGCCATTGAGATACCAGTAGTTAGAGTGTTAGGTAAATGGAAAAGAGAATAATTTCTTTCATCAAAAAAGGGAGTTCAATGAAATAAAGTAACTCATCAGAGACCACATAGCTAGGAAGAGGATGAGTTAGACCACTTGCCTGTTAAGACTGTTACATGAAATGCATTGGCGGGAAAGAGCCTATTAGTGTGTCTTTGCTTCTTTTTGCTGTCTTAGACAAGACAATCAAGCAAAAATTGGTTGGTCTGAGATTCAAAATGGAAAGAAATGTAGAAATTTAGAATCCAGGAACTGGGGGCTTCACTGGGCTTTAAAAGCCAACTGCTTCTGAATTTAATAAAAGAGAGACTGAAGAATACATTGAACAATAAAGTCTTGGAAAATCTTTGCAGTTTGGTCAGACAGATTTCCAACTCATGATCTTCTCTTCTTTTGGGTATCTGCCTCCATTTACCTGGCACAGTCAGAAGAAGAATTAGACCCTTTAAGAAATATTCACTTAGAATATTCAAAGAAATGTGGAATTCTCCTATTTCTGAATTCAGATGTCTAAAACAGGAAACATTGTGGTGGTAAGTTTAACTGTTGTGTATTCAGACAGTTGTAGTAGGCAGAGTAATGGCCCTTCAATGGTTTTGATATCTTAATCTTCCCAGGCAGTGAATATGTTATATGATAAAACAGACTGCAGATTTGATTAAGAACCATAAGACCAGGAGATTATTCTGCATTATCTAGGTTGGCCCTAAATGTAATAACGAGGTTCCTTAAAGGAGTCAGAGAAGATATAATGACCAAAGCAGATGTCGTAATTAGAGAAAAAGTTGAAGATGATGCACTACTGGCTTTAAAGTTGGAGGAAGGGGCCACAAGCCAAGGAATGCAGGCAGCCACTATACACTGGAAAAGAAACAGATTCTCTCCTAAGGCCTCCAGGAGAAACAGAGACCTTTTATACCTTCATTTTAGCCCAGTGAGATCCACTTTAGACTTCTGAGCTCCAGAACTGTAAAAGAATAAATTTGTGTTGTTTTAAACTACTAAGTTTGTGGCAGTTTATTACAGCAGCAATAGGAAAAAGTACAGTTAAAGCGACAATCACTGACGTGGCAGGAGGAAAGCTGGTCTCTATCTTGATTAGATGGGTTATGAGGGTACTACTCAGAAGAAACATTCATCTGGAGCTGACAGGAGGGACCAAGGCTTTTCTGAAAGAGCTAAAACTTTAAACCATTATGTGTGGAGCAGTCCTGGACCCATGATACTGGGTCACAATGGTCTTATGATTAGAGTATAAATCTCAGTATCTTCAAAGTAGTCCAGTTACAACTTAGAGGAAAGGACACCAAGACTCACAGGAGCAGCATAGCGTGGTGGCTAAGAATACATATTCTTGAGCCAGCTTTTCTGAGTTCGTGCTACTTCCTAACTGTGTAACTTTGAGTAAAATATTTAACCTCCCCATGCCTCAGTTTTCCTTCTGAAAAATAGGGAAAACTGTAATTTATAATTAAGATTGTTGTAAGGAGTAAACGACTATATATATATATAAATCTAAATTATATATAGTTATATATGTGTGTATATATGTACATATGTGTTTATACATATATATATATATATTTATATGTATCACTTTGCACAATGTCTGGCACATAGTAAGTCCTCAATAAGTATAAGCCGGCACTACTACTTGCCACATTGAGAGTGAATGGATAACATTGAGATTCATAGCTGGTTATTGGCACAGCCAGAGCCAGTATCCAGATGTCTTATCTCTTGATTAAGGGGCCTGTTTCCTGGTTGACAGAGTGACCTTCTGAAATAGCTGGTGGAAGAGAAGCAGTTAACAACCTTCTAGTGGTATGATCGTGACTGTGGCATCAAAGAGGAAGTGGAATGGCCTGGTTTAGCCTGCTCCCTGGATTTCTTCATGAATCAGTCAGGGTTATTCTGCTGCAACCACAGGAATTTCTTGAGCTGACTTAAATGAAAGACAACTTGATAGGCTTGGGTGGTGTTGATGCAGGGAGGGGACTTACAGAATTAATGGGAAGCCTGGAGACCTAGGAAGCAGAAGCCCCAGCCACCATCCTCCAACAGGAAGGGAAAGGTTAGGGTGTGAACACTAAGTAATCTGATTGTTTGGTCCTTGTGTCCCTTGCTCCAGATTCAAAGTCCTGGAAGAGAACATCTAATTCATTGAGCTTCAGTCATATGCCTTTCTCCTGGCTGTACTGGGGCAGAGAGGAAAAGGATATGGCTTCTGGCATCCCTGACTTCTCAAGACTACATCACATCTTGACTGATTTCTAAAACGCCTCCTGGACAGATGAGGGGAGAAGGCTAGTGTTGGCCGCAGGCTGGGGGTGGGGTCCCACCTGTGGCTGAGCTGAGTGAGATATAAGTGTGTAGTTGAGGGAGGTGATTAAAGAAGGAAATATAGGAAATTCTGTGTTCTGATTAGAAGTTTCCCTATATAGATTAATGATATTTGTAGAACTGAGACTGGAAAGAGACAAGTATAAGAAAGAAGTGAAGAAGTATATGTAGTAAAAGCTAAGAGAAATTTCATCAGTAATCACACAGAGGGCTTGAAACTGACCTGGCTGGGGCATAAAGTAAGAGAGTTAGGGACTGTGCTTTTTCAAGAATAAAAGGCACTAGGATTGAAACTGAAGAGCAATAGGCTGATTACTTTTTAATAATTGTATAAGAAACTGTACTTACCATGAACATATACCCACATAAGTTAAAATTAATTGTAGCCTGATTTATTAGTGCTACATACAACAGATGCTACTCTGTAATTCTTTTGAAAAGTGAAGATTTGGGTTTTATATGGTAGTGTGATTTAGAAAATGCTAAACAAGGGTATTTTGTAAACAATTAAGCATGTTAGTGGAGAAAATGCGATTTAGAAAAAACATTATCAATATTACTAAAATATGATTTTATGATATTTTTATCAATGCATCTGTGTAAGCACCCACGGGTGATTCTTTGTGTATCTGTGTGTGTGTGTGTGTGTGTGTAAAAACCACTTATTTTGGAATGAGTTGAATGGAAGCTCAAGTCTGCTGAGAGTTGGAAACATTAGAAACAAAACTGTTGATAACGATTCTTTAAGCTGTTTTTTTTGTTGTTGATTTGGAAGTTTTCTGTTGTTGTTGTTTACTCTTCTCCATCAGTAAGTGAACAAGTCACTTATTTATTGGGCACTTTGGTGCTAGGTTGGTGAATAGGACTTGCCCTCATGGAGTTTATAGTTTGAAAGGCCTGTTTTCCAATGCACATAATATGGAGCATAAAATATACTACACTGGAAGACAGAAGACATGGGTGGGTTCTATGCTGGTTTCCTCTAACTAGTGTGTGAACTTCGGCAAGTCATTTCACTTCTTATTGGTTGAGTCCAATTGACTCAAGTTACCTGAAATTGTATGCAAACTCATGCGTACATGTATGTATATATTATCTGGGGGAGGGTGTCCATAGTTTCATCAACCTCTCAAAGATCCATTTGTTACTTTAAAGACTCTTTAAGATTCTAGTGGTTACAACTTGTCCTGAGTTGTAAACCCCAGTCCCCATTTTGAAATGTTCCAAAACAAGAACAGTTGCCAGCCTAAGACTTGGAAAGAAGGTGAAGATAATTTGGTGAATCAGCATCATTTTCTAAACACAAAACTCAGGGCCAGATGTTTTATCAAATAGAAGCAAATAGAAACATAAAGATGCAATTTAATAGCAAGTTCCTCAGTTTCTGTCCTCTGGAGGCATTTCCATCCATTTGTCTCAGTTTCCCAGGTGCTTCCTGTGGATCCTTTCACATTCTTGCTCTCGGTGCCCAAGTGGGTTCTCTCTTGAAGCAGATAAGGATACAGCGGCGGCTGTTCCTTCGTAGTTCCTCTTGGTCCTGTTGGCTTTTCCTAATCTGCACCTCCATTGCCAAAGCCTGTTGAATGTTCTATAGTGGCAAGCTAAGCAATTTTTCTTTTCTTTTTTATTTATATATTTTTAGAGACATGGTCTTGCTCTGTTGCCCAGGCTAGTTTCAAACTCCCAGGCTTAAGAGATCCTCCCACCTTGCCTCAGCCTCCTGAGTAGCTGGGACTATAGGAGTGAGCCACCATGCCCAACTTAAGCCAAACAAATTTTAAATACCAAATCATCACTCTAGTTTTGGGTCTGTAGAACATAATTTCACAGATTGCTGGGTGTGCCTTTCGAGGAAAGGAGGGAGCCATCTCAGTCAGCTTTCTTTTCCGCTCAGTGATCACAGCTGAGCCCAGAGACAAGTAACACAGATTCTTTTTGATAAGGTACAATGGGTTTTTAATTGACTCTTACATTTCTAACTGCTTTTTGACCCATACCTGATAACTGTTAGTGGATCCAGCATTCTTGGAAGTGTGTCATTAACAAAATCTCTTTCTCCTGGCTGTTTTCTCTTACCCAGAAATTAAATAACTCCTTTTCCTCCTTCATTCAAGATGTAAGCTCCTGGTGTCACTGGAGGAGTTAGGGAGGGAGTTCTCCCTTTTCTTGGGTCATCTAGTATGGAGTTGTTTACTGAAGGGACTTAGAGCATGGATTTGAGCATGTCAGCAGCAGTTATGGAGAGTGTGGTCTGTGAGGTGATTGTGCTCCCTTTAAAGATGAGGAAATTGCAGCTCAGTGAGCTGAAGAGTGATGAGAATTCATGTTTATAGCAGTAATGGGGGCTGGATATTCTGGGTCTTAAGTCTTCTGGTTTAGTGTGTGCTCCTTCTGTGACAGCATGGCCACAAACATCACACTCAATTCCACTCCCTTGCCCAGCCATCTACCCCGTCACCACCCTCCCCTCCTAAGAGGTTTGAAATTTCTGTCATTAGAAGTAACTCATGCATTGAACTCTAAATGTAGCCTCATAGTCTCCACAAGGCACTGTTAAGTGTGGGTTGTAGCTGAAAAGAGAAAGACAGGGGAGGAGGGGGGTGCTGTATCAGTGTGTGTGAGAGAGAGAGAGAAGCAGGGAGGTGGGAGAGGAGACAGAGGGATTGAGCAAGGCTAAGCGCTGCTTATGAGAGACAGAGGCACCTCTGAGGGCAGGTCACCAAAACGAGCACCACTCTCCAAGTGGGTGTAAGATTATAAGATAGTGTACCAGGTGTGCGAGAGGTCTGAGTCCCCAGATGGGAGGATATTCAGTCCTTGTGTGTATGTCAAGAGCAGTTGTCTGCGGCTATGAGAAGGTCGTGTCCCTGTGTGGTAAGAGGGCATGTTCTTCAAGTGAGAGGGCTGAATTTTTGTATGTTTAACAGGGTCAGTTCTCTATAGCTGTCAGTGATCAGAGGTCATGGCTCTGTGTATGAGAGAGAACCAGGCCCCAGTGGGCATGAGAAATAAAAGACCCATGGGTACAAAATAGCTGAGTCTCCACCTATGAAAGGCCGGGCTCCATTTATGAGGCAATGAAATAGTTATCTACTGCTGCATAATAAACTTCCTAAAACTTAGTAATATAAAGCAATGACTGTTTAATTTTATCTCACAGTTTTTTGGGCTAGAAAACTGGGCAGGGCACAGTGGGGATAGCTTGTCTCTGCTCCTTGACTGCAGCGTCAGCTGCAATGGCTCAAATAACCGTAGATGATTGAATGGTTTTAGTGGGGCCATATATCTGTCTTCTTATCTGTGGCTGTTTCCTGGTTCTTCTCTAATTGCACCTGCTGAGGATGGAATATTTAGGGGGCTTCTTCTCTCATGTCTGGCACCTGGGCTCAGATGGCTAGAACAGTTGAGGTTGGCCAGTCATCTTTTCAAGTGGCTAGTTCGAATTTCTTATGTGGTGTCTGGCTTCCCCCAGAGCCAGTGCTCCAAAAGACAAGAAGTAGAAGCTGTTAGTTTATCAAGGCCTGAGTCCAGAAAATATGCAGTATCACTTCAGCTATATTCTATTGGTTAAAGCAGTCACAGAATTGGCCCAGGTTCTAGGAGAGGGACCATAGATTTCCTCTTTCAATGAGAGAAGTGTCAAAGAATTTATGGCCATCTTCAATCTGCCATAATGATGGATGAGTCTTCTTGTAAATAATAGGGCCAGGTCTTCAGGTATTTGAGAGGACAGAATCTGTGAGTGTGAGTGTGAATGAAGGTAGGAGAATTGACAAAACAGGGAAGTTTCTGAATGGGACTAAAAGAATATGTGCCTCTGTAATCTGTACTTTACTTTCTCCATCTGTCGTCTCCTGTGTCCTTGATGCTTTGAAGGGGTAGCAGGCCAGGGATGTCCTGCTATGGATTTCAGATTGCACATCATGAGGTGGCAGATCTTCCTTATCTTCCACTCTGGACCTGTTCCTCCTGGTCTCACATGTTTGTTTGCAGGTTGACCAGCAGCAAGTAATTCTACACCATGCAAAGTCTCTCTGCAAGGAGTTTGGCCAACTGCAAAGACAGAAGGAAGAATTCCCAAGACAGTCTCACTTCTGACACCAACCACAAGTTTGGGGGCTTCTGAAAACTACACTCAGGTTTCAGAATTTGCTAGAAGGATTCACAGAACTCACTGAAAGAAGTTACACTCATGATTATGGTGAATTACAGGGAAAGGATACAGATTAAAATAAACCAAGAGAGGAAACATAGGACAGAGTAAGGGAAGTACCAAATATGGAGCTTCTGTGTCCTCTCCCTGTAAAGTCAGGACATGTTAGTTTCCCGGCATCAATGTGTGACAACATACTCAGAGTACTGCCAACCAGGAAACTGTATCCAAGCCTCAATGTTCAGAGTTTTTATTGGGTTCTATTATGTTGGCATGATAGATCAATTGTCTATGTGGTTGATCTCAGTCTTCAGGTCAACTAACACTGTGTGACCCAGAGCCCCACGCTAAATTACATTGATGGTCTTTCTGGAGTGTCCAGCCCCAACCCCAATAATATTGTTGCTAATTTGGCTAACTCAAGGACCTCAGCCAAATAAAGATTACCTCACAGCAGCCAAAGGCAAAGGCCAGACGTCTTTTTTGGTAGGGTTAAATCCTTTACTACACAGTCTGATAAAGAGAAGGCAGCAAGCTGGGTGGAGGGGTTTGCTTCATGTGAGTACTTTTTGTGACATCCAGGAATTAGGATGACATGTTTCTCTGTGGCAGACAAATTCTGGCAACTTGACTGTTTCTGCTTCCAAATTATAAAATGCTTCAGGTTTCTTTTCCTTCTCCATCTGCTTCTCTTGTTTCTGCTCTTCTTTTCAGTGTTCTCTGCAGCCCCCTACCCAACCGTGGACACCACCTTTCACTTGTCAGAAACATTAAGAGAATGAACTGAGTGGGCAGTGCCTTAACTTCTCTCTGCCACAGATTTTTCTTCTTGCTTTATCTTCTCTATTCTTTGCTTCCTGACTGGGTAGAGATGGGAGTGTCGGCCTGGGCCAATCCCTCCATCCTCAAAATTTCTTCTTCCATTCACTTCTCTGAATCTTTCTTCTTCAATTATTCCTTGTTTTCAGATTCAGTGTCTCCCTTTTCAGTGGAACATGCTAAAACCCACAAACTCTTCTTCTAGCCACCATTTTCAGTATTTCGCTATCTTCCATTTTTTAAACTAAGCAATTTCTTCCTTTTCCTTTTTTTTCTAGCCCTCTCCACCAATAGAATCACAATGATTGCAACTGGTATTTATGTGGTGCTGAGTAGTTTACCAAACACTATTGCATGCCATGAGGGGATCCCTTGTTTTTGTGTACCTAGTATCTGTTCCCTTTCTTTAGGTAGCAACACCCCAATTTTGCAAAAAATGCATCGTCCAATTTGGGACTAATAATCTTGATGGAACTGTCAATCAAGATGTTCACCTTGATCTTGCTGTGTGACCCTGGCTGATCATTCAGGGTCTCTCTCCTTGGAACTGGAGTCTTAGCTGAGGAATCAAAATTGAAAGTGGATAATGTGTGTTCATCTTTGTGATTCTGATAAAACAGGTCACATATTAGATTCTACTACCACATTCTCTAACCTTGCCTTTGTTCATCTTTTCCCAAGACCTAATTCTTCAGCTTTTCTTTTAATTCTATGAGCTACCCCATATCCTTTTGATACATTCTTCCTTTTCCTCTAAGTCAGTCAGTCAGCTTCTGTTGCTAGCAACCAAAGAACTCTGATAGCCCCTTTTGTTTGATTCTTCATTAATCACATATAAAGTAAAGGAGATAAGTAAAACTAATATTTACTGAAATTTTCTAGGTTAGATCTTTCAAGTAAATTTGAAGTTTGAAAGGTTCTGTACCTTTTCTAAAGTCTTGTATTGTTTTATCACTTCCAAATTTCTTGAGATACTTGTATTTGCTGACTCCCTAATCTAGGCTTCTCTCCATTCTTGAGCCCTACTAATTTGGTTTCTGTATCTTGCCTTCCTTTAAGATTCTGGAATATTATTACTCAGTAGCCAATATCCAAATAGACTTCTACTGAAACCTAGAATTACTATACAAAGCTTCTGAGCCCAGTAGCCTTTGTTCTACATGCGATACTAGTGGAAGGCATCGTTATACTTAGTGTCTATTTACAGCTCCTATTTTGTAACTTCTTTTTGCTTTCATGCCATAAGGCCAAACAATTAATTTCATAGTTAACATTCTATAATTTTCTTCTTGCTTCAAAACCTTGCTTCAAAACCATAGTGGCCACAGCATTCAACTGTATGTAGTCATGAAAAACTGTAGAAAAAGGCTTTATTGTTTTACTTTCTGCCAGCTTTTTTTCCTATTAATAAAATCTGAAAGTTAAAAGCTATGGCATTTCAAAATGAAGAGCTATGGGGAAATTCAAGATACCATAAAATGATCAAAGCAAAAAATAAATGTCCAATATACTATTTTGAAAAAAAAAATAGATGACTTTGAAACTCACTTGTCTGTTGTTGCCTTGATGGGTTTCAAAACGATTGCAGCTCTGGTGTTGTGGTGGGTAAGCAGGCCTAATGGAGTCATGTTCTCATAGAAGTTGTAAATAAGATTTCTGATCATTCATCAAAAGCTGATAAAAAGGTAAGTTCAGTGTTTAGGGAATACAGCAAAACAAGGCTAGAAAGTTGTTTTAAAAAGATCTTTTTGAAAACATTTGGGGTAGTTATTAGAAATCTAGCTCCATCTGGTTGGTGTTGGGAGGGGTAATAACAAACTTCATCTTAAACCTTTGGGGCACTTAGAAATTACGCTGATTTTTCCAGTTTGCATTCCCAGCTGAACAAGCTGAAAAACAAATGCAGGCAGATCTTCTGACTTCATTTGTACACATTCAAAGAAAGCAAATATACAATAGTTTGGAGGCAATTAGGGCTGTGGTGCAGAGCACCATTATTTTAAAATTTATCCTTTAGCAGAGTTGTGACAAGAAAATGAATGTGCATTTGCCAGTATGGGAGTGGAGCAACTTAGAAGGGAGAAAAAAAATGAGCTCATTGAGTCTTCATGGACCATCAAGTCCAGAAACCTTTCAGTGTGAAAGAGTCCTTTGTTAATGCCTCTGGGGAGCTCCTGACAGATGATAGAAAGGGCCCAGACTATTCCTCAAGGAAAATCCATCCTCAGAATAACTGCACAATGCTCAGCCTTTGCTCCCAACCTCATCCCAGCCCAACCAGTCCTGTGGAATGCTTTGCGGTTTCCAAGCTGCTCTACTCTCTCCCTCTGTCGAGAGAGACCAGGTCAGCCATCACCTACCCCAACTGATGTGCCTGCAGAGTCCACAGATTGTTCTGCCCACACTCTGCCCACTGACAGTATTCTCTGTGGTATTTTTGGCTCCTACCATTCTCCTCTGAGATGAGATCAGGTGCAAACCAAAGCCTCTTTGTTGGCATCTTGGGATCCTGATATTTTTCAGCCTCTTTCCAGGGTACTTGTCCCTATCCAGGATTCTTAAATAATGAACTGAGATCTACTCAATTCCTAACAATCCTCATTTTGCAAAGGGGAATTTTCTTTTCTCCAACTTCTTATTTGTGAGGGGTCTTTGGATTAACCCAACACTGTTACTCTGTGTAGTGGGTTGAATAATGGCTCCCCAAAAGATATTTTCATGTCCTAACCCTTGGATCCTGTGAATGTGACTTTATTTGGAAAAAGAGTCTTTGCAGACATAATTGAGGATGTCAAGATCTTTTGAGATGAGACAATCCTGGAATAGGGAGTATTCTAAATCCAATGATAGGTGTTCTTCGATGAGAAGAGACAGACACAAGAAGAAACACAGAAAGAAGGCCATGTGAAGACAAAGATATAAATTGGAATGATGTCAAAACATGCCAAGAAACACCTGGAGCTGATAAGTAAAGAAGGCAAGGAAATACTGGGTAGAAGGAGGGTGGAGTCCCTGGCAAGGGTTTCACTCACAAGCCTGAACCCACGGCCCGCAATGAGAACTTCACATCCCTAGTTTCCCACTCAAATGTTGCCTTTCCCAAGACCAACCTGATCTGCCACACCACCCGATCCTGTACCCATAAAAACCCCAAACTCCACTGGCAGAGGAGCAGAGTGATGTGGCGGAGAAGAAGAGAAGAGAACAAGTGGCTGAATGTCTGGAGGAGAAGCAGCAACTGAGCGTCAGAGACTACAATAGATGCAGCTTAACTTCAGATGGCACAACTTTGGTGAGGAACCCAGCCAGAGATGGCTGGGCTTCAGGGAAAGATCACTTTCTTCTCGCATCATCCCCTTTCCAGCTCCCCTTCTGCTGACAGTCACTTCCACTGCTTAATGAAGTCTCCCCATTCACCAACTTTCAAGTCTGTGTGACCTGATTCTTCCTGGATGGATGGACGCCCGAGAAGCTGGAGGAGAAGCCAGGTACCAAAAGGGCAGGGTGTCTGTCACCCTGACCCTCCACTGAGCTGGTTAACACTTAGCCATCTGCAAACAGCAACCACTAAAAGGGCACTGCTTGTAACACACGTCCTCTGGGGCTCCAGAGGTCATGGGCAACCACTAGACACTGCTGTGGGTGGGTATGGGGGGTTGTTCCTGCCAGCTCCTAACAGCACTCACCCCAGCTCCTGCACCCACACACCTGCGTGCTCTCCCTCCCACAAGGGGTTTGAGCTGGAAGCCGAGCAAAACAAGCCACCCCTGTTTCAAGTCCTGTAAGGGGGTCAGGGAACTCTCCCATCTCAGAGCCATCAGAAGAGGCAAAGATCCTCCTATACAGCGTTTGCAGGGATGCAACCCTGCTGACGTCACTCAGAGGTTCAGAAAGGTTGGGTCTGCCTCCACCCTTGAGTAGTTTATACTGTATTTTAGTTGATAGCACAGGGCCTAAATACATTTTTTAAATGTCATGTTATTACAGAAGCTAACTGTGAGGACAGACACAAGGCACACAAAAATAAACCGATAAAGCTAAGAAAAAGTGAGGCCATGAACCCAGAGGAAGGGACAGTTGGGTGGCCTGGAGGGGCTGCTGTGACCTGAAGGAAGCAGAGCCCAACCAAGAGTGGCCAATGGGAATGATCTTCCCAGTGCAGACAAAAAGGGGTGCCTCGTCTGTAGGGAATGTAAGAAAACAATAAAATCAGCTAAATATCACTCTGCTTTTTATTTATCACCAAGGGCCAACAATTTGAAACCATGTCAGTAATAAAATGATCCTCCCCACAAATCTTTCATTTGTGTAAGTTTTAAACAATTGCTGCACTACTGCTGAGTTTTAATACTATATGTGTAAACCTCCAATTAACCCATTTTTGTCACTTAGCCTTTCATAAACATTGTACTCTAATAGAAGTTAATTTGAGTTATATGGTTGGCCCCTGAAATGTGCTTGTTTTGAGATTAAGTGTATAATGGTAAGGAATGGTTTGAGGTCATTTTTGGTGGTGTTTGTGTCTCTGACTCCTGTGGTACTCATATCCCTGTGTGTGAATAATAGATTCATAAGAAGCAACAATCACACATGGATTCTAAAGACAAGGAAATAGCTTCAGTTACTTCAATTATATCACTCTATGCAACCATTTTGAATTTTTGTTTGTGATTGATCACATTTTTTGAGACTGAGTTTCGCTCCTGTTGCCCAGGCTGGAGTGCAGTAGCCCAATCTCGGCCCACTGCAACCTCCACCTCCCGGATTCCAGCGATTCTCCTGCCTCAGCCTCCCGAGTAGCTGGGATTACGGGCATGTGCCACCACACCCCGCTAAATTTTTCATATTTTTAGTAGAGTTGGGGTATCTCCATGTTGGTCAGGCTGGTCTCGAACTCCCGACCTCAGGTGGTCCACTCACCTCTGCCTCCCAAAGTGCTGGGATTACAGGCATGAGACACCGTGCCCAGCCTCAAATTTTAAAACTATGCAATAGAGTGCAAATTTCAAGGAGAACTATTTGTGTTAGGTAAGTGCAAATTTAACTCATATGTAAAATATTTTACTGAATTTGAATATCTTTAAAAATGAAATGAATTATTTTAAATCAATTGAAAACTAAAGAGCAAATCAATATGATTATTATTGATTATCAATGGCTATTTCTGAAAATATTGTATTGGGGGAGGTATTAAAAATGATCCTTTCTGCGTGTCAAATATGTGAAGTACACCATTGTGGATGAGGAAGGCCAGGAAGTAGATAAGCGTTGGTTCACTCTTCCAAATTTAAATCTGTTGCTTAAAATTATCCTAGCTAACTTGAATAGCATTTTAACAAAACTTTCGCAGCAAACAAGGAGGTTATGTAGATTATTAGGGTGACTGTATATTTTGGTTTGCTGAGGAAAGCTTCAGTTTAAGTGGTTGCCCACTGTCATCATTAATAAAACTTCTTTTCCCTCTCAAAGGTGTCCCTCACATTGGTCACTCTGTAGATGAGGGACAAGTTGTGCCCACACAGAACAAAATTTAGAATCTGAAATACTGTTTTTAGTTCTAAAGAGATGAATATTAAGGATTGCCTAGTAGTAAGAATGGCAACTGACAACTTTACTTTCAATTGTGAATTAATATTAAATAACCAGTGAGTAGTGAAGGGAGACCATGAGTCTGTTTAAATGGCAATAAGGTGCAACTCTTTTCATTGGTTGGACTTGCAGATGAGTAGTGTAGAAGAAAAGCACTGGTGTGGATCATCAAGTTTCTATTTCTTTGCTTGACAGTTTTGAAAGGAATGCTAGAGTGACGATATACAAGGTAGACAGAAGAGAAGTCTGAGGGTGAAATTTGAAAATGATCAAAACTGGAGTCAAGTCAAGGATAATGGAAAGGGGGGCCACGCCAAGTATTGGAGGAGGCAGCGAAATGTATGTGGCGGACGGTGTGGGTGAGAGCATCTGAGTTCAGTAGAAAAGTGTCCAACTGCTGAGTGAATAAATCTATATCCTGAATCTAAAATAAAATCCCAATGTGACTTAGATACTAGATAAGACCAGATGATGCAAGCCATGGGAGAATATTTTTCCACAGAGTAGCTGTGAATGGAAGCCACCATAACTGTGCTGTATTCTTCTGTGTTTCTTTGTCTTCGTGTGTACCCTTTTTGGATTGGAACAATTATCCCCCTGCATTAGCTGAATAAATTCTGAGCTATCTTTTAATAGGCAGTGTAGTGTGGTGGCTTTAAGCATGAACTTTGGAAGTAGAGTACTTATGTCTGAGTCCTACCACTATCACTTTGTAGCTGCGTGGTCCTATGCCAGTCAACCTCTGCACCTCAGTCTTGTTATCTGTAAAATGGGGGTCATGATATTGCTTACCCTGGGCAGTGATTGTGAAGATGAAGTGAATTAAATGTTTGGTACTTAGGATGAAATATGGATCCTGATAAGTACTACATAAATGTTAGCAATTGCTTAAGACTAGGCTAAGAAATTACTTCCTCTTGGGAACATTTTCTGGCTCCACTTCCAGGCTGTCATGGGGCATCCTCCAATAAGGCTCTGTGTATAGCATGCCGTACACTGTAATGATTTATTTTACTTTATTTTACCACTCATATTAAACTCCTTCCACTAAAGATTGGGTCTCACAGATTTCTACAGCCCACTGTCTAGCTGAGTTCTTCATAATAGTTATGTGCTCGATATATATGGATTAAATGGATGAATGAATGAATGCTGGAAATTCATCTCTTCAGGTCTCTATCTTTGAAAGGGAAAATACTCAAAGGGAAGATATTAATCCAACTTTTGTGGCAGAAGGCTGTGAAAAGAGGAATTTACTCCTCAACCACTAAAACCTGACTTTTGCCCTCAGTATATGACTAGACCGGAGGAGCAAATTTTGCTGTCACCATAAACATCCTTCTGTAGTAAACACCAGTAAACAGTTTTCTTTCTTTCTTTCTTTCTTTTTTCCTTTTGTTGATATTGGGTGATTTATTGAGGGAAGTTACAGACAGAAATGTGGTCTAGGCAGCAGCAAGGCAGGTAGATCTCCACACTGCTGCTCCTCAGACCCAAGGCTTCTATCGCACAGGGAAAGGGGATGCCTGCTCCAGCAAGACGATTAAAGGGAACCCTCCAGAACAGGTAAGAATGCCATGTGTGTCGCAGCCCATAATTTGTGGACAGCATCAAGTTTGCTCTGTTCTGACACTAGTTGACAGTCAATAAAGTAAAAACCAGGAGGCATTCATGAAGCTAATCAGAAATCAACATAGCAGATTAGCATTCAAGGTGGAGCCACGTTTGTCTCCACGGGTGCTGACACTGAAGCGGGTCAAACCGTCTGGTTTTATTCTAGTTGCCACCAATCACAAGCTGCATGACTTTGGACAAGGTGTTTGGCCTTTCTCATTTCTGTTTCCAGAGATGAAATGGATCTCAAGGTGCATTTTAAGGAGTTTCAAGTTTTAAAGGAGATTATATATATTGAAGCGTTTCAAAACTGCAAAGTACTATATAGAGAATTATTACTGTTTGTGTTTATGTCAACAATTGAACTTGTTTATGCTTCATATTGGTATGAGAAATTTTCATTCTCTTGCCTTCTACTTTCTGAGAAAAAAAAATACACAAAACACCTTCCTTGAATCTTAGCTCCGTCACTAGTCATAATGCTATTTTGCTGCATAACTTACGAATGAATTTTTAAAGCAATGGACCCCAAATGTTAACTTAAAAGTCTCCAAAATGACTTCCTAAATCTTAGATTCAATCACCTTCTTTCAAATTCCTCAAATCAGTTTCATGTCATCACAGTTTTCCATTCTTAACTTCTTTATCCTTTGTGGCCTCCTTTTGGAAACTCCTAAGTTGACTTCTGTGACCCCATTTTCTCTTCCTACTTAACTGGCTGCTGATTTTCAATCTACTTTTTGGGCTTCCTTTCTTTAACCTGTCCCTTAAATGTTCATGTTCCTCAAAGTTTTGTCTTTATTCCTTTTTGGTTCTTACTTGGCACACTTTCCCCGGGAAAGCCTGTTCATTCCTATTACTTCCTGCTGATTCCTAAATTTCTATCCCTAACCTGGACCTTCCCCTGAGTTGCAGACCTGTTTGCTGGACATGTCCATCTAGACCTTAAACTCAACCTGACCCAAACACAAAACATTATCAACTCCATTCCCAGCTCAATCTGTTCACTCTCCCTCCTTCCATTCTTATAAATGACACCATTATTCTCTCTGTTAATGGAGTAAAGAAGTTGAGAATTATTATAGACAACTCTCTCTTTTTTCCTGGTACAACCTGGGGGTAGCTCCAGCTGTTTGGCCTCCTGATGATCTCTTGGCTTCACCCCACCTTCTCTAGATCCTCACTGTCATTGCCTTAGTTCCTTAGTTCCAGATCTTGCTGGAACTACTCCAAAAACCTTCCTATTCAGGTCCTACAGGATTCACTGGTTTTTTAATTTAGTTTTTTGGCTTGAAGTTTCTAATCAAATGAATATTTCAGATTCAGGCTTTTCACCTACATAGCATAGGCTTTAGATCCCTATCTTTCAATGACTCAATTTCTACATGTGGCCCAGGGCAGGATGCTGGCAATGATTTTCCTCCACCCATTAGCATATGTTGTAACTTCCTTCTAGCTCCCAGCCCTATGAAATAGGCCCTTTCCATCTTAGCACCAGTGTGGGGTCTGCGCAGACATAAGGTGAAGTATGCGTCCAATCTACCTTTCCTGTGAGCTACAGGATTTCAGCTCTGCCTCATATCTATGACTATTGGTTCTTTCTTTGTTTCTGGCAGCTGGAGGTTTTTCTTTCTTATTTTTGAGTTTGGCTATGTATCTATTATTTAAAAACTGTATCCAGCAAGTCTATGTGTTTGGAGCCACAGGGGATATTGCTACCCCCTTTCAGTCTGCCACCTTTATGGGAAGTCTGCTGTTAAAAGGTCATTTCAAAAGAAGATATTGGGAAGAAAAACAAATCTTTTTCCACTATCCTTCTAAGTTATTGACTGGGACCCCTATAGTAAAGACAGGTGAACAAGAGAAAAGTGTACAAATTTACTTAGTGTAAATTTTACACTACTTGAGAACCTTTGCAAGGAAATGAAGACTCAAAGAAGTGGTCATACCTGAGTGTTTTTATGCTGGACTTGATGAAAAATGGAAAGTCATGGAGAAAGGTGGCTGAGACAAAGGAAGTATGAAGTAAGCATAATAAACCAGGGGAAAGACCAAACTTAGCAGTCCTGTTTTTCAGATTCCTCTCTTCCTCTTCAGAGACAGGGAAGCTTCCTTCCTCCAGGACTAGGGAGGACACCTCTCCCATGAAGGTTTTATGACCTGCTCAGGTGAAGGTCAGAAAGTCCTTTCTGCATGCTGTTTCTCGTATTCCTTCAGCTTAAAATATTCAAATGCCAAGGTGCCATATTTTGAGATACTGTGTTCTCAACCCTACTAAGAGTAAAATCATAACTCTCATATAGATTTAAAAACCAACATACAACGAGAAAACCAGCAAAGGTGTTACAACTGTTTCAAAGAAGTAGAAAACCAGACACATTTATAAATCAGGAATATTTAAATGAGTGTGCAAATGGAGGTAAAATGAACTTCCATAGTGGGAGAGAGAAGTCAATTGAACTTCCACCAGACAGGACAGTATTTGTGTATCTGTAGGCAAGAATTATTTTGCATTGCTATCAGTTATCTACAATTTGCAGACTTGAAAAGTAGCTCAAAGGCAATGAACAGCTGGACTCAGTTCAGAAGGTTGTGCTGGATGTTAACAATGCATTATTTTTCAGTGAAGCACAATTTTCTCCTACATTACACTGTAATGATTTGTTTCATGTTTGTTTCCCCTACAAGATCAAGGGTCTGTCAGGAATAGGGGCTGTGTTCAAGTCACCACTGTACACCCAGGGCCTAGAACAACTTACATTATATTAGGAAATGTCTCACTAAGTGCATATGGAATAAATTAACGCATAAATGTCTCTCAAACTGTAAGATTTTTCTCCCTTCCTTGAAGAGGGGAAAGTTTTGAGAAAAAGAAAGCATGTGTGTGGGGGGCAGGGGGTGGGTGGATGGAGAGAGAGAGAGAAAGAATTGAGGCTCTTCTGCTCCCCCTACTCTTCCCTCCTGTTAACTCCAGGCATCCAATGGCTTGCCACCGATTGTCTAGTGTCAACATGTCATCAATGCATCACACAGATGTAGGTGAATAGCAAATGAGAGATCCTTCTTTTTAAATTGTCTGTCAACCAGGTCTAATTTTTTAAAGCAAATTTGCTGAAGTATCTTTCTTTTGATAAATAATGCTATTTCTCCTCCTGGAATACACATAAAGAAAATTCATAATTACTTTCTTTTCAGATGCTTCTGCATGTAAATTGCTTAATGGCTGCTGCCCCTTAGGTCCTGCCTTATCAGGGGGATCTTCAGGGCATTGCCAGCACCACCATCAGTCAGGTAATTTGCAAGAATAGTTATTTAATAAACATCCAGCCCCCTTATCACTGTTCCCTGCAGGATTCTCATTAGTCGGTAACTTAATTCAAGCTTGAAAGATTTCCATTATGGTGCCCTTTGTTTCCTGCCCATTGCCTAATTTTCTATTCAGCAGGATATTTTTCTGCAGCCTGTGACTTGCTTCTTGACTGACTGACATGCATGCATTTTTTTCCCCAAAATAAATGAGTTTGTAGAAACGCACAGTCCATTTCCCATTAAAGGTGTGTTCAGTTGGCAATACAATAGGATGTCAGAGAGGTGTTATCAAAACAACCCTTGAAGTTATCTTTAAAAACAAATAA
Source organism: Hylobates moloch (assembly GCF_009828535.3). Classification (NCBI taxonomy): domain Eukaryota; kingdom Metazoa; phylum Chordata; class Mammalia; order Primates; family Hylobatidae; genus Hylobates; species Hylobates moloch. Next base: position 1,192,889 of record NW_026652310.1, on the reverse strand, counting down.
AGTGACTTAAAACAATAGAAGTCAATAACTTGACTTGAGAGTATATATGAAGGCAAAAAGACAATCCAAACTGCAAAATCAATTAAATAATTGAAATAGTAGCTCCCATTTTACCAACTTAATAGCTCAATTATCTCTCCTTTTTTTGTCCAACAAATTTGAGTACTCTGAATTGAAATAGATCATTTAATCACAAAGTTTGAAATATTTCAAAAATCTTAAAATATTACAGATAATGCTAAGTCAGTCATTCTTATCCCTGCCTGCGCAGGTTGCACATTATCACCACTTAGAAGTTTTATAAAATGCTGTTGAACGAGTCCAATCTGTCGATGTTAAGATTTAATTGGTTTGGGATGAGGCCTGAGAACAGGTAATTTTCTCCCTAGGTAATTCTAATGTCCAATCAGTGTTGAAAACCTCTGTAGAAATTTTGCACTATAGCACTTATAAATAATATTAAATTGTTGTTTTCTTATTGGGTGACTGAGTTGTCATCCAGATTTCAAGGTAGTCCTTCAAGATATTTTTCTTTTAAAAACATGGAATTATATCTTTTGTGTTGGTTGACTGTTATCACATGCTTGGCTGCACTTAATCATAGTGGCATGAGAGTTTGTAAGACATAAATGCTGCCATATAAGAATCAGGAATGTTGATTCCCACTCCATCTTTATTATTTGGGAATAATAATCTTGAATGTGTGTATTGTACTCAAAACAAAATTCAACCTGCACAGCTCTAATAAATCAAGGTGATATTACTTCTTACCAGAGGTACTCTCCTTCCTGTACATATCTTGTCTTTCCTTTAGGGAACATTATTCTACTTTGTTTCCACTGCCAAGACATTCTTGTCCTTTTCTCTTTCATGTCTACGCCACATTAGCATCCCTCCTCCCCAGTTTCTCCGTTTACCTAGCAGACTCTTCATTTCCTGGGTCTTCCCTGCAAGATTACCTCCTTAAGTAGCCTTACCTGACTATCCTTCCTCTCCACTCACACTGGGTTCTGCAGCCACCTATGGGCTCCCAGAGCCTGTTTTTCCTTCTAGATATTTGCCCTGAATCACACTAGCCTCTTTTCTTATCTGAATCTCCCACTAGAAAGAAAGCTCCTTGAGGACAGTGGCTGCATTCTCTTCACTATTACAGCTTTGGTGGTTGGCACATGGTAGTAATAACAATATATAATATTATATACAATAATAATAATAATAGCAAACACTTATGTACATGGTAGTCACTGTCCTAAGTATGAATATTGTCTATTCATACAAGTCTCATAAACAATCCTATGTAGTAGTTATTGCTATTATTCCCATTTTAAGTGTGATGAAATGAAGTTTTTAAAAAGTTTATTAAATTGAATATTCAAGGTCAAACAGCTAGCAAGGGGAATTGCTGGGATTTGAACCCATACATTCTGGCCCCAGAGTCTATGAGTTCTTAATAAATATTGTTGAATAAACAACTATGTAAGAGGGAGTATAGAGTCCCTCTTTTTGTGTGTGTGTGTGTGTGTGTGTGTGTGCGTGTGTGTGTAAGAGAAAAAGAAACATATCAGAAGTTCAAACATACAGATAGATGCAAGATCATAAGTCAATGACATGTTTGGGATGGGTCTAGAGGTCAGGTGAGAAAGGCAAAAATACTACAATACTGTGTCATAAGTTTTTTGAACCAGTTTGTCTTTTATATAAGAAGAGAGGACAAGAGGTAATGTCAGAATATGCCTGTGATTTAATTGGACCATTTGAAACTCTGTAGGTGACCAGGCCTGGGGAAGATTTGAGAGTTTTTAAGTTGAAGAAGTGTTTATATTATCAGTGAGGGTGAATATAAAGCAGGAAGAATTTTCTACTTCAGATTTCATTTGGGGGCTGTTTGGAGTGAATCTTTGTATTAGTTTTCTATTGCTGCTGTAACAAATTATCACAAACTTAGTGACTTAAACCAGCACAGATTTATGATCTCACAGTCCTGAAAGTGAGAAGTCTGAAATGGGTTTTGATGAGTTAACATCAAGGTGTATGCAGGGCTTTGTTCCTTCCGGAGGCTCTAGGAGAGAATCAATTCACTCGTTTATCCCAGCATGTCTTGGTTTATGATCCTTTCTTCCATCTTCAAAGCCAGCAGCACAGCGCCTTCAAATCTCTCTCCCTTATTCTCACCCTTCTGCCTTCCTCTTAGAAGAACCCTTGTGATCACATTAAGCCCCTCTGGATAATCCAAAATAATCTCCCAATCTCAAAATCCTTGACTTACATCTGCAAAAATCTTTTTGCCATATAAGGTACGAAATTCACAGTTCTAGGCGGCATCTGTAGGGACCATAACTCTGTTTACTAGAATCTTACATCAAAAACCTCTAGGAGAAGCATGTCTGATCAAAGGACTCCCCCATACATTCTGTCTGTCTGGAGGTACTGAGGAAATAAAACTACAGACTCAGAATTTTTTTCAAACTTAGAATTAAAAATCCTGCTCTTTATAAGAATTATGTCACAGGAAGGATGGAGAGAAGTCTTCAGCCAGAGGCTAGAAAATACCACATTTCAATTCTATGACACATAAAAATTATTGGCCGCCTTCTCTATATGGGGATACTTTAGCGTCCACTCTGTGTACTGGCCTGTGGTCAGCAGAGGACATGACCTCTTGACACTCAGGAGAAACAAGACCATTTGATGTTCAGAAGAGGAGAAGGTAAATTTTGTAGTTGTAAATCAGCAAGCTTCAAAAAGGTTACTTGAAAAGAGAGTCAATTCCAGATCTTTCGAAAGGATCACAATGGTTTTATAGTAAAAATATTAAAGATCTCTCCTTTGCTAGAGATTTTAATCTTCTTCTGATTGTATTGACTTGCAGGCCTGTCTTAACAGTATGGAGGGGCTAGTCTCATTGGGAGATACATGTTAGCGGACCCATATTCTACAGCTGGGAAATGACTCTTGTGGTCTCAGCTGGAAAGACCTCGTAACTTCCACTTCACATCCAAGCCTGCAGTGCTCTCTCAGTGTCAGTCCCACCGGACAAGGCCCTAGGTGAGTGAAGGAGAAAGCTGACTTAAGTGGGATGCTTTCCTCTGCACTCAGTGGTGTCTCTGGAGGAGTTTGACAGGTTTCCCTTTGCCCTGTATGTTTTTGAAATTTTTCTCTGTTAAGGCATGAAAAAAACCTAATGGATGAGGGGCAAGTCTACAAGTGGCGTGCTTCCATTCTTTCTATATCTCAGATTTCTATGACATGTGCTCCCTTAAGAGTCTTTGCTAATCCATTTTTACTCTCACTTTGTCAGATTTTAAAAGGCATCTTCTGCAGCAGGTTAAAAATGAGAAAAGTGTTATGGGGATACAGTCGAGCACACAGCTCTCCATGGCCTCTGTTATGGACTGAATTGTGTCCCTGCCACCCCCAATTCATATGTTGAAGCCCTAATCTCCAATACCTTAGAATGTGACTGTATTTGGAGATAGAGCCTTTAAATAGGTAATTAAGGTTAAATGAGGTGATACAGTGGGGCTCTAATTTAGTAACAGTGGTGTCCTAATAAGAAGAGGAGGAAACACCAGGGAAGTGTGGGCACTGAGGAAGGGTCAGCTACAGAGCCATCATTTGCAAGTCAACAAGAGAGGCCTCAGAATAAATCAATCCTGCACCTGTGCTTTACCTTGGACTTCCAGCCTACAGAACTGTAAGAAAATACATTTCTATTGGTTCAGCCCCCAGTCTGTCATATTTTGTTATAGCAGCTCTAGCAAACTAATGGAATTTTTTCTTTCTCCTGTCGTGGGGACTGGAGACACTCCAGAAAGTGGCTGCTCTGTTGTCCTGGGTTCCAGCATCAGCACAACAAAAATATCACACCCTAATGGAGGATCCCCGATGAACAGGAGCCCGAGCAAACATTAACTTTGTGGTTTTAGAAACTAACATTTGGGAGCTGAACAGCCTAACCACTAACTATGGGCTTGTTATTTCTTTCTTAGAAACAAGAAAACAAAGTTACAGTTCAGGTGGCTTGCCCAAAGTTTTCTGTCCTCTGGACTAAAGCTTCCATTACAGACCCACGCTGCTCCCACACCACTGTCATTTACGTGCTGGGTTATTTCAGAATTTGAGCTCAGAGAAGAAACCTCACATTACCAGGGAAAATATATGCTATGGAGAGAATAAAAGTAAGGTTGACAGCCTTTGAAAAATAGAATAAGGCAGCAGAGATCAGGTAATTTAGGAAGTCAGAAAAACAACACCTGTTTCATTGCTTTGTTTTACTTTATTTCCTTCAAATTTCAAACAGAAGACAACGTGGTTTATGATCATGGAGTTAGAAAAGGCCAGAATTCAAATGTCCGCCATTCTATGTGATCCTAGACAAGTGCTTAACCTCTGGGAGTTTAAATTTCTTCTTGTTTAAAATGGTGATTATTAAAATAGTGGGGAGAATTTAATAATATGATCAATATAAGGTGCCTGGCATGAAGTAGGTGCTACATAAGTTCCAGGTCTCATTCATTAACAACACAGATGCTTCATATGAGACCTTAAAGGGTTAAGTAAGGCTTTTCTGAAAACTTCTTTTTAAAATGGTCTCTGCTGCAGTCCTAGAATTCTAAAGGGAAGGGCCTGAAGGTAATTGCCCTTGAGTATTTTCCTGCAGAGAATAAAGTCATTATAAATTACTACAATTTTCTTTAAGTAGAGGCAAACACTAGTGCTTTAAAAGCACATGATATTCTGCCCAACATCTCAGAGACAGCTTGGAGATGTGAATACGGATCACCTGTCAGCTTTCTACATTTTTCCCCATTGGTCCAAATTCTTCCAAGTTAGAAGACAAGGCCCTGCTGTCTCAACCCCTTAAGCCTTACCAGTGCAGTTTTAAAAAGCAGTTTTAACTCCATCCACTCTCTTCCAATATGGTGGGCTTAACCCAGAGTCAGCCTCTCTGCCAGGGAAGTGACAGAAGCAAGAAAGAATAAAAAAAAAAAAAAAAAAAAAAAAAAAATTGTATTAGAATTGAACACTAAACTGGAAGACACACAAGAGTGAATAAACACACACAGTGCTTTAAGAGAAATAAAAGGTTAAAAAGGAAAAAAATCTTAAACTAAAAAACAAAGAGAAAACAGATTTGAGAGAATCTGACTGATACTGAAAAACATGCAAGGAAGATCCAACATATTCAATCTCTATAGAAAAAAGTCAAAGCAAGGGAACCAAATTCTAAAATTATAATACAAGAAACTTTCCTGAAATAAAAAAATGATCGAAATAGAACTCCTATATGATCCAGCAATCCCTCTTCTGGGTAGATTCCAAAAGTAAATGAAATCAGTGCCTCAAAGACATTTGCACTCCCATGTTCCTTGCAGCATTATTCACAGTAGCCAAGATACAGAAACAAGTGTCTGTCAATGGATGAATGGATAAAGAAATTGTGTGTTATATACATACACATGAAATATTATTCAGCCTTTAAAAGAAGCAGATATTGCCATTTGTGACAAATTACAAGGAGATATTGCCATTTGTGACACTGTGGATGAACCTGAAGGATATCATGCTAAGTGAAATATGCCAGGCACAGAAAGAAAAATATTGCATAATGTCACTTCTGCAGGTTTCCCTTTGCCCTGTATGTGGAATTTAAAAAAAAGTCAAATTCACAGAAACAGAGTAGAATGCTGGTTACCAGAGGTGGAGAGAGGGAGGAAATTGACAGATGAAGATCAAGGTTACAAACTTGCAGTTATGTAGGATAAATACGTCTAGAGATCTAATGTACAGCAGGAGGACTATAGTTAATACTGTATTGTATTTTGAAAATTTGCTAAGAGAGTAGATTTTAGGTACTCTTGCCATAAAAATAAAAAAGCAAAAGCAAAGAGTAACCATGGAAGGCAATGCATATATTAAATTGCTTACCTATAGTAATCATTTCACTATGGATGTGTAAATCAAAAGTTCATATCGTACACCTTAAGTTTATACAATAAAAAATTTTCTATAAACAGCGACCTCTCTATGTACCTGAGATTACCAACCCAGAATAATAAATGCCAAGACATACTCTAGTAAAGTTATTCAACTCTAAAGAAAAAGAAAAATAGCCACTAGATATCTGTGCAAAACGTGCATGTGACTTAGGGGGAAAAGGTAGATTATCAAATTTTCATTATGCCAGAAGGAAATGGAGCAACATATTTATACTACTCAAGGAAAGAACATGTTTGCCAAAGATTTTATATACTTGAAAACAAAACTTCCAAGTATATACAGCACAAACTGTTATGAACATCTGAGAACTTTAGGGATTTTGCTTCTAAGAGCCCTTGAGGAATTTGCTAGAGACTAAGCTTCAGACAACCAAAATGACGAGAGAGATGTGCGCCTATGAAGTGATGGCAAGCATTCAATATATACTCACTAAAAAGTTCAGATGAAATAAATGTCAAAAAGGAAAGAATATAATAGGTAGTGGCCATATGCAATGATATAGGTATAATAAAACTATTTGAAGAAATGGGGGATAAAAAGGAGTATAACGTATGTAAAAATGTGACTATTTTTATTAATCAGTCAGTGGTAGTAGTATTAGTAATGTTACATGTGTAAGTTCTTATGTGTATGACATAATTGCAGAATGAATAAGTAATATTCTAATTCTATCACCTCACGTGTCCTTGAGAACTAAGACTCTGGTCTGGAAGATGGAGATACAGACATACTGTAAAAAAAAGGTTTAGTTAAAACCCTGCTGTCCTGAAATTGAATTGGAAATATCAGAATGCACCCATGAGGCATTTTACCATATATGTTCCAGCTCTGTCTACCAAAAAGTCTTAGAAATAATGACCATGTTAAGTATCTGTAATCTGAAAATCCAAAATTCAAAATGCTTCAGTGTTCAAAACTTCCTGAGCACCAACATGATGCCACAAGTGGAAAATTCTACGCTTCATGTGATGAGTGCACAAAGTTATTTAAAATATTGTATAAAATTACCTCAGGCTATGTATGTAAGGTGTATATGAAACACAAATGAATTTGTGTTTAGATATGGGTCCCATCCCCAAGATATCTCATTACGTACGTGCAAATATTCTAAAATTTAAAAAAATCAGAAATTAAAAGCATTTCTGGTCCCAAGCATTTCAGATAATGGATACTCAACCCGTAATAATCATTTATACACCCAAGATTATAATATTAAAATATCATTTCCCACTTAAAAAAAAATAAAAAATAAAAACAAGACTTAAAGAAATGGCTGGCTCTGGATGTGTGACACAAAGTATATAAGCCTGGACCATTTTGTCAGAGCAAATAGCCACAAAGTTAGCTGAGGCTGCAAGGGTTGTGTCAAAAGGACTTAGGAGACAATTTGGAGAGGCTCCCACTGCCCCAAAGTAGAACAATTTGAGTTATAATAATAGAAATAATAGTAATTAGAAATACCCAATATTTAATAAGAAGATAAAACTATCAAATTTGTTTGCATTCATGAACTCCTAGTGATGTTAAAAAGAGAACTGGCCACCTTTGCAGGATAGCAAAGAACCACTTCATCCTGAAAATTGGTAAAAGAAAATAAGATTTGTCCTTCTTCTGTGTGAATATACTACTGAGTAAGCAAACAGTAGATAAAGAAAAGTTTCTTTATAAATTTGTTTCATGTAATATAATCATGTAATTAACATAGAACCATTTTCAGTCTGGCATAAATTAATGGATTTAGGTATTGAGCTTCAAAAGCTGCTATCAACAGAGATATAAGATCAGTAGGCTACTATGAACTTCCTGATGAAAGTATACACTAGCACCTAATGCCTCCGCAAAAGATCAAAGTAGAATCTAATCAAGGTTTTGAACATAGTTCCTTGTTGAACTTCACCATGAGCATACACTCAGTAAAATCCAGACTGGGAAACCCTACAGGTCAACCTGCCTGTGTTCTTCAGCAAACAAATTATAAGGAAAGGAAAGAGATAAAGGGAGAATCTGTAAATTTTAAAAATTTAAATATATAACAAATTCTTTTTTAAATGGGAAACACAAAACACTGGCAAGGATGCAGAGAAACAGATTAACCCATGTATTGCTCGTGGGAAAACAAAATAGGTAAAGCCACTCTGGAAAACAGTTTAACAATTTCTTCTAAACATATAACCCAGAAAATTTGGTGTTTATCTCATAAAAATAGAAAGTTGTGTTCAAACAAAAATATGTACCTGATAGATTTATAATAAAGCTATATCTATTGATAGCAGCTTTATTATAATAGCCAAAAATTGGAAACAACCTAAATGTTCTTCAGTGGTTGATCAAGCAAACTGTGACACATCCATACCATGGAATACAACTCAATAATAAAAAAGGTACTATTCATACACACGAAGTGAATGGACCTCCACAAAATTATGTGAAAAAAGAGCCACCCTCAAAAGGTTACATGATGTATAAATTCACTCAAATATTCTTAAAATAACGAAATCATAGAGATGGAAAAAAGAGTAATATTTACTAGAGGTAATGATTTGGGAAAGGAGGGGTGGTTATGGCTGTAAGCGGGGAGCAGAGGAGCCTTGTGGTAATGGAACAGTTATGCATCTTGATTGTAGTAGTTGTTAGCCAAAGATATGTATCTGATGTAAATTTCATAACATTATAAACACACACAAATGAGTGAATATGTAATTAATAAAATTCAAATATAGTTTGTGAATTGCATCAGTGTCAATTTCGTGGATTTCATGGTATACTATTAAAGAATAAAACTTGTTTCTTTTTAGTCACAACACTTCTGACACCAAATATGGTGCTTTTTTTCCGCCACCAAGAAATTCTCCAGTTCTCTGTGGACACCAACTGGGTTCATTCAATTCACCAACTGGGTGCAGTCAATTCAATTCAAATGCTATTTACCTAGTGTTAGCAATAGATACCACAAGTTAAAGGGCTCAATCCAACACTACCCCAACTTCAGATGCCATTCATAAATCTTAGGTTGCCATCTGTACTTCTGCCTGACCAGCTACAAACTGGGGATTCCCATGATTCCCTCCTCGTTTGATATTTGCTGTAACAGCTTGCAGAATTCAGGGAAACACTTTACTTACTATCGTTGGTTTACTATAAAGCACACAATTCACAAATAACCAAATAGAAGAGATGCATAGGGCAAGGTATGTGGGAAGGGATGTGGAGCTACCATGTCCTATCCAGGCATGCCACCCTCCAAGCACCTCCAAGTGTTCACCAGCCCTTCACACCCCATTTTTAGGGGCTTTATGGAGGTTCCATTATCTAGGCAGGATGGATTAAGTTATTGACCACTGGTGATTGAACTCAATATCCAGTGGCTCTCCCATCTCCAGAGGTCTGGGGTGGGCTGAAAGTTTTAATCCTCTATTCACATGGTTGGTTCCTCTGGCAACCAGCCCTCATCAAGAAGCTATGTAGGGGCCCAGGTGCCAGTCATCTCATTAGAATACTGAAAGACACTCATCACTGTGAAGATTCCAAGCATCTTAGAAGTTCTTATGTATGGAGCCAGGAACTAAGACCAAATGTTATAACGAAAGATGCTCTTATCACCCCTATCACTCACGAAATGATGAGCGTTTTAGGAGCTCTGTGTCAGAAACCATGGGAAGAGACCAAATATATATTTCTAATTATATCACAGCTACAGTTATGCAAGATGCTAATATTGGGAGAGGAGGAGTACAAGGTGTGTGGGACCATCCTGTAAATTTCTGGAACTTCTGCAAATCTATACTTTTAAATAAAAAGCTTTAGAAATGGGTAAGACTAAACAATAACGTTTCAGGATGCCCAACTGGGCGAGAAAAGTATAGAGAAGTGTGAGAAAGTGGTTGCTTTGTAAGTTATGATTCTGATTAGTTCTGGAGAAAGGGAGGGAAGTGTCATCAGGATAGGGCGTATGAAGGGGCTGTGACATGTTTGGCAAAGTTCTATTTTTTGACTTGGGTGATGGTCACAGGAGTTTACCTTATGACTCACCAAGCTATACGTGTTTTATGTAAGTGTTGTATGTTGTGTGTGTGGTGTCCATGTGCATGCATGTGTACATTCTCTAAACTTGCTTTTGTTTGCTGAAATCAGGAGGCTTAATGAGATGGTGCAATGCTCTTAGGTTTATGTCTTTGCATTAACAGGGAAAACCTCCAAATGATCCAGGTTTAAGTAATGGGATGCTTTCTAAATTGCTATAATTAGACAATTTTGGTAGCAACAAGCAAAGAAAATGCCATGTTTCACCTTGCGAATGCATGTTTTTAAACATATCAGCAAATTCATAGGTTTGGCTGTGGCAAATTATAATCTAATGAATGTGCAATTATCATAAATTATTTAGCCACCATGAAACTGTAGATAATTGGATTCCAAGGTCTACTAAAGCTTATAACTAGTTATATTGATATTTTTGAGACCTGCTTACCTAGAGTAAGCATCTTTATTATTTTGTGTAGGGGATGGTGGGATGAAATATCAAGATCCTTTCCCTTAAGGGGATATCCAAGAATGCACCGGGCTTCATTCAAGTTACATCTGGGTAAATGCTGGAAATTATTATAATGGACTCCAAATGTGACATTATGGATTCAATGGCTGTCTCCACACCTCAGAACTTCAAAGCTGCTGATGGCAGAAAATAGCCAGGTCTGGAATGGACTCTCAACAAATATTAGCTAGAAGGAGCCTATTGTATGCATCAGGTTTCTCTTGCTAATTCTGGTGGGAACATTCCTCAGAGAGGATTATTCCAGAGTTCTACATAGCAAAGGAGAACCTTTACCCAAAGACTGTGTTGTAAATGTTTTATCAAAAAAGGAATGCATTTTCGGAAGAGCCTTTCCAATACAGGTGAAAACATGGATGTTGCAGAGAATACAGGATGCAATCCTCAATTTGAAGACTTTACAGATATTAAGCATGACAATTTCGCATTGAAGAGAGAGGGGTAAAGAATGGTCAGCAAGACAATTTAATGTAAATGGGGAGAAGAGAGAAGAGTAGTCATCAGGCTGGGGATGAGAGCTTTAGTGAGCTGTGCACTGTGGGGTTAGCACCACGATTCTAGGCAATTCTGAATAGTAGAGACTCCATTCGATGTTCTGTTCCAATAATTTCTTACTCCATCTCTTTTCTTCCTCACCCTCTACCTTTAGAAAACCAAGCATTTTTCCCCTGGTTATTTCCACTTGGTTTTTAGATAACAGTTGTGTCAATATCTTGAGCACATAGAGATTACATGTCTAAAAGATGTAATAGTACTTTTAATAGCAGAAAGCTCAGCTGAGATTTAATTTCCTCTTTGGGATATAGGCTTTCTTTCTGAACATGCTGCTCTAGCTGTCTGAAGAAAAAAATACCAATTCTGACATATCTCAGTTTAGAATAAAATATCTCTCCTTATCAGTGTTGTTCGCCTACTTGTTATGAAGCAATTTGGGGCAATCACTAAGATTATGAAATGTAATGGTGCACTAACTGGGAATTTCACATATGAGCAGAATAAAGTCATCTCATTGGGAATTTCTTGTTGACTTTAAAAAGTGGTGGTCTGTTTACGTAAACTTAATATTTTCCCTTTGGTGTCAGTATCTCTAAGAAAATTAATATGTGGTTTAGAATGGATAAATCTATAGAAGAAAGACTTAATCTTCTACACAATCTACCTTTGATGTTACTAGACATGGTGTAGTATGTGCAAATATTCTAAAATAAAAAAATCAGAAATTAAAAGCATTTCTCAACAACTCAGTTGTTGTTAATAGATTATAACATGCAGGGGGTAAATGGATCCTCTAATCCACAGTGGTGTTATAGCCTCATCACCTGACAAAGCAGATTTGGCCACACTGTCTTTTGTTTGCCTGTCTATCTGCCTGCCTTGTCTCTGTCTCTGACAATAAATACCATTTTTACTGAATAAGCCTCTATTCCACACCCTGGGACTTTTTTACATTTTAACTTTGGTGGCATTTCTATCACTCTTTCCACATTCTGCACACAGGCATGCCATTCCAGTGGGCCAATAAGGAGCAACTCCCCAGCGGTGAGCACATGGGTCCACTCTTAGCCTTTTCTTGGCCCTTTCTAGAATATTCACTTTCAAGCTCCATTGTCATGCATACAACAGTCAGGATTCTTTGATCTCATTCTGTCCTGAATGTCAAAATGTTTAAGTCAGTTTTTGCATAGAAATAGTCTTCAACAACTCCTTTCCTTTGCTCTGGTTATATTGGGCCTTTCAGGCTGCAGGAAGACAGGAATGTGTCTTCTTAATAGCTTCCCCTTCTGCCATTGTAGCCCCATCCGTAGCACAGTGTCTAACACTTGATTACGTTTTTGTTAAACAGTGAATGGAACAACGATTAAATGACTAAAAGTTTTCCTGCTCGTGGCCCTTTTTTTCATGTTCTTTCTCAACTTCTGTTTTTAATTTCATGCTTTCTGTGTTGTGGCTTCTACTCAACCCCAAAGTCTCTTCCTCCTCCTCCTCCCCCCTCCCTCCTTCTCCCCCTCCCCTTCCTTCTCCCCCTCCTGCTCTTTTTCTTTTCCTTTTTCCGGGTTAAAGTTGCTTGCCACCTCAACTACAGTTTTGTTATTTTTTTTTTAATTTCAGCTTTTATTTTAGATACAGGGGGTGCATGTGTAGGATTGTTACATGGGTATATTGGACCCAGGTAGTAAGCATAGTACCCAATAGGTACTTTTTCATCCCATGTCCCTCTTCTCCTTACCTCCACTCTCTTATAATCTGCAGTGTTTATTGTACCTATTTATGTCCAGGTATGCTTAATGTTTAGCTCCCACTTACAAGTGAGAACATATAGTGTTTGGTTTTCTGTTCCTGCATTAATTCTCTTAGGATTATGGCCTCAACTCCATCTAGGTTTCTGCAGAGGACATGATTTCATTCTTTTTTATGGCTGTGTAGTATTCCATAATGTGTATACACCACATTTTCTTTATCCAATCCGTCACTGATGGGCAGCTAGGTTAATTCCATGTCGTTTCTATTGTGAATAGCATGGCAATGAACATACAAGTGCATGTGTCTTTTTTGATATTTTTAATGAATATCTATTGGATGTTCCTCTTAACACTTAAGTTATTGCTGTGTGCACTTAAGAATTATGCTGGATGCTAAAATTTATGATACTTGATGTATCCAGGAGATTATAATACAAGCTCAGAAAACCCAGCATCTGCCGGGTCTGATAAGCAATCAAGTGTAGAAGTAAGCTTTCCCTTCCCTAAACAGTGATGCCTGCTTCGTACAATCTCACACAGAAAGAAGGCATTAGACTTAGATGGATTTCACCTTCCTCCCTGACAAGCAATGAGAAAATATAATAAAGGCCTATGGCATTTAAAAGAAGAATGCTACCTTCACAAGTACTTTTTAAAAAACTTTATCCATGGTTAATAGAACTCACACTATTACATACTTTCTAGCCATATTAAAAAATACATGATATTCACTTTCTGTCTTATCCAGGGTAGTGTTTGTCAACTTCTCCACCCAGAAATCTCAAAGGCAGAAAATAGCGACTGTGTGTATTATTGTTGGTGGTGTGTAGGAAAAATAGCCATATTCAAACCTAAACATTATTTGAGGCCTCCTATTTTAGCTCTAAAATTAATTCAAACTTTGTACTACATTTTGAAATCGTAGTTTTGCTGTTCATGAAGTAAACTTGACATTCTGGGAAGATGTATGCCGGACCACAAGCTCCACATACCCCTAGTTTGTAGCTGGCACGCCCCAGTTGGCCAAAGTAGGGTTTCTAAGTTAGAAAGATATTTAGAATTAATGGGAAAAAAGATTCTGCTCCCAACATTTAGGCTATGTAAGGAGGATCAGACATCTTATATAGGCAACATAAGGGCTATACCCAGCATAGCCACATCCAGCTGTAAGAGTTTGGGGAGTGAAAGCTTACGTCAAATGAGGAAACTTGGAGACATTTCAAGAGGAGATGACATTCCAGGCAGTAGAGACCTTTATATATGTGTTCAGTGAAAATATGTTTAGGATCTGGTTTTTAGTTTCTTGTTTCTTCCCCTCACATCTAGTCTGTGATCACCCTATCTCATTCATGTTTTCTGATAATCACATTCTTATGAATTCTTTTATTTCCTGCCAGCTAGGAAATAAAATTAAGCTTGTTTAAGAATCATTCCTTTTGATGTGCTGCTGGATTCGGTTTGCCAGTATTTTATTGAGGATTTTTGCGTCAATGTTCTTCAGGAATATTGGCCTGAAACTTTCTTTTTTTGTTGTGTCTCTGCCAGGTTTTGGTATCAGGATGATGCTGGCCTCATAAAATGAGTTAGGGAGAAGTCCCTCTTTTCTATTTGTTGGGAATAGTTTCAGAGGAAATGGTACCAGCTCCTCTTTGTACCTCTGGTAGAATTCGGCTGTGAATCTGTCTGGTCCCGGGCTTTTATTGGTTGGTAGGCTATTAATTACTGCCTCAATTTCAGAGCTTGTTATTGGTCTATTCAGGGATGCAACTTCTTCTTGATTTAGTCTTGGGAGGGTGTATGTGTCCAGGAATTTATCCATTTCTTCTAGATGTTCTAGTTTATTTGCATAGAGGAGTTTATAATATTCTTTGATGGTAGCTTGTATTTCTGTGGGATCAGTGGTGATATCCCCTTTATCATTTTTTATTGTGTCTATTTGATTCTTCTCTCTTTTCTTCCTTATTTGTCTGGCTAGCGGTCTATCTATTTTGTTGATCTTTTCAAAAAACCAGCTCCTGGATTCACTGATTTTTTTTTTTGAAGGATTTTTTTGTGTCTCTAACTCTTTCAGTTCTGCTCTAGTCTTAGGTATTTCTTGTCTTCTGCTAGCTTTTGAATTTGTTTGCTCTCACTTTTCTTGTTGTTTTAATTGTGACGTTAGGGTGTTGATTTTAGATCTTTCCTGCTTTCTCCTGTGGGCACTTAGTGCTATAAATTTCCCTCTAAACACTGCTTTAGCTGTGTCCCAGAGATTCTGGTGTGTTGTGTCTTTGTTCTCACTGGTTTCAAATAACTTATTTATTTCTGCCTTAATTTCCTTATTTACCCAGTAGTCATTCAGGAGCAGGTTGTTCAGTTTCCGTGTAGTTGTGCAGTTTTTAGAGACTTTCTTTTTTTTTTTTTTTTTTTGAGATGTAGTCTCACTGTGTTGCCCAGCTGGAGTGCAGTGGTGTGATCTCAGCTCATTGAGTGAGTTTCTTAATCCTAAGTTCTAATTTGATTGCACTGTGGTCTGAGAGACTGTTTATTATGATTTCTGTTCTTTTGCATTTGCTGAGGAGTGTTTTACTTCCAATTATGTGGTCAATTTTAGAGTAAGTGCTATGTGGTGCTGAGAAGAATGTATATTCTGTTGATTTGGAGTGGAGAGCTCTGTAGATGTCTGTTAGGTCTGCTTGGTCCAGAGCTGAGTTCCAGTCCTGAATATCCTTGTTAATTTTCTGTCTTGTTGATCTAATATTGACAGTGGGGTGTTAAAGTCTCCCACTATTATTGTGTGGGAAAGAATCATTCCTAAAGAGGGCTTTAAATGAAAACTTTCAGGTAAAATAGGTGGGGGTTAGCTGAGAGCTGTGTGACAGATCTTCTGGGACAGATAGGACTTAATATCCAGGTATAGAGATTTGTTCCAATATATAATGCTCTCCAGATAATTGAGGTAATGCTGTGCTATTTAATGATAATATTAGACACTGCAATATATTACTACCCTTTTCTTTCTTCTTTAAAAGATTCTCTTATTGATTTATTTAAACCCACATCTTGACTGACTCATCCCAAGTTTTTGAGTTCATGATCTTATTCTGGGTTTTGATGACACGTTTATGTTCCAAGAGAATTTAGTAGGTTGGGGATGGAAAGAGAGGGCATGTCACACAGAACTTGGTATGAAGTCCTGCCAGGCCCAGGGGCTTAGGCTCTATCTGCTAGGTGAAGGGGGTCAAGAAAGGTTCCAAGGAGTTGACTGTCCTGATGAGTTTGGCATTTCAGGTTGCTCCTTCTGGCAGGCAATAAGTCTTCAAATAAGGACAGTAGAAATAGATAGTGTTCCAGAGGCCATTTGGCAAAACTGGGTAACTAATGGGAAATTGGTTGAGCGTGAACCAGAAGATACTTAGATTAACATCCATGTTTTGAAGAGGCTGAGATACATAATAATAAAAATCTACGTGATAGTTAAAATAACTAATGTCATCAAGCACCTGCTATTTGCCTGGTGCAAGACTGAATTTTTAATCATCAAGCTTTGAAATTTGGTACAATTAGTGTCCCCATTTTACAGATGATAAAACTGAGGCTCAAAGGAGTCACACAGCCCAAGATTACACAGGAATGGAGCAGAGCTGGGCACCACAGGAATGACAAGACAAGTAAGACATAACTGCTATCCTCAGTGTGACACTTAAGGAATCTCTCTATGGATGACCAGCACTTTAGATTACACAAAACACCTTGAAATATGTTATTTTAGTCAATCCCCACATAGTACTGTATAGTAGACATTGCCATCATCATCTTACACATGATGAAACTGAGATCTAAAGGGAAGGAGTCGCTTTCTAAGATCAGATAGTAATTAGGTGACACATCTAATTTAAATGATAAATCTGAGCAGTTTGCAGAACATTACAACTTCTTTACAAATACCATGGGTGAGATACTGCTGCTACTCACACTGGTGTAAGTCCCAAGTCAATCATGGGAAAAGAGTGCAGATGATACAGTTTAGATTCTGGGATCAGACTGCTTATTATATTGGCACCTCACTTCTGCCATAAGACCTTGGACAAGTTATTTAATCTCCTAAGTATGTTTTCTTATCCAAGAAATGGGAATAATAATGGCATATTTTGCTATTTTCATAACTCTTCAGTGATAATTTTTAAGAGATAATTCATGCAACATGCCTGGAGCCTAGTAAAATTCAATTAGTAGTAGTAATAAAAATAGTTCAAAGAAAGGACATAGAATTAGTTGCAGAATGAAATACTAAAATACATAAAATCACATTTCAAATGAATTTTGAAGAATTTCAGAAAGTATAAGAGAAGCAATCCTGTGGCTAGGGAGTTAGGAATGTTTTTAATCCTGAAGATGTTTTTGTTTAAGTTAGCAGTAGTGTTTATGAGCAGAAGAGTTAAATTATTGGAGATGGGTCAGGCACGGTGATTCACGCCTGTAATCCCAGCACTTTGGGTGGCCAAGGCAAAAACATTGCGTGAGGCCGGGAGATAGAGACCAGCCTGTATAACCCTGTCTCTACAATAATAATAATAATGTTTTAAATTGTTGAATATGTACTTAAAGAAAAGCAATTAGGCAGCACAATGAAATAGTCCCAGAGAGAAGAATCAAGGCCCTGAACAAGGGTGGTAGTGAAGGGGAGAGAAAGGGGGAGATAGATCGGTATGAGGGGCTGCAGGGCATTTTAGAAGCTCTTCCCAGCATGCATTTGGATTGCTTCTTCACAACATCACTTAGTAAATACATAAGAAATGCAAACTCATTTTCTAACCCGGCTAAGCAAAAAAATCTAATCTGGATGGTGTTTGCTACACTACAACAAAATGTATTCCAGAATCAGGTATAAACAATTTGGGAGTTACATGTTGTTCTGATTGCCTGCACTTTTTTTTTGTGCTTTGGTGCAAGAAACCCGGAGTTGGTGTATGGATTCACGCATCCACATTTGCTGTTCTGTCTGCATTCTGAGAGGTGTTTATTTGTTGGCTTCTGCGCTTATTTGTACTTGTGTTCTCATCTTGAAGCATGGTCTCTAGGATAATTTTCTCAGAAGGAAGAAATATATGAAATGTAAAAATATCTACACCCTTGTGCCTATACCTATATTTTGATCTCAGTTGAATTTTTATAGTTGTCCTGCTGTTAAGCTGAATTAACATTGAGCAAAGAGACCACTTAAAAAATTTTACTAGTAGTGTTTCAATTTCTTGTATCCTAGGTTTAATGGAAGTGGTTAGACATTTTGTAATGAGCTGGTTCTTCATTCTATAATGATAGTTTTTGAATGTCATGATCTAAAACTAGCAAAAGGTTTGAGACCATGTACTACTTATGAAAAGGAGAGGGGAATATTTAAGCCTGAAGGGTATTTTTCAAAATAGCACTGGGCTGTCTTATCCTGTCTAACAATCCTGGATCCAGTGCGAGTGGATTGCAGTTTGCTGGTGCTTATTCAGATTAGGGCAAAGAGCTGGCTTGAATGATCTGGCTGTAAGTGTACCCTTCCAGAAGTGCCCATCTACTCTTGGAGAATCTCAGGGACTGAAATTGTCTCAGATCCAAGGTTACCAGGGACAATGACTTAACCAGTCAAAATTAGGTTTGCACTTGCTATGTTTCACACGTGGCAGGCAAAAGCTGTTATGTCCTAATGTTTATGAACGTAGCTTGGTTGGTCAAACAAGAATAATGAGCTATCACAACAATTTTCAATTTTCATAGGCATATCTTATGTTTGTAAGTTTCTAAGTTTACAATGTAGAAGGCAGCTAATATTAATAATAAGTCCACTGTCAACAAGTATAGTAAAGCCCAGGACTACCTCACTCAATGATTACTGCTGTAAAATTACAGTCCCTCTGAATCTCGCTGGACATTCAAAATGTCCTTAAAGTGTTAGAAACAGGCAAATCTCTTTTTAAGTCTACTACCTCATGTATGCTTCATGTGCCCATAACTTAACTGAATGAATCCTTTAAATGAGCCGTTGATGTCCTATTTGCCATTTTTTTCCTCCCAAAGAAATTCGTGTTTAGCTACAAGGTAACTTCTGTGTGTGAAATTTACAGGTTTGCCAGCCATAGAAAACATTAATGTGTAATACATAAACAAAATGTATGCTCCTTTTGCAAAAACAAAAAACAAAAAACAAAAAACAAAAAACACCAAGGAATTTAGTCCTTGCTTTCCAAAGGGAGAATACATGAATCTTGCATTTTTATTTTTGATGCCTTTTTGCCTTTAAATATATGAGATGACTATTAATGCCCACATTCACAGCAGGGATAGAAGGGAAATGGCAGTAAATTGTAAAGCACATTTACATTATAACAAGGCCTGTGGAAGCATTGTAATTCATACAGTTATTTCAACAGAGGTTTGGACTCCCTCCAATTTAATTTTCTGAAGTTGGGCTGTGCAGCTGGGTCATTCCTGGTCTAATCTGGGAAATGTATCTCTTAAGGCTGTGGATCAGAATGCCAGCCTCCCAGTTGTCACCAAGGAGCATCATTTACAGCCACTGAGGTCCGAGGGCAAAGCATCAGAATCACTTAATGTGGACACAGCAGCCTAGCCAGCTTCATAAATTCTGTTGCAAAGAGCAATAATCAATATTTCATGTTTAATGATGTGGAGCCAAAATTACTATAGATTTTATGTCTTCTACTTTTCCAAATTATGCAAACATTAGTAACCCCCTTTTTAGTGCCCTTATTACACTTCCATTAAAAAACGGATGGAGGGGAGCAGGTGAGGAAGCCTGGTAATATATAATGAAATTATTGAATGGTCAAAAGCATCAAAAGTGATTTTGGTTTTTAATTTTTGTTAAATAGTTGCCCTTAGGTTAATATATAATTATTTCCAACACAAAAAAACCTGATTTATGTAAGTGGCACAGATTTTGTCACCCACAGCTACACAGTGAAGTAAATTGCAGATTGTTTTCACATTTTAAGTTAACTTAAATGCTCTGGGATATGCTGGGATTAAATGATCATGATGTAAGTCAGAAAAGTTAAAAGGTTGGCATTTAGAAACAAGTGAACAAGTGTACTTTAGAGAAAAAGCAATTTTGATTGGATTTCTGATTTTAAACCTGTCCAAAGAACATACGCTGCTCGCTTAGGCAATAGAAGTGGTAGAGATTGAAAAAGGAGGAAAAATAAAAAACAAACCAGAACAGTATTTTATTATTGGGCAGGTCAAGGAGCTGACTAAGCAGCCACAGAAATGGGCTTGTCTAACCTCTTAGCTATTCCACTGTCTGTGACAGAAGAAAAGACTGCAGGATTGAGACAGGAGGGTAAAGCCAGACACAAAAGAACAATATTCAATACCCACCATTCATTCTAATAGTTCACACCCAAGTTACTTTAGAACAACTCTTATAACAGTGGGAAGCCTGGAAAGTAGTCAATAATTTTTCACCATAACAATGTAGCCTAGATTCCTTTGCCACTCATAACACAGACTTCATTTAGAGAAATGGGATTAAGGATTCTGGAATGCTGTGTGTCTGGATTGTACTTGAATAATTCAACTTGTATTTTGCAGAGAGGTCTAGCCTACATTTAAAAGAAAAGAAGTAAATAGAGCATAGTAGAAATTGTCCTGTTATTTGGTGAGTGGAACCGAACCAGGTTCAGGTCCTTGAGTAGTGACAGCTTCTCCTATTAAGATTACTCATCAAACACACATGTTCTTCTGGTAAATAATATGATTAATTAATATGATTAGTTAAGTTTATTGGTTTATAGAAAAAGAATTGCAAAGACAGGGCAAACAAAAGAAACTTAGGATTCTTGAAGTTTCTGGATTCAGAGACAACTCATGTAAAAGGACGATTGAGAGTTTAATGAAGTGACTAGTTACACAGATGTGGTGGAGTAGAGGAGAAGCCACAAGGAAGAAGGAAGCATCTGGGGTTATCAATAGTTGGAAGGGGCAAAGGAAGGGAGAGGAAGGAAGCATAGGTCTTGGAGGGGTGAGAAAATGGAGCAGTTATGGGAATATGCACTATCTTGTGGGAAAGGCCACTCTATGGAAACTATGGCCATTAGTTATGTCCAACCTGTGCTCCAGCAAGAGAGGAGAACAGAGAGAAGAAATATTCCAACTTCTTTCTTCTGTTACCCTCTGGGCTCATGCCAGTGCCTCCCTCTGCTCAAACGTTCCCCAAGGCCATAGAATAAATGGCCTAATAGATAAAGTCCAAAATTATGAGCCTCTCAGGACACAGGGAAGAATGGAGAAGAGTAAAGACTGTATCTGACAGGCAGAAAATAGTCAGCAGAGGATATAAAATTATTTGGGATTTTTTGGGCCATTAAGCTACTAGAGTTTCTTTTCCTCTACACATTCACTTATTCAACAGATAATATCAAGCACCTCTTCAATAACTCATTTTGGGAATAGGCACATCAAAGTGAATAAGTTACCATCCCTGACCTTGAAGAGCTGAGTGGGGGAGGCAGGTAAAGAGTAAATACTAAAAATAAGGATCACCAGAGGTTGCTGAGAAAGGAGGGTGGGGTACCCAACTTTCTTTTTGGGTTAGAAATACCTGCTTGGAGGAGGGGAAAATTGGGGTCTTCCCGAAAGAAGAATGGTGTGGATCAGTAGAAGAGTTAGAGACATGTTGTCACTGAAATGTCCAGTGGGCACGTGAGTTCTGGGATTTTGTGATGAATCATTTGACTGGGCTCAGAGAAGAAGTGTGTGCAGGGGCCAATGAGGTGGAGTTGGGAGAGGCAGGCTGGGCCCTGTCACACAGGCCTTGGCTGAGGAGTTTGGAATCTATCCTGACAGCAACAGGGAGCTAGTAGAAAAATGGCATTGGTTTCTAGTAAGAAAATGGTATTGCCAGATATAAAATCAGAGACAAATGGGACTAGTAAGAGAAACCAATGATGGGATAGATCTACTTGTGTTTGCTTTTAATAGTAAAATAAAACAAAGCTTTCTCAAAGGATGAAACTCTGAGTGAAGATCTGTGGAGTAATTTGACTTGCTTATCCATCTCTGAGAAAATGAGGACATGGTTTGGAACTTCCAGGCCAATTGAATTGAAGTGTTTTTGTATAGTTAGCTTAAATAACCAAATGATGAAATCAATCCTCCAAATTGTCAGCAGAGCAGCTGCTCAGAAAGCTCTTGTTAGTCATTGACCTTATGTTTAATATGATTTCCTAGAATGTGGATAGTCAGATATTGAATAAAGTACTGCATCAAAGCCCTCCCCACCCAGCAAGCTTTCGGCAATGAAATATCCAAGGAAAGGAGAGTGGCTGGCACAAATTGCAAAAATGCTTTTATGTCCCCTAAGTCCCCAGAGAAAAAAGAATAGAAGAAAGCATGCCACGGCCACATCTTGGAGAAGAAAGTGCCAGGACTGGCAGTAGCTCCATTTCTTTTCTAATCATGATGCAGGGGGAAAAAAATTACAACCTAAAAATTCACCTTTGGTTTTTAAGAATAGTTAAGATTTTTCATTCAAACTGTTTCCTTTCTGTATCAGAGCAGCTTCAGGTCTGACCATTTCCAGTCCTGCACTGCATAATGACGTTTGGCCAATATTGATCACATATACAACCCATAACAACATAACATTACAAAGGTTGCAATACAATATTTGTACTGTACTTTTTCTAGATTTGGATATGTTTAGATATACAAATATTTACCATTGTGTTATAATTTTCTTACAGTAACATATGCTTTATAGGTTTGTAGCCCAGGAGCAATAGGCTGTATCACATAGCCCAGGTGTGTAGTAGGCTATACCATCTAGGCTTGTGTAAGCATACTCTGATGTTCACACAATGATGAAATCTCCTAATGACAAATCTCTCAGGACATATCCTTGTTATTAAGCAACACAAGAAAATATATGACCTAGATTTGTTACTTATGTCATTGGAGGTGGGGTGTGATATGATAAAAAAAAAATAGGAAGTGTAGGGGAAAATAGAGGATAAATGTGGAGGCTTATTCTTAGAATATGTAACAAGAGTCTATAGGACTAAAGAGTAAGTTTTACCCTAAAAATAAAACGATATGTTAAAGATTGCAAAGGATAATCTATCTTTCTGTCACCTATCATCTATCATCTCTATCTTTCTACCTATTATAATTACTCTGCCTATATGGTAGATATTTGCTTTCACTTACTATAAATATCACAAATGTAATAACAGAGTTAAAACAAAAATAAAGACGTTTATAGATCATGTAGTTAAAGAAGTGGGGAATGATTGTTCTAACTGCCTAAAAAGAATCCTTGTGGCAATTAAATATTTAATTTTGCTTAAGCTTCTGCCAGCCAAAGCAAAACAAATGACCTTGTTAAGACTTATGAGTTGTTTTGTTGATGAAAATTAGTGTACTATTACATCAAAAGGGGCAAATATACCCTACTACTAAATTCTAAATTGTATTTCTCTTTCATTCCGTTATATAAAAAAGAGATCCAGTAACAAAATAGACAGTGTTTTATATAGACACTGTATAATAGATCTCAATCCCTACCTCATCACAACATACATAAAAAGTAATTCACAGCCAGGCACTGTGGCTCACACCTGTAATCCCAGCACTTTGGGAGGCCAAGGTCCAGCACTACAGGAGTGCACCACTACACCCGGCTAATATTTTGTATTTTTTAGTAGAGAGGGGGTTTCACCATGTTGGCCAGGCTGGTCTTGAACTCCTGACCTCAAGAGATCCACCTGCCTTGGCCTCCCAAAGTGTTGGGATTACAGGCATGAGCCACCACACCCGGCCCCGTCAGTGTTCTGAAAAAGACATTTTAAAAGACATGGCCAAAACAAAGTAAGCAAACAACAGCTCAGTTCTGAACTTTTATAATGCTACGGCTCATCTTAGAATTTTGTATTCACTAGTCCTAGGTTATGGCTTACATGGTAACTTCTCAGGATTCTTTCAGTTGTATAAAAAACAACAACAAAACAAAACCTCAACTGAAAGAGTTTTTTTAAAGTGAGAGAATCTGGCCGGGAGCAGTGGCTCATGCCTGTAATCCCAGCATTTTGGGAGGCCAAGGCAGGCAGATCATGAGGTCAGGAGTTCAAGACCAGCCTGGCCAACATGGTGAAACCCTGTCTCTATTAAAAATACAAAAAATTAGCTGGGTATGGCGGCAGGTGCCTATAATCCTAGCTACTCAGGAGGCTGAAGCAGGAGAATTGCATGAACCTGGGAGGTGGAGGTTGCAGTGAGCTGAGATCGCACCACTGTACTCCAGCCCAGGTGACACTTATTGTACACTTATAAGGTGCATTTCATACTTTGTAAATTATACTCCAATTAAAAAAGAAAACCAAGGTACTACAAGACCACTTAGGCTGATGTTAGGAGAAGTGACTGATGCAGCCTAACATAGGAAGCAGGGCAATAATTAGAAGATTACCATGGTTGGCTTAGACCAGACTGAGAGGTGGCCAAGTTCCAAATATATTTTGAAAGTGGGGTCAATAAGATTAGCTCATTGATTGACTATAAATGGTGAGAGGAAGAAATGAGTAAAGTCTGGTTCTTAGTTTTAACTCTTCATAGCTTGGTGAATAGTGATGCCATTTGCTAAAATGAGGAAGAAGCAGTGAAGAAGGAGGCTTGGGTAGGAGGTTATAAGCAGGGAAATCAACATTTTGGTTTTGAGCTTGAGATGCTTGTCAGACATGTACATGGAACTGTCAAGTAGGCAGGGTGGATGCAGAAGAGTGAAGTTTAGAGAAGAGATCAGGTACAAATATAAAATAGAAGCTGTGAGACTGGCTGAGATCCCCTGAGGAGTTAGGATAGATAGAGAAGAGGACAGATGGCTAGGACTGGCAGCTGGCATGTTTCCAGAGGTTTTGTAGGAGTGGCAAAGATCTGAAAGCAGCAATGAGGAGCAAAGAAGGTCCCACCCAACCTCCACACCGTGTAGTATGTAGCATGTGGGGAAGAAATGGCCACCTCTTAAGAGGACTGCGGGGGAGAAGGTGGGCTCAGGGACTCAGCCAACTTCTTCATCTGCAAAATCCTCTATATACTAGACCTCTTTTCTGAACAATTCTTTGCTCTTCTTGCTCTAACAAAAACTTAGCTGTCCCAGAACAGTGAGGCATAGTTTTGTTAGAACAACATAATTAAGGGCATATTCAAAGAAGTTGGGGAGATACAGGATTTTGCTGATGAAAGACTGTAAAGGACCCACTGGAAAGGTTGGAAGGATTGGGGAGAGGTGGGTAATTAGGCCACATTCTGGAATGCAGTATGGGTTTAAGAGATTGCGTAATGGGAGAGGTGATCTAGGAGACTTGGGTGTCTGGTGGGTTATAAGCATGTAGAGATTAGTCCTGATGGTCTTTTGGATGTAATTGAATAATTATTTCTAACGGCGGCTTCCCTTGGGACTGGTCACTTTGACAATTTCTGGTGGGGGGTAAGTGGTGTGGTAAATGGTATGGTAGATAGTGTGGCCTCAGGGAATGGTGGTCTTCCCAGGAACAGAGTTCCATGAGTCTTCCTTAAATCCTGCCATGATTGATAAGACTGAAGACAGGAGTCTCACCAGGAACCTGGGCGAAATCCTTTCACACCTCTGTGGCCAGAGAAATGAGATTACAGAGACTACAAATGCCTGGAATTCAGGAATGGTGTGTGTGTATGTGTGTGTGTGTGTGTGTGTATGTGTGTTTGAGCACGTGGGCTATGGAGAAGAGGTTGCCAAGAGTTACTGAGACAAGAGAGGAGGGTTGCTGAATGGCCAAATGCAGCATGCAGTCATTAGAGTCTCTTACCCAGCAACCAGCAATGACAATACTGTTGAGAAAGTGAATTTGGAAAGAGTGTGGGTGGATCTATGTAAACATATCCAAACTCTGAAAAAACAATAGGAAACATTAGTGAGTAAAAAAAAAAAAAAATCACATAATTTGAGTGACAATATTATATTCTAATTTGATCAAGGATCATGTTGTATTTTTGTGTGTTTAAACACTTAACCATCGCAAAGTCCTGAACTATTTTTTTTTTTTTTTTTTTTT
The DNA here is from genome assembly GCF_009828535.3 of Hylobates moloch. NCBI lineage: Eukaryota > Metazoa > Chordata > Mammalia > Primates > Hylobatidae > Hylobates > Hylobates moloch. The sequence continues at coordinate 1,167,024 of NW_026652310.1, read as the reverse complement.
GAGACGAAGTCTCACTCTGTCGCTCAGGCTGGAGTGCAGTGGCGCAATCTTGGCTCACTGCAAGCTCCGCCTCCCGGGTGCACGTCATTCTCCTGCCTCAGCCTCCCGAGTAGCTGGGACTACAGGCGCCTGCCACCATGCCTGGCTAATTTTTTTGTATTTTTAGTAGAGACAGGGTTTCACCACGTTAGCCAGGATGGTCTCGATCTCCTGACCTCGTGATCTGCCCACCTCGGCCTCCCAAAGTGCAGTCCAGAACTCTTAATGTTCTGTTGTATCAATTTTGCTAACAGTTTTGCTTGAATAGTATTGCTTGGAAGTAGCTGGTGACAATTTGTAAGATATATCTTTTCTTTTTCACAGGAAGAACTGAAAAGATTGCAGAATCCTCTAGAACGAGTTAATGATGGAAAATATTTATTTGAAAAGTAAGTAAAATGCATTGTTAAATCATTTGCAAGGGTGGGAAGCTTGAGTAAAAAGAAAATCTTCCTGGTAAAAATAAGTAAGTAAATTGGACAGTTTCTTATGTTATCGTTGTGGTCAGAGCCCAGAAATGTGGCTCATTTGAGATATAGGTAGATAAATGTATGACTAGTTGAGCAATGATACACAAGCTCTACTGCTTAACAGAGTAATACGATGCCTGGAAGACGTTTCTGGTGGTATGTCTGAGGGCTTGAAACTTAACTCTGACCTGTCTTAGTCTTTTAATCAGGGACATTAATAGAAGGCAGGCACAAAATTTGTAAAAAGTACAAAGCTAACACGAAGACTAATAGACTGAACATTCAAATTAACACTACAGAATGGGACAAAATTGAGCTAAAATAAGCAAAAAAGAGGAGACGAAATTGAACAGAGATAAAAGTAAACATTTATAATATACCCTGTACTGTTGAACGCTCACAGACACTCCTCATCAAATTCTGATTATAGCCTTTTGATATAGGCATTATTATTTCCATTTCGCAGACGAAGAAAAACAGGCTCAGAGAGGTTTCAGCAACTCCATGTGTACTCAGCTAGTGAGTGGTGAGAATGGGAAATAAACCCGGGTTTGGTTGCCTCCAGAATCTTTTCTGTCAATCACTGGCTGAGCCCCAATGTACTCAGGACCAGTCAAGCTGGTTCGGTGTCATGCTTGGCTCTGGACACCACATTTAAGAATCACATTGACATTCCCAAGAGTATTAGAATAGGTCGATTAAAATTGTGAGAGTTCTGGAACCATGTGAAACTACTACAAAGAGCTGAGGATGTGTAGCTTGGAGAAAAGAAGTCTCAGAAGAAATGTAATAGCTGTCCTCAAACATTTGAAGGATGTTCCTATAAAAGAGAGGCTAAGTTGCTCTTCGTGCTCCAGAAAATAGAACAAGAGTCAATGAGTAGGATATATGGAGAAAGAGCATTGTGACTCAGATAAGGAAAAACTTTTGTAAAAATTCAGCCTACCCCCAAACAGAATGAACTTTGTCAAGAAGTGAGCCGTGTAGGGGCAGAAAGGCATCACACCTTTCCTCACTCATTATAAGGAGCACAGCCAACACTCCTATAACAGAAGACAGGTTAACAAAAGAAAAGCACAACAAGCTTATTTAATCAGGGTTCTTTATTTTATTTTATTTTATTTTATTGAGATGGAGTCTCACTCTCTTGCCCAGGCTGGAGTGCAGTGGCACTATCTCAGCTCACTGTGACCTCTGCCTCCCGGGTTCAAGTGATTCTTCTGCCTCAGCCTCCTGAGAAGCTGGGATTACAGGCACGTGCCAACACACCCAGCTAATTTTTGTATTTTTAGTAGAGTCAGCGTTTCACCGTGTTGCCAGGCTGGTCTCGAACTCCTGACCTCAAGTGATCCGCCCACTCAGCCTCCCAAAGTGTTGGGATTACAGGCGTGAGCCACTGCACCCGGTCTATTTAATCAGGGTTCTATGTGACGTGGGAGCCTTCAGAAATGAAAACCCAGGGAAAATTGTCCACTTTTATACTTAATTTTGATGAAGAATGGACAGCCCTGTAGAAATGTGATGGACAAAAAGGAAGGATCTACTGTATGAAGTGGGAAACCCAGCAAGGCTGTCAGTTCAGCTTCTTTTTTTTGTTGTTGAGACAGAGTCTTGCTCTGTCACCCAGGCTGGAGTGCAGTGGCGCGATCTCGGCTCACTGCAAGCTCCACCTCCCGGGTTCACGCCATTCTCCTGCCTCAGCCTCTCCAAGTAGCTGGGACTACAGGCGCCGGCCACCACGCCCGGCTAATTTTTTAATATTTTTTTTTAGTAGAGACGGGGTTTCACCGTGGTCTCGATCTCCTGACCTCGTGATCTGCCCGCCTCGGCCTCCCAAAGTGCTGGGATTACAAGCGTGAGCCACCGCGCCCGGCCAGTTCAGCTTCTTCTTGGCCTCTCTGTGCAGCATTCCTTCTTCTTGGGCATGGGGCAAGAACCTCTGGAATGAGGGTCTTAGGACTTTCCATCAGACTAGGTAGGTCAGAGAATTTGTTTATGACCAGATTTTATACAGAAAGGCAGGGGAAGGTTAGAGGAATATTTTTAGGTTTTGTAGCTTGTTTGGGGGAGAAAGGTTCTAGTTTCTATGACCTGCCTTGTGGAAGAGGAATTCTGGTTTTTATGGCTTGCGTCATGGAAGAAAGAGGGGCAGGGACAGAAGGGCAAGAGAAGGTCAGAGAGAAAGTGACTTTGCTTCTGAGGCCTTTTCTCCTAAGGTTCAAAGAACTCAGCATGCCAAACACCATACTTTACAGTATGTGCTGAGCCCCAAGTAGCTGATAAGATACTGGAAGTGCCCAAGAAGAGTATAAATGACCATACATCTGAAAATGTTAAAAAATATCCTGGAAAATTGAAAACTTTGGGTTTGATGCCTCTTTCTACTTTTTCTTAGCTTTGTCAGTCTAGACAAAATTTTTAACCATCTTGAGCCCCACTATACTCATCTTTAAAAATGAGAATAGTAGTCTTGACTTGACAGTCTTATTGCGAGCATTAAATGAGACAGCCCATAATAGCCTGATACCTTCAATGCTGGCTCCTTTCCTTTCCATCTGGGCAAGGGTTTGGGCAAGACAATCTCAAAGGTTCATTCCATCTGCACGATCCTAAGAATCTGGCATGTCATCAGATTGAAAGGCAGTTTCAGCCCTTGGGCCAAATGAAGTTTCTGTTCATTTATTTTTATTATGCCTGCTCTCATTAATATGAATAAATAAGAATACAATAGTAGAATTTCCCTCCACCACCACCATCACTAGCTATGTAAACAATAACTATAGAGTTTTTTGCTGACACTAGAATGAAGACTTTTCTTTTATAGAGATTAGTGTTGTAATGACATTAGGTCTAGGTCAGTTATTTTTCACCTTGGCTGCACTTAGAATCAACTGGGGAGCTTAATAAAAATGCCCTGGCTTAAGCTCCACTCTAGACAAATTGAATTAGATTCTCAGGGGATGAGGCCCTGGAATCAGTATTTCTTAACAGCTTCCTTCATGTAGCTCTAATGCGGAGTTGGGGTTGAGAACCAGTAGTGTAAATATATTTTAGATTCATTTCACTTATTCAATAATCTCCTCATGCAGCTTAATTCTCCAAGGACACACTTTCTCTATGATGTTTGGCCCATTTATTTATTAAACCTGGCCATGCTGGTTTTTCATTATTGATTTTTTTTTTTCGAGATGGGGTCTTGCTCTGTTGCCCAGGCTGGAGTGCAGTGGTGTGATCTCGGCTCACTGCAACCTCCACCTCCTGGGTTCAAGCAATTCTCCTGCCTTAGCCTCCTTAGTTGCTGGGATTATAGGCGCCTGCCACCACACTGGCTAATTTTTGTATTTTTAGTAGAGACAGGGTTTCACCATGTTAGCCAGGCTGGTCTCGAACTCTGACCTCAGGTAATCCACCCACGTTGGCCTCCCAAAGTGCTGGGATTACAGACATGAGCTACTGTGCCCAGCCCATTATTGATTTTAATGTAGGAAATGAAGTTTTTTTTGTTCTGCTAATTGACCACAATTCTATATTAAACCTCTCACTAACACCAGCATGTATCTTTCTCAGCTGTCTGCTCTCAGGAAGATATTTGAAAATTAATGGTATATATGTGGGCTTCCATCTGCCCCACCCTACTCTTTCCGCTTTATTATCCAGAGGCCTGAGAAAGCTAAAACCTTCTGGAAATGACCAGTCTGTTTTGTGTGCTTATTTTTTTTCAATCCCGATTGAGGAATTCCAGCAATGGGAATTAAATACTTCCTTCAAAGCACATGGGCCCATGGGGGTAAACTTTCCTTTTATGCTTGTCCAGGACAGAGAGAAAACAAGTGGTGACCACCAGCCCTAACAACTATACCCATTTGCTTGGAATTCTGGAGATTTTTTTGGTCTGTTTCAGGTCAGGACTCTGTCCTTGAATGCTGTCAAATTTGATTGAAAAATTGGTGTACTTTGAGTGAGCAGATTAGGCATTTTGTTATAGCTGCAGCTGACTTAGGTGCTGATGTAAATCATCTCAGCTACTTGAAATGACCGTAAGTTAAGTGATAGTGGTGTCAGAACAGTTGATCGGTTATTCCCCCTTGGAACATTACATTTATTCTGAATGCTCAACAGGGTTTTGTGGTAAGACAGTTAGTGTGAAGGGGAGGGAAGCTGCAGCTCCATACTACCTGAGACGATTGGCAGAGCCAATCAAGTGCATTTGTGTATACACACACACACACACACACACACACACACACACAAGCTTAGCAAAGCTTGGCATGTGCCAATAAACAGAGAAGAGCAGTTGGTAAGGCCATTAATTGGAAGGCTACTTATGACTCCATTGTTTAGGAAAATCACTTATTAACTTAAGTAAGACCTTAGGCTGACTGCCATATTTTTGTAAATATTAAATCAGCCTGGGTTTCTGATAGGAGATGTGTGATTGCAAGTCACACATTGTACTGAGGAGTAATCACTTTATTACCCACAGACAATTATTGATGGAATGAACTAAAGCTATCAGATTTAAACCAACAGGCATTGGTAGTTTATAGTTTGGTGAGGATATATAAATTATACCCCCAAATTAGCAAATGTGTTAATATTATGAAAGTTTTTATTTTCTTTATGAAAACATTAGCTCTGTCTTTGTTGCATATCTACAGGCCCTACAATATATAACTTCATTGCTTAATTTGTAATTAATAAGTAACAAGAGTCTTAAAGTATCCTTGTCATAAGGCTGCTGTTTCTACAAGACCATAGAATTATAAAAATAAGACTTTCTGTGTTAGTCCTTTCTCACACTGCTATGAAGAAATACCTGAGACTGGGCAATTTATTAAAGAAAAGAGATTTAATTAACTCATATTTCCACATGGCGGGGAGGCCTCAGGAAACTTGCAATCTTTGTGGAAGGCACCTCTTCACAGGGCAGCAGGAGAGAGAATGAGTGCCCAGCAATCGGGGGAAGCCCCTTATAAAACCATCAGATCTCGTGAGAACTCACTATCATGAGAACAGCATGGAGGAAACTGCCCCCATGATTCAATTATTCAATTATCTCCACCTGGTCTCATCCTTGACATGTGGGGATTATTACAATTCAAGGTGAGATTTGGGTGGGGAGACAGCCAGATCTTATCACTTTCTTTGCTCACCTACCCAGTATTATGTTCCTCTGTTATTCTCCTTTAATAATATCTGTCACACTTGCAAATACTTGTGTAATGTTCATGTTCTCCTAGATTGTGGGACCACAGGAACAGGGACCGTGTCTAGTGTTTTCACCATTTTATCCTCCATGCTTTGCATCATTTCTGCCACACAGGAGACATTAAATATATGTGTAGAATGAGTGATTAACAATGAATTAGTAATGGACCCTGAATACCAATGGCACAGAGTAAACGAGTTCTTCCTTGCCCCTCAACGATCAGGCTGAGCAGCCCCAAGCTATCTTGGGGTGTTGACACCACCTACTTGCCATGCAGGAATTTATGTGCTCTCCTGTGTTTTCCCTACTGCCTGGACATTCCTTTCTAAAAAGAAAAAAAAATACATTTATGATTCTAAGGGATCTCTCCAGCACAATTTTTTTTCTTTTTTTCCCTTTTCTTTACTACCACCACAATCCTAGTCCTCATAACCTGGACTATTTGAATAGCTTTCTAACTAGTTTTATTTCACTCTCCTTGCTCACTCCCACCACAAATCATCCTTAAACCCACCATTTATGATATTTCCCTGCTCCAAATGCATGGAGCTCCCTGCTGCAATAGATTATGATCTACAGTGTGAAAAGCTTTTCACACTGTAGATCATAATCTGTTGATGGTTTGTTAAATAAATTTGGTGGGTCACCACTGGCCTTTTAAAAAAAGTTTCAAATATAATTCAAAAATTAAAGTATATCACATGTAGTTGGGGGAGTAATGTTTCTTGAAATTTTTATTGCACACACACACATGCCCCTACCTTACCACATGCATGAGTATTGAATTGGGATGTTAAATATATTACCTATGAAAACTTCAGTCAGTGGGATTAAGTTTAATAATCCTGATATTAAAATACTCCAACCAGTTCCTTCTGGTGGAGAGAGCAGTGAGATGAGAGTTTTAATGTGGTTCCTCCTGTACAGTAAATTTAACATTATCTCTCCAAGCTTCAGATTTTTCAGCTGTACAGTGGGGAAAGTGACTTAGTTAATGGAAGTTACTGTGATAAATAAGATAATGCACATAAAATGTCTATGACAGTGTGTTATACACATTATGGGACCAGTAACTATTAGCTTTCTGCTTATCAAAGCCTATTTCCTTTTGTTCTCCTATTTTATTTTTATCCACTTCGACTAAATTTCTCTTTATTTTCTAAAAACATCCTTTGAATGTTTTCACCTCTACTATTTGTTTTATTGTCTTCCTCATATGTTGCTCTTCACTCTCAACTTACCTACTTCCTATCCATGCTTCAAAACTTGTCCCAAGAGCTGCCTTCTCCGTGAAGCCCTTCTTGATCACTGTAGCACTAAGAGTGCTATAAGCTCACCGAAAGCAGTGATAATTTCTCTATAGCCCTCTGCCTTTCTACAGGTCAGAGATCCATGCTTTGTTCCCAGTGGAAGCCCTGAAATGGCTTACAAATGAAAGGAGGAAAGGTCCGGTGGCAGTGGTACTACTGGGGATGAATAAGGTCTTCTCTACAACTTACTAGTTGGCCAGTATCATGGAATTTATAACCATCTCCCTGTGTTTTTTCTCCCCCTGAAATTGTCCAATATGATCCTTTTCTTTTCTCTTAAAGGAAATGATTTTCATACCATAGCTATGAATGTTAGTTGAGAACAGCAAAAGAACAACAGAAATAAAAAAGCCACATTTTTTTTTTTTTTCATGATATGGTTACTCATCCATCATCCATCAACAGGAACTTTAATAAATTAAAATAAAATTGAATCTATATCTTACTTTACACACAAGTATAAATTAGCAGTATTATTGCTATAAATGTTAACCTTCTGGATTGAGAGATATTGAGACATTATTTCTGTTTCTAGTCACCAGCTGGCCATGGATACAGAGAATAATATTGAAAAGTATTCCCTCAATCTACAGCCCTTGGAATCAAAGGTGAAAATGTAAGTTATTTCAAAGTATAAATTAAGCAATTAGTTCTACAGTTCTTGTTTTATGAATTCCTGAGTAAATCTGGAATTTTCAGGTACAGCAGTTATGCATCTTTATTCTACATTCATGTGCTGCACGTTATTTCCTCCCTCTTCTAAGCAGGAACACAGCTACTTTGGGTGCACAGCACCATCTACTGGGTAGTACAGGGAATTATTTGCTTGCCATTGTTTTTACCACTTTTTGGTTTTTCCATTTCTTGCCTAGTACAATCCTTTAACTTCCACTAGCATTTTCCTTTGCCTTTCATCTTAGTAACTTGGTTAATTCTATCTTCGAACAATTTGGTTATTTCCACCTGAAGCCATCTGTCACACACACACACACACACACACCCTTTTAAAAATCTTCTTTCTATTTCAGCTTCTGTTCAATTATTTGGGGAAAATGTTTCTTCTCTTTTTTTTATCACCTCCTATCCTTTTCTTCTTATTCTCTGTTAAGATACCCAAATGTAAGCCTCCTCCCCCGTTATAAATGACTATTACCTTAAAATAGTGCTAACAACATCTCAATATTAACAAAGTGAAACTAACAAGATCCAAAGTGAGAAAGACTTTATTATCGAACAAAAAATTAACCTTCCAAAACCATTTTAAGTAGAGAAGGGGCCTATTATAATTACCTTGGAAGCAATTTCAAAAATATTTGTGAATGTTTTCCAAGATCTTTTCCTGTTCTGATTTTCCTTCAGAAGCATACATGAGAAATGCCAGTGAGGGTATATTTAATCTCTCTCCCCTTCTCCTCCCTCACAAACACACAACACACACACAAACACACACTCAGTATAACACTCCGAGAAGCATGAGAATTTAAACGAGAATGTTAACATATCTGAGCTTGGCCAGAATCACTGATCTTTTTTTTAAAGTGCAAGGAGGAAACTTTTAGAAAAATCACCCTAAAGAAGGGCACCTTGAGGTGTGTACAAATTTGAACAACAACAAGTTGTTGCTGGACTTAGGAACTAAAACAGAAATCACACAAATACATAATATCCTGCTGGATAAAAGCAAATACCAATACATACCCCTGTAAATCTATGTTAACCTTGGTCACCAGTAAAAAGCTTGCCTCTGCATGAGCATAGAAGGCTACCCCTCAAGATAAAGTCCAAACAAGACTTCTGAACCAGTGGGGTGCCCAGCTAGAAAGTTCTGTGTCACACTTACTAAATACATAATGAATCAGGCTATCGAACCATTTTGTGTAAGCAGTGTGTCAGCCTCACTACACAGGACATTAGTTTGCAAACATAGGTTGCTTTATCATTAGGAATTTTCTCATTAAGATAAGGTTCTATTAAATGAAAATGTGCTGGTGAAAGAAAAGTTGGTGTATGAAAAATTAGAGTGTTTAATGTGAATGCTGACATTAAGTTAGAAAAACTCCCAGGTCTTTTTCAGTTCCCATCACCTTCAATACGTAGGGGCTGTGGGGTAGGTACCAGAAGGACTAGGCAAAGAAAAAATCTCTGTGCTTCAGATTCCAGCCAGCTCAGAGAGCCTGAGATTTTATATTTGTTGATTTGACGGAGGAGTCTCAGCTCAATGAGGTGCAAACAGAATGGTTTTTATCTCTTCTAATAATTCTGAATCCCATTTCTGCTCACTGGAGAGAAAGGAGGAGAGAAAACTTAATCTTGCCCAACAATAGAACTTGAGTCCCATTGGAGAGTTTAGTCTAGTTCAGTGACTTTTGTCTAATCTGGTTATTAAATTCTTAACTCTCATGGCAGGTTGAAAATCTCCCCTCTGCATACATGAGACCTTTTCTACAGCTGTGTATTCTGCTTCCTTCCTTTCCCTCTCCTCTTTCTTAGCTCCCCTTCTCTCCTCCCTCCTTCTCCCTTCTCTCCTTCTCCCTTTCTTTATCAGTGTTACCTCTCCCACCCCCATGTGCTAAACACCAAGACTGTCCCAGATTTCCTATGAATAGATGGTGGACACTTTCACTCTGAGCAGTTGTTTCCTTTAGCAACTGTCCTGTTTTTGGACTCTGAGGGAAGGGGTCATTGTGTCTCCTGTAAGCCCCCCTGATGGTATAGGCTGCACATCCTCATTGGGTTTATGCCCCTTGCTCTGCGGGGGCTTTGCCCCATGATGCACCAAGCAGTGCCTTCCTCCAGCTGACCGTGGCATCTTCAACAGGGACAATCTTGGGACATTCTCACTCCTGCTTTCCAAAAGAAGTTTTTTTTTAGTCCTGAAGAGCATTGGGTATAAAAAATGTGCCCTTGTCCCAGGTACCACAGTCACCCTCTGTTATCACAGGCTTTCTCTTAGGGTCTTTTGACTTCTTTTGGTGGGGACCAACTTGAGAGTCTATCTTCTCCCAGGGGTAGAGGGAAGTGAGGGTCAGTCCACCATAAAATCCCCTCTCCTGAAGGCTCTCCTTTCCCCTCCCTGATGAGAAGAGAGTAAACAGTTCCCATACAGGGTGTCTGGCTAGTCTAGTGCCTGCAAGCCCTGAGGGGGATGGAGGTGCTGTGGCAAGGCAATCTCTGAATGTAAAAGAGAAGAAAGATGAGACCTGTTCTCAGGTGTGGGCTGCCTTCACTGTCTACCTGTGGGAATCCCAGGATGGGGTCAGAATAGCAGGAAAGGGTCTCAGATGGTTCCTCGTACTCAGGACATCGTGAAAAGGAAAGAATTTATAAGAAAGTGTAAACGTGCGTGTGGCAGTGCAAAGTATCAGTGGCAGGAGGCAGAGGCCTGTCAGAAAGTGTGGCTCAGTGAGTGTTGGGGAGGGGAGGGTGTGTGTATCAAAGTTGAAGGGAGTGTCACAAAGGGTCCATTACCTGGTTCATGAATGCAACTGTTAAGAGGTAATTTTGAGTATTAGACCAGAGGATCAAAAGAGTGCATCAAAAGGGCAAAAGCAATCAAGATCGTATGGCTATTAATGAAAAGGCATTTGCGGGAGGTAAAAGGCAAGTTCTCTGAAGATTAAACAAAGGCAAGCCTCTCAAGTCAGAAAATTTGTGAAAGTAAATGTAATAGTGAAAGCACCAAAAGGAAGGCTCTCTGAGCAACTCTAAGGCTAAAGATGAATGTGTTCCTAAGAGCCTTAAGGCTGGAACAAGCTTTGGGGGATGAAGGTGCACAGCAAAGGAATGCAGGCTTAGTGAGAAGGCCTTGCAGCACAGAAAGAGGTGGGCTCCCCAAGCCCCAACAAGCTGCTGCCCTCCACCTTGTAAGTCACTCTTTGCATGTTGTAGCAAGATCTAAAACAGGTATTCCCAACACAAACCCTCATGTAAAAGTTGTTCATTAGCTATGTGCAATCCCCCAATCCCCTTCCTTACGTTTTTAACAGTGTATTTACTTTGTGATGGAACAACATAGAGATGTATTGAATACTAATTGCTTTTTTGAAAGTCAGCTCAATGAATATGCTCAATCCCTCTCCTGATTTTTGTTATTATATTTGATTTTGTAATGAAACAACATTTAGGTTCCATAAAGGAGAGAGAGGGGCAGAGAGAGAGAGAGACAGAGACAGAGAGAGCATTCCGAAAAGGACTTTAAAGATGTTTAGTAAACCCTTATTAAATTGCATTTGAGAGTAATACATATCTACTTTAGTCAAAAATTTAATTAAAAGAAGATATGAGAGAAGAGTGGTTGAGAGCACAGACCTTGGAATTTGAGTAACTTAGGTTCAAATCCCAGCTCTGCTTTTTACCTGCTATGTGACCTTGGGAACACCAATGGCCTCTCTGGGCCTCAGTTGCACTTCTCTGTAAAATGAGAATGCTAACATGTCTTATTAAATTGTAGTCAGCTTTCGATGAGAAAATTCAAGACTAGACATTTAGTCTAGTGTATTTTTCCCATGCAAACGTACCTTTTTCAAACATATTTTTATGTTCACTTGGGCTAATAAAATATTGCCAGGAGGGATCCTTGGATGATTTGCACAGGTGACTTCAAAGTATTTGAAAGTGTTTGATATGTCCTTTCCTTAAGTAATTATAATAGTTAATCTAGGAGCTCTGTTTGTCAAGTTTGGGCTAAGTAACTTACATACATTATCCTTGACTTCTTGTAGGGGTTGAAAAGAAGTTATTCTTACTCCTACTTTATGGATAAGCAAGAGGGAGGCCAGCGTGTTTAGTATTTTGTCTAAAGCTACAGCTCATGAGAGGTAAACTAGGCAAGAACCTCTATGACTCTAAGCACAGTTTATCATGAGATAAAACTTTTTCTTCTTTGAGCTATTTCTGGGATGCAATGTTAGAAGAATTATACTTGTTAATCACCTACTTGTCCTATATCCCAGAACTGTGGAGTGGTCACTGTCCCCAAGGATTTTACATTCTAGTGGGGGGACAGGACTTATTTGAAAAGAGGCATTTGGATTGGCCTAATATGATACTCTTCTTTTTGGATGTTTAACAGTATTGCAGGACCACTGTTCTCTTTCTTAGACTCAGTAATCCTAGGTGCATTATTTCTGAAGCGCCTTCTCAGTCCTCATTAAGAAAAGAGTGTTGTAGATCCAGGACCCAAATTCTCCAAATTCTCATGTGTGAGAACACTGGCATTCTTGACAGTCTTCAGAGTCATGGGTATTTGAGAAGAGACCTGTGGAAAGAGCCAAGAGAACATAAGCCCTGGTGCATAGGAAGCATCATCCATCAGTGTGGCAGTGAAGTCGAGAACTACAGACCGGGTGGATGCTGGAGTGGAGGGGAAGCAGACTGGAGTGGAGGGGAAGCAGCCTGGAGAGAGAGGGCAGTTTCTGTGGGAAACCTGCCTGTTGCATGCAGTGGCCCCGTATTGACACTTGAGCAAGTTTGTATCAGGATACAATGTTGGGATAGATAACAAATGATGAAAATATGATATATCTGTTCAGATAGCTTTTAGCTAGCTGCACATAGAAAAATCAATGAACAGACTGAAATAAGTAGGGTTTCTACTTCTCCACTCACAGTCAGTATATGACAAACCAAACCCACTGTCTCCATCCTGCGTCTCTATTTCTGCCTTTTGCTGAACGGTAAGGAGGGAACAAATGTAATGGGGAGACAGGGATCTGCTCCGAGTGTTGGGAATGATGATCAGTTCCCATCTTGTTCCCTGAGACCGGCCAGGACTCTTTGGTTGTAAGTATCAGAAACTCAACTCAAACTAATTTATAGATGTAAAAAAGATTATATTGAATCACATAACAGAAACAGCCATGGTCTAATGTGCTTTAAGCACAGTGAAACCCAGGTGGTTGGGCAAGGTTATCAGGCATCTGTCTTTCTTCTTCTGTAAACTCTGCTCTTCCCATGATTCATTCTCATGTGGGCTCTCCCAACATTGCAACAGAGTGGCCACTGCCAGCTCTAGGCTTGCAGGTAGTTTCAGCTCTACTTGCTGAAACTTTAGATGAAAAAGAGGGCCTTTTTCTCAGTAGTCTCAGTACAATCCCCAGAGCAGCCTTTAATAGACCTGGCTTGAACCACGTGTGCATCTCCAAACTGAACCAACCATGGCCCTCTGGCTGGTGAGCCAGGGGGAATGGGCCACCCTCTACAGTGATAGGGTAGGATCTGTTTCATCCAAAGCTCATGGGTAGAGAGTTGGTAGATCCACAAAACCAATGAAAAGGAGAAATTAATATTGGGCACGCAAAATCTACCCATGTGATAATCATGGTGCCTCCCTCATGGCTCACTTGTGGTAAGGATTGAATAAGAGAGTGACCACAGAAAAGAGCTCTATGTATATCAGCTATTGTTTCCAAGATGCTCAGATTCAATGTATTCTCTCTGATGATGTCCTTTTTTGTCCATCCCTAAATTCAGCCTACTTGAGTTACAATGTATTTTGGATTTTTTATAATTGTTTCTCATAAAAAAATCAAGATTTCTGGCTGTTCTTGAAAAGTTGAAACCAATTATCAACTGCACCAAAGCAGGGTTGCCCACACTGCCCAGTCTGCCCCCAACCTGACCCCAGGTGGCTTCTGAGATCCTCTTGCCATCTTTGTAGCCTCAGACTTACTGCTTTTCTCTGGGATCCTCCTGCTTCCTGCCTGGTGTCTTCACTTCTGTGCCTTTGCCCAAAGATCTTCTTCCTCTCCATCAATTTCAATCCCATCCATGCTTCAGGACCAATTAAAATGCTAGGACTCCCTCAAGCCTTCTCTAAGCACCCTAGCTCTCTGAGAACCCTCTCCTCTCCTCTTCTAGATAAACACATCCATTGGCAACCAGGACTGCACAGGCTGTGAGTCCCCCAAGTGGATGTGAGTGCATGACAGAGCCAACTGCACTGTAAAACAAACAGGGGTATATAGAAAAAGGGCAAAGAAAGGCAGATTGTGCCACCCCTGCTATGAGAGAAGATAGATAGGAACTGACCTAGCAAAAAAAAAAATATTGGAAATGTATTTGTCATCTGTGTAGAAGTAAACCCTTACACTTTATTTATAATTCAAAATATAGGAACACACAACATGTGCTTTCTTACTTCAACAAGCCTTTAAAGAATTATAATGAATAGCATTGTCTAGTTTCAAAAATAAAAATGTCAAGGTAGTGTGTAATTTACTCTGTAGCCACAAAGGAGACTTGTGAGCAGGAATTATGGTAAATCTAGGAGTAGAAGGCTAAAAGTGATTCCTTATGATTGAGAGATGAGGTGCTTCTAAATTTTATTTTAGTTCCCTCTTACAGTAAAATAACATCTGGAGATGGTATTAAGACAGCTTAATATTGGAACAATTTAATCTTTGAAGGTCATGTTGTAGGAATGGCCAAGGGGAGTAAATAACATGTGATGTAAACACTTTTCTATGATACAGAGAATAACATAGCATAGTTCCATCATTAAAAAACAATGTAGCAATTTTGGGTAATGGCCTGGTGTGATATGCTGGCCCTGTAATTTTTTAACCCCAAATGCTAATTTAAAGATTCGTCCAGCTTATCATCTAGTCCTTAAAACTGTAATTATGAAGGACAAGTAGTAATGGGAAATATATATATATATATATATATATATATATCATATTATAGCATGTTTTAAAAATAATGAGATCATGTAATAAATTGTTTTCACATATGTGGATGACTGTAAAGTAAATATTACAAAATAAAACAGCTCCTATATCAAGAAAGTCAGTGGGTGTATAGATGTTTTAAATACATATTTTAAAAGTACTTAATATTGTCACCTCATAAATTAGAAAAGAAAAGGATATCCATTAACTAGGAAGAAAATAATATTGTCTTCTTAATATCTGACTTAAGGAGAACTGGTATGCCAACTTCCAAATTCCATAAAACCAGGAGGGAGAATAGGATGTTTAAGCGCGAATTCTTTTGCAAACCTCTCATCTCAGTTTTGCCCAATGTTATTTGGTTCTTTAGAGGTGTCACACCGCCCTCTGGTGTTCAACAAGCTAAAATGTAGTATCTCAAATGGCCACTATATTTTGTTTTTGTATTTTCTGAATAATGAAGACGATTTAAAGGGAAAAAAGGACAGTGTAGAATACCTCAAAGTCCTATAAAGTTGTGGATGTTCTATTGGTTGTCAACATTTTCTAGTTTTTAAACTGCCTTTAAAATGTTACACATTCTGAGCTCTTGATGGGCAGTTTTAGAGACTTTAGGAACCTTCAAGCAGCAGAACTTGTTAGCTGGGCTCTGGGATACCCCAAGCAACTCAGAGGATGTGAACATCACCAACAACTTCCTTAAGTTCACTCCTCCCTGATATAACGGGTCCTGAAGAAGCAACAAGACCACCAAACTCAGGCAGGCAATCTTACAGGACTCCTTTTCCCATTCTGCTTAAAATCTTTAAGCCAAAGAAAAACAGAGAAATAAAAATGCACTTTGAGCAAGATTTCATAATAAAACAGTGACCAAATATAATTCAAATTCGGGCCAGATTCTGCTTTAGTGGGGCTTGAAATATGTATACTCTGAAGAGTACTTTAAAAAAAAACTCTAAAAATATCTTATTTTTACAATTCTATACAAATCATGAAAAGCCCCTCATCAGGGTCTTGGAAGAGGTTCCTGGCCTTTAAGTAAGAACCCCTAAAGCTTAAGTTTCCTAGCTTCAGGGAATTAGCTACTGACACCAAAGTATTGTTTTCACTACAGTTTATGGACTTTTCCTTGAGCATTATAATTCCCAGACCTTTAATAGATTAGGGAAAACATACAGATTCAATAATGTGGTTGCATTTTTGTGTTATTTATATCCTGTGACCATTGAGAATTGATGATCTTTGAACTATTCCAGCCAAATGAGAATAAATAAGTTTGTTTATTCAGAAACAACTTTAATGACATAGGTTGTGTGTGAAAGAATTACAGAAGATCAGATGCTTCCAGGAGTTTAGAAGACATAGTGATAGAATTAATATAGCTATCTTAAACTATTTTAAAAGGCTGAATCCTAACAACTGGTCTGCATGAACTGTTAACTCCCACAAGAGGTTAGGCTGTGTTCAGTGACTCCCTATGAAAACCGAGATGTTAATCTCAAAGATCAGAAGCCAGTCTGATATGGTTTGGCTCTGTGTCCCTACCGAAATCTCACCTTGAATTGTAATGATCCCCACATGTCGAGGGTGTGACCAGATGTAGATAATTGAATCATGGGGCAATTTCCCCCCATGCCGTTCTGTTGATAGTGAGTTCTCAGGAGGTCTGGTGGTTTTACAAGGGGCTTCCCCCTTTACTCAGCACTCATTCTCTCTCCTGCTACCCTGTGAAGAGGTGCCTTCTGCCATGATTGTAAGTTTCCTGAGGCCTCCCCAGCCATGCAGAACTGTGAGTCAATTAAACCTCTTTTCTTTATAAATTACCCAGTCTTGGGTATTTCTTCATAGCAGCATGAAAACAGACTAATAAACAGTCCATGGGGGAATCGCTTAGCTTATATTAAGAAGAGGTTTCTATTATCCTAAGCAGAAGATAATTTATTTTTTCTGATACTAATCACAGAAAATAACTTCCTTAGGTGAAACCTGAAATAGCTACCTAATCACATTACATTAATTCTCTGAGTAGTACATAACACTTGAATAATCTTTGTCCATTTCTTTATTTATAATCTTTGTCCATTTCCTATTCCCTTCCACAGTATATAAAACCCATGATGTGGTGCTCTCACCTGCCTCGTGCCCCACAGCAGGGCCACTGCATTTGGCCATGCAGACTGCGCGGCACATCACTGACACCCTTCACCTTGCGGTCATGCAAAGGACAGCTCTGGAGCTGTGCACGGCAGAGTCCCTGTTCAGAGTCTATGGCTGACCCTGGCACAGAATGGCCCCTCAAAAATCGCACATTGAGTGAATGCAGTAATAGTCAGCCTATTTATTATTCTCACTTAAAATATAAGATGAAAAATTGAAAGAGTTTGGTGTCTCATAAATCAAAGTACATTTACTTGTGCAAACTAGTTTGTTTTGACTGATGAATTTTATTATTAAGTTGACTCTTTTAGGCCAGTTGAGCGCAGTCAAGTCTGTGAAAGTCAAACCAGTAAGGTAGGGAGATAGTCTCCGCGGCTGAATTGAAGTTAAAGTTCAGGTCTCCTGATTCGCTACATCACATTCTGTGTGTTCTACTTCCCTTGTCCCCAAAGCCAATTCCTTCAGACTCCTTGTGAGTTTCTGAGTCTGTGGGCCATGACCCAACAGTAATCATGTGTGTGCTGTTTTTCGTTTTGTTTCGTTTTTTCAGCATTCAGCGAGCATGGCGCGAGTACCTGCAGCGGCAGGAGCCCCTGGGGAAGAGGAGCCCGTCCCCACCCTCCCTCTCAGAGAAGCTGAGCAACTCTGTCAGCATGAACACCTTCTCTGACAGCAGCACACCCGTGAGTGTCGTGTTTCTTTTTCTGTGTCCTGACTTGACATTCAACTGAAAGCCTAGACTGTGTTTCTAAGAGAGAACTCTTGGGATGTGAGCAGGTGGTTTGTGACAGTGAGGATCTACGTTGCTTATTTGCTACACAGGAACCCATAGTGAGAGTTTTGTGACCTCAAAACGAAGACACAATTCATAAGCACAAAGTGAACTTTATCAAGTCCAGAGAAAATAGATTGCATTTATGTGTTCTCATTTCTCTATTACGGCAGTGTCTTTTTTCCTTTTCTTTATAGTAACATATTTCTTTTACTATGTGCTGTGTGTTTCTTTTATTGAGTGGTGCTAATATGATGGAAGATAAGATTGGTTATAAGGAGTAGAAAGAGAACTTTTACCAGAAGAATTGAAAGTGGTCACACACTCAGGGGTTGCAATTTAAATGTCTCCAGGGGCCAGGTAAGTCACCCTCATGACTAAGGTGGCTGAGCTGTGCCCCTGGCTACATGGAGAACATAGACCTCACCCAAAGGGCAGTGCACTTGGCTCCTGACAATGTGTCACCATGTGGTGATACAGGCAGGCATGGCCAAATGTGAGTTTCTTTCTTCAGGAGATGTCAGAAATCTGTATTTTTTAAGTGTTAGCAGCCAGTAAGAAAATTTAAGGTAAAGCAACCATGCCTACAGACCACAACTGACCTATAGGCCACCAGTTTAAGAAACCTGAGATAGAGAGTTAAGGAATAAGGGAATCTGCTGGAAGTCTTTATTTTTAAAAAACATCAAAAGTGGGAAGAAATCAGTGATGAGGGATTTATGAACCAGGATTTTGTGGATTTAAGCATTGTGATAATTTGTAACCAGTCACTGAAATGCTGAAAACTTAGAGAAATGAAGTAATTACACAAGTATATTACTTCCAAAAATTTTTCCTTTACTTCTGGCTATCATGTTTATTCTGTGGTAAAAAGGTTTCCCAGCACTCAACGCAATGTATTCTTTTTGGGATCAGGTAGAAGTTACCGTATTTGAAATGTTTTCAGATGGTTGCATTGCATATTCTTTAATAAATGGTTTTGCCTAGATATGGATTTAAAGAGAGAGAATAAGTTGAGTTTATAGCAATGCAAATAAAAGAGGCAGAAGACCATTTTTAATTGATAGCAGAAATTGAACATTTAGTGAATCTTCACTTTTTAAAACAATTATTTAGGGGAATGGCTTATCTTAACTGACCTCACTATCACTAGAGGGCACTCGTGAACTACACTGGAAAATGCCAGGGCTTCTCATTTGTGTCTAACTCATGATTTGTGAGGTAAAAACTAAAGTGAGAATTGAGTGTTTAAGATGTCTTTGCTGTAAATGCCAATAGAAAATGCAATTTAGATGACTTTGGGATTTTATTTGAATGATGGAAACTCAATATTAGAAATCACTTTGTGAGTTAAATGTTTGGATTTACTTTGTACCTTCTCACAGCCCCAATTCACGACAATTCTCAATTGCTGCTGAATCCAGTGACATCTAAAAGTTTTAGTGTTGCTTTAGGGTGCTTAACCTTTTGGTTTTATTGGACTTCTATGAGAATATATGTTTGTTTTATATTTGTACTGCTGTACTGCTTCAATTCTGGTATAAGTGTTTTGTGCATAAATGCGTGTTCTTCCCTGTTCATGAGTCATCAAGTTCATTTATATCTCTGCACAGCTTCACTAACAGTTCTACTTTATTTAATTTAGCTTAGCCTCCTGATTCCTTGTTGGTTTTTAGTAGAAGATATTTCCTCCCTCAAATGTTCCCAGCAATTTGTTCTCCCATAAGGTATATCAGGCTGAATTGGGTGTGCATCCTGTAGCCCCACCATATCATCATCCTTTAGCTCTGTGCTTATGTGACAAGGACGACTGTCTTCAGTGAATGGCAGTCTGGCTCACCCATGATTGCCTATAAAAAGTGAGAATCAATGCCTGTAATCCCAGCACTTTGGGAGGCTGAGGTGGGCAGATCGCTTGAGGTCAGGAGTTTGAGACCAGCCTGGCTAACATAGCGAAACTCTGTCTCTACCAAAAATACAAAAATTAGCTGGGTGTGGTGGCATGCACCTGTAATCCCAGCTACTTGGAAGACTGAGGCAGGAGAATGAACGGCTTGAAACCCGGGAGGCAGAGGTTGCAGTGAGCCGAGATCGCGCCACTGCACTCCAACCTGGATGACAGAGGGAAACTCCGTCTCAAAAAAAAAAAAAAAAAAGAGAATCAGAACAGATTTTCAAAAAGAATTAGCTGTCAGAAAGCAAGCAGGCCCTGCCCAGAATTCTAATAGAAGTTATTGATTATAACAATGACTTAAATATTGAGAATGACAGTGATGTGACAGTAAATGTAAAAAATAAAATATGAAAATATAAGATGTTGGGATGCTTCCAAGTCTCTGGTTTGTCACTTAGGTAAAATATCCAAGTCATAATTTAAAAGAAAACTTTATGTGTAGTTGTTTGGAGTTTAGTGAGCTAAGCTTGTTTTATCTGCCGTCATCATCAGTTTGCCAGGGCCCCTTTTGGGAAGATTCATCCTTACATCTCTTGGGGGTTGCAGTCACCTGAGGACAAGTTGCCTGGTGGAAGGAAGGTGATTCTTCTCTACCTTGACCAGCCTGCCAGGCCCACTGGGTTCATACATACTCTCAAGGAGCCCCAGATAGGAAGACTTGGTTTTCTCACCCTCCAGTGAATGGACCTCAAGTTTATGGAGGGAATAGGATGACCCCTGGCCTACACTGACTAAGCCTGTCATCAAGAAATGAGTTTCCTCTAACAACCATGAGTCCATTTGGAACTTCTGTGTTAAAAGCCTTCAGTCCAAGTCAAATGTTGTCAGTGAGCTGTGTCCCCAGGGAGTTCTTTGGGCCCTGCCTCTTGCTTGATCTTTTCCAGGTTGTTGAACCTCAGCCCTCTTTCTCTGGGTTTAATCTGTTGCTGTTACTGCCTAGACGATTTTCTATCTTCTCATATCTGATCAGCTGCCTGTCTTGTCCCAAGTCCCTGCCTTCCTTCTACTAACCTCTAGCACAAACTTAATGGAGGCCAACATGCCCTTACCTAACTTGTGGACATTGCCAGCTGCTCTCCAGCCCCACGCCCATAATTGCAATTATTGCCTATCTCAACTCTCTACCCCAGGCATGTACTACACGGGAAATCAGCTCACTAATCTGGTCGAGTACCTGTGTGGAGCTGATAATGATGCTTCTGCATGCTTCTGCTCTGATTATTTTGGCTAAGCATAGTGGTTAATAGAGTTCTTAGAACATTTCTGCCTTAAAATATATAACAAAAGTAACGTTTAAGTATGAGTGCTCAAATTCATTATCTTAATAAAAGCTGAGCACTTGTTCTATGCCAGGCACTCTGCTATTATCTTGTTTAATCCTATCAATGATCATACAAAGAAAGGCACTATTATTATCTCTATTTTACAGATGATGAAAATGAGATTTAAAGAGATAACTACCTTTTCTTGGGCCACCCATTGGGTTGGAGCTCCATATTTTATTCTTCCACTATATTACTTGAAAAGAAGGCTGCATTTAGACATGGTCAAGCAATCAGTTCATGCATTTCTGAGACTACTTTACAATTTGGTAGTTATAAACAGTGAATAAAACAATATTTTTAAAACTCTCATTTGATTTTATAAATTGCTTCATTCAATGCTCCTTGATTAAAACCTCAAACCTCAGCTGTTCAATGCCAAATTAAATAGCAACAGAAGGGAAGATAGTATTAAGTTATGTTAGCAATTTGCATATTAAGTGCCCTTATACCACAACGTATCATGTGGTAACAGAAAAATTTGTTTTAGAAATAGGAATTTTGAATAGCAACTGTTAGGGAATGGTGCTTGTGGATATCAAAATGATTTTTAAAAAGAGTAGTCTTTTCTCCTTAAAAAATATTAGTTATTGCACAAAGGACAACAGTAGGAAATGCCCTGTGTATTTTTTATTAATCAATTTCATAAAATATTTAAC
Source organism: Hylobates moloch (assembly GCF_009828535.3). Taxonomy (NCBI): domain Eukaryota; kingdom Metazoa; phylum Chordata; class Mammalia; order Primates; family Hylobatidae; genus Hylobates; species Hylobates moloch. The sequence goes on along the minus strand of NW_026652310.1, from coordinate 1,145,462 downwards.
GCTTTTCGTTTCCAGCTCCCAGAGATCTGTAGCTTATCTAATAGGATTATCATGGAAAGAAACTATAGCGTGGTATTTTCTAAACTCCAAGATTGATAACCTTTTCAGAAATTATTAGCATGACCTTACAAATAAGTCCGGAAAAATCTCTGGAATTATTTAGAGACATTCTCAATCTCTTTTGGCTTAGAATTGTTTCCTCCTGCTTGGGCCTTGCTTTGTGGTCACGCCTCTGTCTCCCATTGGTTCCCATATTATTATGATCTGGCCTATAGGGGGCACTGTGGCTCATGGAATGAGGCGCCTGCCTGGGTAAGAGGATGTGACTTAAAATAGCAGCTCTGCCACTATTTCTATGTGTCCAAGATGCATCATTTGAGAGGACATTCTTCATCTGCAACTGGAAATAATACCCACCTCAGAAATTGATTGGGATTGCTGTGAAGGTTAAATGGCACTATGCGTGTAAACTACAGCACAGAACCTGGGACTCTGAAGGCTCTCACTAAATATTGGTTGATTTTGAATCTGCTCTTGAAAACATTCAGTGAGTTTATTCAAAATGCTGTGGAAAAATTGTGGAGAGCAGAGATGGAATTTTTAACTTGACACTGATTGAGGGGCACAGTACTTGTTTGTGATTCCCCAAGTGAATCCATGAGAATCAACTCATGTCCCAGAATGAATATGAATATAGATATTGGAACTACACACAAAGGTTAAGCATTTATTTTAGTGTTGCCCTTACTAAAGATTAATTTTCCAGCTGAAGATGAACTGAGTCCTTTTGCATCTAAATGAGTAGACCTCCTCTGAGAGACCACCCCCACACTCAGAGTAAAAGCAAGCATAGATCGCTCTCTTTCCTTCCAAGACCTGATGAATAAGGAACAGGCAGATTCTTAGGACACTGGGGAAAGCAGAATCAAGTGCCATTCCTGCAGCTGCCCAACTTGTACCAGCAGACCTTGCTTCACTCCTGGTCAAGAGGAATTATAGTCCTGAGCAGGGTCAAAACCAGTGATTTGGACCAGCTGAAGACTCTGTTACCTCAGGTGTTCTGGAGTGAAGGCTGTGGGATGCTTAGGTTAACAGCACTGCTTAAGTGTCCCGGCATTTAGCAAGAGTGTCTGGATATTCAACAGCCAGCCAGATGACCCAACAAACCTTTCCAAATATACTTCTAAAAGTCAGTCTTACCCTTGCTGTTGAACACGGCATATTCACCAACTTTCAAACTGCTTCATTACCCTCAAGCTTTATTGCCCTTTTCAGATTTACAACCTCAGGCTTTAAATACATCAAGAAAACTCTGGTGACTAATTAGGGAGAAAGTCTTGTTACAAAGTCACACTTGGTTGGGGGAAGACTCAGCCCTAAAAGAGGATTTCTGGGACCCCTTCTAATACAATTTTGAGATATTTAAAACTATAGAGAATATGGGCCGGGTGTGGTGGCTCATGCCTGCAATCCCAGCACTTTGGGAGGCTGAGCTGGGTGGATCACCTGAGGTCAGGAGGTCGAGACCAGCCTGACCAACATGGTGAAACCGTGTCTCTACTAACAATACAAAAATTAGCTGAGCATGATGGCGTGCGCCTGTAACCCCAGCTACCCACGAGGCTGAGGCAGGAGAATTGCTGGAACCTGGGAGGCAGAGCCTGCGGTGAGCCGAGATCGTGCCACTGCACTCCAGCTTGGGTGACAGAGCAAGACTCTGTCTCAAAAACAACAACAACAACAACAAAAACAAACAACAAATTATAGCGAATGTAAGCTTTGTGCTACTTAATAATTTAATAACCTAGATTTTCCAGGTCAGGGACAGTTTACAGTACTAAGCTCAGCTGTTACAAATTTAGGCCCCATGAATTCTAATATTTTAGTACCCAAACATTATCTTTCATCCTTCCTTTCAGACCCCCAAGTAGCACAAATTCTTTGTCTATTTGTTCCAAATTTTGGTTCTGAGAATATATTAACCATATATAAAAAGAGAGGACTTCTTAGTATTTACTTAGAAGTAGATGCATTTCTCTTCTTTCAAACCGGAGCCTGAGAGAGTATTTCATTTTCCAAAGTTTTACAAACTATATAATATATAAACATATATGACAGTATGAATAAATATATTTTTATATAAAATATTAATTATCTTTATACCACAAACATCCTCTCCCTTTTATGTCTCTAAATATTGGCTGATAATATAGATTCCTTTTCCCAAATTATCCTTTTAACATCATGGTTTGAGGGTAATTTTTCTTGATAGGCTTAAAAATAAACATGTTCTTTTGGTTTGGGGATTTAAAATTTTTTCAAAAGGACTGCTAATATGAAATATTGCGTGAGTTCAGAACGATACGCAAAATTGACAGTTAATTGATCACTGATTCATTCATCCATAGTAACATAATAAATCTTCCTTAGCAGTCTCTACACTTAATGACCTATGAGTATAGATGTAAAAATCTAGACATCAAGTATGTCACCCTTGATAAAGATAGTTGAGAAATAGCTTGTTTTCTTTGTAGTTTACCTTAAGTCCACTCTTGGCATTCGTCCTCATACAAATTCTGTCTTTATTCTACAGCTTAGTGAGATAAATTGTTAGATCTCTAATTTAGACACAGAGTGCACCCTACATAATAAATCCAGTTTTTTTATTACAAATAAACATTCCAAAGCACAGAAAGACAAACATTGCATGTTCTCACCTATTTATGGAACCTAAAAATCCAAAACAATTGAACTAATGGGCAGAGAGAATAGAAGGATGATTCCTAGAGCCTGGGAAAGGTGGTGGGAGCCTGGAGGGGGGCAACTGGGAATGGTTAACGTAATGGGTACAAAAAAAAAAGAATTAATGAATAAGGCATACTATTTGATAGCAGAACAGGGTGACTATAGTCAGTAATAATTTAATTGTACATTTTAAAATAACTGTAAGAGTATAACTGAATTGTTTGTAACACAAGGATAAATGCTTGGATGGATACTCCATTCTCCATGATTACTTAATGGATAATAATGTGATTATTTTACATTGCATACCTGTATCAAAACATCTCATGTACCCCATAAATATATGCACCTACTATATCTGCAAAAGAAAAAATCAACAACGAACCAACATTCCACTCACTGAATGGGTATAAAAGATGCTTTAGGGTCGGAGGAGAAATTAGATGTGGTGAAACTGGAGTGTGATATATCATTGTATTCCATTTCTTCTGGAAAGCTCATTAGCCTAAGGTTCTTTTGTAAATGAGACATCTTTGGGGGTGGGGGATAATTATTCACATCCCTGGATTAGGTCTACATTCATTCACTGGTTCAACAACTATCTGAATGTCTACAGCATGCCAGGCCTTTGCCAAGCACTGGGGATACAATGATCACCAAAAGAAAACAACCTCTGCCCTTGCAGAACTTACAAATTCCTCAGTCATGGCTGACAATTCTTGTAACAGAGCTGTTGATAACATAGGCAATAATAATTATTAATTGATTAATTGTATAGAAGGTTTAGGTGCTACTATTAAGAAAAATCTTACTGCTGAAACATCTTCTAGAGCAGAATTTCTCTGAATGTGGCACCTGAAATACTACTTTTATAGGACATTGGTAGATGTTAATTGGAAGAGAGGTAAAATGAGTCAATTTATATACTTTACGACTTCTTCGAGCCTTTTTAAGTTTCTACACATTTTGATTCTGCAGGAAGGCTGTATTGTTTTCACATTTTCTATGCTTCTCTGAGCGTGAAACCTGAAATGAGTCACATCTTACTGGGCTTAATGGATCCATGGAACACACTTTGAGAAACGTTATCCTAGAGTTACTAGTTGTTAAAGGAAAATTCCAAGAACTCGAATTTTCCTCTAAGTGGCTCAATAATACAATTAATGAGTTGAACAATGCATTTAGTAAAACTTCCAATGAAAGTTTCATATACAACATGTCCTTTTTATAGGCCTCTATCTATAGAGCTGTATTATGCAAATGAAAATTTTATTAAGTTCACAGATAAAACTTGTTGCATTAACTGGCTCATAGGGTTTATATGAAAAACAAATCTAATCAACAAAACAATAGTACTAGAAGATGGAGTTTTAGAAAGTCAATAAACAACTCATTTTCCCTTCTTGATTTAGAAACTTATTTTCAGAAATAAGAGAGTTAGGCAGAGGGAGATCAAAATCTCAACTTTATTTCTGGTCAAAGCTGGATTTGAGGGTGTAACTCTGACTGTGGCAACTTACTGTTGAACTTTGGAATGGGAGAAACTTACCAGTCTCACCTACAGGGCGAGCCAGTGTGAATCCTGTGCAGGGAGCTGGATCCCACACAGAGACGGAGGGAGGGTGATCCTGAGCTGTAGATGCCCAGTTCCTTTGCCTAATCCTCCAATCAGTGTAACTCTTTCCACCTTTGTAGAGAGGAGAAAAGGATGGAAATCAGAGGCTGGGAGTCTTTAGGAAAATGCTTTCTTATGGAAGCCTGAGAAAATGAGAAGAAGGGGGCACCCAACACTGGATACTTCAGGAAGCAAAAATTGGACTTTTTTTAAAAAATCATTTTAAGAATCACAAATACTTTTTAGTCAGTTTGATTTTTATATGATTTTATATATTGTAATATATTAATTAGTGTTTTCCAAATAATAATTACTTTTGGAACTTTTTATAAAAATGCACATTCCAGAACCACAACAGATCTATCATGTCAGAATATCTGAGAAGCAGCCTGGGACTTTTATTTTTATTTTTTTGAGAATGAGTCTCACTCTGTTGCCCAGGCTAGAGTGCAGTGGCGTGATCTCAGCTCACTGCAACCTCCGCCTCCTGGGTTCAAGTGATTCTTCAGCCTCCTGAGAAGCTGGGATTACAGGTGCCCACTACACGCCTGGCTAATTTTTGTATTTTCAGTGGAGATAGGGTTTCACCATCTTGGCCAGGCTGGTCTTGAACTCCTGACCTCATGATCCACCCGCCTTGGCCTCCCAAAGTGCTGGGATTACAGGGACTTTTAATTTTTAAAAATTCCCCAGATAATATTCATCATTGTTAAAGTGTAGAAAATACTAAACTGTAGAAATTGAACAAAAATATCTGCTTTATTTAGGAAACTTAAGTGGATCAGAACATTTAGGTGATCAATATTTTTTCTCAATTTTTATTTGGATATTTTAGCATTGCATAGATATGCCGTGAGAAGCTGGTGAGGCAATATTTTCCTGATGAGATGCCAGAAAAATCACCATTGTTTTAATAGAATTTGTTCAGTGGCACTGGTTATGTGGAAAATTGTTTTCTCCTCAGATTTATGGTTCTTTCTCAAAAATATGACAGAATACTGTGCTCTTAAAGGAAAGCTGCTTTTGTTTGATCTATTTGGCCTTAAGGGAGGGAATACATTTAATAAGCACTAATTAGATTAGTTTCAAGTTATTCTTCACTTAGGCTATAATAATTATTTAGTTGGTGTGAAAGGGGATTAGATAATTTATTAACTGGCAGAAATGACAATTATGGCTGAAAATCATAAATTATGGCATATGACTAGAAAGAGAAAAATGTTGCAAAGAATGATCATGGACATTGCTCATTTAAACATTCTTTAAAAGAATATGTGTACTATCAATTACCAGTTAGGTGTGCATATTAGTAACAATATAGCTAATTTTCTATTTTTACTTTATTCAGAGCTGAAAAACATCTAAAAATAGTGAGTTAAAGAAAGTTTTTCTTTAACCGATAACTTGAAAATATACCCCAATCGTTTCAGAGATAGTAAGATGTTTTTATGTTTATACAACTTTTTAATTTTGTTACATAAACTGTTGTTAGAAGTTGAAGATGGTTGCCTTAATTTTTATTTTGCAGTCTTTATGGATTGAATTAAAAAATAATTTTTGGACATGCTAAATATTCTGAGAGGTGTTTAGAAGTAGATTCTATATCCTTAGAGAGCCTCTAGTTCCCACAACAGCTTCTCCAGGGAAAAGCCCTGCTTCACTATATTCACCACAAATTAATGGCAGTTATTCATTTTTTAAAGCAGTACCAGAAGCTGATCTTAGCTTAAAGGGAGACTTTGTCTCACACATGAGCAGCAAATTGATTTTCTCTTCATGGTACTGTATCGATAGGGTTAAGTATTTTGATAGAAGACCATGCTATTTAATATAAGTAGATTTTCAAGAAAATCACTATGCTAAATACTTCACTAGAAGGACTTTATCTATATACAGCAGCAACTGTGACCTGCTTTAGAGATGACATCATTGGGTGTCATGTGGCTCTTTATACGTTTCAGCCTCAGAAAGAGATAATCTGTGAAAGCCACAGAGCCTGATTTCTGCTGTGATAATCTTCAGCAGACCGAGGCTGAGGCGAGAATGAGGCAGACCTGTTTACATGGTGTGTGCAGTGCCTTGTGGAATTCTTAACTCTATTTTATTGTATTATTTTTCATCGAAAAGTAGATCAGATGATAGCATGAAGTGAATCGGCTGCTTTGGACTAATGGGATCTTCTTTTCTGCATTAAGATCAAGAACTTTTCTGGAATCCTCTGTTCTCCGAGTAGCCTTGTCTTCTCTGTGTGTTTTATCAATTTGAAGAACACTGGCAAAAATCAGCAAACTTCATCTCCCAAAAAGCTCTCACTCTTTTTTGCCAATACTTGAAGATTTCTGCTCCAAAATCTACTTTGAGCTGCTTGAGCATGGTGGTTGATAACCGAAGGGCAAAAGCATCACTTATTTAGTGTGTGTTATAGAAATTTTTTAGATAACCTTACTAGCTAACCCAGGTGACCCTTTACGGATTTCTTTCAAAGCCAATTTGAATAAACAACTCTTCCCTCTCAAATGGGCAAGAGTAACTCTTCAGCACCATGGAGAGGTCCGGGCAGCGTGTTACAACGTGGGACTGTGACCAGGGCAAGCACTCTGACAGTGTAAGTGTTACAAATGTCTGCCATCTATTTTAGGTGTATCATATTTTTACATATGAAGAGAGAAAACTTCAAAGTCGAACTAAGTCAGGTTAAATTTAAGCTGATGGCCTTCATTACATCTTTAAATTCAGAATTAAGCATTTAAAGTATATCGGAGTGTTCATTTGAAAAAAATACTTTCTTATTGCATAGTTAGTATGTGGATATTTGGTGCTTTGAATTTGGAGAATCTAAGTTTGAGTGTTCTTTTTTTTAGTACACCAAAACTAATTGCATTGCAGTGGACAAAACAATGGCTTCGGAAATAGCATTTTAATATACACATGTAAATAGTTCCAAATGTACAATCTGTTGCCCTTTGTATGCACAAGACTCTCTTTGGAAAGTAGTTCCTGATTTGTACAGTTTGGGAAGATCAGTGTTAAACTTTTTCACTTCAGATTATACTTTCAGTTACCAAAAGAACAAATGTCTAGGTATTCTAATGTCAATACATGGGAGATATTTGATGACTTACAAAATCTCAAATTTATTGGTATAAAATGTATAGAGTGGCAGCTTATTATAAGTAGAAATAACAGATAATTTTATAAAATTATATATGGGTTATTGAAATAGTACTTTTAGCATTATTGAAAATAATTAGTTTCAAAATGTTCAATTTAAATGTTCAAACCAGAAATAAAAAATATGGTTTCTTCAAAAACATCTTTTAACTCCATCTTTAAGACTATTAAATGTGTAGTTCTATGATATTATGATATGACACAGCTAACGAAGAAATACTACTTTTAATTATTATCCAGAATGACCCCAACAGATATTTCGATTAGCTATTCAAATTTTTTTTCTAAGAGAACATATTGTCATTAAAAAGTAACTTTAACAAATCATGATTCTTTTCTCAGGCCAATTAAACGTAGTTTGGAACATTTATGCAGAATCATTTACAGCCTAATAATATATATTTTTATATTATTGTATTATAAAATTTATTTCCTTTAGTAGTCTTCTTCATATTTAAAAACCAGTAGTAAATGTGATTTACTCAGCTTGATCTCCAATTCAGATATAATAGATTCTTTCTGTTGTGGATAATTTCCGAGTGAATTACTGTTGCTTCTTAACTCTTCAGTAATTTGGCATTTGATTTTGGGTTAAATGGTACTTACATTTTGACAGTGTATGAAGTGCATCATTTTAGAGGATGTAACAATTTTATATAAAGGAGACCTTAGTATACATTTTTGTCATCTTTGCTCAATAGATCCACTGATAATTTCCATAATTGATGTCAGTATTTAAAAGGCCTCAGTTTTTGAAAAGAATGAAAGGTAGATTTATGATTTCAGTTTTTTTAAGTTTCATTTCCCAAAATTTTATTATTCTGCTTTGGTTTAATAGGTAAGTAGGACTTTTCACACACCATTGCATGTACCTCCGTGATTTTAAACTTAAATTGTTCCCTTATGGTAAACTGTATCCATTTGCAGCCCCTGATGAACTTTGAACAAATCATTCTGGTTTATTAAATTATACATTCTAATCCAGAAGAGTCCAAGACTCATGTCATAAAATGCATCTGCTTGCTCTGAAATGGTGTCAGGAGGAGATGTACCTGATTCAGAAATTTATTTGATCTTTGTCTCTGTCTATCTGAAGGATGTGATTCATTTATGATATTGTCAGAAGTGTAACTTTTATATTTGCTGCTTTTTTGCAAACATTTTAGTGATATATTTATAACTAAAGTTATCCAGCACACACATTTTTCTGTAGTTGAGATATTGTTGCCTATGTATTTATTTAACCAGAAATTGTTGCTGTATGACAAACTACAAACACATATTTGCTTCTGTTTTGATAGCCTTTCAATCATTATTGAAACAGTCACCTGAACAGTAGAAAAATGTTCAAAGCTAAACTATTAGATATTCACATTTCTTTTTCTTTCTTTCTCTTTTTTTAAAAAATAACATTCTGGTGGTAGCAGATGTATGTGAACAATCTTAAATTTAGTTGAGTGACATTTTGCTTTTCTTGCCAATGTAAAAATATGCTCCCAGATCTCTTTACTGTGGTCCACCCACCCTTGCAAGGGATTTATAACCTTTGGCTACAAAGAATGTAGGGGCATATTTATTTATGAAAGCCACCCTAGTTAGGATGCTTTGCAGGGTGGCTGAATATAGAGGCAGCTAATTGGCGGGTGTGGTTTTTACTGCTGATTTTAACCCTTTTTGGTGCTAAGAAAGATTAGTTGATCTTGGAAATAGTTCTTACATCCAAGGTATTCAGACTCATCTCTGTTGCATCAGTCTCCATTACATATTCCTGTGGAAGCAACTCCTCTAGCTACAGTCCTAACAGGAGCAGTTCCAGTAGGGAGGAGCCTGAAACTGGAATGTGTTGCAAGAAGGTCCTAAATGGTAGCTTCTTAGAGGGACATAGGGATCCTTGGGGTTATTTCAGTGAGCAGAATGCTGATTGATTCCAAATGGGTTCTAGGCTTGTTTAGTATGTCTTTAACTATAAGGGGCACAGTGGGCATTAGAGGCTCAAGAGAGGTACCCTAGCATCCCAGAGAATCACTATAGATTGATGATTCATCATAAAACTTTCTATCAAGTGATTTTTGTCCTCAGTTACTACATTTTACTGTTAGTTATTGCTTTCTCTGTCCCAATTTTATTTGCAAGGTACATTCCTACTTTGTATTACATGATGGACCTAACTAGATATGACCTGAATGATTTGAGATTTACATTAAATATTACTAGAAATGATGGAGTAATCTTACCTTTTCCAGAGAACAGAAGAGAGCTTAGGGACTTTTCATGCAAGATATACACATTGCTGAAAGTCCAAGAATATTATCCAAATAGAAACGTCTGGATATGATGCTTTTCTCACTTTGACTAATTTTTCAAATTCCAGTCCCTCTAAATGGATTTTACTCTCCCCCATAAGTAAACTTAAGTTGGAGCGTGTAAAGAACAATTACACATCCAGGCAGCCAGTCCTAGGGATGAAGTCAGCCCACTTCCATCTTGCCTAATTTGTCCTGTAATTCTGACTCTCATCTTGGATTTTTCACACCATCTCATCTACACTTTTGGAGTTGACACACTACATCATACAGTGCCTGGCTCCATTAATAAGACCCATCTTGATGCAATACACATTTTGAATCCAACATTCTGGATTGACCTCAGTAGCATGCTTCTCAAGAATGCTGTTTTAGTGCTTGATCTCTGACTCCTGTGCACCACAATGGCAGGGAAAAAAACCCACTTCTCCACCTTGGGTTTCATTTTGTGTGCTTTGAAACTGATGGAACTGTACTGTGTAGAATACAATGTTGGTATAGAAAGCATGTACATTGACTACCCATGATATAGTAATTATCTATTTTTACAAGCAGTCAAAGACAGACTCAGCCTTGATGTGACAGTAGATATAAAAGAATATAAATCTTCAGTGCCTTAGAGCAATTCATACAAATTTGCTTACGTTTAATTTTTGTTAAGATTCCTAGAAATATAAATACAAGCATTGTATCTGGACTTTAATATGGCTTGGAAGAATTTTTTCTGATGTCTTGGTGGAGAAGATAAAGACCTGTGAATGGAATAATAATTTGGAGCTAGAAGCCAATTTACTGACCTCTGGGCAAGGGAATTTCTATCAGAATATGTGACTAGTAAGGGACCTCAACACTGAGCAATCAGTGGAAGATTTATGGAGAAATTTTAAAAAAATATTTACAGGCTGGCGCAGTGGCTCACAACTGTAATCCCAGCACTTTGGGAGGCTGAGGTGGGTGGATCACCTGAGGTCAGGAGTTTGAGACCAGCCTGGCCAAAGTGATGAAACCCTGTCTACTAAAAGTACAAAAATTAGTGGGGCGTGGTGGCAGGTGCCTGTAATCCCAGCTACAGACTGAAGCAGGCGAATCACTTGAACCCACTAGGTGGAGGTTGCAATGAGTCGAGATCATGCCATTGCACTCCAGCCTGGATGACAAGAGCAAAACTCCATCTCAAAAGAAAAAAAAAGGATGGAGCTATTTTTCAATGGTATAGGAATAAAGCATTGAACTTCTCATCACCAGAAATATGAGTCACACTGGATGACACACATAAAAGATGCTATAGAAGGGGACTCCCTAATGGTGTGTGTGCATGTGTAGCAGAAGGGCTATGTGATCTCTAAGGTCTTTTCCAACTTATACACGGATAAGGGTCATCTGTGCAGTGTCATCTCATTAAAAAAAGAAAACAATAATTTCTTCATCCAACAAATATGTATTGGGTACATACTCTTGTGATTACAAGAACAGAGATGATTAATCCTCCCTGAGCTCCTTGAGAAGCCACCCACTTGAAAAAGGAGTAAGGGGAATACTGGGAAATAAAACCCCCGGTGGGTTTTATTTTAAACCTCAGGAGTTGGGAAAAACCCAGGAGGGAGAGTAAGATGCATCACTTGGATCTATTTGAGAAGGGAAAACTAGGTTAAAGGAGAAAAAAGCAGAACTGGAGTTATAATTTATCTTTTCATTATCTCTAGCATAGGGATACTACAATGCATAAAAAAATGAAAAATTTAGAGTTCGTTGATCACTAATCAATTCTATGATTCTATTTAGGACTGTCAAATCTCTAATGAGCTTTTTTGCTCTTTTGCCTGTATCGTTTCAATCTGTGTAGCTATAGCTGCATCATATACTTTTAAAGATTCTGTTCCAATTGTTATCTGTTCTATTATAAATTGGGAGAAATCCTGAAGCTGTAGACTATCAATTCAAGGGGTCAACATCAAGTCAGCATAGCTACTGGCCCTGCTCTGAATTTGAATCTTTGCTTGATTAATTTATCATACATGGTGAATCTAGGCTATGCTGTAACAAAGGGATCCCCAAAAGTATAATAGCTCACAAACAGCAGTTTATTTCCTGTTTAGGCATCAGTACTGAAAGGGGAAGCAATACAGTGGGGTGACCCTTTTTCATATAGTCATTCAGAGAACCCAGGATGGTGGGAGCTATGCCATCTTCAACACGTGGCTTTCAAGACCACCTTACAGTTGTCTCCCTTCTAGCAAAATAGAAAGGAAAAAGGGCACATGTGGGAGGTTCTAGTGGGCCGATTCTGAAAGAGGCACACATCACTCAACTCACATTCTTTTGACTGAACCCAGTCACATGCTGGTATGATTTGGCTGTGTCCCCACCCAAATCTCACCTTGAATCGTAGCTCCCATAATCCCCATGTGTCATGAGAGGGACCCAATGGAGGGTAATTGAATCATGGGAGTGGGTTTTTCTTGTGCTGTTCTCATGATAGTGAGCAAGTTTCATGAGATCTGATGGTTTTATTAAGGGCAGTTCCCCTGCACACATGATCTTGCCTGCTGCCGTGTAAGATGTGCCTTTGCTCCTCCTTCACCTTCTGCCGTGATTGTGAGGCCTCCCCACCCATGTGAAACTGTGAGTTCATTAAACCTCTTTTTCTTTATAAATTGCCCAGTCTCAGATATTTCTTCATAGCAGTATGAAAATGGACTAATACACCTGCCATATCTAACTGCAAGGGAGACTGAGAAATATCTTACAGGTTACATAGAAATAAGAAAATAAAATAGAGCACTTAGTACTTTCTGCCATATCTGGACTTCTGTTCTACTGTGGGAAGACGACTTCCTCCAAACCCATAGTTCCTGTTGCTGTAAACCTGGTATAGCCTGCTAGATCTGCTTGATGTTAATTTTACTGCAGCCTTGACCATTGCTAATTTCAGTCTTCCAGGTTGCAAACTACAGAACTTGACCCTAGGTAATTTAAGCTGAAAAATAATTTATTAGAAACACAACAGATAACTCACTAAATTGACAGGAAGGCTAAAGAATCAGGCTCAGAAAAATAGGAACTAAGGGAAGTTGGTTGGCCAGAAACCCATGGAAATGCACACACAAGAGGCAACATTATTGGAATGCTGTTGGCCTCACAGTACATTGGATGCAATGGTTACACAGTTCAAAAATACCCCTCACTTTTCTGAGACATTTCTTCCAGATCCAGAGTCCTGAACTGGGCCATGCCATTGACTGGTTTAGACCATGCATTCAGGCCTGATTGCTAGAATTCAGGGAAGGGAATTTCTTCTATAATGGGGGGTACAGTCCTGGTGCTTACTGTAATATGCATAGCAGTGTATGCTGTAATTATAAGAGGGTCTCAGATAAACTAAAAAAGAAAAGCCAAATTCCAGTGTCCCTGATGTTGTAAGATGCCCCTGATGTCACGTTAGATCTACTGATGACCATGGTGATTCTCGTTGACTCCAGTTGGCCACATGCCTAGACTATGCTTTATTGCTATGCCTAGACTATGCCTTTTTGCCCCTCCTGAAATGTGTGTTTTCACCACTTTCACTGGTTTATTATACTAGCCTGCCTAGTAATCTCTATGAATCTTTCTCAGGCCCTTTTTGATGCTAGCTGAGCTTTTCAGGTCCTTTCCTAGAACACTTGGCCTTGTTTGGATAATTTAATTTAGACCTGGGACCTATGTGATAAGTTGCAGGGCCATCACTCAGACATTTGACTCATCTCCTGGGGGGTTTTCTCATCTGTAAAATGAATAAATCGGCTCAATTCCCATTAGTCTCAAAGGGACACCAAAGCTTAACAAGATCGTGCTTCGAGATATTTGGAACACAGGGTGGCATTATCACATTATTATTTTCACAAGCTGTTAACCTGAAGGGGGAAAATAAAGAGTGGAAATTTAATGCCAGAGAGGTTTTGGCACTTTGTCAATTCAACATTAGCTTTGAGGGCTTTTGGAATTTTGCCTGAAATTTTCAACACCAAGTGGCTAAAAGCTGTGTTTTTCTGGGCTTGTGATATTCCTGTCCCCAGGGATGGCATTAAGCACTTGCGAAGGATGAACTGTGCCAGGCCTATCTTCCAGTGTCCCACAAACAGACAAAAAAGCAATGCACACTCTAAATTGCTGTGCGAACCCACATTTTCTACTTGGAACAGCACCTCTGACTTGTGCCAGTTGAAAAGGGATGATGGGAAGAGAGTAATCCACGATTGCATGTGTTAAATACATTCACTATGTGACATGTGGGGCAATCATGGCTGGGAGGCTTCTGTTTGGGTGCTCGGATGGACCCTACTGAAGATCACAGGACCTTTATAGGTCTTTCACAATCTCCCACATCAGTCTTTTTTGAAAGAGAGCTATTGCTTATGCAAAAGTCACCTTTGCCAACTAAACCAAAGACTGGGCTAATTAGAAGCTAGGAAAGAGAAATACATCCTCTTGGAACTTCATTTTGGGATTTTGGACGGAAGAGAAAGGCGGGAAGACCTGCTAGAAACTGGGGAAACATTTATTCATTCCCTGTAATTTATGTTTAAGCTATGTGATCATAATTACACCAAAAGATTCTAAGTGGTTTACTTTATTTGGACAAGAACTATTTTCAAATACATAGGATTCCACTTAATGCGCCTAAAACACATATGCACATATATTTTAAAACTAACATGCTTCATATATTAAAAGATGATAAATTTTCAGTGTCAAGAGCTAAAAAGTATAGTTTTGAATGAATATGCTTACACTTCTTAATGTATATATACATTTTGTATTTTCATGAAGACCTACAAATCTGTGCTTTGTCAGTGGAAGAAGGGGGGCTATTTACATTTTAGAGCAAAGTACAGTGATCACTAATTTATCAAAAACTGATAGGAAATGAAGCTTCTGTATAAATGAAATCTATCAATAATGGACAGTTACTTTTTTTTCAGTCAACACGTTTTGAATGACATTGTTTCTAAACTACATTGTAGTATTCTGTCTCATTTTATAGCAATGACTATTCATTTATCATTGTAATATATATCTGTATTCATTTTAGAAAATATGAAATGTTAAAAAATATATCTCACCATTAATCCAACAAAGACCCCTATTGTTAACATTTCTGTGAATTTCCTTCGAGTTTCTGAAATGTGTATACACTAGGTATTAATATGAATATATATAAATATAGCTCTTAAACATATTTTCAACATTTTTAACTGTGCTTTTAAAAACATAATATTTTAATTTCTGTCATTAAAATTTCTTAAAGTTTTATGGTACAATGTGAATGAGTAATATGAAATCACATAGACATATAATTTATTGAACTATGCCACTATAGTTATCAATGTCAACATTGAGTGTTCATATATTTTCATATTTTTGTTTCCTTACAAGAGATTACTGTGAGTATAATAACAATTTATATAACATTTTTAAGGATATTGATATATATTGTTACATCCCTAGAACTGTTGTGCTAGTTCTGTTAATTTAATAGTTTGAAAGTGGCCTGTGTTTAAAACCTGAATTTCTTTTTTAATTGTTGAGGCTTAACATTTTCACATTTTGTGGCAAAGTTGATTTATTCTGTGAATTGTCTATTGTTTCACTGAGATTTTATGTGTTAAATATTATGTATATATTATTAAGCTTTTGCATTCGTATATGTGAGATATATTTTCCTAGATTGCATATTTCCATCTCTAGAATTTTAAAATTTTTTGGAAATAAAACCTACTTAGTATCCCATTCACCTATATATTTTTGTGTTTTTTGAAAACTTGTTTCAACTTTATCATTTGTCTTAAGTTCATTGAAATTTCGGTGTATGGCATAATGAGAAATAATAGTTTTATTTTATTCCAAGTAGTTAACCCTTTACCTGAGCACCATCTACTGAGTCGTTTGTTCTCTACTAGTTTGTAGCACAGAACAAAGGACTCAGTAGATGGTGCTCAGGAATCTTTACCATATGTTAAAAATAAATCCATTAGAATCTCTTTCTGAACTATCTTCCTGAGTAGACATGGTTTCACATGTCTATTCTAGTACCTATATTTTACTGTCTTAAATATTACATTTATATGATGAATTTTAATATCTAGTAGGGAATTCTCCACTTCATCTATTTTCGTGTTCTTGGATGGTGAAACTCATTCCAGATAAACTTTACAATTGTATAGTTAAGAAATTATTTAGAGACTTTAATAGCAATTGCATCAAATCTGTAAACTAATATAAGAACTGATACCTTTGCAAATTTGTTCTTACCATCTAGGAACACTGTGTAGATAAATAAATATTGATATAAATATGCATAAGAACATGAATAGATATAGATATCAGGTGAATAGATATAGATATCAGGAAAGATTTGAAATTTCATATGTTATATATATATATATATTTTTTTTTTTTGAGACGGAGTCTCACTCTGTCGCTCAGCCTGGAGTGCAGTGGTATGATCTCAGCTCACTGCAACCTCCGCTTCCTGGGTTCAAGTGATTCTCCTGCCTCAGCTTCCCGAGTAGCTGGGATTACAGGCCCATGCCACCATGCCCGGCTAATTTTTGTATTTTCAGTAGAGACGAGGGTTCACCATGTTGTCCAGGCTGGTCTCGAACTCCTGACCTCAGGTGATCCACCGCCCGCCTCGGCCTCCCAAAGTGCTGGGATTACAGGCGTGAACCATCATGCCCGGCATATTTTTTACTTTACTTACTATGATTATTCCTATGTAAATGGATTATGGATTATTTCCTTCTTTTTTTTTTTTTGAGACAGAATTTCGCTCTTGTTGCTCAGGCTGGAGTGCAATGGCGCGATGTCGGCACGAGCCACTGCGCCTGGCTATTCCCTTCCTTTTTTTCCACCTCTAATTGGTTATTACTAGAATATAGGAAGCAATGGCTTTTTGTCTTATTGATTTGTATCTTTTCAACTTATTAAAATCTCTTAATAGTACTTCAGAATTTTTTTAGTGGATTCTTTTGAGGTTGTTAACCATGTAATTTTCTCAACTGCAAATAATACTAAATTGCCTCTTCCTTTCCAAAAGTCTTATTGTATTGATTAGAAAATTCAACCTAAGCAACATAGGTTGTCTTATTATCCATAGTTGATGGCGATGAGTTATGGTCTGTTCTTGCATTGTGGTATTGCTGTTTGCTTTTAACGGGCAGTTCTTTATATGTTGCTTTTTGTTTCTATTTTATGGTATGTTGTTTAAGTTTTTACATCTCTGCTTAAAAATGAAATTCACCTGTAGTTTGTATTTCTCTCAAGTTTGAATCAGGGCTATGCAAGCTTCATAAAATGAAAAGCTTCCTAGATTTTCCTTTGGTCTCTAATTTCATATAGCATGGTAATTACATGTTCCTTGAAAGTTTGAAAACAATTCTTAATAAAGCCATTCAGCCACAATGTCTTTTCTTATAAATATTTTAAAATAACATTTTCATTTCTTCCATGGTTATTAGATATTCAGGTTTTCTACAATATCATAAGTAAATTCTGGTACTTACTTTCCAAGATATATCAGTGAATATCTTGAGATTAACTATCATATTATTTTGTTTAAAATTTCTCTCTGCATACTCCTTTATTACTTTTAATATTTATAATTTTGTTAATTGAAGTTTTATAACAATCAGCTATTGTGTTAATCAATTCTGTATTTTCTAATTAATACACTTTGATATTTTAAAGTAATATTTAGTTTGCCTGTTAACTTTAGATTTTTTTTTTTTTTTTTTTTTGAGATGGAGTCTCTGTTACTTAGAATGGAGTGCAGTGGCATAATCTCAGCTCAGTGCAACCTCTGCTTCCTGGGTTAAAGTGATAAGTGATTCTCCTGCCTCAGCCTTCTGAGTAGCTGGGATTACAGGTGTACGCCACCACACTCAGCTAATTTTTGTATTTTTTTTTTCTTTAGTAGAGATAGGGTTTCATCATGTTGGCCAGGCTAGTCTCGAACTCGTGACCTCAGATGATCTGCTTGCCTTGGCCTCCCAAAGTGTCAGGATTACAGGCTTGAGCCATCATGCCTGGCCAACTTTAGGTGTATTTTTGTTGTTCTATTTATTTTTTCTTCAGTTTAATGCATAGTTAATTTATTTGTTTTGATGAATTAATATTTTAACAACAAAGTTAAGGTTTTGAATTTGTTCTAATTTAGTTGTGTTCTCGATCTAATAAGCAGTATCCTCATTTTCTTTATATTCTTTACATTGTAAAGATTTTGTAATTACATATTTTTTCCTATGACTCAACTATTATAGAAGCACTTAAAATTTTTATTTAATGACAATTCTAAAAATGTTAAATATTAAGACAATAATTTCTTATTTTGTTAAATTGAAGCCATCAAAGATGGCCTTTACAATTTTTACTTTGGGGGATTTGTGTAGGGATTTTTTTTAGTTTCATATAGAAATATAATCCTACATTCCACTGATACTTGAAAAGAGTTTCTGATCTTTCTTTTTAAGGTACAAAGAGTTCTTAACGTTTATTAATTAATCAAATATTCACATTCTTGATCCCTACTTTATTTTTTGTTTCCGTGATAGATAACAGGGATTCCCTGATAGATAACAAATAGATAGATATCTATTTGCTGATAGATAACAGATAACTGATAAGTTACAAACTTATTCTCAACATTTCTGAGTTATTTCATTTTAACTGATCATTTCATAAGCAGTATGTAGCTGAATTTTGTTTTAAACATAAACACAAGTTGTTTTCACTAATCAAGAACTCATTTTAATAACATAAGAACAAACTATTGTTAAGTTTGATCTTCTTTTGCCTTTTTTTGTTTTGTGTTTCTCATATTTCATTGCTTTTTTTGTTTTTCATATCAATTATATTTTATTTATTGTCTCAAATTGGAATATAAACATTCAATTTTTATTCTGTTGGTAGTTAATTCCAGATGTGTAATAATAACATATGTATCTGGTTTTAATAATAAAAACTAAAATTTCATGTTAATTTATCCTTCTGCAATATTTTAAGTGAATGTTCACTCATTCAATAAACATTTGTTGAGGACCTACTGCTTGCTGGGCATTGACCTAGGATTGGGAGTACAATAGAAACCAGGATAGATGCATTTCCTATTCTCTTTAATTTCTCCCCTATCTCATTATTCTCCTTTTCACTTCTTAGTTTGTTGTTTCTGTATCTCTTTTATTTATATTTAAAACTTGTCTTTCAAGAACTATTTTTTGACATATGCATTGTTTTGTGATCTTTTAACATTTAATTAGATTTAGTGTATATTTTATTCATTGTATTTATTCATGTATTTTTTACTTTTAAGTTCAGGGGTAAATGTGCAGGTTTGTTGTGATATAGGTAAATTGCATGTCACGGGGGTTCGGTGTATAAACTATTTTGCCACCCAGATAATAAGCATAGTACCTGATAAGTTAGTTTTTTGATGCTCATCCTCCATCCTCCCTCCAGCTTCAAGTAGGCCCTGGTGTCTGTTGTTCCTTTCTTTGTGTCCATGTGTTCTCATCATTTAGCTCCCACTTATAAGTGAGAACATGTGGTATTTGGTTTTCTGTTCCTGTGTTACTTCACTTAGGATAATGGCCTCTAGCTGCAACCATGTTGCTGCAAAAGACATGATTTCATTCTTTTTGTGGCTGTTTAGTATTCCATGGTGTATATGTACCACAGTTTCTTTATCCAGTCTACTATTGACAGGCATTTAGGTTGACTCTGTGTTTTTGCTGTTGTGAATAGCACTGTGATTAGCATACATGAGCATGTGTCTTTATGGCAGGATGATTTATATTCCTTTGGGTATATATCTAATGATAGGATTGTTGGGTAGAATGATAATTCTGCTTAGAGTTCTTTGAGAAATGGCCAAACTGCTTTCCATAATGGCTGAGCTAATGTACATTTCTACCAGCAGTGTGTAAGTGTTCCCTTTTCTCTGCAATCTTACCAGCACCTGTTATTTTTTGACTTTTTAATAATGATCATTCAGACTGGTATGATATGGTATCTTATTGTGGTTTTGATTTACATTGCTCTAATGATTAGTGATGCAGCATTTTTTCATATGCTTGTTGGCCACATGTATGTCTTCTTTTGAAAAGTGTCTGTTCATGTCCTTTGCCCACTTTTTAATGGGGTTGTTTTCTGCATGATGGTTTGTGTAAGTTCTTTATAGATTCTGGATATTAGACCTTTGTTGGATGCACACTTTGCAGATATTTTCTCCCATTCTGTAGGTTGTCTGTTTACTCTGGCGATAGTTTCTTTTGCTGTGCTGAAGCTCTTTAGTTTAGTTAGGTCTCATTTGACAATTTTTGTTTTTGTTGCAATTGCTCTTGGCATCTTCATCATGAAATTTTTGCCAGGTCTTATGTTCAGAATGATAGCTCCTAGGTTATCTTACCTTGTTTTAATAGTTTTAAGTTTTATACTTAAGTCTTTAATCCATTTTGAATTGATTCTTATATATAGTATAAGGATTTTAAACTATTGTTTATACTACACTTTTTCTATTCTTATATTTATTTTTATTTTATTTCACTTTTTGAGACAGACAAAAAAACATTACATACTTGAATATCAGATAATGTGTTTTGGGGACACTTGCGCATGAATTTTAGCTGGGCTGGGTATAAAATTGTTGACTCTTTATGATTCATTGAAGTATTCCATAATTATTGCTTTATTATCTTTCAGTAATTTGTGTTGAAGAAAATTTTAATGAAAATATAGTTTTTATTTTTATATTATTATTGGAGAATAAACTGCATTCTATTTTAAATTACTGTCTAGCACGCAATAATTAATTATAATAGCTAAAATTTATACTGCATTGCTATATACTAAGTGTTCTTCTAAGTATTTTACATATGCTAACTCTTTAAGTCGTTTTATAATCATAGCAGTCCTATAAAATGGGAACTGTAATTCTCATTTTACAGGTGAAGAATCTAGGTCACAGAGATGCTAAGTAAATTTTTCTGACTACATGGAGACTAGCAAGTGAAGCTAAAAGGCAGCCAGCTCAGCATGCTGGATCTTAACTTCCATGCTCTGATGCCTGTACTATTTTTTTTTTTTTTTTTTTTGAGACAGACTCTCGCTCTGTCGCCCAGGCTGGAGTGCAGTGGCGCCATCTCGGCTCACTGCAAGCTCCGCCTCCCGGGTTCACGCCATTCTCCTGCTTCAGCCTCTCCGAGTAGCTGGGACTACAGGCGCCCGCCACCACGCCCGGCTAATTTTTTGTATTTTTTAGTAGAGACGGGGTTTCACCGTGGTCTCCATCTCCTGACCTCGTGATCTGCCCGCCTCGGCCTCCCAAAGTGCTGGGATTACAAGCGTGAGCCACAGCGCCCGGCCACCTGTACTATTAATAAACAAATATTTTTCAACTTAAAATAGGAAAGTAAATGAAAATATTAAATTGTTTTCTGTAGGGTTCAAAACATAGCTTCATGTATGATATCAATTTCTTGATATTTTTTTCTTGATTTCTTTCAAAACATAATATACTTGCTTGATAAAAGTAGGGAAAAGATGAGAAAGAGAAGAAAAGCATTGATGTGCTAGAGGTGACATATGGTGTCTGATTTGATCTTCTCAATACTACTTTGAGATATACTACACGAAATAAAATTGTAAAATCATGTCATACAAGTTCAAGTCCAGTGCTATTCCCTCTGCACTGTGAGTCTGAAGGACAGTCTATGTGCAGGCTATAAAGAAGAAATCAAAGACAACCACTCTGTCAGCTATACTCCTACACATGAATAAAGTTACTTTTAGCAATATAATTTTTAAAAAATAAATAACATATTTCTAATTTAAAACGATGCCTAACTAGTATCCCCTCATGCAACTGCTTCTAATTCTCCATTAGCATACCTACAAAGTCACAGTAAAAAATGAAAATGAATATTACCATCGAAATCACAGATGACTGACAACCTTTTGCTAGGATCTTAGAGGCATGGGCACTGACAACAGAATCAATGAAGGTGCCTGTAACCCCAGCACTTGGGGAGGCCAGGGTGGGCGGATCATCTGAGGATGGGAGTTCGACATCAGCCTGACCAACATGGGGAAACCCCGTCTCTACTAAAAATACAATATTAGCTGGGCGTGGTGGCACATGTCTGTAATCCCAGCTACTCAGGAAGGCTGAGGCAGGAGAATTGCTTGAACTTTGGAGGCAGAGGTTGCAGTGAGCCGAGATTGCGCCAGCCCGGGCAACAAGAGTGAAACTCGGTCTCAAAGAAAGAAAGAATCAGTGAAGGTGGACAACATTGAGAACACATGCTTCAGCTCATGAACGAAGCAACCTCAAAATCTGAACTGGCAAGGTGAATGGGAATGGTCTGATTGTGGTGAGGGTAGTCAGGTTTTTGTTGCTCCGTCCCCATGCTCCACACACCACACCACCTTTCTTTAGTCACATTAATAACTTTCTTCCCCTCAGTCTTCCCTATGTAAGTCAATACTGAGCTGATCAAAAGAAATGCTGGAATTCATTCTTCTTTCTTTCCTTTCTTTACCACTATTCCATCTTTCCCATTTACATCTAATCAACCACCAAGTCTTGTTGAGTTTATCTTCAAGAATGTATCTTAAATATGTAACTTTTCCTCATCACCATTGTCAACACCCTGGCCTAAGCCACCATCGTCTCTCACCTTCATCACGACCATAGCCTCCTACACTGAGTTCCCTGCCTGCTCTGATCTAGTCTCCACAAAACACCCAGTGTGAACTTATTAAAACTTAAACTGCATTAATATTACCTGCTTATTTCAGTAGCATCAAATTTCCCTTTATGCCAAATTCCTTGCCATATCCTAACTCCAAAGTCCTGTGTGATCTGGTCATTGTCTCTTCATATTGCCTCAGCCACATCAGCCTATCAGTTCATTGAACACATAAAGCTCTTATTTATTTATTTATTTATTTATTGCCTTAGAGGTTTGCATATCACAGTCCTTGTGTTTGGAATGTTTTCCTTCTTCTTCACCTGGCAGCCTCTCCCTCATGATTTGAGTATTAAGTGGCAGCTCCTTATAGAAGTTCTTCACAATTACCATTATTCTCTCAAACTGCACCCTAGTGTTTTTCCTTTATCTTGTTTATCACGATTTATCACTCCTTAATTAAATAATTTTACTTGTTTATATTGTTTGTCTTTCCATTAAAACCATAGGAGGGCAAGGACCATACCTAGTTTCTGTGAATGCTCAGGGCCTGCCAAAGGGTTGATACTACATAAACATTTCTTCAACAAATGAATCAGAGAATCCACCAGATGCTGCAGCCCTCAAGAAACAACAGGAGAGGAAATAAATGGTGGCATATTTCAACGTGGTGGCATATTTCAACATTCTTACAAGTGAAGGGTAAGATAGAGGGAAAATCTTGGGAACATTCACAAATAGCACTGTGGTCTTTTTTATACTCCACTAGAGCAGAATGCCAGAGGGCAGGGGTAAGAAAAGATTCTGCTGCACCCACTGAAGCTACACTAAGCAGTTGCCTCCTAACACCAAATATGGGGCATGAGGCTATGCTTGTCAAACAAACTTTTTACCTACAGACCTAAGAAGACGACATTGGTAATGGGGAACTAAGTAATTTAGAATAGCTTTTCCATTGAAGACAACTTAAAAAAGGTGGATAACACGTAATACAATATTATACAGCTATAAGAGGGAGTGAAGAATATCTTAATTTACTCATACAAAGTGATCTTTGGGATGTATTATTGAAAGAACAAAAGAAAGAGTCAGAAAGGTATATACAGTATTCTACTTTTCATGTAAGAATGGCAGAAAGGGGGTGGTAATAAGTGTCTGTACTTATATGTTTTTGTTTGCCAAAAAAGAAACAACAAAAGGAAAACCTAACTAACAAAACTAACAAAAATGTTTACCTATATGTGGACAGAGGAAGCATAGCAAAGTGGGCAGTGATGAAAATAAAACCTCCTTGAATATACCTGGTTTTAAAGTCTTAAACTTGGAACAAGGTAAATATATTCATAGAAGAAAACCAAATAAGAAAACAAAATAAGGGAATCTCTAAAAGCAGAAAATTAATGAAAACAAATGAATCTAATTGTTTGTGCCATAACCACACAAAGAAAAAAATTATTTCAGGTGACTTTGGGACATAATATTCTGACTACTGGTAAAAGATTTTAAAGAAAAACATTCTTTAAAAGAATATTATGTAAGGGAATACAGAACTACAAGGAAATCTTAAACTTTACTCGATAGTGATATTGGTATTACTATACTGTAATTATTTTACAGTGTTTTAATTTATAATTTACATAATGCGAGTAATTATCTTACTGTTATAAGGAAACAAGATTTTTAGATATGAGAAAAAAATTCAGTATAAAGCTAAAAAATAATGTAAAATTCTGCATTATTAAATATAAAATAGCAATATAAGCATAAAATTTTATTTTTATTTAAAAAATGTATATTCTTAGTTCTTTTCCATGAAAAAGCATAAAAGAAATAATAACTCAACAGAAATTAGTGCACCTAGTTCGTGGTCTCCAAATACTATTCCAGTCTGTAAAAACCAGAATTACTTAGAGGAGTGGCTGATTCCAGGTCTCAGGCAAAAAATATACAAAATACACAAGGAAGGTTCCAAAGACCAATAGAGTAGTGTGAAAGTAGACAGAGGCTTTTCTGGCTAAAGATGAGAATATTTGGGCATAAAAAAGATAATGAAAGCAATCATTGGAAACAGAATAAATATGTAAAAGCCTATGTGTTTATAACAAAACTATAAAAAGAGAGAAATTATTGGACACCACTGTAACAAGTAGAGCAACACTCTTTAAAAATATGATTAATATGAAAAAATTAATCACATATTAAGTTTCTCCAGCATGAACTATATTTTGGGCAACCAAATAAACCTAGGTAATAAGATCAATTTCTGCTTTACAAAGTTCCAGGCAATAAATATAGGAAAAGTGAAGTGATTAGAAAATCACAATTTTGCAACCCCAATGAAATAATAGATTATGATCTAAGACAATCATGAATGGATGAAGCCACAAGATGAAAGGTTGATGGGAAATTATACCAAGGACGCATCAGGTTGTCATCACTTGAACCCACTTATTCATCAATCTCAGCATCAGTAAGAATGTATCTTCTTGCTGTGATTCAACCCGAAGTACACAGCATCACCACAGTACATATCCCTGTACAAATAATAAAATTCAAATCTAATCCAGTCTTTGTGGCTAACTTCCACTATAGGAAATACGGCAGGTGAAGGATCAAGTTAAATGACAACTTAAAGAAGCCAACTGAAAAACTGAATGTGTGATATTCTGTGAGAAAATTGACTCGGGTTCTTCAATAAATCAATGAGATTAAAAATAAAATTATTTTTAAAAAAGAAGAAAGAGGAAGCTACTGTACATTAAATGAGATTTAAAGGATGTAACAACCAAATACAGTATGTGGGCTTTGATTGGCTTCTGACTCAAACAAACCGAGACAATTAGAAAAAGTTTAGTATTAGATAGTATCAAAATACCATTAATCCTTTTCTTAGTTGTATTGATGACAACATAGGCCATAATTATTGAAGAAAACTTCCATGTAATTTTAGAGATAAATATTGAAATTCTAGGGGTAAAATAGCCTGATATCTGGCATTTATTTTAAAAATAGTTGAGAAAGAAGAAGAGAAAGAAAAAGAGACAGGAGGAAGACAGGTAAAGAGGAGGGAAGGCAGAGAAGGAGATGTAAAGTATAAGAAAATCTTAATAATAGTTAAAATCTGGGTAATGGATACATGAGAGCTCATTGCAACATTCTGTTTTGTATATTTAAAATTTTTCAGAGAAATAAGAATATTGAATTTATAGCTTGGTGAAGTAAGCAGTCTTGGTTAGTTGGCTAGTTAAATGAGACAAATACTTTATTCCTCATTATAAGTGATATGTGTTCTTTGTGTTTGCCAGTTATTTAATATAAAGATGTTAGGAGTATAATCCTTTAAAAGGGGGCATGAAATAACTATCAAGAAAGGGAGCAATTACTTTGCTGAGATCTAGGAGAGGAGGGGAACCCAGAAAGTAGAACTCAGCATTCAAGGTAGTACATCCCTCATAAGAATGTCATCAGGACTGAGAGGTTAGTGATTGTCAAGTGCTTGCAGCAATGACTGGAATGTGCATGCTAGTTAAATAACTAAAATAATTTTAATATGTGATCGGTTTCCATACTACATTATGCATATTTCAGTTTTGCTTTATTTTCAATTTATTTTTAATATATCATCATAAAACGTACAAAGATTTCTGGATATTGGCATCATACTTTTTTGGTTTTGTTTTAGAGAATCATGGGATGTATATAGGGCTTCTATTCTAAAAGCACTAGTCTTTCTTGGGCTGGGCAGATTTTTCTCATCCTGTTTATAGCTACCCCTTGTATTTTTTCTGGAGTTGATTGTCAATATGGGGCATCTTCACAATGACCATGTCATCTGATGGTCATCTCAACACCATATAATGATGTCCGTGATCAACATTACTTTGTGTAGATTAAAAATAATAGTTGTTAAGCAACATTTCATCAGGGTCACATGATAACCAATAATTAAAACAATTTTTTCAATTTGGTTGGCTGTTTTGATATTTGCATACATTACCTATGGTAAATGGATGCAATAGAGATGCTAGAACAAAATTCTAGCATTATCTTTGAAGTTCTTTGTTTGAATATTCACTATGTCCTCTAAAGAATGGCCCAAGATCTTCCCAGCCATGTTCCCATGTGGATATGGGTACCAAATCTGAAGGGAAAACATCTATTTTCAAAAAGGGCTGGTCAGCCCAAGGAAAAGTGTCCTTGAGGCATTTGTGAACTTATGCAGGCCACCAAGTTTGCTCCATTTATTCATCTTGAGGAGCATCAGTGTTTGTATAGAGGCACGAAGGTGGTATAGGGGTGAGAAGGTGGTACGGAGGTCACAATTTTGTTTCTTGCTCTTGTCTTCACCTGCTCCAATCTGTGGCCTGAAGCTACACCGCAATTCTGATAGGTCACTATTAACAATGCCAAGTAGCAATCTGTCAGGAAGAATTATAAATGAGCCAAAGAACAGGTGGTTAATGCAAAAGGAATCTCAGACAAATAGGAGGCATAAGTCTTTCCTCTATACTTCCTTTCCTCTGTTTATTGTCCTGATATCAAATTAGCTGCTGGAGCTTAAAAGCCTATTATTCTCAGGATGTCTTTCAGACAGTTTAACTCAATAGTTATAGGGCAAAAAATAATTCTCTCTCTCGGAGGTGGAAGGGAAGGGGAAACAGAGCACACACGACTTTCAGATAATTTTTTTCTTTAGAAGAAAATTAAAGAAACTTAGGGGACTTCCAAGAACCAAGGGGCCCACAAATTAGTGTTAGATTCATGCTAGAAATCCAGGCCAGATACTATAGGGCAAGATTATTATGGTTCCCAATACTGTCCAAAGACAGTAATCTGTGAGTACCATGTCTTAGGTGCTATGTGACTATCCATCTTGAATGGAGTGCCTGTGCTGGACAGCATGGACAAGTTAACCACTCTAGGATTCTGCTTCTACACAGACATGATAAGGAGGTTGGATTAGTTGCTCATTTGGATCTTTGGAAACTGCTATTCTAGTATGATGGCTTCATGTGCTAGGGCAAGTGGCCTGCTTCTGAAACTTACAAATATTTGTTTTAGCAGGATAAGAAAAATGTGGATTATTTTCATCTTACTATTTAATAGTAGCAGAATGTCTATGTGGTTACATCTCTGCCTCAATAGCAAATGACAAATACTAATATAATCAAGTTGATTTGGGGTTCTCAATAAGCTCTCACAAGCTGGAACTGCTAACGAGATGCTTTAAAAATATTCACCTTTGTATAGTGAAACAACTTTGGAAAATGTAACTTAAGAATATATGAGTATTTATTTATAGCCCACCTTTTGGCTGAGATTTGAGATGACGTTTTTCTTTCAACAAAACTCTCAAGTGGCACACCATGATTTGTAATTTTATTTGGCTATTGTCTGCATATGCAGACAGTTGAAATGCAGAAAGTTGAAAAATTATTCAAATCCTGCCAAGTGTATTTACAGTTACTTTTCTGTGACTCAGATTCCCTCCTTCAAAACATTTTAAAATCTCCATATAGAATCAAGATTGGACTTTTCAGAGAAGGGAAAAAGTAAATGAGAGAGACCAAGTTTTTGTCTTTTCTCAGAGAATGATGAAGTAGATTTTAGAGTCTTAAACTACACTGAAGGGCTGGGTTGGCAATAAATCTCTACTTGCAACTTGAACTACTCAGTCTCCATCGATGTTTCACACCTGTGTCTGACTGGCTCATAAGAATTAGGAATACTCTTCATAAGCATCTTAGAGTGGATCAGAACCAGATCATTACCCGAAAGGGAAAGGCAGTTTTCTCCTGAGTCCTTACCTCATTACAATTTTTTCTTATCAACTGACCCAAATTTAGGCTTTGCAGATAGAAATGACATGTATCCGACAGCATATTAGCCTAAATGATTCAATATAAAGGTCAAACCTCACATAAAAGAAGAGTCCATTAAAGAAGTTTACAACATTCCCCAGAATTGCTCTTCTCATTTAATAATCCCAGCACTTTGGGAGGCTGAGGTGGACGGATCATGAGGTCAGGAGTTCGAGACCAGCCTGGCCAATATGGTGAAATTCTCTCTCTATTAAAAATAAAAAAAAAAAAAAACAACTAACCAGGCGTGGTGGTGTGCCCCTGTAGTCCCAGCTACTAGGGAGGCTGATGCAGGAAAATCACTTGAACCTGGGAGGTGGAGGTTGCAGTGAGCCGAGATCACGCTATTGCACTCCAGCCTGGGTGACAGAGCAAGACTCCGTCTCACAAAAATCAATCAATCAATCAATAATAAGATTTGCCCATCTTAAAATATTATTCTCAGCACTCTCTACTCTCTTGCCTCCCTCACATTCTTCCTCAGGCTCCTTCATGTTTTCTTTCTGCCTCCAGCAGCATCCTCTCTCATCCCTGCTTACATATCCACCTATGGAGTCCTTCCTCCCATCAAGCATGGCCTGCTTCCAGGTCCCATCTCTCAGGCTCTGAGAAATAGTGCTTTAACTCCTGCCAGCCCTTGTGGCATTTACTATATAGATGTCTGTTCATGTTGCCCCTGCCCTGTGTTAGAACTATATATGCTTATGTGTTTTCTTCTAGACTGTAAACTTGCAGACAGATGTGGTTGATGTTGACCTTTGTATTTATTGCATGATATCCTACATAATGGATGTTCCATAAATTTTTTGAATTGAATTCACTTGTATTTAGTCTGTCTTAATGTATAATTAATAATGTACACATATATGTCAATGATACAGGAGAACGAAGTAAAATGAAGGTTAAATGTAAAGAGGAAACGAGAGTAGAAACTTCAGAGATTATCAGTGTTCATTTTTTGCACTAGGATGCGCAGTTAGGTTTCATTGCCTCAAACCTTAATTTCCAGTAATAAATAATGTCATTCCCGAGAGAGGAGGAAAGAGGAAAACAACCAAAATTTGAGGAGTCAGGGATTATGCTTGCTGCTCTTTTTTTTTTTTTGGGAAGTAAAATATGTTTACTTGTGAAAATATTTGAGCCAAAATTATTTCACATGTGAACATAAAGAATAGATTTAAGACTATTCTCCATGTAGCAGAATTTGCTCTGAATTTCCCAAGTACCCCAGAACCTATAGAGGGAGTACTTTCTTATTTTAATACATTTAATTGACAAATAAAAATTGCATATATTTAAGGTGTACAACATGGTGATTTGATATACATATATATTGTGTACCAATTACTGCAGTCAAGTTAATTAACACATTACCACCCATAGTTACCATTTTGTGTATTTGTATGTATGTGTGGTAAGGACATTTAAAATCTGCTTTCTCAGGCTGGGTGTGGTGGCTCACACCTATAATCCCAGCGTTTTGGGAGGCTGAGGCAGGCAGATCCCCTGAGGTCAGGAGTTCAAGACCAGCCTGGCCAACATGGTGAAACCCCGTCTCTACTAAAGATACAAAAACTTAGCTGGGCATGGTGGGGGATACCTGTAATCCTAGCTACTCGGGAAGCTGAGGCAGAATTGCTTGAACCCGGGAGAAGGCGGTTGCAGTGAGCCGAGATCGCACCATTGCACTCCAGCCTGGGCAACAAGAACGAAACTGTCTCAAAAAGAAAAAAAAAAATCTGTTCTCTCATCAAATTTCAGGTAAACAATACAGTATTATTAACCACAGTTACTTTGCTGTACATTAGATACCTATAATTTATTATCTTATAAACTAAATATTTATACTCTTTGACTAATATCTTCCTATTTCCTTCACTCCCTAGCCCCTGGCAACTATGATTTTACTGTCTGCCTCTATGGGTTTGATTTTTTTTAGATGTTATGTGTAAATGAGATCATGCCTTGTCTTTCTGTATCCGGCTTATTTCACTTAGCATAATTGTTCTGCAGGTTGATCCATTGTTGGTGTAAGTGGTATGACTTCCTTTTTTAAGGCTGAGTAATATTCCATTGTGTGTGTGTGTGTGTGTGTGTGCGCGCGTGTGTGTGTGTGTGTGTGTGTATGTACATAATCACCTTCTCTTTATCCATTTATCCATTGATGGACTCTTAGGTACTTCCATAGTGTGGCTGTTGCAAATAATGCTGCAGTGAACATGAGAGTGCAGATACCTCTTTGACACACTGATTTCGTTTGCTATGGATATAAACCCAGAAGTGGGACTGATGGGTCATATGATAGTTCTATTTTTAATTTTTCCAGGAACCTCCATGCTGTTTTCTATAATGGTTATACCAATTTATATTTCCACTAACAGTTGCACTTGGTACTTTAAGACAGGCATTGCTATCCTCATTTTTCAGGGAGGGTGAGTCACTGCACAGCCTACCACAGTCAATAGAGCTGGGACCAGAATCTGTACTCAGGAGTGTGGGATGCCAAAGGCCTAGCTCTTCTAATGTGCTGTACTGCCTTCCTAAGCAATGATGATGGTAAAATGTTTTTTTGAAAAAAGATATGCAGACACACCACTGTCAAAGAAAGCCCAGTTTTCTTTTACAAGTTTGCTTCTGTATTCCAGATGCCACTAATACACTGTCAATCAGAAAAGGGCAGGATTTGTAAGTTCCAATCAACTTAGGGTCACCCTGAGGTCTTTCGACTTCCCTATACCTAGAACAATCTTCCCCCTAGTTGCTGCACCCTTAGCCTGTCACTCCACCAGGGCTTTGCTCAAATGACATCTGTCAGAAAGACTTTCTCTGACCATCCTTTGTAAATCAGCAGCCCCATCCCCACCCACCAAGCTTTCTGGCTCAACATACTGTATTTTTCCTCAGAGTATGCATCCCCATCTGACACATCATGAGATATTTGTCTATTTGTGTGGTGCCAGTCTTCTGCTCACTAGAATGTAAGCAAGCTCTATGAAGGTAGGGACTTTGCTCTGTTTGTTCACTGATGTATCCTAGTGTCCAGAGAGTGCCTGGCACATGGCCACCCCCAGTATATATTTATCGAATGGATGAACAAACAAACACAGAAAAGACCATTCTACAGCTCACATAGCTGATTCATAATTAGTGCTGTTGGTGGTTCCTCAATGACTAGAAAATTTGGAATATTTTTCTTCCCCCAATTTACATTCCTGGTGTCTAGAAGATTCCTGCCTTTGCTCACCTTACCACTTCCCAAACTACTCCCTGCAACTTCTCTCTTGCTTTTGCCATAGGTGACTTTTATCACAAATTAACTTAGACCTAGAATCATTGTTAATAGTGAAATTTCTTGCAGCAAATCATACATGTCACCTACGGGCTCCCCCAGCATCTTTGTAGTACTACACACAATTCAGCACACAACTTACAGATTAAAAAGAAAAACGTGTGTTGCTGATTTCTTCACATTACCAAACTTGACCACTCTGATAGCTTATGTTTGGAGCATTTATTAAGGGCCCTTTAAGTTAGATGCTGACAGAATAATATAATACATGGACACTCTTGTATTGACTGCAGAGCTCTCAGTCCTAGTTTTGCAGATCAGATCTGTACCTGAAGCCACTCAAACACTTCACACACAAAGCCAAGTGCTGCAGAAGCCTCCATGAAGAACAATGTAGAAGTGTTTGTAAAGGAGCAATAACATTGCAAGGCAAGCATCAGAAATAGTAAAGGGGACTGGAAGCATAGAAAATAAAACAAAAAGTTTCAAATTTTTAAAAATAAACATCGTTGGTTCATGCCACATCTTTTCTGGAATTAAGCTAGATGGACATTTTGTGAAAGTTCATTTGGAGGGTTTTTTGTTTTTGGCCCCAGTTCACCTGCTCCAGCCCTCTTGCATCTTTGTAAAGCCTCTCCTCTCTGTACCTTTTGCTTCACCATTCAGCGCATGAGTGTCTTCAACAAAAAACTCTTTGTTGAAAGTTCTAGGCTTTACCTTCTCATAATACAAATTCTCAAAGCTTTATAATGAGTCAGAAACTTTCCAAGCCTTCCAGCAGAAAGAGCATTAAATCATTATTTAATTTTAAAACATATGGTTTACTGAATTATTTATTGATTTTACAAACAAGATTATTTGGCTGACTGAGTGTATGGGTGTGCATACTTTGCTCTCTCAAAACTGTCAAATTAGTCTGCACAGGAAGATGCATCCCTTATGTTTCAATCATTCAAGTGCCCTTTATCTCTAAAAGTATGAGCTTCAACAGGGACTGTTTTATCCTGTTACCCATGTGAATGTGAATAGGAAGCCTATACAGGTGCTGGTTTGAGTAATGGAATTTACAACAGACCCAGCCTCTGTTCTATCAAATTAAGAAAAGGATATAGATGGCTCTTTGAATATAACAACAACAAAAAAATCAAAGCAAAGGGTAGAATTTGAAGGGACACCCATAAAACCAAGGTGACAGCTCCATGTAGGCATTTACTATACCAAAGAGAAAGATCGTTTAGATTTGTTGCCAGAAGGTAAAAAAAGAAAAATATGTGTTTCTCATTTCCCTGGCTCTGCAGCTTATATTTTCAACATCTTTGTGAGGGCTTCTGTTGCCATTGCATTACTTTCTGGCTGTCTGGACGGGTTGCTCTGGTGTGGAGCAAGGATCCTCACAATGATCCCACACTGTCTGCAGGCCACTCCTGATCTTCCAGAATGTATTTCTGATGCCCACAAATGGCCATGGGCTGGTTTCTTCCCTGATGTAGCCTTGTCTACCTTGTGGGGGAGTGAGGTCCCACACATTGGACCTCAAAGAAGGTTCAAAAATACACTTAGGCATTCCTGTGATAATTGCCAATCCATGGGGGACAGTAGGAGACTATAAATTGTCCTGTCTGGCTATGTCATTCCCTCGTACTGCATAGTAAAGCAAGACCTTGGGGAGGTAGAGGTTAGAAGCAGGGGCCTCAGAAGGTGACTGTGGAGTGTCCTCTTTCCCTGAGGCACCTCTATTACCTCTATTTGCCTCCTTTGTCTGTATCCCTCTCAATTTAATCTCAATATTCTGGCTCCCTGGGAAAGCTGCTTTTTTTTTTTTTTTTTTTGAGATAGGGTCTCACTCTGTCACCCAGGCTGGAGTGCAAGTGGCATAATCATAGCTCACTGCAGCCTCAAACTCCTGGACTCAAGGAATCCTCCTATCTTAGTCTACCAAGTAGATGGGACTACAGGCAAGTACCACCACACCCAGCTAATTTTTAAAAAGGTTTTTTTTTTTTTTTAGAGATGAGATCTCACTATGTTGCCCAGACTCATCTGTAATTCCTGTTCTCAAGCAGAAATCTGCATTTTTAAACAACACTTCAATAGGTTCTAAGGCAGAGACTTCAAGGAGAATGGCTGCTACGTTCGAAAAGCACCAGCCTACATAATAAAGCTGAGTCCCTTAGCGTGGTATTGGTGAATTTTTCCAGCTCCCTCTTCTGCTCCTCTCCTGCACCCACTTCACTTAACCCACAACTCCCTGCAATTAACATTTGGCTAGAACTGAACTCTTAACATTTTCTGAACACACGGAGTTAACATCAAAATTCAGAGCTTTTGCACCAACTATAATGGCCCGTTTTCATCTTCAGGCCTTACAAAGTCCTGCTTATTCTGAAAGAGGCAGTGTGGAGCCACTTTATCTGATAATGCCCCATGGCTCCCTTCCTGCTCTTTTATGCCCCCTCTGTCTTCTTTCTCAAGCCATAATTCCTCCTCTCTCCCTCTGTGGGGTTAATTCGCTTACACTTCTCATTGTCCTTATCATACTCAATGGAAAAACCAAATCACCTCCTCCTCAAAGTTTTTCCAGATTTTGTGAGATATGCTCTTTCTTAAATATCCATGATGTTTTCTTAACCTGCCTTATGTCACCTGTCACATTCTATCTTAAAATTAACGGTACATATTAATAATATGTACTGCTAATAATGTGCTAATTATGTAATGTACTATTATGTAGTACCACTAATAAAATTAATAGCACATATTGATAGTACATAGTACATATATGTGTGTGTGTATATATATATATATATAGCACTTGATATGTGTCAGACCCTATTCTAAGCACTTTTCATAATTAACACACTTAAGCCTCATATCAACTTTTGGAAGTGTCACTATTACCCCATTTTGCAGGTGAGGAAATTAAAAACAGAAGGGCTAAGTGGCTTACAAAGTCACACCACTACTAAGTGGCTAAGCCATAGTTCAAACCTGGTTAGTCTGGCTCCAGAAACCATGCTCCTGTTACTCTACATAGCTCCTCTGTATTTTTGGAGTTGTTTATATACTTACGACTTTTTTTCTTCCATCCTGGCATCCTGTGGCTCCTGGAACATGGTGTGCACTCTTCAAACACTTGAGGAGTGAAACTACATAGGATGAGTTTTTTAGGAGGTCATAGAATTCTCACGTTTGGGAACTGACATGATTTGACTCTGTGTCCCCACCCAAATCTCAACTTGAATTGTAATCCCCACATGTCAGAAGAGGGGCCTAATGGGAGGTGATTAGATTATTGGGGTGGATTTCCCCTTTCCTGTTCTCGTGATAGTGAGTGCGTTCTCATGAGATCTGATGGTTTAAAAGTGTGGCACTTTCCCTTTCAGTCTCTCTCTCCTGTTGCTGTGTAAGATGTGCCTTGCTTCCCCTTTGCCTTCCATCATGTTTGTAAGTTTTCTGGGGCCTCCCCAGTCATGTGAAGCTGTAAGTCAATTAAACCTCTTTTCTTTATAAATGACCCAGTCCCAGGTATGTTTTTATAGCAGTATGAGAACGGACTAATACAGGAACCCCTAGGGAAAAAAACTTCAGTATATCTGAGACTGAAATTTCTGGTGATGGTAAAGGGCAAAGCATAAATCCGTATTGGAAGTTAGCATTTTTCTCATGATTCTTCTTCTCTTGCATACCTTTCCAAGTAGTTTTCATTTTCATTTGTTTTACATTTTCTTAAGATATGTTCACACTTATATTTTAAACGATGGAAAGAAAAAGATCACTTGCAAATGCCAACTGGGAAGAGTGTTTATTTTAAACAATGCTGTTCCGGTGCACCAGCTGCTGTTGCTATGCTTGCATATTGGTTGCTAGGGGTAGTGAGAATTAAGCCTGTGATGTCAAAATGACAAGTTGCTTCAACCCCATGTTCTATTGGCTAGGATTTTTCTGAGAGAAGGAAATCTCAGTCCTGAGCAATTAGCAAAGTACTTGGTTTCAACTTGCAGAAATAACTCATATTGCAGAGATAACTCATGGTAATCTAGTAGTTTTCTAAGGGTAGAAGAAACTCGGAAAGTAAATATAGTACCTGGGATTTTAGGATTCAGAATTTGGACAAGAGTTTTTAAAAGTTTACATTTCCTCCAAAGGATGATTAAACCATTATGGGAAGTTAATATCAGTGCTGTAAAATGAGAAAAGGAAAACCTGTCTTTAATGCCAGGGTATGTTATCTGTCCAAAAGGGGATTTATTTAAATATGTCAGTTGCCATATCAACACTGGAAAAGAGACTTCACTATTTTCAAAATTATCCCACTATGAAAGTAGGTTTGTAGATTCAAGTTTATACAGAAAATATTTGTGTGTGCATAATGTTGCCTGGAACTTACATTCAAACTGATTAAAAATTCCTTAAGCACCTGCTACAAGTAAAACATTGTCTTAGGTAGGAATGCAGAGTGATCAACCATCCCAATTTGCTTGGGGCTGCCCCAGTTTTGGTACTGAAAAATCTCATGTCCTGGGAAACCCCTCAGTCCTGGGCAAACTGAGACCGGTGGTTACCATACAAAGAGAAAACCAAATAAGACAAAAGTTATGTCCAAACACTTTCACTGTGGCTAGGAACACAAATTGAACACCCTAATAATCAAGGAACACAAATAATAAAAGCTTGCATTATTGAGTGCTTATGAGGTAAGTATTATACTATTATCTCCATTTTAAAGATGAGCAAACTGAGACATAGCAAGGGTAAATAAGTTAGTTAGTGAAGGCACCAGAATTTAAACCCAGAAAGTTTGGTTTTAGAGCACACACTACAATCAGCGCTGTATGGAAAGTTCTCTAAGAGCAGAGACAGGCAGAGACGGGAGCACTGGGGAAGACATCATGG
The DNA here is from genome assembly GCF_009828535.3 of Hylobates moloch. Taxonomy (NCBI): domain Eukaryota; kingdom Metazoa; phylum Chordata; class Mammalia; order Primates; family Hylobatidae; genus Hylobates; species Hylobates moloch. The sequence continues at coordinate 1,108,860 of NW_026652310.1, read as the reverse complement.
AGGGGCTAGATGGCTACATCTTGGCTTTAAAAAGTGAGCAAAAGTAAGAGTTAGAAAGGAGACAAAAGTATCATTTATAAATGGGAAAATCATACAAGCAGTGGTCTGGAGTGATCACACAAGCAGTGGACTGGAGTGAAGAATGGGCTGAACCTTCTTTTTCCAGAGGCAGAAAGGAGTAAGTTTTAGGGAAAAGGATGGAGCCCTTTTCCCTAATAGGGGGGTACTGAGACTAATGTAAAGAGAGAGAGAGAGAGAAGAACAAACAAAAGAAAAGAAAGAGAAAAGAATAGAGAGGGAGAGGGAAGAAGGGAGGGAAGGGAGGGAGGACGGAAAGGAGGGAGAAGCTTTCCTAGGAGAGATTTAACCTCTTGGGTCACAGACAAGGTCACATACTGAGCGGTGGATTGAGAGCTAGGGGAAAGGTGTGAAGGTTTACAAGCTCCTTTCTTGAGCTGTTTCAGGAAATCCACAGGTGTCCAACAAGAGGATTCCTGAGCAGTAGGAGGGAGTTAAAGTTGCATAGTAATAATTTTTAATTCAAAAATAACATAGCCATATTATAAGAAATTCTGGAAAATAAAAGGAGAAATCTTCCATAAAGTAGGCTATAATTTTAGATTTTTACCGTATGTTTGTTTCTTTCACACCTAAAATCAGAGTGTACTTATAGATCCAAATCATGCATTTGTTTTTTACTTAATTTATTACTATAAGTATTTCCCATGTTATTGCATAGCCTTTATCACCAGCATTTTAATGACCAGTTAATACATTATCTGTGGTTTTAAGATTCAGAATTTGGACAAGAGTTTTAAAACTTTACAGCTCTCCAAGGATGATTAAACCATTACAGAAGGTTATATCAGTGTTGGGTATTTATCCTGGGTATAGTTCACAATTTCCTTAATCATTATACTTAGTTAATATTTCTAATGTTTTCCTTCCATAAATGAAGCTAGAATGACATCTTCAGGCTTATATTTTTCCCACAATCTAACTAGCTCTCATATGGGCCTTATATTTTGTCTTTACTTAGCTTCCATGTGGCTATGAAGTAGTAAGATTCATTTTTCACATAAACATACATATGCTAACATATCCAAGCGTGTGTGGTCTCCTCTAAAGAAGCAAAAAGTGTTTCCTCGGAGAAGCATTTACTTATCTTGCTGGCATTTTTAATGACTTTGAATGTTTGGATCTGTTTTCTTCTTTGTAATTCCTTCAGATATATCTTTGCCACCTGGGAATATTGGCCTGTGTCTTGTCTATATCCTCAATTCTCATTTAGCCACATCACTTCTTGCCTTAGAGGACTTAGCATTAAATAACATTGGGTTTGACCAAAACCTTTGTTACCACCCAGACTTTCACCTCAGAAATCCCTGCCTCTGTTCCTAGCTTCTGACAACAGCCCATACACACCCTTGTGTTTCTCTCAAATCCCGATCCCTCCCTGCTGCTGATGGAGCTCATAGAGATCTCTTGTTCCCATTTTTTTTTTCAAATCTTTAAACCAGCTCTTAACTTCCCAGCTTTTCCCTCTCATGCCTGTGACTTCCTTCATCCCCTCTTCCAGCATCCCCCTGTCCTGCCTCACCTTTCTACTGCCCTGTCCTACCAATGCTGACCCTGGGCCAGTTCACCTGCATGCAGTCTCCACCCCCACACCTGGCCCAGAGCCCTGGTGGGTCCAGTAGCAGGTGATACCTCACAGAGGTGGCCTCCCATCCAAGCTGTGTCCTCAGGCTTCTCAGCAGCCTTTCCCTCTCAGGGACTTCCCCAGTCTCTGACTACCTGTATTCTTCAGCTGTTGGCTCTTGAACAGTAACTCCTTTGTTATCTCAGAGAAAACAGAGGCTGACGGGTGTGAACTTCTTGATCTTCCCACTCCATACCTGTAAATTTGTCTTTCTTTAAATCCTGCCTTTCTTTCTTCTCCTTTTTCTCAGAGAAAGTATTGCTCCTCTTTCTGTCTAAAGCGAATCCTTTTACTTTCCACTGATACCATCCCATTCAGATTCCTCTGAGACCATGTCCTATCAATAATAAGTTCTCTTTCATTTCCACTGGTTGCTTCTTTCAACATGGAGATACACTTAAGACTCTGCCATCTTAAGGGAGAAAGGAAGACAGAGTTATAATAAGTGCCTACTATATGTTGGTTACTTGAGAATATATAATCCTCACAACAGGTTTATGAGTTAGGTGTTATTATCTTTATTCTTTGATTTAGATAAGAAAACCAAGATTCAGGGAGGTTAAATGGACCAAAGTTTTAAGTTAGTAAGTGGCAGAGCCAGAATTGAAACTGACTTGGTCTAATGGCAAAACCATGAATGCTGCCTCCATTAGCCTCCTCCAATTTCACTTGTCTTTCCCTTCACAATCATATTTCTTAATAGAGTAACAAATCACTTAAGTTCTACTTCAACCTGATTTGCTAATGAGTTGTCTCTGTGGGATTGTTTATGGTGTATCTACACATTGAATATGCAACCAGGAGCTTCTTACCCAATGTAGATAACACTTGATTGGTCAGCAATGCAGAAAGAAACCTTGCTGACCACGGTTTCTTTGGCTACCCACTTGACTTGTGGATATTAATCACCATCTGCAGTAACTCTTTCCACAGGAAGAGCAATACTATATACATGAATAATAACGGTCAGTGGTATGATGATGAATGTTTAACAACTGCCCTCTGAATAAAGATCTTTGATTAGTAGTGTTTGCCAATTTCTATAGTGAAATACTCCCACCATGAGGAGTATTTAATAATGCCTATGTTTAATAACTTTCTTGCAAAATCCTAAAAATTTAACAATCACAAGCATTTCTGAGCTTGTTCCAGTACACCATTGTATTAGCTAACAGTTATTGAGCACTTATTAAGTGTTTTCAGCATTCTAAATGCCAAGAAGTATTATCCCACTTAATCCTGCAATATATTTTTATCCATTTCACAAATGAAGAAACTGAGAGATTAACTGGCCAAGGTCATGCCATCATGTGTGGGATCTAGAATTATACTGAGCACTTAAAAATGCTATTTTCCTTTATGAAAAAAATATACAAACACCTCACTACTTTAGCCTTCTTTATTTCTAATAATGTTTTAAGGATCTGGTTCAAATTTTGACATATGATTTATGGAGAAGATGTATATTTAAAATAAATATGTAATTTTCTACCTTAGTGTAGAAGTAAGTACCGGGAAGGCAGGAGTCTGATCTTCTGATGATTCTGTATATCTAACATTTAGCTCAGTGTATAGCATGTAGCAAGAACTTATAAAAAGTGTGGAAACAATGTAATATGGTAATTCTTATCCCTTCCATGAAAGTCCCCTAAAACCTCTATAAGATATGTAAATATATTTCAAATAATTAAAAATTTCATGTTTATATCCCTTGACAAAATAATACTACTCTTGGGATTTAATCCTTAGGAACTAATTCAATAGGAGGAAGAGAAAAAACAAATTATGCAAAGAGAAAAAATGTTCATTGCAGTGCTAGCTACAGAAGCAGAAAAATGAGATATACATAAATATCTAAAAATAGGGAAAAGGTTAAATTATAATACATTTCTTCATGTGACTTGCAGGTAGCCAATAAAAATGATAAGAAGTTCATTTACCAAGATGAAAAAATTAAAGCAGGACATAAAAGTTTATTCACAACTTGATTGGGAACATGTTACTGAATGGCCACAGGTACAGGGTTTAGATTTGGACCTGGACTCGATTCCAGGATCTTTTAACTTGTCATGCCACCTAGGGCAAGTTGCTTAACTTTCCTAAGTCTCATTCTCCCCTTTAAAATGAGGACAACACTCTCAGAGTCATTGTGGGGATGAAATGAGCAAGTATGGACAGTGCCTAGGACAGTATCAGGCACACATATCTATTACATATGCACAGGAGCAAGGGCTGGTAGGGAATATGGACAAAGAAAAAATAATTGATGCCTTTGGGTAGAAAAACTGTGGCTTAATTTAAATTTGTTTTGATAGTTTCCTTTGCTGTGCAAAAGCTCTTTAGTTTGATAAGGTTCCACTTATCTATTTTTGTTTTTGTTGCAATTGCTTCTGAGGACTTAGCCAAAAATTCTTTGCCAAAGCCAGTGTTAAGAAGAGCTCTTCTTAGGTTGTCTGTCTTCCAGGATTTTTATAGTTTGAGGTCTTGCATTTAAGTTTTTAATTTATTTTGAGTTAATTTTTGTATATGTTGAAAGGTAGGGGTCTAGCTTCAATCTTCTGCATTTGACCAGCCAGCTATCCCAGCACCATTTACTGATTAGGAATTCCTTTCTCTATTGCTTGTTTTTGTTGGCCTTGTTGAAGATAAGATGGTTGCAGGTGTGTAGGTTTGTTTCTGAGTTTCCTCTTCTGTTCCACTGACCTGTGTGTCTGTTTTTGTACCAGTACCAAGCTGTTTTGGTTATGCTGGCTTTACAGTATATATATTTTGATGTCAGGTAGTGTGATGCCTCCAATTTTGTTCTTTTTATTTAGGATTGCTTTGGTTATTTAGGCTCTTTTTTTGGTCTCATATGAATTTCAGAATAGTTTTTATTCTGTGAAGAATGACTTGGGGAGTTTGATAGGAATAGCATTGAATCTGTAAATTGCTTTCAGAAGTATGGCCATTTTTTCTAATTTTGATTCTTTCAGTCCATGAGCATGGCATGTTTTTCCATTTATTTGTGTCATCTACAGCCTACAGAATGGAAGAAGATACTCACAAACTATGCATCGGATAAATGCCGAATATCCAGAATCAATAGGGAACTTAAATCAACAAGCAAAAATCAAATAACCCCATCAAAATATGGATAAAGGACATGAACAGATACTTCTCAAAAGAAGACATACAAGTGGCTAACACACATATGGAAAAATGCTCAGCATCACTAATCATCAGAGAAATGCAAATCAAATCACAAAGAGATACCATATTATACTAATCCGAATGGCCATTATTAAACAGATGCTGGTGAGACTATGGAGAAAAGGGAATGCTTATACCCTGTTCATTGGAATGTAAATTAGTTTAGCCACTGTGGGAAGCAGTCTGGAGATTTCTCAAAGAACTTAAAACGGGGCTACCATTTGACTCAGCAATCCCATTACTGGGTATATACCCAAAAGAAAATAAATCATTCTACCAAAAAGACATATGCACTTGTGTGTTTATTGCAGTGCTATTTACACTAGCAAAGACATGGGATCAACCCAGGTATGCAGCAATGGTAGATTGGATAAAGAAAATGTGGTACATATACACCACAGAATACTATACAGCCATAAAAAAGAATGAAATCATGTCCTCTGCAGCAACATGAATGGAGCTGGAGGCCATAATCCTAAGAAAATTCATGCAGGAACAAAATGCAGCTACATACACCATGTTCTCACTTATAAGTGGGAGGTAAACATTGAACACACATAGACGTAAATATGGAAACAATACAGACTGTGGACTACGAGAGGGTGGCAGGGGGGTGAGTTCAAAAACTACCTATTGAGGGCTATGCTCACTACCAAGGTGATGGGATTGCAGTATTCCCATGTGACAAATCTGCACATGTACCCTCTTTATCTAAAATAAGAGTTAAAAAAAACAATTATAGTGGAAAAAATAACATAAATATACTTTCAAATATTTAAACAGGAAAAAAATTGTATTACATGACATATATGCAATAAATAAACAATGGAAAAAGGAAATCATATTTAAAATACTAAGATCAGTCACGTTTAAAATAAACTAAATTTATCTCTTATTTAGACTCCTGTCACTCCAAACAAGTGAAGTCAGCCAAATGGACCATGGTGATTTCTCTCAGGGTAGTCCTGTGTGGGACTGATGCTTCTGTGTTTCCTGCTGCTCGTGAACTATTGAGACTCTGCCACCGTTCACTGGTTCACACAATTTCCACAAGACAAATGTGGAGTTAGACTCATTTTCATGCTATATGGGTATGCAGAGTCATGCCCATCTGATGATGACGGTTGTGTTGCCTGGTCCTTTGGATTCCTGCTCACGTGTGGAAGGTATCTTGTAACCTTCCAGGTTATCAGATCATACACTACTGTTTTTCTTCTTCCTCCTTGTTCATGTTCCTCTTATCAGACTAAAATTTGTAAAGGTGAATTAAAGATGCTTGCATTATTTATCCCTTGACCTGCAAACAACCAGTAACTTCTTGGAATGTTTCAAAACTTAAGCTTTAGTTCTAATAAACTTTATTTGGGTGAACACTTTGCAGGGTCCACCGTGCAATATTTGAATCACAATTTTACTGAGAGGAAAATCATTGAGTGTTTAATATATCTGAAGTCATTATGATAGAGTTCCATGTAGCAAGAATCAATAATAATTACCTTGGTGTAAATTATTTTCGTTCTTTAGGGAAAGCCTCAAGACTCAAAGAAATTTTTAGAGAGAATAGTTTTCTGAGTCTTCAACTCAAGCAAATATAAAATCCAGGGTTCAGTGTAAGCTCAAGGTTTGTCACTACCTGCTCAAATGTGAGAGCTGGTGCTTTAGGCATGCCCAAGTCTGGGGGCATTTAATTAAACCAAGACAGTCTTTCTGCCTGACCAGGGCAACTACTGATGAGAATAAAATTGATGGGAGATGAACAGTCAACAGCAGGAGATACATGGGAACAAGAAATAAAAGAGCCACAGTCAAACTGAAGAATATTGCTGTAGTATATTATATTTGACATTTACTGCTGTGTCTAATAATGCATCCCTTACTTCTCTCTCGCAGCCATGTTACTTCATTATTTTAAATTTTAGAAGCTTTGTTTTTTTAAAAATGACAAAAATCTATTCTTTGTTCCTCATTAGGGTGCATATTTAATTGTGTTCTTCTCTTCATTATATTTGAACGTTGCCATTCAACCAGATGAAGGCTGGCAAAAATCATGTAAATGGCTATGCCTGGCTTTTCCAAAGTATTTAAAATTCTATCGTTGTTTCCATAAGCCACAGACGGTGGGTTATTTTTCATGGACAGACAGTGCATTCTTCTCTTGGGGTTTTTATGGACAGACTGTATAAAATGATAACACAATGAATGGGATACCAGCTCTACTATATCAAGGGCTTAAATCAGCTATTTCAGACAGAAACTCAATGTGGTAAAGCACGTTTCAAATAGGTTTGCAGGTACAGGCTATCACACAAAATTTCAACATCTTTTGTGATTAATTCTCATGAAAGGTTAATGACATTTTTTACAATAAATTAGAGCTAAGGTGAGGGAGATTTTGGTAATATAGGTTCAGGTGGTGACCTGAATAAAATTGATAAGATTTGCATGCCAGAATTAAAATAGATATATGATCCATCTTCAGAATGACAAGGGTTTGGATGATTGTGGAAGATATAGCAAAGGTGAATCTTCTACTTACCTATTCATAGTCCTTCCCGTGTCATATGATAGTTTTTATGATTTTATAATGCCATCTTTACTAGAGCACATTCCCCCACTTCCATGCTCTCCTTTCCTAAAGGGAAGTTTCTTCACTGCAATTGTTTAAATGAAGCTATTTTAAGGTTAATTTATAATTAACCCTAAGTGAATCATAGTCATTAGAGCTTCCTTTTTGTTGTTTCTGTTTTAAATCTGTTTTGGAAAAAATGGTCTAAACTAAAGTGATTTCTTAAAGCTATCTCTAAGGAGTGTGAAGAAATGTCTATTTGCAATTAATGATGCAGAAAATCAAGAATTACCCCCAGTTTGCCAATGAAGAATATTTTGCATCAGTTTGAAATTCTCTTTAATGGAAAAAATTCAAATGGAATTAATTTTTATGCATAGCCTTTGATACAAACTTAAATTTCTAGCTACCCAGGTGTGATATGTGATCCAGATCACTTTTCCAGTTGTATTTCTCTTTAGAATCCTAAGTTTTTGTGTAGGATTTCTTTATTCAGAACGATTATGGCTAATAATCTATAATTATTAAATTTAATTAAATGCAACACTCAATATTGCAATAATATGTTATGTAATTATACACCAAAATATTTGTTCTAAATCATTGAAAGAATTTCTGTATTCTATGAGCTTCTTATTTAATCTTTTTCTAATTATTGTGATTTGTACACTTGTAAAGAAATCATATTGTGCAATGCACTGGAAAGAACCATATTTTGACTATCTCAAAATAATAGGGAAAATGCAACTTCAAATACTCATAAATTATAATACTCTTCATAATAAATCTGTTTTATTTATTTTCTTATTTATGTCTCATTCACTCCCAAGAAGGAGATAAGGTGGCTTGTAGTTAGAGTGACCATATAATTTATCTTCCAAACTTTTGAGAGTGAAAGTTTAATCATCATGCTGGGGCAAAAGATATAAGCTGGCACTATCCCAGGAAAGCTGGAAGGTATAGTCATACCAAAAATCTCAAATACAATAAAACCATAGCCTAGACAACGTAAAAGGGCAAAGAAGTTATAAGACGGGGTATTGTACATTGTGTCTGGAAAGACATTCAAGCATGCTTGCCTGGTTTTGGTCTTTCCAGACACAACATACAGTATATCACTTAGCAGGTTATGAGCCAGGGATCTCCTATATTAATATTTTCTAAGTCATAAGGAATCCCGTATTAGTTAGGGTAGGCTAGCTGCTATAAAAAGGAACTCTACAATCTCAGTGGCATAAGACAATAAATGTTCATTTCTCACTCACATCAATGTTCATCACAGATTGGTGAGAAAGTGGTGATCTATGGGCCATGGCTCAGTAACCTGTGAACCTGGGTTCCCTTCTTTTGAACCTGGCACAAGGAAGGAAGCCTTAGGTTATAAACATTCAGCCAAAAAAAAAATGGCAGAAGAGAGAGCATGTGGAGGATTGCATGGAACTTTTATGCCAATTTCTCAAGTGACATGCATCACCTCCTCCCACATATTAGGTGCAAAACTCAATTTCATGATCCCATCTAACTGCAAGGGGAACTGGGAACCATGTTCTGACTGTCTACTCAGGATGAAGTGGAAATGGGGTTTGGTGAGCACCTATCAATCTCTCTCTCTCTCTCTCTCTCTCCCTCCCCCCCCATTTTGGTCACCAAGCACTCATTTCACACTTCATCCTTTAGGTAGAATGAGGAAATCTGAATCCCTGCGTGGACTTCAGAGTCTAGCATCTCTGGGAGGTACCTGGTCCAGTTTAACAGCTTCAGAGGTGGCTTCTTACCGTCTGCTGACCTATGAATTAAAAAGGCAAAAATTATCAACTCTCACCCTTCTCTGTACCTTCAGCAAACCATAGCGGAACAAGGATAAACACCATGGCTGGCATTTTTCAAGAGGGGAAAACAGATAATCAATAGTCAGCTAGAAAGCATTTTTCTTACCTTTGCTTTTGCAGATCCTTCCATTATTCTTTAATTTCAATCACAAGTGTCATCTCCTTTCCTTTTTGCTATTATTCATCTTGAGAAATCGCCAAAGTATTTGTATCATATTAAGAACCTATTAAATCTGTTTGGTCTCTTGTAGCTCAGATTAGTAACTATGAAGCTACTTAGTAAAATCCTCTATAGTCCTTATTATTTAAAGCATATAATGGAGTTAACAACAAAAAGCTTCTTCATCAGTGATTTATAAGGATTACGGAAGAAGATTTATGAGCTCTAGAAGAGTTGAGGAAATTACTTCTGAAGCAAGATATGCAGGAAAGAAAGAAATAGTACAAAAGCAAAGTTTTTGGTTTCATGACATTTAAATTATTGTTAACTGGCGTATATCAGTCTGTGCCTCCCTAAACTTGGGCCCTTTGTTTGTTTTTCTGTTTAGTGCCTAGGGACCATAATGACAGCCACTACATTTTGTTGGCACAAATGCCACTGCTGCAGAGAACTGAGAAAATATGTGAAACTTTGATAATATTTATTGAAGATTTTAAGTCCTGAAATAAGAATAGAAGTTGTATGCAAACATTTTAAATTTCAAAATAATTTTAGATTCACAAAAGAGCTGTAATTCTAGTACAGAGAGTTTCTGTATACCCTGCATCCAGTTTCTCCTCATGTCAACATCTAACGTAGCCAGGTACAGTTATCAAAGTAAGAAATTTAAACTGGCATAATATAACTGACCAAACCACAGAGTTCATTTAGATCATTATTTTTCCCACTAATTTTTTTTTTCTGTTCTGGCATCTGATCCAGGATCCCACATTATATTTTGTTGGCATGTCTCCTTGATCTCCTCTAATCTGCAACTGGTCCTCATTATTGCCTTGTTTTCTATCACCTTAACTCCTTTGAAGTATACTATCAGGTATTTTGTAGAATGTCCCACAATTTTGGTTTGTCTGATGTTTTCTCAGGGTTAGACTTAGGTTATGAATTTGAGAGAATACCACAGAGGTAAAATGCGTGCTTTGCTATGTCATATAAGGAGCCAGATGATATTAACCTGACTTATCACTAGTGATACTGTCTTTGTTCACTTGAATAAAGTGATATCTGTCAGGTTTCTTTATGGTAAAGGTACTATTTTTCTTTTTGTAATTAATAGATATTTTCAGGGAGATAGTTTGGGTCAGTGCTTGCATTTTATCTTTCACTGCAGACACCTGCTTTTCCCTAGATTCTGAGTAGTTGATGGCCCTACAACCTCAGCGCTCTGATGGGTAGAAGTTTGTAAACTTACCGTTTGTCAGTAATTTTGTTGTAAGCTTGAGAGTAGCACTGTTTCCATCTCTCAGCAGAAACTGGAAATCCAGTATTTGGAGTTCAAATAAGTGCTCTTCATATTAACTGTTATTGTTAGTTGTCAGGAGATCAATACTCCATTTCATTCTAGAAGATCAGTCTTAGTCAAATTTCATCATCCCATTTCTTCTGCTAGTGATGTGCTTTGGAATCAGTATGTGACTGACTTGTGGCCAATGAGATATGAGGGAAAGCATGCTCTTGTTCTCCTAAGGAAACATTCTTTTCTCTTAATAGGGGAAAATAAGTGAAAGATAGTTCACCTTCTACCTCTGGACATAGGTATGTCTGGATATATTGCTTAAAACTCTGGCTACCATCTTGTTTCCAATATGAAAATAATGCCAACACTGAAAACAGCAAGACAAAAGCTGGAAAGAACCTGGATCCTTGATCATATTACTAAGCTGTCATTCCAATCAACCATGGAACTGAGCCTACCTATGGATTTCTAGTTATGAGCAATAGTAAATTTCTTTATTGTTTAAGCCAATTTGTGTTTTGGTATTTCAATTACTTGGATCCCAATGGCTTGTAACTGATTTCATCACTTTAAGGAAAGTATGATTTATGTGCAAATATATTACAGCCTATTTATCTGTTCTATTGTTAATGGGCATTTGGATTGTTTCCAGTTTTATTGTTTAGGAACAGTGCTGCTATGAACGTTCTAACAGATGTCTTTTGTTGGGATGTCCACATTTCTTTTGCATGTACATATAGCCAAGAATGAAATTGCTCAGTTATAAACAACGTTCATGTTAGGTTTTAGTAGCTATTGCCAAAAGCTTTTCTAAAGGGTTTATATTAATTTACACTCTTACCAGAAATGTATGAGAGTTAAATGCTCCATGTCCTTGTCAACACTTGGTACTATCAGTCTTTTATTTTTAGGACTTCTTTTTTTTTTCTTTTTTTTTTTTCTTTTGAGATGGACTCTCGCTCTGTTGCCCAGGCTGGAGTGCAATGGTGCAATCTGGGCTCACTGCAAGCTCTGCCTCCTGGGTTCACGCCATTCTCCTGCCTCAGCCTCCTGAGTAGCTGGGACTACAGGCACCCACCACCATGCCCGCCTAATTTTTTTGTATTTTTTGTATTTTTTTTTTTTTAGTAGAGACAGGGTTTCACTGTGTTAGCCAGGATGGTCTCGATCTCCTGACCTTGTGATCCACCTGCCTCAGCCTCCCAAAGTGTTTAGGACTTCTAATGCTTGTATATGTATAGTAGTATCACATTGTGACTAATGATTTTTATATACATATTCAGAATTATATCAGTTCTAAAGTAATGTCTATATACTTTATCATTTTAGAACCATAGCCTAAGTATAAATTGTTGGGAAACCATTAGAAGACAGTTAATAGTCATGCAAACTTCAGTTGAATGTAAGAGAGTAAGAAGGGAGAGATATTAAACTTAAGTGTATGTTGTTCTATAAATAAGCTCTAGTCTATTTCTAAAAGTAGGTTTTGTTTTGTAGAGTAGAACAGCAAGATTAAAACAAAAGACAGAAACTGCTCCAACTTATGACATGTTAGACATAAAACATACTCACCAGTAGGAGAGACATAAAAAGGCACAGCGAAAAGAAGGGTCTTCATCAAGTCACTTATTTTTTTGGCGGGGGAAGGGCGCGGAGGGCTTATCTGTAAAGTGACAAAATGGAGTTAGAAGATTTTCCTACTTTCTTCACATTCTTTTAATGTAAATATTGCTTGTCATCCACATCAGACCCTGAGACTAAGTCTGAGGCAAGGAGGGCTCCTAAGGGTGAAATCATTGCCTAAGACCCCTGGAGATCAGGTACCTAGATGGTAGAATTTCTTTGGTTCTTTGGTTCAAATCCGTATTAGTCAGGGTTCTCTTAGAGCGACAGAACTAATAGGATATATATATCTATAAAGGGAAGTTTATTAAGTATTAACTTACAAGATTGCAAGGTTCCACCATAGGCTGTCTGCAAGCTGAGGAGCAAAGAGAGCCAGTCTGAGTCTCAAAACTGAAGAACTTGGAGTTTGATGTTCGAGGGCAGGAAACATCCAGCACAGGAGAAAGATGTAGGGTGGGAGGCTAGGTCCATCTCTCTTTTTCACATTTTTCTGCCTGCTTATATTCGCTGGAAGCTGATTAGATTGTGCCCACCAGATTAACAGTAGATCTGCCTTCCCCAGCCCACTGACTCAAATGTCAATCTCTGTTGGCAATACTCACACAGACATATCCAGGATTAATACTTTGTATCCCTCAATCCAATCAAGTTGACACTCAGTATTAACATCACAAGTCCATCCCTTGTCAACTTGAACTCGTACACATCTCTTGAGATCATGCATAATCTTCAAATAAAGACAATAATGGGTCATAATTACACCTAACATAATACAACTATCCTTCATACAACTGGAAATGCACCAATCCCCAACCCACATACTATTACATAAAGTTAACAGTACTTAAATCCTTCTATGAAGTCAATAAATCTTATGTCACATGATAAAGGAAAAGAAAATGAAAATATTTTCTTAGTACAAGTGTATACGTGCACAAACATGTTTTTAACAAAAGAAGGAGGAAATACTCATGACAGTTACAGTCCTCGTTTCTGCAGCTGGTCACGTGGCTGTAGCTGGTATTTATGACTACCTTCTTCTACTACCCATTCTGTATTGCCTTTGCCTTCAGCAAGTACCTCAGTAGGTTGTGGGGGTTTTTCCTGGTGGAGTAACCCAAACCTTCATCCCTGAAAGGTCTGGGTCATTTGTAGTCCTGCCTGGATTGTACTGTTGTAGTTTCCCATTGACCTTAATCACAGGGCATGGTAATACTCAGAGACGCCCTAATGGATCTCCTGTATTCCATGCATACTCTTCCTTACCTCCATTGTGGAGTAGTAGACTGATTTCATCTTGATAGTCTGGGTCAATCACCCCAGCCAACACTGTAACTTCCTTCTTAGCCTGTTGACTTAAAGGTAGGAGAAGCCCAAAGTGTCCAGGTGGCAATCTTAACTTCCAGTTTAATGGAATTGTTGTTGTGTCTCCTGGTGGCAGTGTTCCTCCCTCTGGAACTAAGACCTCTAGGCCAGCAGAATGTAATGTCGTGGAAACGGGTAGCAAAAATTTTGCCAGTGGATCACTAGGGATGATGGTGAGTGGTGCCACTTCCACTTCCACCCCTTGATTCCTGGACCCATGAATCCTGGTTATGGGAGAAACAGTACCATATATTGGATACTGGTTCAGAGCATACATGGCCTTCTGGAGAAATTTGCCCCAGCCCTGCAAAGTATTCTCACCTAGTTGGCATTGTAATTGTGACTTCAAAAGCCATTCCACTGTTCTATCAGTCTAGCTACTTCAGGATGATGGGGAACATGGTAAAACCAGTGAATTCCATGAGCAAAAGCCCACTGCCATACTTCTTTAGCTGTAGAGTGAGTACCTCGGTCAGAGACAATGCTGTGTGGAATACTATGACAGCGGACAAGACATTCTGTGAGTCTATGGTTAGTAGTCTTGGAGGAAGCATTATGTGCAGGATAGGCAAACCCACATCTGGAGTAAGTGTCTATTCCAGTGAGGACAAACCTCTGCCCTTTCCATGATGGAAGAAGTCCAATATAATCAGCCTGCCATCAGGTAGCTGGCTGGTCACCCCCAGGCATGGTGCCATATCGAGGGTTCAGTGTTGGTCTCTGCTGCTGGAAAATTGGGCACTCAGCAGTGGCTGTAGCCAGGTCATCCTTGGCGAGTGGAAGTCCATGCTGCTGAGCCCATGCGTAACCTCCATCCCTGCCACCATGGCCACTTTGTTCATGGGCCCATTGGGTCATGACAGGAGTGGCTGGGGAAAGAGGCTGAGTGGTGTCCACAGAACGGGTCATCCTATCCACTTGATTATTAAACTCCTCCTCCACTGAGGTCACCTGCTGATAGGCACTCAAATGGGATACAAATATTTTCAGTTTTTGACCACTCAGAGAGGTCCATCCACATACCTCTTCCCCAAATTTCTGTCACCAATTTTCCAACCATGCTTCTTCCAAGTCCCTGACCATCCAACCAAACCATTGGATGCAGCCCATGAATCAGTAATATAATCACACATCTGGATATTTCTTCTTCCATGTAAAGTGCACAACCAGGTGCACTGCTCAAAGCTCTGCCCACTAGGAAGATTTCCCTTCACTGCTGTCCTTCAGGGATATCCTGGAAAGGGGCTGTAGTGCTGCAGCTGTCCACTTTTAGGTGATGCCTGCATCTCGTGCAGAACCGTCTGTGAACCAGGCCCTAGTTTTCTCTTCCTCTGTCAACTGATCATAGGGAACTCCTCCTGAGGCCATCAGTGCAGGCTGGGAAAGAGAAGGCACGGTGGCAGGAGTGGAGACCATGGGCATTTGAGCCACTTCCTCATGTAACTTACTTGTGCCTTCAGGGCCTGCTCGAGCCCGGATCAGGTATATACCACTTCCATTTGATAATGGAATGCTGCTGAGCATGACCCACTTTATGGCTAGATGGGTCATAAAGCACTCAGTTCATGATAGGCAGTTCAGGTCACATGGTGACTTGAAGACCCATAGTCAAACATTCAGTTTCCACCAAAGCCCAGTAACAGGCCATGAGCTGTCTCTCAAAAGGAAGGTAGTTATCTGCAGAAGATGGCAGGGCCTTGCTCCAAAATCCTAGAGGCCTCTGCTGTGATTAATCTATAGGAGCCTGCCAAAGGCTCCAAACAGCATCCCTATCTGCCACTGACACCTCAAGCACCATTGGATCTGAATGAAAATAGAATTTCATTCTATTTTCTTTCCAAACAATTACAATTGAAAGAGACTGAAAAAAAATGTATAGTGCCCAGTGGTCATATGGCCCAAGTGGCAGAGCAGCTTACATAGCAGCCTGGACCTGTTGCAGAGCCTTCTCCTGTTCTGGACCCCACTCATCATCTGAATGTAAGCATTGGTGATATGAGATATGGACCCTTCTCTGGAGAAAAGGGTTCATTTTCTGCTTAGGCTGAAACTCATACTTGTGAGCAGCAATAAAGGTCAGTGTAACAAAGGTTGGGGCATGAAAAGCTCCACTGTTGGTTTTGAAAAGAGAGAGCTAATTATAAGACAAACGACTATTTGGACTCAAAAACTTCTGACAGAAACATATCTGCACACTGGTAACTTAAATAAACATGCAAGTCTCCATGTTTATTTAGGGTGACTCTTTAAGATCACGGATTGTGACTGAGAACTGGACCAGACAATTTATTCAATGGATATGTTAAAGTTCTATTAAAATGTCAATGGGAGCAACATTTTCTTGGGCAGTGATGTTAATATTTAAAGACTGGTTGAATAAGCAGACACTTTATCTGGCATTAAGTCTTCATTTTCTGTTTGCTTTGAAATTTGTTGCTCTTTTTTTTGAAAACATCTATCCACATGTTGTTTTCTAGTTTTCAAGTAAAATTCATGATAAAAGCATTTCCTCCTCTTTTATAATCTTGGTTTACTCCTCATTTGAATCTGTCAAGCAATATTTAGTGTTGGCCAATAAAGTGTTTTAGCATTTCACAGATCTGCTCTGTTGATATTCTAATAGTATCACATCATGGTACAGATAATGAGACATAGGTTTGCTTGGTGCTATGCTCAAAACCTTTGTGTCCCCCAAAATTCATTGTGTTGAAACCTAATCAGTAATGTGATGGCATTAGAAGGTGGAGCCTTTGAGAGGTGATCCGGTCACGAAGACAGAGCATTTTAATTGTTTGTCTGGTTACTCCAAGTGTTTGAGGATTAAAAACTATTTCATTTAAGTTAGTTTTTAGTTCTCCGTTAATTATGGTTACATAATTAACTTGCATTATAAGGAACTGGTATTAAAGAAAAATTTCATTCTATTTTCTGCCCAAATAATTATCATTGATAGAGACTGAAAAAACATGTGTAGTGCCCTTATTAAAGAGGCCCCAGAGAGCTGCCTTGCCCCTTTCACCATGTGAGGACGCAGTGAGAAGTCAGCTGTCTGTAGCCCAGAAGAAGGCCCTCACCAGAACCTGACCATGGAGGCACCCTGATCTCAGACTTCCAGCCTCCAGAACCGTGAGAAACAAATTTCCGTTGTTTATAAGCCACCTGGTCTATGGTATTTCGTTACAGCAGCCTAAACTGACTAAGATACTTTGGCTACCTGGTTCTGGTGGTTCAGCTCTGACCATCAATCAAATTCAGGTTCAGATCTTCTAGGCATTTTGTACTTAAGAGCCATTTATATCTGACATATGGTGGCAAGTTCCTTCTTTTTTTTCCCCCCCGTTACAGGAATAGTAAAACCTTGGCTGGTTAAATCCTGGGCATTCCTATTTGTGAAGTGCATTTTTGTTTATAGGGTAATTTCTACAATTTCCAAAAATGTGCAAGGGAGAGCGTGAAACAAGTGTGCACCATGCAGTATCATAGATGAGCTTTCAATAACAGCTCCCTTATTTCTCAGCCATGTGGCCTTTGGAAATCCATTTAATCTCATTCTGTCATCTAAAAAAAAAAAAAGATGGTATCATCTTCCTGGGGGGCTATGCAAATTGAGATGTAATAAATTTAAAGTACCTGGCAAGGAGTGAGTACTTAATACTTGGTGGTTATTTTTATTTATTTTACTTTTTTTTGAGACAGAATCTCTGTCTGTCACCCAGGTTGGAGTGCAGTGGCACGATCTCGGCTCACTGCAACCTCTGTCTCCTGGGTTCAAGCAATTCTCCCAATTAAGCCTCCCAAGTAGCTGGAATTATGGGCATCTGCCACCATGCCCAGCTAATATTTGCATTTTTGGTAGAGATGGGATTTCACCACGTTGGACCGGCTGGTCTCGAACTCCTGACCTCAGGTGATCTGCCCACCTTGGCCTCCCAAAGTGCTGGGATTATAGGTGTGAGCCACCATGCCTGGCCTTGGTGGTTATTTTAATTACAAGAAACACCTCCTCTCCCTCATGCATTCATTGCGTCCTCAATGAGAAGTTTCTCCTTTCTGCAATGATAAAATCTCTGCATTTCAGCTGGATAAATAGCTAGGAATCTGAGAAATAAAGACTTCTGATATTCCAGAGATGGTTGAACATAATCTGCTTCTTTTTAATGAAGCAGATTCTGTTAAGATAAATATTTGAATATTAAGAAATTATACCAGTGATTTAATCTTTCAGGCAAGAATTGAAGTATAAAACAGTGGATATTTATTTTTTAAAATGATTATTTGTATTGGCTTTTAGTTTTCTTTTTAAATAAATCTGTACTATTTAGAAAAGATAAAGTCATCACCTCAGGTAAAGAAAAAGGGACATCTTTAACGTTTTCTAGATAATGGCATGCGTCCTAAACATTGTTAAAAATAATGAAGATTTTGAATTTCTTTTAATAAACCTCTTGACTTACAATGTTATTTCAAAATTATGTTACTAACACTTTTTGTTAGTAGGAATATATATTTCATGAGTTACTTTTTCTAAGCAGTATTTTAGTCGGATAATACGTATCTTTTGCTTTAAATGCATTTTATCTGTGTGGAAAGCAGTGTTACAGGCTACATCTTTGCCAGTAGTTCATATCACTTTGTCCAAGCAGAAGATACTAACGTTGGATAGCACTGGGGGCAGAATTAGAGAACTACATTTGACTGATTAGCTAACAAGCTAAGTCCAGCTTCCTAACCTTGAGTGTGAGACACTAGTGCTCCTGAACTGTCTAACTGAGCATCCACCGTGTGAAAGACACCATTTTGGTGTTTCAGCAATGTCAGTCAACAAAGCAGAGCCAAATTTATTTTCTGCAGAGCCTATTTTTTGGTGTGGGGGCTGTGAAAATAGCATAAAATCAAAATTATCAGATGGAAACAGAGAGACCATACTATTGTCTTAATATAGTCTCTCTGACTTCTTGAAATTTACTGAAAGCTATGGGATCTCTGGCCCATTTTGCTGAATTTCTGATAACCCAGCTCTGCTGTCAGAGTATAAGGAATCAATCCTCCACTTCCCCACCCACCCAGAGTGCTGAATGCCACTCACCGCTGCAGGGTCACCAGGGGGCGCAACTGAGTCTATAGCCCAGTGAAAAAACATTCGGCTTAAGATCTGGCCTGTACCCAGCTGAGCCCATTCCTTAGAAAGGAATATTACTAGGTAATTTAATCTGGAATGTGAGGTGGGGTGGGGTTGCCTTCTTCACTAGGCACAAAAATGTTCCAGGATGCTTGTTAAACCTGATTCAGGGCAGGAATCTGCACTTTTAACACCCTCCCTAGTCCTTCCTTGCTCTGCTAAATGTGATGCAGGGTGTCTGGCCTTTCCTGAGGTGGAAAAAATAAAAGGCTGGCCGAGCAACAAAGTTCTCTCATAATAATGTGGTTGTTATTGAACAGATATGAGGCTATGGAACTCTGTTCTGAAAGAGTAATAAAAGTTGGGAATACCAGAGATTTCTGTCCGCGACTCCTCAGTGGCCATCACAGTTAACGGGCAATATCCTCTTTGTCACCCACAGCTCCAGCTGTAACTACTCTGTTACAAGGGCAGCATTCCTGATAGTGGCGGACTGGGAAGATGTGCGGTATTTCATTAGCTTGGTTTCTCTACTCAAAAGATTGGCATTAAAATTATTTTTGTAATATGTTGCCATATTTTTAAGCCTGAAAATTATATACTAATTCGGATATCTTAATTAAGGGGAAATGACTGCTCTCCCATTATTCCAAGTGTTGCAAATGTAGATTTTTAAAAAGTAATAGATTATGTTTAAATAGGTGATTATACAGATAATACCGAAGTCAAAATAAATGAATGAGAGAGGTGCATTGCAATTTTGCATACTAGTTTTTTTTCTTAGTCTTCCACTTTGTCTCTCTGAATAACCATTTATACCAATTTAGAGATATGTAGGCATCTATGGTTGTATACCATAAACATTGCTTTGCACCCTTTTTTAAAATTTGTGGGTTTTTTCTAATGATATGTCTTGGTGATTGGTCTGTGTACACACATGTTTATATACCTTTTTCTTGTTAATAGTTGCACAGTAGTCTGTCTATGCATGGGCCGTAATTTATTTTACCTGTCTCCTATTGATGAACATTTGAGTTGTCTTCATTCTTTTACTCTATTAAGCAATGCTGTAATAAATATCTTTTCACATACATCTTTGCACACTGTGGAAATAAAGACCAACCAAATGAGAAAAGCAAAGGCTATGTATTCAAAGCTTGCTATAGTAAGGAATCAGCCACTGTCACTTGGTTTGGCAGAGTATCAAAGGCTGGCAGAGGAAAAGGGAAGCTTTAAAGTAGAAAAAAGTGAAGGCTTCAGGTATAAAGGCTGTTGGCCTGGGAATGCTATCGGTGAGCTAACTAGAAGTGGGACATCCTATGGAATTGGTTAGGAGTGCATATTTAGCTTTCTTTGGTTCATCCTAAATTGGAAGCAGGGACCAAAAAATAGAGAAACTGTCAGTTATTAATCAATAACTGGCCCTTTTTGGGTGATTGCTACAGAGTTAGTGTTTACCTTCCTGGATTGTTACTAGAGATAGCAACCTGGCTTCCTGCAAGTCTGACTTACAACAGGTTATTTATTATAGAGAAGCGTAATGAGTAATTTCCTGGGCGGGTCACTGCAGCTTGTGAGTCAGAGCTTCATTTTTATATATGGTCCAGCTATTGTCTATTTGTATACTCAGTCTCTCAACACATATGTGAATATATTTGTATATATTTAATATGGTAATATACTTACTATATTTATTTTAGAAATACATTCCTGAAAGTTGAATTGAGTCAAAGATTTATGACATTTAATTTATGTATGTCTTGACCAATTACAAAATTTGATAAATTTATAATTCCCATACTCTTCTGGGGATATAACAGGGTATATTACCAAACTTTTTAATCTTTGCCTGTCTGATAGATAAAAAATCATATCTCAGTGTAGTTAATTTATACTTGAGGTTGAGAATGTTTTTTCATGTGTTAAATAATTTTTTTTTCTTCTTTGTGAAATATTTATTCATGTCTGTTATTAGCATATTTTTAAGCGCTCCCAGGCCAGGGAAGTTATTGATAACAGAGTAAGTCTTTGGAATTATTACCTTAAAACATTCAATTTGGAATCAGGCCAGGGAATGTCTAAAATATTGGGGAATAGAATAGATTATTAGAGAAGTTAACTTCTTTTTAAACACCTCTATCTAGCATCTCTCTTTTTCTCTTATGGAGGATTAATAATAGAGGGACTAAAGGTATTGGTGATAGAGGCAGAGTTTTAATCTGGAATTCTAATTCAATTTTGCTTTCATTTTCTTTGTGAATATTGAGATATTCAACTATGACATCAGAAATAGAATTATTACTTATCTGAGTGATCTAAAAAAAGCAATAATAAACAATGAATATTATCTTAGATACTTTTTCCATACAATGTAATCTCAAATAGTCCTGACCAAGTATGTATTTGCATTTGGAAAATGTTTTCTGTCTTCATAAACTTGTATGAATTAGTGTTTATAACTGAGACCAAATAGTGTTCACTAAATAAGGTCCTACTGAGTTTGGTAGCTTCTTTATGCATCAATTCCATATGTCCGACACCGCAGACACTATCTCTGCCACTACAGTAGATTTAGAAAGAAATGAGACCTTATCCTCACCTGTTCAAGTCACCGTAATTATTAAGATAAGAATTAGCAGTATTTTTCCATAGATTTTATACTTTCTCAACTCTGTTTTGATATTTCTGAAGATTTTCTTTCCAGAAAAATATTTGTTTTAATGTCTCCAGTTTGATAGTTGAAGCAACACACTTGTAAGCCAGAAGTAAATCATAAATCATTCGTCTGTAAGTTTACACCACAATCTTTGATATTTGAAGAGAGGTTATACATACACATACACACATGCAATCAGATGTCTTTCCCAGAAAATGTTAAAACAAAATTTGTCTTACCCAGTCTGGGAAAGTCGGCTTCTGCGGGCATTATGAAAGCTGGAATTGCTTTGATGTGATTCTGAATCCAAATGACCTTTTAATCTAAGCCTCTCTATCTTCTCTATCTATGTGTTTGTAATAAATACATTAATTTATGTGGGATACATTCTTTTCATACTCATTATTTCTTCCTTTCCTTGTCACCATCACCCCTTGAAAATTTCTTTCTTTTATTGTTAATTTACTCTAAAAGCACCTGGATCTGGTCATAGGAAGGTTGAATTGCTCTCCTACTCAAAAAACAAAGCACATATCCTCTGATACCGATGTGTTTACTATTTATATTTTTTTCTCTTAGTGTTTCTGATTTTGAGAGAAAGAACTATCATCCTCCTAAAATGCTCGTAATAGTAATAGCTTTATATGTTGAAAAGTTTGCGTTACTGTAGTCATGGTTTTTTACAGCTAAAATGCCTATATTGGTTCTTCTTTAATGTTTATGACAGACAACATGATTGGACACTTGTAATGTGCCACACATTGTTTTAAGAGATTTACGTGTATTAATTCCATTACTCATCATAGTAACCTTATTGGTTAGGTAATACTGTTATTCCCATTTAAAGATAATATCACTGAGACAGAGAGAGGCTAAGTTACCCGCCCAAAGCCGTAAGCAAATAGGGGAATTAGGATTAAATTAAAATCCACAGACTGGTTCTTGACTACTTCTCTACTCTATTTCTTGAATTACCCATTCCTTCTTGTGAAAATGCAGCTTAATTTGATGAATACTTCTTATCTAGACCTCAGAGGTATAGTAAGTTAAATACTATCTACTGAATATTGAACCTACTCAGTATTATTGTACTATTACCTTATTCTATTGGCTAAAATAAGTATTCCAAAAGTACATCAGCTAGGAAGCTGCGGAACTCATTTCTCTTGTACATAATTTATCTCTTCATATGTTTAACCATTACAATTATGTCCAAATATTATGTGATAGACTGAGTTATCTCTTTTCCCATCTCTGCCCTACCCTTGCCAAAGATAGCCCATTTTTAAGGTCCAATTCTTTTATTAATTTAGTAAGAATGCATGCTAATTATGATTTATACATATCAATAATAAAATTATGAAGATGATATTAAGGTTAGATTTGTTTAATAGTAAAATATCATGTATATTATATTCATTTGGTCTTCTTACAAACCTCCCCTATGGTCCTAATTATTATCTTGATCATTTTGTGAGTGAAGGAGCTGAGAAACAAGGAGGAAAGTGATGTGCCCCAAACTAATATTTGGCTAAGTATAGATTTGCTCTGGGTACTTTTATAGCTAGTTCTGGGTCATTTCCACAAAAGCATTATTTGGCTGGAGTAAAACTATAAACCCAATTGTATTAGGCACCAAGCAGATCCAGATAGAATTATCCTATTCCAGAGTTTCATCTTTTATGATGATTGTGGAGACCTTGGGTGACTTTACAAAATAAGAAACTTTTAAAAACTGGCAATAGATAGGATCATTTAATATGATGATAAAGAATCTAAAGGATAGCCTTAAAATGTGATTTATAATCATGAAGGTTTTTATACGGAGGAAAAAATAATTGCATTTAAAATTTCCCTAGTAAAGAAAATTACCTGCTCTAGAAGCCGTTAACGGCTAGACTGTTGGTTTAAAATCTTCATGGGACAGAGAGGTAGATCAGGAAGGATATGGACTTTGGAGCTGTGCAACCAGGATTGCATTGCCAGATCATGGGGCAAGTAGTAACTTGTCCCATCCTCCTCTTCCTCACTGGTCAAATAGAAATATTAATACCTACTCAGAAGTTATTGGGTGGTGGTCAGGCAAGAGGGAATCTAGCAGTGTCTAGAATGTTCCAAGTGCCTAGTATTCTTGGCTCAGGTTCTCCCCTTCGGTATTTTGAGGATTGGAAGTCTAGGCAATATTGAGATTATTAATAAAGATTTCAGGTCAAGCCCTCAAGAACACAAGTCACAGACCCCAAAACTTCCGGATTAGCAGGGTTTCTTTAATTAAGGAGTCCTGGTGATATGTTGGTTAGGGGGATGGGAGCTGTGGCAGATGTGTGTGACATAATTTTGCTGCAAATGCAAATTAGTGTTCCTGTCATTTGCTAGCAAGCCCACTGTTTATAATAACTGTTCATAATGAATCAGGCTGATATTTTCTTCATACATTTTCCCTCAAGGCCCTAATAACTCTGCTTCTAAGTTTTATGGTTACATGTTGTGGAATGAGACTCTGATGGAAATACAGTCCCATTTTATAGCCTTTGTAGAAATGAGAGGCAGAGAAGAAAAGCAAAGGAAGCAAATTAGTGGTCAGAAAGGGTTCCAAGACAGAAATGTGTGTTCTTCAAGCCAGGCCTGGAGGGTATATGAGGAAGATAAAGGGTGGTTCAGAAAGCCTCCATCAGTGAAGTAGTTGAACAGAATTAAAACTATAGCAAAGATTCTTGGACTTGGTTAGAAGGAAACCCTGAGTGACCTGAACTAAATGAGTTCTGTCCAATTCAGCAAATACTTACTAATACCTACTATGTCCCAGACCCTTTATAGCCTTACAGCTGCACCATCCAATATAGTCATTAGCCACATGTGCCTATTGGAATTTAAATTACTTAAATAAAATTAAAAACTCAATTCCTCAGTTGCTCTATTTCTCAAGTTCTCAAGCCACAAAACATGTGTGTAGTGACTACTATATTGGATGGCATAGAAGAGTATTTTTTTTATGACAGAAAGTTCTATTGGACAATGGTGCTCTAGAGGTACGTGGATGGCCAATATTTGACTCCTGCCCTTGAGGAATTTATGGTCTTGGAAGACAGAGGAACATGTAAGGAAGAAAGAAAGTTAGTGGGACTGTGACAGAAGTATGTCAGCACACTGTTGTGGGAATTGAGGATAGGGTGATGAAGCCTAAATGAGACATGTTCAAATATAGTAGGATGAAGGAAGAACAGCTTTTCAAAAAGGCTATGTAGAGGGTGGAACATGATCAGAGTCTTAAAAGATATGTAGTTTTTCCTCAGGTGGAAAAGGGTGGAAAAAGGCATTATAAGCAAAAGTAGAAGTGCGCACCAAGAAGGGAGATGCAGTGTGGAGCATTGAGAGAAACGCCCCTGTCGCAGCCTGGCTGGAGTGTGCTGCCGGAGCTAAGCCCCAAGAGGCAGGCGGGCCAGGTTGGGGTGTTTGGGCACCACACCAGGGGTCAAGACTTGTCTTCTGGGTTGTGAGAAATCAGTGAATGGTTCAGGAGAATGAATTTTGTGATCAGATTTCTATGAATGGGAATGGAAAAAGCTAGGAGTTTGTTTCCAATGGGATGCTCTTTTGAACACTGCACATTTTACTGTGTCTTCGGTCAGATTATTTAACCCCTGTGAGTCTCAGTTTTCTCATCTACAAAATGAGACTTACCTCCATCTCACAGGAATGATATGAGGATAAAATAACATAATGTAGGTAAAGCAGCCAGTACAGTTCCTGGCACATGGTAGGTGGTCAAAAAGTCTTAGATCCTTTCCCTTTGGCCTTACTGTGGCAAGGGAAACAAAAATGAGTGAGGTTCATCTGTACCCTGGGGAGCTTAAAGCAGGGAGTGGGCCTGTGTGGATGAGTAAAACAAGGACACAAGTAACTATGTCCACACCCCACATGCACCCCAAACATACATATACACACACAACCATACTAACACCTAACACATATGCACACACACACACACATACATAATTTCTCCTGCCCAGGGAGATAGTCTAAGCTATGAGCGAGCGGGCTGGCATCAACTAACCTGTGGGATGGTTTGTTCCTGCTTCATTTTCAATGAAAGAATGAGTGCTTAAAAGCAGAGAATTGATGGAACCATGGAGAAGATGATGTTGCCACAGGGCAGGAAAGAAAAGATGGTCTCTGGTGTGGTCATGAAGTAGCAAGAGATGGGGCCTATAGGTAACCACCCCTCAACCTCCCTCCTCTCCAACAGGCTGCCCTGGGACTCCCTGGCTGGGAGGCAACATAATGAAAGGGCACAGTGGGATGGGGTTCAGAATGAGGGCATGAGGATTAAGTCTAAGATATGGAGCACTGGCTGTGGAGTTCATTAGATTTCCTATTTATCGATATAAAAAGCCATCTATAATCAGATTTTATACCAAATCTTGCTTCTTTTCGACAGCCATCATCTTCCTTCCATTTTTAGTTTCCAACCTTTCCTATTTTCTGCTAACAATCGAAAACTGTATGTAGTACACTAGAAGTCTAGTTCTCATTGCAAATTTATAGCAGTGTTTCCCAACTGAAAACTCTCAACTAGAACATGGCAGGTGGAAATTAAAGTGAAAGGCACAGCACCCTCAGTATTTTTTTTTTTTTTTTTTCGAAAACAAACTTTGGCTAAAGTTCTGTTAAGTTAGAGTGGTGACAATGGTTATGTCCTATTGATCTAAAGCTCCAAGTAGCATTTATCTCCTGTTAATACAACACTGGAAAACTAATTGTCAGTATGTGCAGTTTGATGCATAATCTTTCCAAATACTTGGTCCATTGAGAACGAATTAAGAAGGACACTAGGAGGTGAACACAGTGTTTATCACTGGCTCTTATCAGGACTATTGTGATATGTGGAAGGGTAAAACCAACCGCATCACCTTTTCTTTAAGATTGTCAAGAGGCAGTTACAATCATATACATTTTCTCTTGATTTTTAACATAGACATCAAAGTATGTATAGATCAGTAATTCTTTTTTCTATTTCTATGTGTTCCTTAGAAATGTAATTGGAGAGATGGCATCATGTAAGATTGCACACTAGTCTGGCAATTATTTGTCATGAGAAATGTGTTAAGAATGATGGATAACTTTAAGGTCTATAAAAAATATGAGGCCTGTTGTAGTCCTAGAATTCCAGAGCTAAATTTCCTTCAAGTCAAATTAGTATTTTGTTTCTGTTTCTTCTTTTGGTGCAGTTGAGGTATCCTAATAAATATTCGGCTTAGAACATTCCACTTAAAATTTTTAATCTTTGTAGATTTATAGTATTGCGATTCCACTGTCAAAATGACAGATACTGATATGTATTTTAAGGTAATATTATATGATTATTTTTCAGTGCACTGTATCAATCAATGCCCTGACAGGTCATAAAATGTTACAGCTCATAAAGAACCAGTAAATACTCAATTTTCAAGGTACAGCAAAAGAACTATAAATTTAATTTATTACATAACTATAAAATAATTAGTCCAGTATTCCCAGACAACTTTTTAAAAGAACTTCCCTGCCACAGATCACTGTTTGAAAAGGAACTGGTCCCTATTAAGTCTGTCCAGTTTTGTACACTGTGCTTGAGTTTTTTTCTCTTTTACTTCACATCCCAGTAGCTCCCCTCTACTTCCTTCCTCAAGGTGAGCTCGTTCCCTCCTTGGGCTTCAACTACCTCCTATATGTAGGAGTTTCTAAATTTACATCTCCTCCCCAGACATCTCTCCCAATACATAGATTCAATGCCTCCATGCCTATTAGGTATGTCTTGGATGGGATTTCCCACAAGCAGACCTTGAGACAAGGGTTTGAGTGCAAGTACTTAATTTGGGAAAGTGTCCCATAGGCCCTGGTAGGGGAAGGAAGACGTGATATAGGAATCAAGAGTTCGTCATGAGGCAGATTTCCACTGGGGGGGCCACTGAAGTTCAGTCCTGATGGGGAGCTCTGGGAGACAGGACACAAGACACCTTAGAATTAACGTCCCCCAGAGGGATCCTCCAGAGGGCTGGGGAGTGGGGTCATTGATCCTCCAGCTCCATCTGTCATTGCCTAAAGGCTGCTTTTGCAGGTGTTAAATGGTCACTCTTTCCTTCGGATGTCCCTCCCACAAGAAGGAGCAAAAGCCTTCAGGTGGAAAGTCACAGGTGTATGTACTGACAAGGTGAAGCCAAAGGGAAATAGGTGAGGACAGGGCACTGCAGTGTCTGAGAGTGACATTTCCACCTGAGTGTACACAGATTCATCAAGCTCCGCATATCCAACCCTAGCTCCCCAAACTTGTTTTTCCTCTACATCCTGGGGAATGCACTACAGTGAACTCCTTGATCAGGCAGGAACCCCTCTCCATCCCCCTACTTCCTCTCACAGATGAAATTCTATCAATTTCATCTCTTCAAAGATCCTTACTCTGTCCACTTTTTTCTTTCACCACACTGGAAATCCAGTATTTTCCCCACACTTTTCTGTATTAGCCTCTTGACTGTCTCTCTGCCTTGAGTCACACCAACCTATAATCTTTCCTATAGACAGAGTGAGGGTTCCAAACTGAAAATCTGACCGTGTTCATCCTCTGCTTAAAGTCATTGATGATAGTGCAGGGTACTGCATGTGAGGTCCTTCATGGTTTTATGTCATCCCATGTCACTATTCCCACCTCACCGTATACTGTGCATGCCGCCCTGGGTCTAGCGTAGGCTCTACCCGGTCCTGGCTCATCACCATAGCTCAGGTGTCACCTCTTAAGGGCATCCTTTCCTGACTCCTCACTTTCCCCATCCCAAGCTGTGCAGCTGCCCCAAATGTTGGCTTTGCTTGCTCACATTTCTTAGCATACCACACTGTTATTGCCTCCTTCTTTGACTATCTCTTCAACTCAGCTGTTAAGTTCTCTGAAGGCAGTGACTCTATATTAATCTCAAATTTTTAGCACCTAGTACAATACCTGTTCATAATAAGTGCTCAATAAATAGTTGCTGAATTAATTTGCCTATATGAGCCTCTTTAATCCTTAAAGAAGTCCTATAAGATGGGTATTACTGGCTTTACAGGCAAAAATTTTGAGGTCAAGTAGGCCAAACATCTTGCTCAAGATCACAGACCTAATAAATGATCAAATCAGGATTTGAACTCAAATATGTCTCCCAAGCCCATATTCTTTCCATTAAATCATGTTAATTTTTACATTGTAATGCTCTAGACACTTCTTCTATTTCACTGTTTATGAAATTAAATAGCCTTAATCTTTTTATTTTTCTAGAAATAAATGTGTTCACAGGTGGCGTCTAGAAATGCCATAAATATTCAGTCTCCAGGAATATGAGCCCTGCAAGGTTTGGTGTGGAGCTTGCTGAGAAGAGCCTATGACTTTCTAGTGGAATTTTTATGCTTTGGGTTAGATCATGGGAATGAATATCCATGGTTAGTTTGTGATGCATCTAAGCTGTGGAATTTCAATAAGCATCCATCAGTTTGACAGTCAAAAGGATATATATGAGGGCCTTGGGGGTGGGCAGGGTGAAGCAATTTGGAAATATAAACAGTAAATTTTCATACATCACTGATTGTGACAGTGAAATGATTATCCATCAATTACAAAGCAGTTAAGTAGATATGTTTCTGGGTTTTTACTGCACTATTTATGTATCCAGGTCTCCTGGAAGAGTTGCTTCTGCACCACAGTCCATGCTGGACAGCCTGCAGCAGTTTCAGTGCCTGTTGGAGACACAGAGAGGCTATTGGATTTAGGAACAAATAAAAGGCAAAAAAGAAGAGATGATACTGAAAGAATGTTACTTTCAGTATCAATTACTGAATGAGATCTTGTTCTTCTGTCATGTGTTCAGTGTTCAGCTATTAGCAATTTCACACACATACACAAACACACATACACTCCACTGACTCTTCCTATGAGGCTGAAAGTAAAATTCGTGATTTATCAGATACAATACCATCCTCAACAAACACGGCAGATACAAATGACAAGCAGAATATAGCAAAGACTACTCCTACACATATGGGCCTTCTTACAATACTTGTTTCAGAGGTATTTGCTTGAAGTTATCCTTCAGTTTAAATCTTTGCATTAGTCTGACATCAACAAAACATCATAGGATCCTTTCTGTTAACCAGCTCTGTCTGTGGAAAAAAAAAATTGCATATTAAATTGGAGACAGGAAGTACTAACATTCGTGTGATTTCTCAAATACACATTGGAATTTAGGAGGTGATTAATCTTGAGTCCTAATGGGCTGGACCTGTAGTTCAAATATTTAATTCTAAGTTCTAAGAATGAACGCTATTTCCCTGTTGAGCCAAAAAAGATAATTAATAGAAAAGAAAGCAAGCAATAACACATACCTACCCATTTTAAAACATACAGCTCAATATTTTAGTCAAATATATTGCCAAAGATCATGTTTTATGGGGAAAAGAAAAACAAAATAATACTACATACCCCTAAACTTGTAAAGCCACAAGAGAATATATCATTAGAGAATCATCTTTATCATATGGAAATATTGCTTGATGATATCTGCTCATTCCAAATTGACCTGACAGATCATCTGAAAGTGTACGAAGAGGTTGTTGGCGAGACTGACCGGTTGATTTCGCATGTCAACTCATGACACAAGGGAGAGGCAATGAAGATAATCTATAGAGATTTTCTATAAGAGATAGTTATATATTTGGTTTGATATGCACATCATAGGCCTTCAAGCTTGCTCCCATATCAGTGCTGGAAAATCCTGCCCTTTAAAAAAAAACTGGTGATTTTTAAAAATTTAGATGCAGTATTACTACTACTATTATTTTGCTATACACATCTATGAGTTTTGACACATGCGTAGATTCAGGTAACCACCACCACCACAACAGATATATAGAACAATTCCATACACTCTCCAAAATTTCCTCATGCTGCCTCTTATAGTCAAATCATCCCCTAACCCCAATGCCTTCTACGAAAAGACACATAAATGAAATTATTCAGCATGTAATTTTTAGAGACTGGCTTGTTTCAGGTAGAATACTGCTTTTGAAAGTCATTCACATTGTTGCATACACCAATTGTTTGTGCCTTTATATTGTCGTATTCCATTGTATGGTTGTACCATACAATTTCAATAGATTTGTTAATCTATTCTCCAATTTAAGGGTATTTTAGTTGTTTCCAGCATTTAACTACATGTATAGACATTCGTGTACAGCTTTTTATGTAGATATACGTTTTCTTTTTCTTCTTCTTCCTCTTTTTTTTTTTTTTTTTTGAGACCGAGTATTGCTCTGTCACCCAGGCTGGAGTGTAGTGCTGCAATCTCAGCTCATGACAACTTCTGCCTCTGGGTTCAGGCAATTCTCCTGCCTGAGCCTTCTGAGTAGCTGGGATTACAGTTATGTGCCACCACACCCAGCTAATTTTTATATTTTTAGTAGAGCCAGGGCGTCGCCATGTTGGCCAGGCTGGTCTCGAACTCCTGACCATAAGTGATCTGCCTGCCCGGTCTCCCAAATGTTTTCATTTCTAAATAACTAAGTTATTTACCCTTGGGGCACTCTGAAAACTGCCAAACCATTTTCCAGAGTGATTGGACTATGTACTCCCACCAGCAGCATATGAGAGATCCAACTCTGCCACATCCCTGCACTTGGCATGACCAGTCTCTTTTAGTTTAGTCATTCTAATAGAAGCCCTGTCTTCTAATCATGTTTCTGTCCTCTGTACCATTAGGGACCACCAGTGGCAACTTTCCACCCAAATTGTTCCACCAAGAAATCTTGGAACACGTTCTCCAATTTATAATATTACCTTTGTTTCAATCCAAAATAGTGTGTGGTGGCATGAGATACTCCTAAAGACTATTAAGCATTGTAAAATCATTATCTTCTTCATCTGAAGACATCCAGAATATTTCTCATTGTTAGTAATTAAACAAGCCCTGCTACTGTGTAAATGAGCTTTCATCTTTGTTTACCATGGGTCTGCCTGAAAAATGTCAAAGAACACTCAATAAAACTTTCCATGTCCTTTAATTTTATCTTCATTATCACTTGTGATGAAGCAAGAGCATGGTTCCTTCCTTTCTAGCAATCTTGCATTCAACAAATATTTGCTGAGTTCCCTTTGTAACAGGAACTTTTCTAGATGCTGGGGATACAGCAGTGAACAAAGCAGACATAAATGCTTGCATTTAGAATCCTAAAAATTTGGGAGTGGATCAGGCAATAGAAAGTACATAATTGAAACAGGTAATATTTCAAATGCAAAGTATTATAAACAATAAAGCAGGGAAAGAGGTTGCAACCTTAAATAGTGGGGACAGGGAAAGCTTCAGTGAGAAGGTGATGCTTGAGTAAAAGGTGATGGCAAACCCTGCAGAAACCTCTGTAACTGTGTTGCAGGCAGAGGAAACAAGTGTACAGGCTTTGATGTAGGACCGTCTATGTCATGAGTGAAGAGCGGTAAAGCGCCAGGGTGGCTGGTGGAGAGAGTGAATAAGAACATGGTGTAAGACGAGCTTAGGACTATATTGTGTAGAACCTTATAAGCCACTTTAAAGATTTTGGGTTTTGTTCTAGACAGGAAACCATTGGAAGGCCTTGAGAAGAGAAGTGATGTGATAGGACCTACTCTATCTTCTATGCAGTGCATAGACTTGGGGCCAAGGGTAGATTCAGAAAGACTAGTTTAGAGACTATTATAGTAATCTAAGCAAGAGATAATGGTGGCTTGAATCAGGCTGGTACCCAACGGAAACATGAATCCAGCCAAGCTGAAGGAATACCTTTTATGTGAACATTCTGATAATATATTGGATGCTATGGTTGTTTTTAAGACTTATTTTCCACATGCTGGAATATTACCAATATTTGGATTTCACCAAATACAAAAGGCTGTGCTTGAGGAATCTGTATCATGCATGCTGAAATTCTAAGTGAAAGAAGCTATATGACTAATAGAATCTTGAATTCACATACTCTGGAAAATGTGACATCTATAGCTTATAACTGAGGAATAAACCTAAAATGTGGTGCCTCAATCAGATGACACAATCCATCAACGTTACTGAGGATATTTCTCCTAACATTTAGTAGCCAATAATGTAAATATTCATAGGTTCCGTGGCCATTCACAGCAGACTGATGAAACAACCAAATGAAGCCATCTCCAGGTTTTCATCTGTTTTGTGCATGGCTATTCCATCAAAGAATTACTATATTATGAGCCCCTTTCAGAAACTACAAAGGCCTTTGACATGTTCAAATGATGAAAATTGTCTTTGCCAAGCATAACATTATTAGAAGAAAAAAAAAACCTTGGTGTTCTTTACTCAGATGGCAGCACTGTGATGCTTGATCACACATCTGATTTTTGCTATTTTGGTAAATAAAGAAACTCCTGTTTTCACATCAGCAAGCACTGGTGTTAGTCCCTGCCAGCAGGCTTGAAAGAAATATTGTCCAAGGTCACAAGCATCACCTTCTCTTCAGAACCACTTTTATAAGAAGTTTCATTAAGAAGTGGAACAGAATGTGAAGTTTTTCTCCTTACATAGAAGATCTCTGATTTTCTACCAAATGTCTTGAAACATGAAACTGCATTTCAGGCATAAACTTCAGTTAAGAACAAAGTTCCCTTGGGTAATAGTTTGATAGGCATGCCTTCATGCATTGACTTATTTAACAGATGTTTTAAGTCCGTGGTATTCAAAATTAGGGTATACAACAATTTTTCAAGGAATGTGAGGACATGTTGGAATTTAATGGATAAAAATTCTTAAAATTTCAGCGTCCTGTTAAACTTTTCTCCAGAAGTAATCTGCCTGAGAATGTATTTCAGATTATTTCTCCTTCTTCACTTATTCCTTCATTACTGCTTTTGTCCACTGAAAAGAAGATATAGCTCTCATCCACTCAAAATTTAATATGTTGCATTTCCCAAGGTGAAAAACATCTAAGATATGAAATATGATTTTGAGAAAGGCAGTAATTCTAATAACCAGGAAACAAATTATTTTGCAAGTCAGATAGTTTTCAATTATTAGTTTTTAATAAAGTTGAACAGGACCTAATTAACTCTCAGTTGCTAGATCATTAAATATACTGTTTGATGACAGACAGTGAATTTAAGAGGATAACTTGGAAGGATTTCAGAGACCTGAGCAACATTACTACTATTCAATCTCATCTACATATATAAATAAGTTTTCTAGGGCTTATTAAAATTGGTAAATAAGAATAGAATAGGTGGAAAACCCTCTCTCATTTTAAGAGGTAATACTCATTCAGAGATAGACGAACTAACAGAAAAATGTGATTTATCTCATTAAATGATGCAATTCCAATAAAAGTAATTTGATCTCTAATAATTATCAAAATTTGTAGTGAATTTTTATTGTTTCAAGAATCAATTTTATGTACTACATGTAATTGTGATTATTAAAACTAGAAGAAATTTTAAATACTGAAAGCTTATAGCCGTAAGAAATAAATTCTAAAAATGCATTCACATTTTATATAGAGAAATAAAATTGAGTAATCAATAAAAGACTTTTACGCATAAAAATTACAATAAATTCAGAATTCTATAAAGTAAAATGTCAAGTTTCTCATCTGTTCACTTATATGTCCACCTTTATTCTAAATCTTTCAGCATTTTTATCAGTTATTTTCACCTCTCTCTTGGAAAATTCCAGCCTCTGGGCCATCCTGGAGTCTGTTTCTATTGATTGTTTCCTCTCTTGGTCATGAGTCACATTTTTTTTTGCTTTCCTCTGTGCATTATAATTTGGGGGGAGAATGTTTTGTGTAAGAGATCAGTAGAAACTGAAGAAAATTAAATTTCTTCCAAAAAGTAAAACATTCCTTTTTCTAGAGTAGGAACCTAGGCAATCTGAACCATATTTGAATACTCAGGGCTTT
Organism: Hylobates moloch; assembly: GCF_009828535.3. NCBI lineage: Eukaryota > Metazoa > Chordata > Mammalia > Primates > Hylobatidae > Hylobates > Hylobates moloch. The sequence goes on along the minus strand of NW_026652310.1, from coordinate 1,074,406 downwards.
TTTGCACTGGTGGTTTTACTTGGTTCACCACTGTTTTCAAATATTTTGAGGATATGATCAACTTTTCTTTCAACAGAGCCTGGTATCAGAGCATTGGAAAGATTCCAGAGACTTTCCTGAGTTTTAGAGTTCAGCTGCCAAATTTTGGAACTGTGGGTGATATCTGCCCGCTTATGGCCCAGCTGGCATGATTTTGAGTCCCTGGAGTGTTTTCTTTGCTATCTCACCCTCCCCTTGCTTTCTGCACTTGGGGAGACATCTTTAAGCCTAATGGTCCCTTTCCTAGCTTTTGAAGTGCTGCTGCCTTACTGCCCTATGCTCTCTGAAGACCTGGAATGTCCTGGAAGGGTTTCTCTTAGCAGTTGAAAGCTTAGAGTGCCTCTCTCAATTCTCCTGCTGTGTGCCCCCCAACACTCCTCACCTTTTGAAGGGGATTTGACTTTGGGTGAATACCTTAAAGAAAAACTCTTTCTCAGCTTTTCTTCTCTGGTCCCCTTACTTTGGGCAAATTACCCCTCATACCGTGACCTACGTAAGACCTGTGAGTGAAAGTTGGCAGGTAGATGAATGGTCACAGGGTCATGGAATTCCTGGGGATGCCATCCATCATCCATCAAGCCAGCTCACACAGGGCTGTTCAATAGTTGTTAAGTGTTGGGCTAGCTTCTTTCTACCCCCATCTGTGGGAGGAGCCATAGGTCTTTCCTCTTCCCTGAAAGGTTTGCCACTTTCTCGAGCTTCGTTTACCTAGACATCTTTATAACTGATCTGGCTTTTTTGTAGCCTGTTTTATTATCTATTTATTTATTTTAACTTTTTGCTTGTTAGGGTGGGAGTGATGATCTTTTGCTACTTTCTGCATCCAAACCAAAAGTCCTGTTCAAATATGTATTAAAACTGATGATTGTGGTTATCAAATCATTTGGCATTTAAATTCTATTAGTTTCACCTAAAACTGATATTTCAATTTGATTTTAAAATATTTATATAAACACTATGTCAAGAATTATATCCTTCAGAACTATTTAAGCTTATGATGAAAAATTTTAGATGTCAACTTAAAAATACATAAGGGAATATATAGTTCTTCATTATTCTATTGGGAGTACATGACTGAGCTCAGGAATAATGGTAAAGGTAATCTTTTTATTCTTTCTTGATTAGGGCAGTGTGGGTGACTGGCTTTGCTTTACTTCACACTGTGGGTCTTCTGGGCTCAGCTCCAATCCCCTTTCTGCAGGCTGGAGTGGAACAGAGGGTTCAAGACCTTGTCAGCTTCTCACTAGACAGAAATTGCAGGCATTTTGACTAATCTAGAACTCTTTTAAAGAACAGATCTTAGAAGCTAACACATTAATTTTGTAATTTTCATCTTAAAGATGTATAATTTTAAATATCCCTGATTTAGATAAAGCTAAGTTTTAATTTCTAACTCAAATATAATCCATTTTAGAATTCAGAATTGCTCCTGGGAAAAAGAAATTGTTACAGCAAATTTTGTTTTACTAAGTCAGCAGTGTGAAATATTCTGATCCAAAATAAACACTGTCTGACATATAGTGCAGGAAATATCTTTACATTTTTAGTATATCACCTATAATACAATATTTACTCAATTTTCTGTTAAAACCAAAGTTTTTATTACATAACATTTACTGCAACCAGATTTCAAAGGTTATAGAACCGCTTTTTATTACCCAAACAAAGAAGAAAGGTAAGAACTTTTAGAAAGGTTGCTGACTTTGCCATTTGATAACAAACAGCAATTTAGCAGAATTATTTGAAAGTAAATTTTGGCTATATTGTTTATTGTTTTTTTAGAATGCTTCACATGGTGCCAAATGACTAGACAGTCCACAGTAGAAAAAGTTATTACTTTTTTTAGTCTTTATTAATTCAAGACATAATTATTTGGGATGAAAATAGAATAAAATTTTTCTTTTTTTAATACCAGTTGTTTACAACGTAAATTAGTTATGTAACCATAATTAATGGAGAACTAAAAACTAACTTAAATGAAATAGTTTTTAATCCTCAAACACTTTAGAGGTAGCCAGACAAACAATTACAATGCTCAACTATAAATGTTTTGTTTTTTTCGGTAAAGCAAGTTATTCTATGCCAACCGCTGTGCCAGGCCCTTTACAAGATCACTCTTACTTGACCTTCATAACACCCTATGAAACAGGCTTCCTTTTATCTACATTCTGGAGATGAGAACGCTGAGTTTAGAGGGGTCAGGCAACTTGTCTAAGGCATAACTAGTAAGTTGCATAGCAAGGGTTTAAACTCAGACTTAATTTCAATATACTTAACTATACTCCTTCTCCAGTGTATTTTATGTATTGAGTAGTCACATTCTAAGACGCCTAGTATTAAATGTTGTTCTTGACATACATATATTTTAATTAGTTATTTCTGCAAAGTCATAAAACACTCCAAAACTCAATGCTTTCAACAATCAGCATCTATTTTTCTTGATCATAGGAGAGTGGGAAAGCCAGGGAGACCCTATTTCAAGTTGCTGGTCAGCTGGGCTTGGCTTCAGGCTTAGAATTGGGTTCACATCTGCTCTATGTGTCACCATGTTCTTCTTGGACCAGCATCTCCCTAAGGCATGTTCTTCTGATGGCAAATCACAAGAGGGCAAGTGGACAATCCAAACCATGCAGCCTTGTGTAATATTTCTTGTATCACAGTCCATTAACCAAAGGAAATCACAGGACCAAGTCCCAAGTCACTGGGGCAGGGAAGTATATGTCATCTGGGAGAGAAAGAAGGGAGAATGAAGAGAATATGTCTAACACAGATTCAGTCTATCACATATTACTTGGACAATGCTATAGATTGAATGTTTTCCTTTGTTATCAATACTGCACATGCTTAATCTGCACAATGCCGGTGTGTACATATATCTCAGATCTGTATAGAATAGAAACAGAGGCATATTATAAATTATCAAGTAGTGTTTTTGTTTTTATGGATAATATTTGAATGTTGATAGTAATTTTTAAATTAAAAAAAGAGTTTCTATTATTTGGAGGAATAACTCTAATAAGGCTTAAAATTATTTTAAAACAAGATAGGTTACTTAGTAACAAACATACACAAATATAAAAATTAAATTGTATTGGCTAGGCGCGGTGGCTCATGCCTGTAATCCCAGCACTTTGGGAGGCTGGGGCGGGCAGATCACCTGAGGTCGGGAGTTCGAGACCAGCCTGACCAACATGGAGAAACCCTGTCTCTACCAAAAATACAAAATTAGCCAGGTGTGATGGTAATCCCAGCTACTCGGAAGGCTGAGGCAGTAGAATCGCTTGAACCCAGAGGGCAGAGGTTGCGGTGAGCCAAGATCGTGACATTGCACTCCAGCCGGGGCGACAATAGGGAAACTCAGTCCCAAATTAAAAAAAAAAAAAAAAAAATTTAACTTGTATCTTGGTTTCTAATACCATCCCCCAATAAAGGAAAAAAGTATGAAAACAGTGGAGAAACCTGACAAACACTACCTCAACTAGTTGATCAAAGTTAATATAAACAGCAGTGAGTCATATTGGGGGTATTTACTCTTAGCATGATGAGACAAAGTGGCACTTCAGGACTGTTGATCTTTCGCCCCAAACACACAATCCCAGTCTAATCATGAGATAAACAACAGACACATCCCAATTGAGAGACATTTGACAAAATACTTGACTAGTACTTTTCAAAACTGTCAAGGTCCTCAATAGCAAGGAAAGTCTAAGAAACTGTCACAGCCAAGAGGAGCCTAAATAAACATGGTAACTAAATGTAAACTGGTATCTTGGATAGAATTCTGGAATAGAAAAAGTTCATTAACTAAAGGCTAAGAAAATCTGAATGAAGTGTATACTATAGCTAATAGGAATGTGTCCTTACTGGTTTATAAATTGTGACAAAGCTATCATACTAATATTAAGATGTTAACAGTAGGGAAACTGGGTATGGGAGTTATGGGAACTCTGTACTGTCTTCACAATTTTTCTGTAAATATAGAACTATTCTAAAATAAAAGTTTTACTTAAGAAAAATGTTGGCCGGGCACAGTGGCACACGCCTGTAATCCCAGCACTTTGGGAGGCTGAGGCGGGTTCAAGACCAGCCTGACCAAGATAGTGAAACCCCATCTCTACTAAAAATTCAAAAATTAGCTGGGCGTGGTGGTAGGTGCCTGTAATCCCAGCTACTGGGGAGGCTGAGGCAGAGAATTGCTTGAACCCGGGAGGCGGAGGTTGCAGTGAGCCAAGATCGTGCCACTGCACTCCAGCCTGGGCGACAGAGCAAGACTCCGTCTCAAAAAAAAAAAACAAAAAAAAAAAAAGAGAAAAATGCTAAATTGTAGTGACATAAAGAAATTAAAAGCCAAAGCCAAATACTAGAAAAAACTTTTTAAAGAAAGAAAATTGCATTGATACTAAATATTTGTGGCACTTTGGGAAACCAATCAACGCTAAAAACGATATGACTATTGTTATCTTAGTCTCATTGTGATCATTAATATTTGACCTTTAAACATTTAGAGCTGGGCATCCTGAAGGAATTGCCCTAGGACTCCCCAAGGCAGAGCCAGGAAGGTTCAAATGTTAGTCTTAATGGAAGAGAAGCTCAGTTTTTTTTGACAGCAGTGTCTGTCTCTCTCTCACTCACTCACTCATTCACTCACACCCTCACGCTCATTTGTGAGGTACCACCCATCCTCACTGTGGTTTCTGTTCTCTCCTACTGCTTCTGAGTCCTTATATCTCACCCTCACCTACTTTATTCTCCGTGATGGCACTTCTGGCAAAAGAAATCTGTATGTATTACTTTGTGCTTCTCAGACAGGAGTGCGGACAGGAAAGGGCTAAGAGGAGGGCCTGAGCCTGAGGATGTGTCTTGGAACGTCCCAGGGGCACTAAGAGAAAGCTGGCCAAGAACATTTGACAACTTCCCCAAAACCATTAATAGTATGGAATGAATGAAAAACTCCATTAGTTGGCTGGGTGCGTTCGCTCATGCCTGTAATCTCAGCAGTTTGGGAGGCTGAAGGGGGCAGATCATTTGAGGTCAGGAGTTCGAGACCAGCCTGGCCAATAGAGGGAAACCCTGTCTCTACTAAAAATACAGAAATTAGCTGGGCATGGTGGCATGCACCTGTAGTCCCAGCTACTTGGGAGGCTGAGGCCGGAGAATTGCGTGAACCTGGGAGAGGAGGTTGTGTCAAGATCGTGCCACTGCACTCCAGCCTGGGCAAGAGAATGAGACTCTGTCTCAGAAAAAAAAAGAAAAACCCCATTAGTTGCATCAGAAACAATGAGGAATAAACACCCTTTCAGGTTTTTCTTTTTTTCTTAAAAAAAAAAAAAAAAAAAAAGCAATACAACATTCAATGAAAGATTTGGAAGGATTTTGCTACAGCCGAAACGGCTCCCAGTAGCACTCCTCCCTTTCTCTGTCCTATATTTTACTGTTTCTCTTGAGAGAAATCATGACATCCCATTTCTGGTTCATATGGTTTAGGAAAAAAAATGAAAGCATATTGTCAGTCATATAATTGATATACAGTGCTTCTTGACATGCCTATTTTTAATTAAAACACATTTTAATTAAAAAAAGAGAGCAGTTTTAAGAAGAGAAGCTTTCTGCCAGATGGTGATTCCTAATTTACCTCAAATGTGCTGGGAGCCGCATGATTCATTTTGGATTAGCCTGACTTAGTGCATCGTAGAGAATAATAATTTTGTTGTGAAAAATAATCACCCACAGCACCCCCTTTAGGTGAGGGAAATAGGTGTGTGTGGGTGTGTTCAGTAGCATTAGTGGGTGTGTCTTACAGATATTCACCTGGGAATTCTAATGGCATAAACAAGACTTTTTTGTAAAACGTTAATGCATGCACTCTCAAGAAAGAAATAGACTAGTGTTTCCTCATTAATAAATAAAACCTGGGGGATATCAGTTTCAGGTTTGCAAATGCAAGATGACATTTGAGTGCCAGGCGTCAGGGCCAAGAAATACCGCCAGACAAGGGTCCACTCATAGTGGCAGTCATGACTTCCAATGAATCCAAGTGGGAGGAATTACACTGTGCCTCCCTTATTTTTTTCTGCAGCTTCACATCTCACTGGCTTCATGACCAGACCTGAATTTCTCACCAACTCTGTCCTCCACAAATATATGTGCTTCATATGTTCCACATCTATAGATGACAGTAAGTGTGCATTGTACCATACCATAGTACTGTAGGAAGTACACCAGTACATATGGTTCTACATTTATAGACCACAGTAGGAGAAAACAAGGTGCACCAAAGGGTAGCAGTTGTTCAGAAGACTTTCTTCTTGTTGGGCAGAGTGAAACTGTCACTGAAGTATTCCAGATCATAATCTCAGCATGTATTTAAACCCAACCTTAATTATCAAAGTCTTACATTTCAGAGAAAAAAACAAACTAGTATTCCCTGGATGTGTCACTGGGTGAACTACTTAACCTCTGTGAGTTAATTTGTCCAACTGTGGAAAGAAATGATAATACTTGTCTACCACACTAGTTGTAAGGAATGAGTGGAATAAGGGCTACTGAGGCATTTTGTAATGGTCAGAATGTGAAATACTTTATTAATAGTGACTTCAGAAACTTTTTTTTTAGTTCTACTGGATTTGAACATTCTATGGTCTGAATAAAAGGCAGTGGCATTGATGTTTTAAAATATCTCTTCTGAAACTCAGGAGAAATGAGGCAAAAGAGAAAATACTCCAGGTTTTTTGGACCTCTAATGAGCCAACATAGTTATTTTAAATCAAGCTTTGGGGTCTATAATTTTAGTCATTTACAAGAAGCTCACAATTTCCTTTTTTTGTCCGGATTCAATTCCTGAGTTATGACTGGTGTTAAAATAGCCCTACAAAGGAGAGAAGGCATTGTCAAGAACAGTCATGCCTTTCAAAAAAAGATGTCATTTTATTCACAATCCTGGTATGAAATCTATCCCAATTTGAAAAGAGGAAATTATTCAACGGATTCAGTGAGAAGATTGTGCTTTATGGTGTCTTTTAAGAATGTTTCACTGTTTAAACACTGAGTTTCTGACCACAAGTTTAAGAAATGACAGGCTCAGCATACAGTATTCATTTTTAGAAGTTTTTGTAATGTAGTGAAATGAAATTGATTTGAGAAGTTGTAAAATCTTAACAAATTTTAGACTCAATGCTCTTTAATAATAATAAAACTTTAATCCTCTTGTAACTCAGACTTATTTGTGACATGCACCTTGTATTTTTCATTCAGTATTGAATGTAGCAAAGATACCACATACCTGCCATCAGAGAACTTATCAATGATGGAAATTAGGGTGAGGAAGTATAATAAGAAAGTTAAGTATCTTTAGAAGTCAGATATTTGACAGATGTCATATAAATCTTGAGGTTAGTTAATGTTAACCTTACCGAACACAGTTGTACTTCAAATATTAAAGCATATTTACACAAAGAGTATAAAGACATGGCTCATTACTTTGCCAAAAGGCAGTTGATATGACATGGCTGTAATTTATCTATCTAACTCCTACTTTTTATATTAGTTTACTTTGCATTGGCATGATTTCTAAACTGTTTAGATCTTTAAAATTTGCATTTCAAAGTAGCTATAAAATATGTATTCTATTGCAAAACATTAGCATAAAGCGATTCGATATTATATATTCTGTCGGAAATGCCAGGAAGAATTCCACAACTATTGCATTTCCATCTGGCAGCATCTTCCTACACTGAATATTTGCATAAATATTTCAGCAATAAAGTAAAATTATGAAACATAAACTCTTTAGGTTATATTCCAAATTGATAACCTCTTCAAAATTTAATAAGCAAAGGAACTATGCAATTGCAAGGAAATTACTATAGTGCTTTCCACCTATTTTGAACTGTCCTGGGGAAATAGTTATTTCTTCAATACATATTTTACTCATATCTTACTATTTCTGTCCATAAGGAATGAGTATTCAGTGGTTGAAAAAATGAGTTTCTACTCAACATAGGTATGAATGTTTAAGTAGTCTGGCTGAGTTTTCCAGAACATTATTCATCTTGAATGAAAGAGCTACGGGCTGAGTTAATGACAGGTGACTGTCATAGAATTGGGATATTATAGAGCAAGAATCTTCTATTTTATTTAAATGAATGCCATCTTTTTTAGTGCAAAGATAACATTCATCCTCAGAGCTACAATTTTCAGATTGGTGATGATTGGTATGCTAACCAAATTTCCAGAAGCTCATTGATTTTTTACCAGTGATATGAGACAGCATCTTTATTTTCACCCATGTCATGTAAGGGGTGTTCATAGTTTCACATGTATGTGAGGATAGATATTAGAGAGGTACTTTATATGCTACTTTATTTAATAAGCTAACTCTTTATACATTAATAAGTAGCTTAGAGTTCCACAATGGAATTAGAACAGGATTTGAATTTGGCTCTGCCTCTTATTAATTCTGTGTGCAATTTTCTTAAAACCTTTTTAATCCATTTACACATCTTAGAAGAGTGGTAGCAATCATGCCAATCATTATTCTCTGAATTCAGGGAGAAAATGTATGTCAAAACCTCACCCCACTGCCTAACATGGGTAAAGGTTCAGAAAATATAAGGTGTCCCTACTAAAATCTGTTCTTAATTTTTATTATAATTGTGATTACTAATCTGCCCAAACTTTACTAAATAACTTCTATCAAATACAGTTCTTATGTGTGACATGATAGAGAAAGTGACAACCTGGAAGTCAGGGCACCTGGATTGTATCTAAGGTTCATCACCTCTAGGGTCTTCAGGTCAGGGTTTGCATCTCTGAACCTCATGTTCCTTATATTTAAATAGAGGATTAAGCTTAAAGATGATAGTCAAAATTCCTTCCAGTTCGAACTTTCTAGAAAATGAATTCTTCCATAGCTAAACAGTGGTGTTGGAAGCTTAAACTTTTAAGCTCTATCAAAACATTTTAGCCACCTTACCTCTTCAACTCTGTGAGGTGGGTCAGTATTTGGTGAGCACTGGTTCTACATATGTCATTGTGTAAATAATCTATAAAATAGTGCTTAGCTCTCAAGGTGTAAGGAGGTTTTCAGATTGCTGAAAATCCACAGGAATGCTGGGTACATTTCATGGTGGCTCAATAGCTGATATTTGTTAAGCACTTTGTGCTTAGCTCCTAGATTTTTTACACATTTTATTATATTTAATATCATCTGATTTTAGTTTCACAATAACTCTGCAGTTAGAAAACTGAAACTCAGAGAAACAAGAAAGTGGGAAAGTTGAGGTTAAAAACCCAGCTCCTTTTGACCTCAAAGCCCACATTCATTCCATCACTGTACAATATCTCATGTGGCATAGGCTTAATTATTGGTTATTTAAATGAATTTTTGAACATTTTGGTGAAAATTTTTATGCAAAAAATAAGAGATTGTATAGTAAAAAAGGGTTTGTGTTGTAAATATGCTAAAATTTGAAATTGAGGCTATTAAACTTGACAGGCTGAAAATCACCAGAAAATGTTTTGATTTTTTTCCTCTGTTTTAATTAGAAATGATGATGATAAAATAGAAATTGGAGTAAACAGGTCTTTTCCTTTCAATGAACTTGATATTTTTAATATTTATTTTTGAAAAGGGATAGTAAGACTACCTGATGCTTTTTTTAAATAAATTTTATTATGTATATTTAAGGTATACAAAATGATGTTATAAGATACAAATATACAGCAAAATGGTTACTATAGAGGAACAAATTAAGGTATCCATCATCTCACATAGTTACTCATTTTTTCCCCTGGTGGCAAGAGCAGCAATAATCTACCCATTTAGCAAAATCCTGAATACAATGCACTATTATTAACTATAGCCCTCATGTAGTACATTGCATCTTTTGACTTATTCATCCTGATGTTTTTAAGCTGGAATCTGTTGGGAAAAAATTGATGAATACTTCTAAGATTTTTTTCATTTTAAAAAAAAACCCCAAATCTGTAAACTGTGCTACTCTCAATAGAGATTAAGAGAAATTACCTAATATAAATATATACAAATTTAAAAAATATATCTGCACAGTATTTTGAAATTCATTCTCTGGGTAAGAAAAGCATCATGTCAGCTCTTTAGAGACCCAAGATCTCAGACAACCAATGGAGGAACTAAAGTATCAATTTTTGCCTTGAACGGTTCCTGACACCTTCATGCTCTTACAGTTCTGTAGAGCTGAGGATATACAAATTTGTGATGATTATGCTTTCAATTTGCCTATGGTTTCCCAGGCAATATTGCAGTGTCCCAGTATATCAGCTGTGCAGGTATGAATATGCCTGTTTTGCAGATGAGGAAGACAGTGTTCAGAGAGGTGAAGTGACTTACTCAAATTCTTGGGGGTGGAATCAGACTCAGATCTCTCAAAGTCAACTCCAGTCATTTCCCAATACCTCCCACTTATTCTTGCAATAATCCAACACATAATTACTTATGTTTCTGTGTTTTCAATGAGTTGGGGGAAAATGGTCAACATTGTGTGTCCTTAATAGCACAGTTACCACATAGTAACTGCAGGACTTTTTAGTGCTACCAGTCTTTTTATTTTAATATTTCTATTTAAAATGTTTATCTTATTTTAAAATTTTTATTTTAGTGCTGCTTCTGTAAGAATCAATGCATTCCATGGCATACATTAATAAGTACAAGATCAAATTGCAAGATAAGTTCTTGCATCGATTGTGTTTTAATATTTCTCATTGGGTTAGTCCTAGTTTATGGTACGGTGAGTGCACAGCAAGATGGGTAGATAAATCATAGACCATAGGAGCTGGAGAAACCTTAGTTTGTCAAACCTCTTGCTATAACAAGTAGGAAACTGAGACCTCAGATATGAAGGGAGAGGTGACAGGTTACACAGCTTGTCTAGGGCAGAGTGAGGCAAGAACTCATTCATTATCCCTAACAGTGTGGAAAATGCAGATCACCACCAGTATATTGGACAATTTGGGGTGCTACTGAGATGAAAAATTTTTTAATGTACTGGTATATTTATGCATTTTTAAAATTCTTACTGTAGAAGAACACATGGAAGAATAAAACGTGTTTTTTCGTAGTTGGCCAAACCCTGCTTCATCTGGGTTTCGGCAGCCCCATTGCTTATGGGGTCATTATGGGACCTTGTGCTTCTGCACTGGGGCATGGAGCTGTAGCAGGCATCATGATGATCACACCTCCAATATGTTTTGGGGCATACCCAGGAGTCCCAGGTTCTTACAGCTCCTTATCTGCTCTATTTCCCACCATGCTCATAGACTTCATTCAGCTCCTTAAATATACCACGTGTTCTCTTGCCCCAGGCCCTCTGCCTATGCGATTTTCACTGCCTGTAATCCTCTTACATAGGTAGGTTCTTTTCTTTTTTTAACTTCTTATTTTGACATAATTGTAGATTCACATGCAGCTGTAAGAAATAGGTGATAGAGAAATCTTGCATATCCTTTACCTAATTTCCTTCAATGGTAACATCTTGCATAACTATAGCACAAAATCACAACCAGGAAACTGACAGCAGTATAATCCAGCAACTTTAATCAGATTTCACCAATTTTACAAACTGTGTGTGTGTATGTGATGTAATTTTATCATGTAGACTTGTATAACCACCACGATAAAGATACAGAACCATTCCATTACAAGGCTCTCTCATGCTACTCTTTGTAGTTATAGTCACATCCCCCCTTTTCTCCCTCCCAAAAGCCTGGAACCACAAATCTTTTTCCTATTTCTATAATTTTTTTAGGAGATGAATATTTCAATAGCTTTTTTTTTTTTTTTACTTTAACATGTATTGGGAAAAATTAGCCCTCTAAAACCATGATTTCAGAGATATTGCTTGAGATCAAAATAACTTGGATATTTAAGTTTTTAAAAAGTAGTCAGTTTAAAGAAACATAGTAAACAATAATTCAGGAGGTACACAGCTTTGATGAAAATTGTGAAGGTGGTAGATGATGCGTTTGGGGGACAGCAGATTTGAACAGGATAGAATAAATGGTTAAGGGGAGGAAGACCACCTGTTCAACCCTTTTTCATGCTAAAAGTAACTTTTAAATGTGGCTACGCATTCCAAGCCAATACTTCCAGTCCAGTTTTTGGGGCTTAGTTATAAAACCAGCTAGCTGCCCCCATACATTTCAGCAAGCATGGCGGATCAAGCACGAAAGAGTTTACAAACACCCTGGCTGACTCTCTAGTACAATAGAAAATTAGTGACAGGCAGAGTCTAAACCCTGAAAGTTTTCACTGAAAAAGTTTTGGTTTTCTACTTGTAATTAGTTCTTACTGAATCAAGTGGAGAAATGAGGTAGAACTAGAATACCTGAGAGATTTTAAGTTATACCACAAGGCATGAAAAAAATAACCTACTTGTTCTTGAGGAATTTGTACGAGTCTACAAAACTTACTTGTCTGTCATATACAAAAATAAATAAATAAGAATCGGGGCTAAAAATACATGACTCTTTAGGTCTAATATATTGTTTGTTTCATTCATCCTAGAAGTGTGATACTAAAGAAAATACAATTTTTAAAAAGAGCTTAAGTACAGGTATTTTAAAATTTACTTTGCCAAGGTAGCCCTTGTAGTAGTAACAAGAATAAATTTTTCAACCCAGATGTATTTATTAATATTTATCTTCTATCTGGTAAACTAGAATGGAAAATCTGAAGCTTTGGTCCAGTTGAAATGCAACATCAGTTCCATCAAACACTGCCTTCTTATCCTATTGTATTCAATAATTCTTCGTTAGCTACTTCATTTATTTAATTTAGGATAAATTTTACTAGTTTAACAGTGAATTCAAAAGTTACAAGTTGTTTCACTTCCTAGTGAAGTGCAATTTGCATTTCATGAAAACGAACTGTTACCACTAGTTATTTTAAATTTTTGTTTTCATTTCCCATGAAGTTCTAAACAATAACAACAAAATTGAATGAAAAATTGTTACTCACTGACTTATAAGACTAAAAACAAATCTGTTATTTCAGCTAGATTCACTCCATAATTTCATTACATTCTAAGAAATAAATTTAGTCAGCTTTTACTGAAAATGCACAATGGAAATGGCTTGTGCTAGACTTAGTGTAATCTTCTAATTCTGGCTCTTAATATAAAAGAACAACTTTGTGTCTGAGAATCTTACTGCATCTTAATTAGACACATCATGATACTACATATCTAGAAGCTATATCTGTAATATTTATCACTGCATTAATTCATAGGAATTTCCCCCTGAATATTATAAGGAGAGGCAGTGCATATTCTTTTAGAAAAATGTGTCTGAAGTTTCTCAATGGTTATTTTGGGAAAGAAGAAACCTTCATTTCATGCTCTAAATTTTATAAACTAGATTTCTATAACATTCTTCTTATTGGAATTTTGAAGAATGTGGAGTGATTATTCTCCTGAGGAAAGAGTATGGGCGAAAATGGCTGGATGGAGATTTAAAATTATATCGAAGAAGGACCGATGATGCCTGAGTAACTCTTATTTCCAAATCTGACTGGCAGGAAAAGGAGAGAAACTACACTAAGAGAACTAGGAGGGTTAGAATTTTTTTAAACTTTATGCGTGGTAAGTACAATAGCTACTTATAAGAAAGAAACATAGCATTTATTTTACATCGAGGACTAGATCTGTGTTAGATAGAAAAATGCAAATAATACTGTATTTTGATTCTTCATGGCAGTATTAAAAGAAAAGAACCACAGAAAGCAATGATTATATTGGAAAGATTTCTTGCCTTTTCCATTCTGTTAAGATGCTAAATGTACACATATTGACAAATCTGAATCCATTGCCTCCCATAAATGTACTAAACTTTTGGCGGTATTGAAAAAGCATTTTCCAGGGCGGCTAGAAGGTTTGCCACAGTTGTACTCAGGTTATAGGGAAAGAAAGACTTTGAGTCACATCAACAGCCCTCTGGAGTTGTCATACCTTGCAGACATTACAACAATTCAGGCTGGATAGGACAGCTAGATGCTTTTTTACATACACAGGCACACATGCACACACACATACAAACCTCCCTCCCCCTACACCACCAAATCTACCAAAAAAGAGCTTAAAGAAATGAGTAAAACTTCCAAAAGGGTAAAAGGGACCTAATAATTTACTCCCTGAAAGTCTGTCAGAGGGCATAAATCAATGACACTCATCCCAATGCAGCATCTGTCTTGCACTGAACACTATTACTGTGTCAGAGCAAAAACAAGGAAATTACGAGATCTAAACAGCCAGGGCTGAGGACATTTATCTAAATATTTAGTGCACAAGAAGGTGACATCATATAAGATCAGATAGCTGTGTACTCAGAAATCTGAAAATTGATTTCCTCAGATGCATGAAATAGAAACTTGATAAGCGTCTACTGTGGTTCTGGTACTATGTATTTATCCTGGATTCAAAATCATATTCAATTTCTTGGAGAAAGAGTTTCTTCCCTTAATAATATTGATTCCTCCTGGCCCCTCCTCTCTTTACCCCTTCACCCCACCCCATCAAAACCCCCTCCCTGTGGTTACCAAGCCTCTGCCATTTTCTGCGTTACTATTTTGTTCCTGGCGAGGCTAAATTTGACCTGAACAATTTAAATTGAAATTTCCTTATGGGATTATAAACTCTAGTGAGTTAGGATACTACTCTTTTTACTAAAGTCACTATGAAGTCATTTTTTTTCACTGCTTTACTTTAGAAATTAGAAGTAGTTTAATTCAAAAATCTTTAATGAAGGCTGGTTCTGTTCATAAGAAAAATTCTTCTTAGGGTTAAGTTGTGTTATCGTTTAATCCTGTGCTATACCTTGAATATGCTATTTTAGGCAAGGAAAATAGTAAACACATTCTAATATAACATGTGTCCATTTTTGCCATGCCAATCTGTCTTCTTTCTGTAATGAGACCATATATTTCCTCAGAATGATAGGTTGTGTTCAGGCTTTGATGGGGATTTTTATTTTGTTTTGGAGGATGGTAGTGTGTTATTTAGCAAGTCCCTATTGCTACCTCTACAGTGAGGGTGGTAGACAGAGAAACCTGAAAAAACTTTGATTTTGTTGTTAGCGTCTGAATTACCCATTTTAGTATGGAAGAAAATAGTCATGAGAACATCCTGAGCTTAACTACTCTTAATTAACTAATTAGACATTTCTGAGAGTGGAATCAAATTTCTTGAACCATTAACAACTTTTAAAAATGTGTGCCAGGGTCTGAAAGAGTTAAGCATCCAAAGATGCCTAATTTACTCTCTAAGAGTAGTTTAGGCCCTGGGAGGTTTTTGACTCATTCTAGTTTTAACTTTCTATCTGAAGGAGCAATTCACATGGAGGCAGACAGATAGAACAGAGCTTTCATTATAGCAGAAACATGCACTGTGAGCCCCTTTTATGCCTTGCAGAGGCCATGCAAAAGAGAGAGCAGTTCTAAATTATACTTCTCACAATGCTTCCCAAAGAGAACATGGCAAATGAATCCAATTCTTTTAAACTAAATCGAATATCCAAAGGAAAATAAATCCAAACAACCAACCTAGTTTTATGTGTTCCGTTCCCGTAATTTCACTACACTCCCATTATTTGAATTTGGTTAGATCAAACTTAAGATAAAACACCTTAACACAAATTTGTAGAATGAGTGTTTAAGAGAGAGAAAGTGACTTGTTTCAGGATGAAGAGACAGCTTTCCTGTAATTGAATATCACTTGTATTCATGATGTTTCTCTGTCTAGCAACGTGGAGTTTTTTGTTATTAAATTTAACCTAAGAGAATCTAAGTTCAGGAGAGAGACCCCACAGAACTTACTAGGATTTACATATATACAAATATGGAGACACAGAAGAGACTAAGGAGAAAGTGCTCTTTTCTGATATATTTCAAGATAATAATTGAAATTCTTTGGTGATATGTATTTTTCAAGTAATGAGCTTGGCACAAAATCAGCCTGGGTGCACACACACATGTACAAGTGCACACAGACTGGAAAATCAGTGAAGACAGACTCAGGTAAGTTCTATCAATGAGAGGACAGGAACTCTTGCCTCTTTGAATAGATTGTTTCAGAGGAAAAATTATTGTGTAGACTAGAAGGACTCAAATACCTAATCAAAGATCATGAATGAATTCTGATAGGGGATTTTCTGAAACAAAGGTCCTTTATTCATCCTGTTTTTACAGTCACCGTATTTACTTCACTGGAGCTTTTTTCTTCATCATATCAATATGTACAAATCCTTATAAGAAGGAGTAAAATAGTATTTATTTATTGAAGCAAGAAACATTTATTGAGAATTTATGAAGCACCAGGTTCTATCCCAGATATCTGATGAGAACATGGATAAATATAACACAGCCATTCCCCTTGGAGTCTTACCATCTAGCAAGACTACAAGATATGATGAACTGGGGAATAAATGCAAGAAGTTCCATGAGGGATGATATACAGAAAGTCCTGGGAGCTCAGGCTAAAGAACAGCTGATTCTGCCCCCAGGGGGCACACAGAGGGGAAAGCTGTAGAGATGAGAAGGTAAGGGTGGTGATATTTAAACCAAACTTTGAAGGATGAGACTTGGCATCTGGGGAATGTTGGTATGTGAATAGCAGTCAAAAGACAAAATTAGAAGGCACTTGGTTTAGTGTAAAACCAGGAGCCAGCAATGGCTGTCATGGAAGCAAACTCAACGCCTTAAAGAGAGGGAGGTAAGAAGGGTAGGGAAGGCCAGCAGTCACAGGGTCAGATGAGAAATTTCTGCTAGACATGCCTGGCTGCTCCAGTGTCTTCGATTATCCCCAGCACCTACTGTAATCATTCCCAACCCCAGGGGCTCTCATAAAGGTAGATGGGGGTATCTGGCCAGTCCCCAGAACCACAGCAGGAAAAGGCAATCCAGGCAGAGAAAACAGCCTAAGTAAAGGCTAAACTCTGCAGTATAATTGGGAAATGGCAAGAGATATTTGTGGCTTGAGTGTGAAGCATGAGCATGAAATATAATACCATGGCCTTACCTGTTGGGAGATTATGCCTTTAACAGGATTACCTACTCTGCACAGCAGGTGCTGCAGGGGCTGGTGGGAAAGCCAAGGCCTTAACACAGTCTCTGCACTTCCCAAAAAGAGCCACACTGCTACTGATAAAACTGCTTCAATGAGAACTTGGTGGACTACTAAGCTTCTCAGCCAAAGACTTCAGAGAGTTTTAAAGATATGTGCCAAAAAAACAGGTGCCTAAAAACTGAACCTAACTACAGTTCATACGTCAGGTAGGCTTAAAATTACATAATCCGTGAAAAATCCACAAAGCAACCTAGAAAATCGGTGAGATGTAGATGACTGGGACATACTTAGGCTGCACTTATGAGAGACTCCCTTGGTAATGGAAACAAAAATGCAAGCATGGTATTGTGAGCTAAAGTGCACATGGAATATCATATGGTATTAGCATCCTTTTTTTCTTTTTTTTTTTTTTTTTGAGGCAGAGTCTTTCTCTGTCGCCAGGCTGGAGTGCAGTGTCGCAGTCTCGGTTCACTGCAACCTCCGCCTCCCTGGTTCAAGCAATTCCCTTGCCTCAGCCTCCCGAGTAGCTGGGACTACAGGTGCACACCACCATGCCCAGCTAATTTTTTTGTATTTTAGTAGAGACAGTTTCACCATGTTGGCCAGGATGATCTCGATCTCCTGACCTCATCATCTGCCCACCACAGCCTCCCAAAGTGCTGGGATTACAGGCGTGAGCCACTGCGCCCAGCCGCATTCGTTGATTTTTAAAGGACAAGGCAAAGAAAAAATACAATTTTATGCTGATAGGTTTCACAGTCACATAAAATGGTGTGAAAATTAATTTTTCATAAAAGAAGTGAGGATTACTGACCCCTTACATTTAATGGGAATCTAGTCTTTGCCCTGCCTTTCTGATGGGTCTTGTGACCTTGAGAAAGTTTCTTAACCACTTTGGATTCCTGAGTCTGTTTGAAAAATGAAAATGATACTACCTGCATGTCTACTTAATTAATTAATGAGAGAATTAAAAGATATCACACAGATAAAAGTGTTTGGTAAATTATAGGATACATGTTAAAGATAAGTGTTATCAAAGTAGTTAATTTTATAACTTTAAAATTTCCAAAATGGAATTTATTTCTAAATGAATAATAGATTCTATGAACTGGGAATTAGAGTAGAACAAAAATGTCAGGTGGGGTAAAGTGGGGATAGTAAAAGGAAGCTTATGCTTCAAACCAATAATGAAAGGACCGAATGCCAATAATCAATAATCAAATAAAAGCAGAAGGAAGCTTATGCTTTAAGCCAATAATCAAAGGGCTGAATGCTACTCTAAGAAAAGATCCTCCTATAAAAGAACAACTCGTTAAATACCTGAGTAGGCAAGTCTTATGAAGAGAAAGCAGGTTTAGTCTCATGCAGTCATTGCAAACAGCAGGCCTGTTGTGAAAACAGCGACCCATAGGTATAAGTTTTGTGTACTTTCACTTGTTTGTTAGCTGACAGCACAAACACAGAGGTGACAGAGCAGGGTGGGTTTAATAAATGACACCTTAGAGCAAACATGTATACAGAACTTTTCACTGCCAAATAGTGCATGACTGGACAAATGTAAATATCTGGACCCAGAGGAGCCCTCCCTGGTTGTCCAAAGATGTTCAATGCAAACATCATAAGGAGCCCAGGGACCATTAAGCTTTCACTTTCTTTCAAATTTATGAGCATGTAGTCTTACAGCTTAGATTTTACCAGGGCATCAGCAGTATCTTCTAAATGGGGAATGTAATTTTTAAAAATTTGCATTTAGTATACTACCTATAGTAGTATTCACTTTTTCTGGTGTACAGTTGCATGAATTTTATTTAACATGTGCATAGATTCTTGTAACTACCACTGCAAACAGGAAATAGAACAATCCTAATATCCCAAAGAATTTCCTTGTGTCTATCCTTTGTTGTTAGACTCTTCCCCTATCCCTAACTCCTGGCAATCACTGGTCTGTTCTCTGTTCCTATAGTGTTGCCTTGTCCAAAATGTCATATAAAGGGAATTATTCAATTATGTAGTCATTTGCTGGTTTAGGTTTTGAACTATGAAACTTTACGAGCTATTGTAAAAGTGCATCCAGACTAGGCTATCAAAAGTAAGCTAAGCTCAGATTCAGTTGGAGACAGGATTAGTTTTGGCCAACCTTATGCTTTCTGTTCATTCTTTGTGACATGAGGTTGACAAAATTATGTTCTAATAAATGCTTTTTTTTTTTCATTAGGCCTTTCTTCTCAAAGGCATCAGTGGCTTTCTTTCATCAATGGAACTAAGCTTTATTCCATAATCATTTACTGACCATTTGTTTTTAAATCAGGCTATGGTGTACAATGCTGGAAATTTGTAAGTAAGAGGCCCTTGTCTCTGCTCTCAAGAGGCAAGAAGTGCTCCATCAGCTGCTTTCTGGTGCCAGGTGTCTGCTATGGAATTCTCAGTTCTCCTCAGACAATATCGGGGTTATTTTTATCTTTATATTTTCAACATCTGAACATGAACAATGTGCCAGACACCATTCTTGACACTTGGGATAAAACCAGCAAAACAGAACAGACCAAAACGGATCAAAATTCTTGTCCTCATGGACTTTACAGCCCAGCTTGTGAAGACAAATAATAAACCATAGGCATAATAAATAAATTGCATGGTATGTTAGAAAATGAAGGATGATTGATATGCAAAAAGATAAAGTAGAAAGAAATAAGAGAGTGCTAGAGGATGATATGGTTGCTAAATAATTGGCAGTGTACATTTTTAGGGAAAGTGACATTTTGGCAAATATTTGATTGAAAGGCAATTAGTTATGGAGTTACCTTGGGAAAGAGTATCCCATGTAGAGGACACAGACGGTGCCAAGATCCTGAGGTGGGAGCATGCCCAGAGTTTAAGGAAGAGCAAGAAGGTCACCTTGGCTGAAGCAGAGAGAGCAAGGAGCTAGTAGATGAGATTAGAAAATAATTAGGGGATGGAGAATGAGATCACATGGGACCACAGTAGACCATTGTAAAGAATCTGGCTCTTGCTCTGAGGGAAATTGGAACCATTGCAGAGTTTTGAGAAGACAAAATGCTTGATATGACTTACATTTAGAAGGACCTTTCTGGCAAGTATTTGGAGAATAGATTGTAGGGGTCAGTGGAGATGCAGGGAATCAACTGCAGTAATCCAGGAGAGAGACCAGGGTGGTATAGACCATGCTATTGACAGTGGGAGGAGAAGAGTTGGATTCTGGATATATTTTTAAGGTAGATTCAACATGATTCTCTAAGAGTTTGGGTGTGGGTTGTGATTAAAAAAAGTATATTCAAAAATGACTCCATTTATTTTTGGCCCAAAGAACTGGAAGTTTGGAAATCCCATCAAATGAAATAGAAAGACATGAATTTATCAGATTTGAGGGAAGAAGATCAGGACATGTTGAATGTAAGAGAGATATTAGACATGTGACATTTGGGTTATATCTGGAGTTTGGAAGAGAGGTATGAGCTAGGGATACTTGAGACTTCTTGGTATATAGTTGGTAAAGTCATTTGACTGGATCAGATCATCTATCATGTTACTGTAAATAGAAAAAATTAGAGGGTCAACGATTAGCCTGGAGCCTTCCAACATTAAAAGTACCGGCTGAGGATACCTAGAAGGATGACAGTAAATGCAGGAAAAAATCCAAGACAATGAGGTTTTCTGGAAACCAGTGAAGGATGTGTATGAAGGAGAGAGTGGCCAACTCTGTCAAATGGTGAATGTAAGTAAGGTGAGGACTTACTGGATTTAGAGTTAGGAATCATCCAAATTTTACTGAAAAGGATGGTTGCAGAATTTTATAGTCTTGGCTGTGAGGGAGAAGGCAGCCAGCGAGATTTACTTAAGGACTTCTGCACAGTGTGGGAGACAATTGCTTATTTCAGCTGCACCTCCAAATTCTCAAGTGTTTGGATTATTAAGTTGCCCAGTAGGGCCATGATTCTGGAATAAGTCAGATCTTTCATGTGATACATGATTAGATACATTTTACGAATAGCTGCTTTTTCTCCTTGTGAAACCAAAACAGCCTCATTGTTCAGTTGGGCATTAATGGTGTTCCTGTACACACCATTCTCAAACAACTGTTTCCCTCCACTCCACCTCAATTGCCTGCAGGAAAACTGGTCAGGCCCAGGAACAGCTGCCTCTCATAGAGTATAGCCCAGGATTTCCCCCTCTGGCCATAAGCCTGTCATTCCTAACATTGAGCATGTGCTTCAGGCAGGAGGGATCATGACCTTTGTGCTTTATCCCCATGCATTTCCTCTCTGTATACTGCTGTCTCTACACAGGTGGCCCCTGAAGACTGGTCATTTTAAGAAAACAAACACTCCCCAGTAATTCTGCTTTTGCCTAATAAACAAAGCAATCCGCACCCCTGGATCAGCAATGCCATTGCCTTCTCCTGTACTGAGGTAACTGGGCCCTTATGAAGAAAGCTGCATGAGCAAGGAAGGGTGGTTCAAAGAGCCTCAGTAACAGCCACTTGCCCCATTTCCCTCTCTCCCTTCTCAGTTTTCTACTTCCACATATTCCCAGTGGCAACCCTTTTGAAAACAAATGTATACTTACTCTTCTTACTGTCCCTTGAGTGTATATAGTTGGAGATGACCAAGGCCTGGTGTAGGAGAGGTTAACAAAAATAAACAGACACAATAGAATTATGTTAATTAAAAAGTGTAAAAAGTAGCAGAAAGTGATTCAAAATATAAAAATTGGCCTAATAAGTAAATCATTTTAATAAGTAATAGTTATTTTTATGTTGTATGTAAGAAAATAAAAAATAACCAAGGACCATGTCCTTAGGTAGTAAGTAAAATTTCCTCTTTTGTAAAGAGCAGAGTGAAATATGGATAGAAAGATGATAAATGAGTACAGCAGCTGCTACATTGGTTTGAAAACCAGTAATGCAATAATAATGAGCCCAAAGGATGAACCCAATGGGCTTTCACAGGTTGTCTGATCATAAAATATTGAATAAATATGATAGCCATTGCCCCTCCCCACCAGACAGATAGACATCTGTGCAAGTAGCCATCTGGCAGGCTTTGGTGGATGAAATTGTCATGCTTTATTATCTTGGATTTGGTGAGATCCCAACAAAACACCCACCAACCCAATCACTCTCCAAACAACTATTTTCACAATACAAGATGATTATCTGACATCTCTGCTCCATAGACCCCTAACGTTTAGTCAAGTAATACCAATTCATTCCGAGTGCGGTGTTTGGGATTGCAACTGACATTGTCATGTGAAGGTCATTTGTTTGGTGTCAGCTATCCCTATTTTGCCAGAAAAATAAAAGTATAGTTTTTGATAATGACAATCAGTTCTAGTTTTACCTGATACCTGGGGAAGAATAAAAGAGAAAATCAGAATATATCTGAATTCAAATAGGAAAAATACACCGAAACTCTTCAACATTTTTTAAATGAAAACGGAATTTCTTTAGACAAAGCAATTCTAAAATAGCAAACTTTCTCTCTTTTTTTTTCCTCACAGTGTCGCACTTCTAGTTTTCATGTTGCTGGTTCCAATAATGCAATAATAGTATAATACAGATTTTGATAACTTTTCAAAGGAAGAACATTTTTACTGTTTTTTTGTTGGCAGCACATCTTATCATCACTTTTACTACTTTCAGCTTGTCTCAAGATAATAACTGCATATTAGGGAAGCTGGAAACAGGGATTTGGAGTTTGATGCAGTCTTCTAAATGGCCAATAAAAATAATATATGAGAATGTTACTTTTAGAAGTGAGCACATAGTAGACATTCAACAAAAATACTTCTTGATTTATTAGGTTATTAGGAAGGACTTTGTGGCCTAGAATATATGGATTTCCTAGAATTACTGATCTAGGAATTAAAAGAGCATATAAATGATCAATAGCAATAAAATCAAGACCAAGAAAGAAATCTTTGTTTCTGCTTCTTGCATGTCAAAAGAGAAGTTTGCATCTTAGGACTTGTGTGTAGCACATAGTAGGTGTTCCATGAACATGTGTTAAATGAATTTATAGCAGAAAATATTTATAATATTCTCCCTGTGGCTACCCCAGAGGCACAACTCTCAATTACCTCAATTCTACTGTCAGAGATTTAGAAATGCTTTGTGGTTTGATTGAATGTCACCTCTGCAAGTTTGGGCAGCAGAAATGGGGGAAACAGCTCCCATTGCAAGGAGTTGGGAAGAGCAATGTGAAAGTGACTCACGGGTTCAAAGCTCACCAAAAGTCCTCCACTTGACTAATTCATCCTTGCATTATGTGGGAATTGATGTGGCCCCTTCCCTTCAGGATGGAATAGAATTGAGGTAGACCTTATCAAATTTATGTCATCAGATACTTTCATAGCTAATGCCTGTGTGTGCACAGGATTGTTGGGGGGGCTGTTCATTCATTCCCTTGGATGCTCTTGGTTTGTTGATAAAGTTTCAAAATTGTTTCAGTGCAAAATGAAGCACCTAATAGGCTTGGAGTTAAGGCATCCTCCACACACTAGCTCTTAAATCTGGTATTTCATTTCATGGCAAGAATTGAGGCTGACAGTGATGCCACGGAGCAATGCCTGGATCATGCTGAATTCATTACCATCTCCACACCCTGAAAAGAGAAGGATTGGGGTGGGTACCAGAGAGATGGCAGTCTTGACAGGGATGTCTCCTGATATGAAGTATGGTAATATTGGCCTGCCTCTATTGATATTGCTCCAGAGACAGATATTCCACTTTCAGAATATTCTGTAACAGAAACTGTATGTCACAGGTTATTACATGATATTGCTTTGTTATGG
This sequence comes from Hylobates moloch, assembly GCF_009828535.3. Lineage (NCBI taxonomy): Eukaryota > Metazoa > Chordata > Mammalia > Primates > Hylobatidae > Hylobates > Hylobates moloch. The sequence continues at coordinate 1,050,467 of NW_026652310.1, read as the reverse complement.
AGTGGTATATTGAAACGTGCTTTTTTTCTGGGAAGTAGAAATTGACTGTCGGGGCATATGATGTGTATCACCACTAAGTGTCTAAAATAGAGTGCATTCTATTACTCTTTATCCCTTTGTCTTGATCACTTTCTCATACTATATATATAAAACGTATATATTAGATTTATATAAATGTAAGCACCATAAGGGCGGGAGTTTGTCTGCCTGTTTAGTGCTATACCCTGGTGTTTAGAACAGTGCCTGGCATGGATATTGTGTTTGCTTTAAGTTCCTTTTCTACGCACTACATCAAATGGTTGAGTTGGTTGCCCTGATCTAGAGTCGTCCCCTGGAATCCAGTGGTGCAGTTTGTCTGAGTCAGTAGCCCTCTATTCCTTCCAGGAAGACTTCTGGCTGAGCAACTTCATAGAGAATGCATTCCCCCTCACCTCTAGTGACCTCAGTGTGGCCCAAAGCAATAGCTCCTGTACTTTAGCTGCTTCACACATTGGACACAGTGAATTATCACTGTGTCTTGCTATCACCCGTAAGACTCCGTCTCTTGATTTTTAATTTATCCTTCTACACTGATCCTCTTGGCAGGCTTTTCTGTACTTTGGGTTCCCAACAACCACTTAAATATTAATGAAAATCAGTTGCATTAGACTGCTCTTGTATTGCTATAAAGAAACACCCAAGATGGGTTGTTTATAAAGAAGAGAAGTTTAATTGGCTCATGGCTTTACAGGCTTTACAGGAAGCATGGTGCTGGCATCTGCTTGGCTTCTAGGAAGGCCTCAGGAAGCTTCCAATCATGGCAGAGGCAAAGAGGGAGCAGGCATGTCACAGGGCAAAAGCATGAGCAAGAGCGAAAGAGAGTGGGCTGGGAGGTGCCACACACTTTTAAATGACCAGATCTGGTATGAACTCGGAGAGAGAGCTCACTTACCATCAAGACGATGGCCCAAACCATTCATGAGGAATCTGCTCCAATGATCCAAACCCCACCCACCAGGTGCCACCATCAATATTGGGGATTACATTTCAACATGAGATTTGGGTAGAGACATATATTCAAACTATATTATTAGTATAGAACAGTTAGTAAGAACTTGGGCACTGAATTCAAGCAAACCTGGGTTCAAATCCTTGTGTCAGCACTTGCGTCTGTGCCCTTTACAAGTTACTTAAACTCCCTACCATTCGGTTCCCTAATCTGTAAAAATTAATTAGTTAATAATATCCACTTCACATGGTGGCATAGAGTAAGCATTCAATAAACACTGCCTGTTACTATCACTAATAATTTGTGTCTAGCTTGTCCCTCCAGGCTTAATCACTCGCTGACTCTCTAGACCTGTGACAGCACAGGCAACACTGGATTTGGAGTTAAGAATCATCTCCCTGCCCAATCTTCCACTATGCCTGTTAACCTAGAGGAGTCCTGCCTGTAGATTGCATGGGGCAGCAACATTTCAAAAGATGCTTTTGATAGGAAAAAAGAGTCTACATCACAGGAATGCTATTTATTTTTTATTTAACAAATGACATTTAGAAATACCAATCCGTGCTATCACTATGATTTTAATAAAAAATATTTCAATGCCCCTGGAAACTAGAAAAAATACAGAACAAACAGCCCTCCTAAAAATGAAGATCTAGCAACAATATCTGAACCATGCCATCTATGTTTTTCTCATTTCACTGAAGACCTGTGAAAACGTAGTACAGATAAACACTGGCCCACAGGCTGGCATTTGAAAACTCCTCTTTGCCATACCCAACCTATCTCAAACTCTCTTTAAAAGCCTCCAGGTTGGGAGGCCGAGGCGGGCGGATCACTTGAGGTCAGGAGTTTGAGACCAGCCTGACCAACGTGGAGAAACCCTGTCTCTACTAAAAATACAAAATTAGCCAGGTGTGGTGGTGCATGCCTGTAATCCCAGCTGCTCGGCAGGCTGAGGCAGAAGAATTGCTTGAACCTGGGAGGCGAAGGTTGCCGTGAGCCGAGATCATGCCATTGCACTCTCAGCCTGGGCAACAAGACCAAAACTCCATCTCCAAAAAAAAAAAAAAAAAAAAAATCTCTGGGAAAAATTCTTTAGTCTCCTTTAAACCAAACTTTCTAATGGTCAATCCTACTCTCTGTCAGAAACTTCAATCTTCTGTGAAATTCCATGACCCATATGTTGTAGCTTGTGATTTGTTTTAATTTAGTATATCCTCACTGCCAATCAAATAATAGATGCATAGCTGCATATCAGATACTTTGCTTATATAGCCTGCATAGAGTTAGGACATATGGGCTTTCCTGGATATTCCTAATACAATTTATCCATACATCAGATTTTTTTCTCTCTCACACAGAGTTATGAAACTTTGCTCCCACCAGCTAGCTTCATCCAAAATGCCCTCACCCTAGAATATCCTGAAGAGGTAAGACATTACTAGATAAAAAGTTGAATAATGCAAGAAATAATAATTATTCAAATAACAATATAAAGAATGTCACAAGACAGCATATCATTAATTGCCAAATGAATGGCATTAAAAATCCATGCTTTAGTAACTCAGAATTAGTGGACACCTTTAATGTCTGTATTAACTTGTTCATAAGATAGCACATTACTGCTTTCATATATTTCTCCCCTATCTCTCTTTATTTCTATATTCCAACTTTCTAATTATTGTCTAACTCCTGATCTTAGGAGGAGTCTTTCTAACCTCCACGTCAAACATCTTTCCTTTATTTCCTGTCTTGAGTCCTCCCAACTCCTCTGATCAAACTTCTCCACTTCTTAAGTGCACCCAACACAATTATTGCCATTAAGTACCTCCTTTTGTTTGCCATATTCTCTGTATCCTCTACAACTTTTTATGGACTCCCAATTACTGGCTTACCTGACAGCCCCTTTCTACCTTGTTCTGTGCTACTGTAAGATGCTGCTTCTCTCTTCTTCCTTGACTAAACAGTTCTTGGGTAGTCAAGCTCCATCTCCTAGCTCCCCACCGCATACTTTCTCCACCTCCGCCGCATTTATTCTCTTATTTCACACATCTAGCCATACTAACTTTTAGTTACCACCCCTGTGATTTTTATATAATTAAACTGCAGTTTTTAGCACTGGCCTAGCAGTCAGAAGACCTACACTTAAGTCCTGAAGAGTCTTATATTGGCTAATGTTGAACAAATTACTGAATCGGTTATGACCACGAATTAAAATGGTGGTACTAGACATTGGTACTATTAAAAATTGCATTGCTTCATGAAATAAAAATTTGACAACCCTCTAAGGTAGCCTTTGCCCCTAACAATAACATTAAAAACTATTTTTGGAAGTGTTGCTAGGACATGCAAACTACATGTCTGACAATCCCTATGTTAGTGGGCACGGTGAGAGATATGGGTAGAGAAATGATGCGGCTCAGTTTTTGCCAACTTTAGGCCCAGTAGGGCTTGGGGCTTGTGAGAGATGAGTTTGGAAGTCAGCAAGTGCTGAATCCTGGAGAGATGTGTCTTGACACAAACTACTGATTATAATAATAGGTAAGTTATTGAGTGTAACCAAATTAATACATCAACAAATGATGTGTGTGACTGCACTTTGTAAATAAGTCAGGACAACCACTATTCTGCAGCTGATTAAATCCTACTGATGTTACACTTGGGTACCCGGTGCTTTTGGATAAGCAATGTAAGAGAAGTGATGGTATCTGGGGCTAGGTCATGGCCTGTCCCTGCCCCATGGAGGGCTTCTGCTGTCTGGGACTTTGTATTTTTACCTTAAGACAGAGAGCCTTTCTCTCTAGTTTCAAAAATTGTATGATATCAATGACAATTTTCAGTTTTTTAGTCCATTATCTTCAGTAACAACCTGTTAACTATTCACATCTTTTCCTCTATTGAAATTTCTAGTCCAGCATCACTTTTATTTATTTTAATAATTTATTTAAAACCATAAAATCCTTTTTCAATAAAAGAAGAACATAAATGTACTATCATTTTATTTCAATAATGCCAATTTAGCAATATTGTAATATTGGTACTACTTCATTGTGGTATGTATTCTTTGTCAGCTGTATAAGTGAGTATTCTTTCTCAAGAATAGAGATAGTTTTTCAGACAGATATGCAATCAACATTATATCTATATACCTTTAACATCAGGTTGATCATCTATAGCAAAAGGATCTCAATTTGGGGGAGGAATAAAATAAATTTATTTGGTATTCCTTATATGCAAAGATATATTGGTTCTTCGGAAAGAAAGGAATGCCATATAGCTTTTAAATTCACAGATAACTGCCCCCAAGTGATACTTGTCATGAATATAAATAAAATTGAAGAAGTCAGTTTGGTACATAAATAACCCAAGGGCAGCCAAATGTAAAGGGAACAATTCAGCCTCATATCCAAATGTTTTGTCTGAACAGTGACAGACACGTGGACATTTTAAATATTCAACATATGTAGAATGTTGAGGTTATCTAGTTAAAATATTAGGATTGATTGATTTTATTTTTCTTGAGGACAATCAACTGGTCCTAGACATAATCAATGAACAATTTAAAAGGAAACTAAATCATTCTTTTCAACCATATTCACATTTCTGAGAACTGTTTCTGAGTGAGCAATGATAGAAAAGGAATTTGACTTAGGCCAGGAAGCATGAGTTCTGGTCCCATATTTTCCAAGTACCAACTGTGTGACCTCAGCTAAAATTCTTTCTTGTTTAGGCATCAATTTCTACACATGCACATTTATAAATGAATGTAATTTTGCTAAAACCTAAATTGAATATGTCACTACTCTGCTGGAAACCGTCCAATGGCTTCCAAATGGAGTAAAGAACAGTCCTTGCAGTAGCCGTTGAGGCTGTAGATCTGGCTTCCCATTTCTCCTCCTCCTCCTCTCATCTTCCCGATTCTCACTTGCTCACTCTATCTCAGCCATGCTGGCCTCCAACAGACCATGCACACTCCCTCCTTTTCTCCCCTAGGTATTCATGGGTGTGGTTCATTTCTATACTTGCTTAATTCCTTACTTAAATGTCACATTTGCAATGGGGCAGCCCTATTCCAACTTTATTATTATTATTATTATACTTTAAGTTTTAGGGTACATGTGCACAATGTGCAGGTTTGTTACATATGTATCCATGTGCCATGTTGGTGTGCTGCACCCATTAACTCGTCATTTAGCATTAGGTATGTCTCCTAATGCTGTCCCTCCCTCCCTCCCCCCACCCCACAACAGTCCCCAGAGTGTGATGTTTCCCTTCCTGTGTCCATGTGTTCTCATTGTTCAATTCCCACCTATGAGTGAGAACATGCAGTGTTTGGTTTTTTTGTCCTTGTGATAGTTTACTGAGAATGATGGTTTCCAGTTTCATCCATGTCCCTACAAAGGATATGAACTCATCATTTTTTGTGGCTGCATAGTATTCCATGGTGTATATGTGCCACATTTTCTTAATCCAGT